>NW_028126386.1:0-600000 GCF_965194825.1 Balaenoptera physalus
CCTCAATATATTTGTGGACGAGAGTTATCATTTATAACTCTGCAGGTTTGTGAATTGCAGTGCCCTGAAGCTCCATTTTACAAGTCGCTTTTTTGGGAGCTGGCCGCAAAAGTGCAGGATGGCTTCAGGCCCTGTTCTGGTTTCGGGGGGCAGTCTGAGCCTGTGGTTAATTCTTCTTCCTGATGGGAAAATAGAGTGACCTGTGCCTGTCCCAACACCAAGAGCTAGTCTCTCATTGGTTCCACGTCTTCCCGTTCATCCTCAGGACAAATTGCAACCTGTACGGAACAGGAGGTTAAAGGTGCTGAGGCTCCAAGTAGGGAGATTGCTAGTAAAGTGGCTGGAATGGCGAACCCGAGCACAAGGAGATGAGAAATGAGGTGCATTTTAGAAACCTTTCCCCATCACACGGTGTACCATCTTCTGGGTTTCTCATGCATGTTTTCGATATAGGAAGATGCCCTTGAACCTGGAGATTTGGGACCCATGCGATGGGTAGCACGCAGTATTACTTTAAAGGGTCTGCGTTTGCTCACCCAACCTCACCAAACCTCTCAGCCCCAAGAGTGTCCACCCTTATGTCTCATCCAGCTGTGGGTCTAGATATGGTCAATCCAGGTTGCATCACAGCCCCTGAACGAATTGTGTAAGAATTTCTCTCTCTTTCCCTGTCTTTGTTTCATGGGTTTTTAAAAGTAATTTATTTTTATAATGGGGTTTAGCTGCTTTTCACGGCTGTGTTTATGCCGCTTTACACCCACTTGACACACTAACAGAGAGATATCAATACATAGGTTTTAAGATTATTACTAGTCAGATATATTCTTGTGCGGTGAATCGGGCGTGTTGAGTCCAGTTCTCTGAGCAAGGAGTAGGTCTTGTCTATTACATATTGGGTTTATGGAACGGTATCTGAGCTAATTTGAAAGTCTTGTTTTATGTATCACCCCACCTCACCTTTCCCGTTAAGCAGCCATAGTGTGTTTTCTGCATGTGTGACTCTGTTCTGTTTTGTAATTCAGTTCAGGTGTAACAGATTTTACATTACCTCTATAAGTGACACCTTATGAGAAGTGCCCTTTTCTGTGTGACTTATTTCACTTAGAATCGTCGTACCTAAATCCACTCAACATGCTGCTACTAGCCTTATGACATTGATTTCATGGCTGAGTGATATTCCATTGTACATAAGGACCACAACTTTTTTATCCATTTTTCGCTTTCCTGGGATATTTAAGGTGGAATGAAGTGGAGGTCCTTGTCAACAGAGCAGCCCTAAACTTTGGGGTGCTTGTGTCTTGCTGATTTTCAATTTTCCCACTTTATTCCCCCATGCGTGGAAGTGCCCTATGCTCTCTAAGCTGTGTTTTTTAGATGTTTCAGGACACACCGTACCCTTCTCCAGAGTGGCTGTTGGCAATTTACACCCCGCCCATCAGTGTAGCAAGGCTCCCATTTCTCCATGGCCTGTCCTGCATTTCTGGTTTTGACACTTTTTTCATCATGGCCCTTTTGACCGATGGGAAGCGAGACTTCTTTGTAGCGCTGATTTGCCTTTCCAGGTTGCTTGGTTGGCCAAAAAGGGCGTATGCGTTTTTTCCTGAATATATTCAGGAAAAAACGCATACGCCCTTTTTGGCCAAGGGCATCATTGTCGATGTTTTGCCGCTTTTCATGTGCTTTAAAGGCGATTCGAATCTACCTCCTGAAATCTGTTTCCTGCAATTCTGCCTTGATTTCAAATCCTCTTCTTTGCCTTCCCTCAATATATTTGTGGACGAGAGTTATCATTTATAACTCTGCAGGTTTGTGAATTGCAGTGCCCTGAAGCTCCATTTTACAAGTCGCTTTTTTGGGAGCTGGCCGCAAAAGCGCAGGATGGCTTCAGGCCCTGTTCTGGTTCTGGGGGGCAGTCTGAGCCTGTGGTTAATTCTTCTTCCTGATGGGAAAATAGAGTGACCTGTGCCTGTCCCAACACCAAGAGCTAGTCTCTCATTGGTTCCCCGTCTTCCCGTTCATCCTCAGGACAAATTGCAACCTGTACGGAACAGGAGGTTAAAGGTGCTGAGGCTCCAAGTAGGGAGATTGCTAGTAAAGTGGCTGGAGTGGCGAAGCCGAGCACAAGGAGATGAGAAATGAGGTGCGTTTTAGAAACCTTTCCCCATCACACGGTGTACCATCTTCTGGGTTTCTCATGCATGTTTTCGATATAGGAAGATGCCCTTGAACCTGGAGATTTGGGACCCATGCGATGGGTAGCACGCAGTATTACTTTAAAGGGTCTGCGTTTGCTCACCCAACCTCACCAAACCTCTCAGCCCCAAGAGTGTCCACCCTTATGTCTCATCCAGCTGTGGGTCTAGATATGGTCAATCCAGGTTGCATCACAGCCCCTGAACGAATTGTGTAAGAATTTCTCTCTCTTTCCCTGTCTTTGTTTCATGGGTTTTTAAAAGTAATTTATTTTTATAATGGGGTTTAGCTGCTTTTCACGGCTGTGTTTATGCCGCTTTACACCCACTTGACACACTAACAGAGAGATATCAATACATAGGATTTAAGATTATTACTAGTCAGATATATTCTTGTGCGGTGAATCGGGCGTGTTGAGTCCAGTTCTCTGAGCAAGGAGTAGGTCTTGTCTATTACATATTGGGTTTATGGAATGGTATCTGAGCTAATTTGAAAGTCTTGTTTTATGTATCACCCCACCTCACCTTTCCCGTTAAGCAGCCATAGTGTGTTTTCTGCATGTGTGACTCTGTTCTGTTTTGTAATTCAGTTCAAGTGTAACGGATTTTACATTCCCTCTATAAGTGACACCTTATGAGAAGTGTCCTTTTCTGTGTGACTTATTTCACTTAGAATCGTCGTACCTAAATCCACTCATCATGCTGCTACTAGCCTTATGACATTGATTTCATGGTTGAGTGATATTCCATTGTACATAAGGACCACCACTTTTTTATCCATTTTTCGCTTTCCTGGGATATTTAAGGTGGAATGAAGTGGAGGTCCTTGTCAACAGAGCAGTCCTAAACTTTGGGGTGCTTGTGTCTTGCTGATTTTCAATTTTCCCACTTTATTCCCCCATGCGTGGAAGTGCCCTATGCTCTCTAAGCTGTGTTTTTTAGATGTTTCAGGACACACCGTACCCTTCTCCAGAGTGGCTGTTGGCAATTTACACACCGCCCATCAGTGTAGCAAGGCTCCCATTTCTCCATGGCCTGTCCTGCATTTCTGGTTTTGACACTTTTTTCAGCATGGCCCTTTTGACCGATGGGAAGCGAGACTTCTTTGTAGCGCTGATTTGCCTTTCCAGGTTGCTTGGTTGGCCAAAAAGGGCGTATGCGTTTTTTCCTGAATATATTCAGAAAAAAACGCATACGCCCTTTTTGGCCAAGGGCATCATTGTCGATGTTTTGCCGCTTTTCATGTGCTTTAAAGGCGATTCGAATCTACCTCCTGAAATCTGTTTCCTGCAATTCTGACTTGATTTCAAATCCTCTTCTTTGCCTTCCCTCAATATATTTGTGGACGAGAGTTATCATTTATAACTCTGCAGGTTTGTGAATTGCAGTGCCCTGAAGCTCCATTTTACAAGTCGCTTTTTTGGGAGCTGGCCGCAAAAGCGCAGGATGGCTTCAGGCCCTGTTCTGGTTCTGGGGGGCAGTCTGAGCCTGTGGTTAATTCTTCTTCCTGATGGGAAAGTAGAGTGACCTGTGCCTCTCCCAACACCAAGAGCTAGTCTCTCATTGGTTCCCCGTCTTCCCGTTCATCCTCAGGACAAATTGCAACCTGTACGGAACAGGAGGTTAAAGGTGCTGAGGCTCCAAGTAGGGAGATTGCTAGTAAAGTGGCTGGAGTGGCGAAGCCGAGCACAAGGAGATGAGAAATGAGGTTCGTTTTAGAAACCTTTCCCCATCACACGGTCTACCATATTCTGGGTTTCTCATGCATGTTTTCGATATAGGAAGATGCCCTTGAACCTGGAGATTTGGGACCCATGCGATGGGTAGCACGCAGTATTACTTTAAAGGGTCTGCGTTTGCTCACCCAACCTCACCAAACCTCTCAGACCCAAGAGTGTCCACCCTTATGTCTCATCCAGCTGTGGGTCTAGATATGGTCAATCCAGGTTGCATCACAGCCCCTGAACGAATTGTGTAAGAATTTCTCTCTCTTTCCCTGTCTTTGTTTCATGGGTTTTTAAAAGTAATTTATTTTTATAATGGGGTTTAGCTGCTTTTCACGGCTGTGTTTATGCCGCTTTACACCCACTTGACACACTAACAGAGAGATATCAATACATAGGTTTTAAGATTATTACTAGTCAGATATATTCTTGTGCGGTGAATCGGGCGTGTTGAGTCCAGTTCTCTGAGCAAGGAGTACGTCTTGTCTATTACATATTGGGTTTATGGAACGGTATCTGAGCTAATTTGAAAGTCTTGTTTTATGTATCACCCCACCTCACCTTTCCCGTTAAGCAGCCATAGTGTGTTTTCTGCATGTGTGACACTGTTCTGTTTTGTAATTCAGTTCAAGGGTAACGGATTTTACATTCCCTCTATAAGTGACACCTTATGAGAAGTGCCCTTTTCTGTGTGACTTATTTCACTTAGAATCGTCGTACCTAAATCCACTCAACATGCTGCTACTAGCCTTATGACATTGATTTCATGGCTGAGTGATATTCCATTGTACATAAGGACCACAACTTTTTTATCCATTTTTCGCTTTCCTGGGATATTTAAGGTGGAATGAAGTGGACGTCCTTGTCAACAGAGCAGCCCTAAACTTTTGGGTGCTTGTGTCTTGCTGATTTTCAATTTTCCCACTTTATCCCCCCATGCGTGGAAGTGCCCTATGCTCTCTAAGCTGTGTTTTTTAGATGTTTCAGGACACACCGTACCCTTCTCCAGAGTGGCTGTTGGCAATTTACATCCCGCCCATCAGTGTAGCAAGGCTCCCATTTCTCCATGGCCTGTCCTGCATTTCTGGTTTTGACACTTTTTTCAGCATGGCCCTTTTGACCGATGGGAAGCGAGACTTCTTTGTAGTGCTGATTTGCCTTTCCAGGTTGCTTGGTTGGCCAAAAAGGGCGTACGCGTTTTTTCCTGAATATATTCAGGAAAAAACGCGTACGCCCTTTTTGGCCAAGGGCATCATTGTCAACGTTTTGCCGCTTTTCATGTGCTTTAAAGGCGATTCGAATCTACCTCCTGAAATCTGTTTCCTGCAATTCTGCCTTGATTTCAAATCCTCTTCTTTGCCTTCCCTCAATATATTTGTGGACGAGAGTTATCATTTATAACTCTGCAGGTTTGTGAATTGCAGTGCCCTGAAGCTCCATTTTACAAGTCGCTTTTTTGGGAGCCGGCCGCAAAAGCGCAGGATGGCTTCAGGCCCTGTTCTGGTTCTGGGGGGCAGGCTGAGCCTGTGGTTAATTCTTCTTCCTGATGGGAAAATAGAGTGACCTGTGCCTGTCCCAACACCAAGAGCTAGTGTCTCATTGGTTCCCCATCTTCCCGTTCATCCTCAGGACAAATTGCAACCTGTACGGAACAGGAGGTTAAAGGTGCTGATGCTCCAAGTAGGGAGATTGCTAGTAAAGTGGCTGGAATGGCGAACCCGAGCACAAGGAGATGAGAAATGAGGTGCGTTTTAGAAACCTTTCCCCATCACACGGTGTACCATCTTCTGGGTTTCTCATGCATGTTTTCGATGTAGGAAGATGCCCTTGAACCTGGAGATTTGGGACCCATGCGATGGGTAGCACGCAGTATTACTTTAAAGGGTCTGCGTTTGCTCACCCAACCTCACCAAACCTCTCAGCCCCAAGAGTGTCCACCCTTATGTCTCATCCAGCTGTGGGTCTAGATATGGTCAATCCAGGTTGCATCACAGCCCCTGAACGAATTGTGTAAGAATTTCTCTCTCTTTCCCTGTCTTTGTTTCATGGGTTTTTAAAAGTAATTTATTTTTATAATGGGGTTTAGCTGCTTTTCACGGCTGTGTTTATGCCGCTTTACACCCACTTGACACACTAACAGAGAGATATCAATACATAGGTTTTAAGATTATTACTGGTCAGATATATTCTTGTGCGGTGAATCGGGCGTGTTGAGTCCAGTTCTCTGAGCAAGGAGTAGGTCTTGTCTATTACATATTGGGTTTATGGAACGGTATCTGAGCTAATTTGAAACTCTTGTTTTATGTATCACCCCACCTCACCTTTCCCGTTAAGCAGCCATAGTGTGTTTTCTGCATGTGTGACTCTGTTCTGTTTTGTAATTCAGTTCAAGTGTAACGGTTTTTACATTCCCTCTATAAGTGACACCTTATGAGAAGTGTCCTTTTCTGTGTGACTTATTTCACTTAGAATCGTCTTACCTAAATCCACCCATCATGCTGCTACTAGCCTTCTGACATTGATTTCATGGCTGAATGATATTCCATTGTACATAAGGACCACAACTTTTTTATCCATTTTTCGCTTTCCTGGGATATTTAAGGTGGAAGGAAGTGGAGGTCCTTGTCAACAGAGCAGCCCTAAACTTTGGGGTGCTTGTGTTTTGCTGATTTTCAATTTTTCCACTTTATCCCCCCATGCGTGGAAGTGCCCTATGCTCTCTAAGCGGTGTTTTTTAGATGTTTCAGGACCCACCGTACACTTCTCCAGAGTGGCTGTTGGCAATTTACATCCCGCCCATCAGTGTAGCAAGGCTCCCATTTCTCCATGGCCTGTCCTGCATTTCTGGTTTTGACACTTTTTTCAGCATGGCCCTTTGGACCGATGGGAAGCGAGACTTCTTTGTAGCGCTGATTTGCCTTTCCAGGTTGCTTGGTTGGCCAAAAAGGGCGTATGCGTTTTTTCCTGAATATATTCAGGAAAAAACGCATACGCCCTTTTTGGCCAAGGGCATCATTGTCAACGTTTTGCCGCTTTTCATGTGCTTTAAAGGCGATTCGAATCTACCTCCTGAAATCTGTTTCCTGCAATTCTGCCTTGATTTCAAATCCTCTTCTTTGCCTTCCCTCAATATATTTGTGGACGAGAGTTATCATTTATAACTCTGCAGGTTTGTGAATTGCAGTGCCCTGAAGCTCCATTTTACAAGTCGCTTTTTTGGGAGCCGGCCGCAAAAGCGCAGGATGGCTTCAGGCCCTGTTCTGGTTCCGGGGGGCAGGCTGAGCCTGTGGTTAATTCTTCTTCCTGATGGGAAAATAGAGTGACCTGTGCCTGTCCCAACACCAAGAGCTAGTCTCTCATTGGTTCCCCGTCTTCCCGTTCATCCTCAGGACAAATTGCAACCTGTACGGAACAGGAGGTTAAAGGTGCTGATGCTCCAAGTAGGGAGATTGCTAGTAAAGTGGCTGGAATGGCGAACCCGAGGACAAGGAGATGAGAAATGAGGTGCGTTTTAGAAACCTTTCCCCATCACACGGTGTACCATCTTCTGGGTTTCTCATGCATGTTTTCGATGTAGGAAGATGCCCTTGAACCTGGAGATTTGGGACCCATGCGATGGGTAGCACGCAGTATTACTTTAAAGGGTCTGCGTTTGCTCACCCAACCTCACCAAACCTCTCAGCCCCAAGAGTGTCCACCCTTATGTCTCATCCAGCTGTGGGTCTAGATATGGTCAATCCAGGTTGCATCACAGCCCCTGAACGAATTGTGTAAGAATTTCTCTCTCTTTCCCTGTCTTTGTTTCATGGGTTTTTAAAAGTAATTTATTTTTATAATGGGGTTTAGCTGCTTTTCACGGCTGTGTTTATGCCGCTTTACACCCACTTGACACACTAACAGAGAGATATCAATACATAGGTTTTAAGATTATTACTAGTCAGATATATTCTTGTGCGGTGAATCGGGCGTGTTGAGTCCAGTTCTCTGAGCAAGGAGTAGGTCTTGTCTATTACATATTGGGTTTATGGAATGGTATCTGAGCTAATTTGAAACTCTTGTTTTATGTATCACCCCACCTCACCTTTCCCGTTAAGCAGCCATAGTGTGTTTTCTGCATGTGTGACTCTGTTCTGTTTTGTAATTCAGTTCAAGTGTAACGGTTTTTACATTCCCTCTATAAGTGACACCTTATGAGAATTGTCCTTTTCTGTGTGAATTATTTCACTTAGAATCGTCGTACCTAAATCCACTCATCATGCTGCTACTAGCCTTATGACATTGATTTCATGGCTGAGTGATATTCCATTGTACATAAGGACCACCACTTTTTTATCCATTTTTCGCTTTCCTGGGATATTTAAGGTGGAATGAAGTGGAGGTCCTTGTCAACAGAGCAGTCCTAAACTTTGGGGTGCTTGTGTCTTGCTGATTTTCAATTTTCCCACTTTATTCCCCCATGCGTGGAAGTGCCCTATGCTCTCTAAGCTGTGTTTTTTAGATGTTTCAGGACACACCGTACCCTTCTCCAGAGTGGCTGTTGGCAATTTACACACCGCCCATCAGTGTAGCAAGGCTCCCATTTCTCCATGGCCTGTCCTGCATTTCTGGTTTTCACACTTTTTTCAGCATGGCCCTTTTGACCGATGGGAAGCGAGACTTCTTTGTAGCGCTGATTTGCCTTTCCAGGTTGCTTGGTTGGCCAAAAAGGGCGTATGCGTTTTTTCCTGAATATATTCAGGAAAAAACGCATACGCCCTTTTTGGCCAAGGGCATCATTGTCGATGTTTTGCCGCTTTTCATGTGCTTTAAAGGCGATTCGAATCTACCTCCTGAAATCTGTTTCCTGCAATTCTGACTTGATTTCAAATCCTCTTCTTTGCCTTCCCTCAATATATTTGTGGACGAGAGTTATCATTTATAACTCTGCAGGTTTGTGAATTGCAGTGCCCTGAAGCTCCATTTTACAAGTCGCTTTTTTGGGAGCCGGCCGCAAAAGCGCAGGATGGCTTCAGGCCCTGTTCTGGTTCTGGGGGGCAGGCTGAGCCTGTGGTTAATTCTTCTTCCTGATGGGAAAATAGAGTGACCTGTGCCTGTCCCAACACCAAGAGCTAGTGTCTCATTGGTTCCCCATCTTCCCGTTCATCCTCAGGACAAATTGCAACCTGTACGGAACAGGAGGTTAAAGGTGCTGATGCTCCAAGTAGGGAGATTGCTAGTAAAGTGGCTGGAATGGCGAACCCGAGCACAAGGAGATGAGAAATGAGGTGCGTTTTAGAAACCTTTCCCCATCACACGGTGTACCATCTTCTGGGTTTCTCATGCATGTTTTCGATGTAGGAAGATGCCCTTGAACCTGGAGATTTGGGACCCATGCGATGGGTAGCACGCAGTATTACTTTAAAGGGTCTGCGTTTGCTCACCCAACCTCACCAAACCTCTCAGCCCCAAGAGTGTCCACCCTTATGTCTCATCCAGCTGTGGGTCTAGATATGGTCAATCCAGGTTGCATCACAGCCCCTGAACGAATTGTGTAAGAATTTCTCTCTCTTTCCCTGTCTTTGTTTCATGGGTTTTTAAAAGTAATTTATTTTTATAATGGGGTTTAGCTGCTTTTCACGGCTGTGTTTATGCCGCTTTACACCCACTTGACACACTAACAGAGAGATATCAATACATAGGTTTTAAGATTATTACTGGTCAGATATATTCTTGTGCGGTGAATCGGGCGTGTTGAGTCCAGTTCTCTGAGCAAGGAGTAGGTCTTGTCTATTACATATTGGGTTTATGGAACGGTATCTGAGCTAATTTGAAACTCTTGTTTTATGTATCACCCCACCTCACCTTTCCCGTTAAGCAGCCATAGTGTGTTTTCTGCATGTGTGACTCTGTTCTGTTTTGTAATTCAGTTCAAGTGTAACGGTTTTTACATTCCCTCTATAAGTGACACCTTATGAGAAGTGTCCTTTTCTGTGTGACTTATTTCACTTAGAATCGTCTTACCTAAATCCACCCATCATGCTGCTACTAGCCTTCTGACATTGATTTCATGGCTGAATGATATTCCATTGTACATAAGGACCACAACTTTTTTATCCATTTTTCGCTTTCCTGGGATATTTAAGGTGGAAGGAAGTGGAGGTCCTTGTCAACAGAGCAGCCCTAAACTTTGGGGTGCTTGTGTTTTGCTGATTTTCAATTTTTCCACTTTATCCCCCCATGCGTGGAAGTGCCCTATGCTCTCTAAGCGGTGTTTTTTAGATGTTTCAGGACCCACCGTACACTTCTCCAGAGTGGCTGTTGGCAATTTACATCCCGCCCATCAGTGTAGCAAGGCTCCCATTTCTCCATGGCCTGTCCTGCATTTCTGGTTTTGACACTTTTTTCAGCATGGCCCTTTGGACCGATGGGAAGCGAGACTTCTTTGTAGCGCTGATTTGCCTTTCCAGGTTGCTTGGTTGGCCAAAAAGGGCGTATGCGTTTTTTCCTGAATATATTCAGGAAAAAACGCATACGCCCTTTTTGGCCAAGGGCATCATTGTCAACGTTTTGCCGCTTTTCATGTGCTTTAAAGGCGATTCGAATCTACCTCCTGAAATCTGTTTCCTGCAATTCTGCCTTGATTTCAAATCCTCTTCTTTGCCTTCCCTCAATATATTTGTGGACGAGAGTTATCATTTATAACTCTGCAGGTTTGTGAATTGCAGTGCCCTGAAGCTCCATTTTACAAGTCGCTTTTTTGGGAGCCGGCCGCAAAAGCGCAGGATGGCTTCAGGCCCTGTTCTGGTTCCGGGGGGCAGGCTGAGCCTGTGGTTAATTCTTCTTCCTGATGGGCAAATAGAGTGACCTGTGCCTGTCCCAACACCAAGAGCTAGTCTCTCATTGGTTCCCCGTCTTCCCGTTCATCCTCAGGACAAATTGCAACCTGTACGGAACAGGAGGTTAAAGGTGCTGAGGCTCCAAGTAGGGAGATTGCTAGTAAAGTGGCTGGAATGGCGAACCCGAGCACAAGGAGATGAGAAATGAGGTGCGTTTTAGAAACCTTTCCCCATCACACGGTGTACCATCTTCTGGGTTTCTCATGCATGTTTTCGATGTAGGAAGATGCCCTTGAACCTGGAGATTTGGGACCCATGCGATGGGTAGCACGCAGTATTACTTTAAAGGGTCTGCGTTTGCTCACCCAACCTCACCAAACCTCTCAGCCCCAAGAGTGTCCACCCTTATGTCTCATCCAGCTGTGGGTCTAGATATGGTCAATCCAGGTTGCATCACAGCCCCTGAACGAATTGTGTAAGAATTTCTCTCTCTTTCCCTGTCTTTGTTTCATGGGTTTTTAAAAGTAATTTATTTTTATAATGGGGTTTAGCTGCTTTTCACGGCTGTGTTTATGCCGCTTTACACCCACTTGACACACTAACAGAGAGATATCAATACATAGGTTTTAAGATTATTACTAGTCAGATATATTCTTGTGCGGTGAATCGGGCGTGTTGAGTCCAGTTCTCTGAGCAAGGAGTAGGTCTTGTCTATTACATATTGGGTTTATGGAATGGTATCTGAGCTAATTTGAAACTCTTGTTTTATGTATCACCCCACCTCACCTTTCCCGTTAAGCAGCCATAGTGTGTTTTCTGCATGTGTGACTCTGTTCTGTTTTGTAATTCAGTTCAAGTGTAACGGTTTTTACATTCCCTCTATAAGTGACACCTTATGAGAATTGTCCTTTTCTGTGTGAATTATTTCACTTAGAATCGTCGTACCTAAATCCACTCATCATGCTGCTACTAGCCTTATGACATTGATTTCATGGCTGAGTGATATTCCATTGTACATAAGGACCACCACTTTTTTATCCATTTTTCGCTTTCCTGGGATATTTAAGGTGGAATGAAGTGGAGGTCCTTGTCAACAGAGCAGTCCTAAACTTTGGGGTGCTTGTGTCTTGCTGATTTTCAATTTTCCCACTTTATTCCCCCATGCGTGGAAGTGCCCTATGCTCTCTAAGCTGTGTTTTTTAGATGTTTCAGGACACACCGTACCCTTCTCCAGAGTGGCTGTTGGCAATTTACACACCGCCCATCAGTGTAGCAAGGCTCCCATTTCTCCATGGCCTGTCCTGCATTTCTGGTTTTGACACTTTTTTCAGCATGGCCCTTTTGACCGATGGGAAGCGAGACTTCTTTGTAGCGCTGATTTGCCTTTCCAGGTTGCTTGGTTGGCCAAAAAGGGCGTATGCGTTTTTTCCTGAATATATTCAGGAAAAAACGCATACGCCCTTTTTGGCCAAGGGCATCATTGTCGATGTTTTGCCGCTTTTCATGTGCTTTAAAGGCGATTCGAATCTACCTCCTGAAATCTGTTTCCTGCAATTCTGACTTGATTTCAAATCCTCTTCTTTGCCTTCCCTCAATATATTTGTGGACGAGAGTTATCATTTATAACTCTGCAGGTTTGTGAATTGCAGTGCCCTGAAGCTCCATTTTACAAGTCGCTTTTTTGGGAGCTGGCCGCAAAAGCGCAGGATGGCTTCAGGCCCTGTTCTGGTTCTGGGGGGCAGTCTGAGCCTGTGGTTAATTCTTCTTCCTGATGGGAAAATAGAGTGACCTGTGCCTCTCCCAACACCAAGAGCTAGTCTCTCATTGGTTCCCCGTCTTCCCGTTCATCCTCAGGACAAATTGCAACCTGTACGGAACAGGAGGTTAAAGGTGCTGAGGCTCCAAGTAGGGAGATTGCTAGTAAAGTGGCTGGAATGGCGAACCCGAGCACAAGGAGATGAGAAATGAGGTGCGTTTTAGAAACCTTTCCCCATCACACGGTGCACCATCTTCTGGGTTTCTCATGCATGTTTTCGATGTAGGAAGATGCCCTTGAACCTGGAGATTTGGGACCCATGCGATGGGTAGCACGCAGTATTACTTTAAAGGGTCTGCGTTTGCTCACCCAACCTCACCAAACCTCTCAGCCCCAAGAGTGTCCACCCTTATGTCTCATCCAGCTGTGGGTCTAGATATGGTCAATCCAGGTTGCATCACAGCCCCTGAACGAATTGTGTAAGAATTTCTCTCTCTTTCCCTGTCTTTCTTTCATGGGTTTTTAAAAGTAATTTATTTTTATAATGGGGTTTAGCTGCTTTTCACGGCTGTGTTTATGCCGCTTTACACCCACTTGACACACTAACAGAGAGATATCAATACATAGGTTTTAAGATTATTTCTAGTCAGATATATTCTTGTGCGGTGAATCGGGCGTGTTGAGTCCAGTTCTCTGAGCAAGGAGTAGGTCTTGTCTATTACATATTGGGTTTATGGAACGGTATCTGAGCTAATTTGAAAGTCTTGTTTTATGTATCACCCCACCTCACCTTTCCCGTTAAGCAGCCATAGTGTGTTTTCTGCATGTGTGACTCTGTTCTGTTTTGTAATTCAGTTCAAGTGTAACGGATTTTACATTCCCTCTATAAGTGACACCTTATGAGAAGTGCCCTTTTCTGTGTGACTTATTTCACTTAGAATCGTCGTACCTAAATCCACTCAACATGCTGCTACTAGCCTTATGACATTGATTTCATGGCTGAGTGATATTCCATTGTACATAAGGACCACAACTTTTTTATCCATTTTTCGCTTTCCTGGGATATTTAAGGTGGAATGAAGTGGAGGTCCTTGTCAACAGAGCAGCCCTAAACTTTGGGGTGCTTGTGTCTTGCTGATTTTCAATTTTCCCACTTTATTCCCCCATGCGTGGAAGTGCCCTATGCTCTCTAAGCTGTGTTTTTTAGATGTTTCAGGACACACCGTACCCTTCTCCAGAGTGGCTGTTGGCAATTTACACCCCGCCCATCAGTGTAGCAAGGCTCCCATTTCTCCATGGCCTGTCCTGCATTTCTGGTTTTGACACTTTTTTCAGCATGGCCCTTTTGACCGATGGGAAGCGAGACTTCTTTGTAGCGCTGATTTGCCTTTCCAGGTTGCTTGGTTGGCCAAAAAGGGCGTATGCGTTTTTTCCTGAATATATTCAGGAAAAAACGCATACGCCCTTTTTGGCCAAGGGCATCATTGTCGATGTTTTGCCGCTTTTCATGTGCTTTAAAGGCGATTCGAATCTACCTCCTGAAATCTGTTTCCTGCAATTCTGCCTTGATTTCAAATCCTCTTCTTTGCCTTCCCTCAATATATTTGTGGACGAGAGTTATCATTTATAACTCTGCAGGTTTGTGAATTGCAGTGCCCTGAAGCTCCATTTTACAAGTCGCTTTTTTGGGAGCTGGCCGCAAAAGCGCAGGATGGCTTCAGGCCCTGTTCTGGTTCTGGGGGGCAGTCTGAGCCTGTGGTTAATTCTTCTTCCTGATGGGAAAATAGAGTGACCTGTGCCTGTCCCAACACCAAGAGCTAGTCTCTCATTGGTTCCCCGTCTTCCCGTTCATCCTCAGGACAAATTGCAACCTGTACGGAACAGGAGGTTAAAGGTGCTGAGGCTCCAAGTAGGGAGATTGCTAGTAAAGTGGCTGGAGTGGCGAAGCCGAGCACAAGGAGATGAGAAATGAGGTGCGTTTTAGAAACCTTTCCCCATCACACGGTGTACCATCTTCTGGGTTTCTCATGCATGTTTTCGATATAGGAAGATGCCCTTGAACCTGGAGATTTGGGACCCATGCGATGGGTAGCACGCAGTATTACTTTAAAGGGTCTGCGTTTGCTCACCCAACCTCACCAAACCTCTCAGCCCCAAGAGTGTCCACCCTTATGTCTCATCCAGCTGTGGGTCTAGATATGGTCAATCCAGGTTGCATCACAGCCCCTGAACGAATTGTGTAAGAATTTCTCTCTCTTTCCCTGTCTTTGTTTCATGGGTTTTTAAAAGTAATTTATTTTTATAATGGGGTTTAGCTGCTTTTCACGGCTGTGTTTATGCCGCTTTACACCCACTTGACACACTAACAGAGAGATATCAATACATAGGATTTAAGATTATTACTAGTCAGATATATTCTTGTGCGGTGAATCGGGCGTGTTGAGTCCAGTTCTCTGAGCAAGGAGTAGGTCTTGTCTATTACATATTGGGTTTATGGAATGGTATCTGAGCTAATTTGAAAGTCTTGTTTTATGTATCACCCCACCTCACCTTTCCCGTTAAGCAGCCATAGTGTGTTTTCTGCATGTGTGACTCTGTTCTGTTTTGTAATTCAGTTCAAGTGTAACGGATTTTACATTCCCTCTATAAGTGACACCTTATGAGAAGTGTCCTTTTCTGTGTGACTTATTTCACTTAGAATCGTCGTACCTAAATCCACTCATCATGCTGCTACTAGCCTTATGACATTGATTTCATGGTTGAGTGATATTCCATTGTACATAAGGACCACCACTTTTTTATCCATTTTTCGCTTTCCTGGGATATTTAAGGTGGAATGAAGTGGAGGTCCTTGTCAACAGAGCAGTCCTAAACTTTGGGGTGCTTGTGTCTTGCTGATTTTCAATTTTCCCACTTTATTCCCCCATGCGTGGAAGTGCCCTATGCTCTCTAAGCTGTGTTTTTTAGATGTTTCAGGACACACCGTACCCTTCTCCAGAGTGGCTGTTGGCAATTTACACACCGCCCATCAGTGTAGCAAGGCTCCCATTTCTCCATGGCCTGTCCTGCATTTCTGGTTTTGACACTTTTTTCAGCATGGCCCTTTTGACCGATGGGAAGCGAGACTTCTTTGTAGCGCTGATTTGCCTTTCCAGGTTGCTTGGTTGGCCAAAAAGGGCGTATGCGTTTTTTCCTGAATATATTCAGAAAAAAACGCATACGCCCTTTTTGGCCAAGGGCATCATTGTCGATGTTTTGCCGCTTTTCATGTGCTTTAAAGGCGATTCGAATCTACCTCCTGAAATCTGTTTCCTGCAATTCTGACTTGATTTCAAATCCTCTTCTTTGCCTTCCCTCAATATATTTGTGGACGAGAGTTATCATTTATAACTCTGCAGGTTTGTGAATTGCAGTGCCCTGAAGCTCCATTTTACAAGTCGCTTTTTTGGGAGCTGGCCGCAAAAGCGCAGGATGGCTTCAGGCCCTGTTCTGGTTCTGGGGGGCAGTCTGAGCCTGTGGTTAATTCTTCTTCCTGATGGGAAAGTAGAGTGACCTGTGCCTCTCCCAACACCAAGAGCTAGTCTCTCATTGGTTCCCCGTCTTCCCGTTCATCCTCAGGACAAATTGCAACCTGTACGGAACAGGAGGTTAAAGGTGCTGAGGCTCCAAGTAGGGAGATTGCTAGTAAAGTGGCTGGAGTGGCGAAGCCGAGCACAAGGAGATGAGAAATGAGGTTCGTTTTAGAAACCTTTCCCCATCACACGGTCTACCATATTCTGGGTTTCTCATGCATGTTTTCGATATAGGAAGATGCCCTTGAACCTGGAGATTTGGGACCCATGCGATGGGTAGCACGCAGTATTACTTTAAAGGGTCTGCGTTTGCTCACCCAACCTCACCAAACCTCTCAGCCCCAAGAGTGTCCACCCTTATGTCTCATCCAGCTGTGGGTCTAGATATGGTCAATCCAGGTTGCATCACAGCCCCTGAACGAATTGTGTAAGAATTTCTCTCTCTTTCCCTGTCTTTGTTTCATGGGTTTTTAAAAGTAATTTATTTTTATAATGGGGTTTAGCTGCTTTTCACGGCTGTGTTTATGCCGCTTTACACCCACTTGACACACTAACAGAGAGATATCAATACATAGGTTTTAAGATTATTACTAGTCAGATATATTCTTGTGCGGTGAATCGGGCGTGTTGAGTCCAGTTCTCTGAGCAAGGAGTACGTCTTGTCTATTACATATTGGGTTTATGGAACGGTATCTGAGCTAATTTGAAAGTCTTGTTTTATGTATCACCCCACCTCACCTTTCCCGTTAAGCAGCCATAGTGTGTTTTCTGCATGTGTGACACTGTTCTGTTTTGTAATTCAGTTCAAGGGTAACGGATTTTACATTCCCTCTATAAGTGACACCTTATGAGAAGTGCCCTTTTCTGTGTGACTTATTTCACTTAGAATCGTCGTACCTAAATCCACTCAACATGCTGCTACTAGCCTTATGACATTGATTTCATGGCTGAGTGATATTCCATTGTACATAAGGACCACAACTTTTTTATCCATTTTTCGCTTTCCTGGGATATTTAAGGTGGAATGAAGTGGACGTCCTTGTCAACAGAGCAGCCCTAAACTTTTGGGTGCTTGTGTCTTGCTGATTTTCAATTTTCCCACTTTATCCCCCCATGCGTGGAAGTGCCCTATGCTCTCTAAGCTGTGTTTTTTAGATGTTTCAGGACACACCGTACCCTTCTCCAGAGTGGCTGTTGGCAATTTACATCCCGCCCATCAGTGTAGCAAGGCTCCCATTTCTCCATGGCCTGTCCTGCATTTCTGGTTTTGACACTTTTTTCAGCATGGCCCTTTTGACCGATGGGAAGCGAGACTTCTTTGTAGTGCTGATTTGCCTTTCCAGGTTGCTTGGTTGGCCAAAAAGGGCGTACGCGTTTTTTCCTGAATATATTCAGGAAAAAACGCGTACGCCCTTTTTGGCCAAGGGCATCATTGTCAACGTTTTGCCGCTTTTCATGTGCTTTAAAGGCGATTCGAATCTACCTCCTGAAATCTGTTTCCTGCAATTCTGACTTGATTTCAAATCCTCTTCTTTGCCTTCCCTCAATATATTTGTGGACGAGAGTTATCATTTATAACTCTGCAGGTTTGTGAATTGCAGTGCCCTGAAGCTCCATTTTACAAGTCGCTTTTTTGGGAGCTGGCCGCAAAAGCGCAGGATGGCTTCAGGCCCTGTTCTGGTTCTGGGGGGCAGTCTGAGCCTGTGGTTAATTCTTCTTCCTGATGGGAAAATAGAGTGACCTGTGCCTCTCCCAACACCAAGAGCTAGTCTCTCATTGGTTCCCCGTCTTCCCGTTCATCCTCAGGACAAATTGCAACCTGTACGGAACAGGAGGTTAAAGGTGCTGAGGCTCCAAGTAGGGAGATTGCTAGTAAAGTGGCTGGAATGGCGAACCCGAGCACAAGGAGATGAGAAATGAGGTGCGTTTTAGAAACCTTTCCCCATCACACGGTGCACCATCTTCTGGGTTTCTCATGCATGTTTTCGATGTAGGAAGATGCCCTTGAACCTGGAGATTTGGGACCCATGCGATGGGTAGCACGCAGTATTACTTTAAAGGGTCTGCGTTTGCTCACCCAACCTCACCAAACCTCTCAGCCCCAAGAGTGTCCACCCTTATGTCTCATCCAGCTGTGGGTCTAGATATGGTCAATCCAGGTTGCATCACAGCCCCTGAACGAATTGTGTAAGAATTTCTCTCTCTTTCCCTGTCTTTCTTTCATGGGTTTTTAAAAGTAATTTATTTTTATAATGGGGTTTAGCTGCTTTTCACGGCTGTGTTTATGCCGCTTTACACCCACTTGACACACTAACAGAGAGATATCAATACATAGGTTTTAAGATTATTTCTAGTCAGATATATTCTTGTGCGGTGAATCGGGCGTGTTGAGTCCAGTTCTCTGAGCAAGGAGTAGGTCTTGTCTATTACATATTGGGTTTATGGAACGGTATCTGAGCTAATTTGAAAGTCTTGTTTTATGTATCACCCCACCTCACCTTTCCCGTTAAGCAGCCATAGTGTGTTTTCTGCATGTGTGACTCTGTTCTGTTTTGTAATTCAGTTCAAGTGTAACGGATTTTACATTCCCTCTATAAGTGACACCTTATGAGAAGTGCCCTTTTCTGTGTGACTTATTTCACTTAGAATCGTCGTACCTAAATCCACTCAACATGCTGCTACTAGCCTTATGACATTGATTTCATGGCTGAGTGATATTCCATTGTACATAAGGACCACAACTTTTTTATCCATTTTTCGCTTTCCTGGGATATTTAAGGTGGAATGAAGTGGAGGTCCTTGTCAACAGAGCAGCCCTAAACTTTGGGGTGCTTGTGTCTTGCTGATTTTCAATTTTCCCACTTTATTCCCCCATGCGTGGAAGTGCCCTATGCTCTCTAAGCTGTGTTTTTTAGATGTTTCAGGACACACCGTACCCTTCTCCAGAGTGGCTGTTGGCAATTTACACCCCGCCCATCAGTGTAGCAAGGCTCCCATTTCTCCATGGCCTGTCCTGCATTTCTGGTTTTGACACTTTTTTCAGCATGGCCCTTTTGACCGATGGGAAGCGAGACTTCTTTGTAGCGCTGATTTGCCTTTCCAGGTTGCTTGGTTGGCCAAAAAGGGCGTATGCGTTTTTTCCTGAATATATTCAGGAAAAAACGCATACGCCCTTTTTGGCCAAGGGCATCATTGTCGATGTTTTGCCGCTTTTCATGTGCTTTAAAGGCGATTCGAATCTACCTCCTGAAATCTGTTTCCTGCAATTCTGCCTTGATTTCAAATCCTCTTCTTTGCCTTCCCTCAATATATTTGTGGACGAGAGTTATCATTTATAACTCTGCAGGTTTGTGAATTGCAGTGCCCTGAAGCTCCATTTTACAAGTCGCTTTTTTGGGAGCTGGCCGCAAAAGCGCAGGATGGCTTCAGGCCCTGTTCTGGTTCTGGGGGGCAGTCTGAGCCTGTGGTTAATTCTTCTTCCTGATGGGAAAATAGAGTGACCTGTGCCTGTCCCAACACCAAGAGCTAGTCTCTCATTGGTTCCCCGTCTTCCCGTTCATCCTCAGGACAAATTGCAACCTGTACGGAACAGGAGGTTAAAGGTGCTGAGGCTCCAAGTAGGGAGATTGCTAGTAAAGTGGCTGGAGTGGCGAAGCCGAGCACAAGGAGATGAGAAATGAGGTGCGTTTTAGAAACCTTTCCCCATCACACGGTGTACCATCTTCTGGGTTTCTCATGCATGTTTTCGATATAGGAAGATGCCCTTGAACCTGGAGATTTGGGACCCATGCGATGGGTAGCACGCAGTATTACTTTAAAGGGTCTGCGTTTGCTCACCCAACCTCACCAAACCTCTCAGCCCCAAGAGTGTCCACCCTTATGTCTCATCCAGCTGTGGGTCTAGATATGGTCAATCCAGGTTGCATCACAGCCCCTGAACGAATTGTGTAAGAATTTCTCTCTCTTTCCCTGTCTTTGTTTCATGGGTTTTTAAAAGTAATTTATTTTTATAATGGGGTTTAGCTGCTTTTCACGGCTGTGTTTATGCCGCTTTACACCCACTTGACACACTAACAGAGAGATATCAATACATAGGATTTAAGATTATTACTAGTCAGATATATTCTTGTGCGGTGAATCGGGCGTGTTGAGTCCAGTTCTCTGAGCAAGGAGTAGGTCTTGTCTATTACATATTGGGTTTATGGAATGGTATCTGAGCTAATTTGAAAGTCTTGTTTTATGTATCACCCCACCTCACCTTTCCCGTTAAGCAGCCATAGTGTGTTTTCTGCATGTGTGACTCTGTTCTGTTTTGTAATTCAGTTCAAGTGTAACGGATTTTACATTCCCTCTATAAGTGACACCTTATGAGAAGTGTCCTTTTCTGTGTGACTTATTTCACTTAGAATCGTCGTACCTAAATCCACTCATCATGCTGCTACTAGCCTTATGACATTGATTTCATGGTTGAGTGATATTCCATTGTACATAAGGACCACCACTTTTTTATCCATTTTTCGCTTTCCTGGGATATTTAAGGTGGAATGAAGTGGAGGTCCTTGTCAACAGAGCAGTCCTAAACTTTGGGGTGCTTGTGTCTTGCTGATTTTCAATTTTCCCACTTTATTCCCCCATGCGTGGAAGTGCCCTATGCTCTCTAAGCTGTGTTTTTTAGATGTTTCAGGACACACCGTACCCTTCTCCAGAGTGGCTGTTGGCAATTTACACACCGCCCATCAGTGTAGCAAGGCTCCCATTTCTCCATGGCCTGTCCTGCATTTCTGGTTTTGACACTTTTTTCAGCATGGCCCTTTTGACCGATGGGAAGCGAGACTTCTTTGTAGCGCTGATTTGCCTTTCCAGGTTGCTTGGTTGGCCAAAAAGGGCGTATGCGTTTTTTCCTGAATATATTCAGAAAAAAACGCATACGCCCTTTTTGGCCAAGGGCATCATTGTCGATGTTTTGCCGCTTTTCATGTGCTTTAAAGGCGATTCGAATCTACCTCCTGAAATCTGTTTCCTGCAATTCTGACTTGATTTCAAATCCTCTTCTTTGCCTTCCCTCAATATATTTGTGGACGAGAGTTATCATTTATAACTCTGCAGGTTTGTGAATTGCAGTGCCCTGAAGCTCCATTTTACAAGTCGCTTTTTTGGGAGCTGGCCGCAAAAGCGCAGGATGGCTTCAGGCCCTGTTCTGGTTCTGGGGGGCAGTCTGAGCCTGTGGTTAATTCTTCTTCCTGATGGGAAAGTAGAGTGACCTGTGCCTCTCCCAACACCAAGAGCTAGTCTCTCATTGGTTCCCCGTCTTCCCGTTCATCCTCAGGACAAATTGCAACCTGTACGGAACAGGAGGTTAAAGGTGCTGAGGCTCCAAGTAGGGAGATTGCTAGTAAAGTGGCTGGAGTGGCGAAGCCGAGCACAAGGAGATGAGAAATGAGGTTCGTTTTAGAAACCTTTCCCCATCACACGGTCTACCATATTCTGGGTTTCTCATGCATGTTTTCGATATAGGAAGATGCCCTTGAACCTGGAGATTTGGGACCCATGCGATGGGTAGCACGCAGTATTACTTTAAAGGGTCTGCGTTTGCTCACCCAACCTCACCAAACCTCTCAGCCCCAAGAGTGTCCACCCTTATGTCTCATCCAGCTGTGGGTCTAGATATGGTCAATCCAGGTTGCATCACAGCCCCTGAACGAATTGTGTAAGAATTTCTCTCTCTTTCCCTGTCTTTGTTTCATGGGTTTTTAAAAGTAATTTATTTTTATAATGGGGTTTAGCTGCTTTTCACGGCTGTGTTTATGCCGCTTTACACCCACTTGACACACTAACAGAGAGATATCAATACATAGGTTTTAAGATTATTACTAGTCAGATATATTCTTGTGCGGTGAATCGGGCGTGTTGAGTCCAGTTCTCTGAGCAAGGAGTACGTCTTGTCTATTACATATTGGGTTTATGGAACGGTATCTGAGCTAATTTGAAAGTCTTGTTTTATGTATCACCCCACCTCACCTTTCCCGTTAAGCAGCCATAGTGTGTTTTCTGCATGTGTGACACTGTTCTGTTTTGTAATTCAGTTCAAGGGTAACGGATTTTACATTCCCTCTATAAGTGACACCTTATGAGAAGTGCCCTTTTCTGTGTGACTTATTTCACTTAGAATCGTCGTACCTAAATCCACTCAACATGCTGCTACTAGCCTTATGACATTGATTTCATGGCTGAGTGATATTCCATTGTACATAAGGACCACAACTTTTTTATCCATTTTTCGCTTTCCTGGGATATTTAAGGTGGAATGAAGTGGACGTCCTTGTCAACAGAGCAGCCCTAAACTTTTGGGTGCTTGTGTCTTGCTGATTTTCAATTTTCCCACTTTATCCCCCC
Source organism: Balaenoptera physalus (assembly GCF_965194825.1). NCBI lineage: Eukaryota > Metazoa > Chordata > Mammalia > Artiodactyla > Balaenopteridae > Balaenoptera > Balaenoptera physalus. Next base: position 22,453 of record NW_028126386.1, read on the forward strand.
ATGCGTGGAAGTGCCCTATGCTCTCTAAGCTGTGTTTTTTAGATGTTTCAGGACACACCGTACCCTTCTCCAGAGTGGCTGTTGGCAATTTACATCCCGCCCATCAGTGTAGCAAGGCTCCCATTTCTCCATGGCCTGTCCTGCATTTCTGGTTTTGACACTTTTTTCAGCATGGCCCTTTTGACCGATGGGAAGCGAGACTTCTTTGTAGTGCTGATTTGCCTTTCCAGGTTGCTTGGTTGGCCAAAAAGGGCGTACGCGTTTTTTCCTGAATATATTCAGGAAAAAACGCGTACGCCCTTTTTGGCCAAGGGCATCATTGTCAACGTTTTGCCGCTTTTCATGTGCTTTAAAGGCGATTCGAATCTACCTCCTGAAATCTGTTTCCTGCAATTCTGCCTTGATTTCAAATCCTCTTCTTTGCCTTCCCTCAATATATTTGTGGACGAGAGTTATCATTTATAACTCTGCAGGTTTGTGAATTGCAGTGCCCTGAAGCTCCATTTTACAAGTCGCTTTTTTGGGAGCCGGCCGCAAAAGCGCAGGATGGCTTCAGGCCCTGTTCTGGTTCTGGGGGGCAGGCTGAGCCTGTGGTTAATTCTTCTTCCTGATGGGAAAATAGAGTGACCTGTGCCTGTCCCAACACCAAGAGCTAGTGTCTCATTGGTTCCCCATCTTCCCGTTCATCCTCAGGACAAATTGCAACCTGTACGGAACAGGAGGTTAAAGGTGCTGATGCTCCAAGTAGGGAGATTGCTAGTAAAGTGGCTGGAATGGCGAACCCGAGCACAAGGAGATGAGAAATGAGGTGCGTTTTAGAAACCTTTCCCCATCACACGGTGTACCATCTTCTGGGTTTCTCATGCATGTTTTCGATGTAGGAAGATGCCCTTGAACCTGGAGATTTGGGACCCATGCGATGGGTAGCACGCAGTATTACTTTAAAGGGTCTGCGTTTGCTCACCCAACCTCACCAAACCTCTCAGCCCCAAGAGTGTCCACCCTTATGTCTCATCCAGCTGTGGGTCTAGATATGGTCAATCCAGGTTGCATCACAGCCCCTGAACGAATTGTGTAAGAATTTCTCTCTCTTTCCCTGTCTTTGTTTCATGGGTTTTTAAAAGTAATTTATTTTTATAATGGGGTTTAGCTGCTTTTCACGGCTGTGTTTATGCCGCTTTACACCCACTTGACACACTAACAGAGAGATATCAATACATAGGTTTTAAGATTATTACTGGTCAGATATATTCTTGTGCGGTGAATCGGGCGTGTTGAGTCCAGTTCTCTGAGCAAGGAGTAGGTCTTGTCTATTACATATTGGGTTTATGGAACGGTATCTGAGCTAATTTGAAACTCTTGTTTTATGTATCACCCCACCTCACCTTTCCCGTTAAGCAGCCATAGTGTGTTTTCTGCATGTGTGACTCTGTTCTGTTTTGTAATTCAGTTCAAGTGTAACGGTTTTTACATTCCCTCTATAAGTGACACCTTATGAGAAGTGTCCTTTTCTGTGTGACTTATTTCACTTAGAATCGTCTTACCTAAATCCACCCATCATGCTGCTACTAGCCTTCTGACATTGATTTCATGGCTGAATGATATTCCATTGTACATAAGGACCACAACTTTTTTATCCATTTTTCGCTTTCCTGGGATATTTAAGGTGGAAGGAAGTGGAGGTCCTTGTCAACAGAGCAGCCCTAAACTTTGGGGTGCTTGTGTTTTGCTGATTTTCAATTTTTCCACTTTATCCCCCCATGCGTGGAAGTGCCCTATGCTCTCTAAGCGGTGTTTTTTAGATGTTTCAGGACCCACCGTACACTTCTCCAGAGTGGCTGTTGGCAATTTACATCCCGCCCATCAGTGTAGCAAGGCTCCCATTTCTCCATGGCCTGTCCTGCATTTCTGGTTTTGACACTTTTTTCAGCATGGCCCTTTGGACCGATGGGAAGCGAGACTTCTTTGTAGCGCTGATTTGCCTTTCCAGGTTGCTTGGTTGGCCAAAAAGGGCGTATGCGTTTTTTCCTGAATATATTCAGGAAAAAACGCATACGCCCTTTTTGGCCAAGGGCATCATTGTCAACGTTTTGCCGCTTTTCATGTGCTTTAAAGGCGATTCGAATCTACCTCCTGAAATCTGTTTCCTGCAATTCTGCCTTGATTTCAAATCCTCTTCTTTGCCTTCCCTCAATATATTTGTGGACGAGAGTTATCATTTATAACTCTGCAGGTTTGTGAATTGCAGTGCCCTGAAGCTCCATTTTACAAGTCGCTTTTTTGGGAGCCGGCCGCAAAAGCGCAGGATGGCTTCAGGCCCTGTTCTGGTTCCGGGGGGCAGGCTGAGCCTGTGGTTAATTCTTCTTCCTGATGGGAAAATAGAGTGACCTGTGCCTGTCCCAACAGCAAGAGCTAGTCTCTCATTGGTTCCCCGTCTTCCCGTTCATCCTCAGGACAAATTGCAACCTGTACGGAACAGGAGGTTAAAGGTGCTGATGCTCCAAGTAGGGAGATTGCTAGTAAAGTGGCTGGAATGGCGAACCCGAGGACAAGGAGATGAGAAATGAGGTGCGTTTTAGAAACCTTTCCCCATCACACGGTGTACCATCTTCTGGGTTTCTCATGCATGTTTTCGATGTAGGAAGATGCCCTTGAACCTGGAGATTTGGGACCCATGCGATGGGTAGCACGCAGTATTACTTTAAAGGGTCTGCGTTTGCTCACCCAACCTCACCAAACCTCTCAGCCCCAAGAGTGTCCACCCTTATGTCTCATCCAGCTGTGGGTCTAGATATGGTCAATCCAGGTTGCATCACAGCCCCTGAACGAATTGTGTAAGAATTTCTCTCTCTTTCCCTGTCTTTGTTTCATGGGTTTTTAAAAGTAATTTATTTTTATAATGGGGTTTAGCTGCTTTTCACGGCTGTGTTTATGCCGCTTTACACCCACTTGACACACTAACAGAGAGATATCAATACATAGGTTTTAAGATTATTACTACTCAGATATATTCTTGTGCGGTGAATCGGGCGTGTTGAGTCCAGTTCTCTGAGCAAGGAGTAGGTCTTGTCTATTACATATTGGGTTTATGGAATGGTATCTGAGCTAATTTGAAACTCTTGTTTTATGTATCACCCCACCTCACCTTTCCCGTTAAGCAGCCATAGTGTGTTTTCTGCATGTGTGACTCTGTTCTGTTTTGTAATTCAGTTCAAGTGTAACGGTTTTTACATTCCCTCTATAAGTGACACCTTATGAGAAGTGTCCTTTTCTGTGTGAATTATTTCACTTAGAATCGTCTTACCTAAATCCACTCATCATGCTGCTACTAGCCTTATGACATTGATTTCATGGCTGAGTGATATTCCATTGTACATAAGGACCACAACTTTTTTATCCATTTTTCGCTTTCCTGGGATATTTAAGGTGGAAGGAAGTGGAGGTCCTTGTCAACAGAGCAGCCCTAAACTTTGGGGTGCTTGTGTTTTGCTGATTTTCAATTTTCCCACTTTATCCCCCCATGCGTGGAAGTGCCCTATGCTCTCTAAGCGGTGTTTTTTAGATGTTTCAGGACACACCGTACACTTCTCCAGAGTGGCTGTTGGCAATTTACATCCCGCCCATCAGTGTAGCAAGGCTCCCATTTCTCCATGGCCTGTCCTGCATTTCTGGTTTTGACACTTTTTTCAACATGGCCCTTTGGACCGATGGGAAGCGAGACTTCTTTGTAGCGCTGATTTGCCTTTCCAGGTTGCTTGGTTGGCCAAAAAGGGCGTATGCGTTTTTTCCTGAATATATTCAGGAAAAAACGCATACGCCCTTTTTGGCCAAGGGCATCATTGTCAACGTTTTGCCGCTTTTCATGTGCTTTAAAGGCGATTCGAATCTACCTCCTGAAATCTGTTTCCTGCAATTCTGCCTTGATTTCAAATCCTCTTCTTTGCCTTCCCTCAATATATTTGTGGACGAGAGTTATCATTTATAACTCTGCAGGTTTGTGAATTGCAGTGACCTGAAGCTCCATTTTACAAGTCGCTTTTTTGGGAGCCGGCCGCAAAAGCGCAGGATGGCTTCAGGCCCTGTTCTGGTTCCGGGGGGCAGGCTGAGCCTGTGGTTAATTCTTCTTCCTGATGGGAAAATAGAGTGACCTGTGCCTGTCCCAACACCAAGAGCTAGTCTCTCATTGGTTCCCCGTCTTCCCGTTCATCCTCAGGACAAATTGCAACCTGTACGGAACAGGAGGTTAAAGGTGCTGATGCTCCAAGTAGGGAGATTGCTAGTAAAGTGGCTGGAATGGCGAACCCGAGCACAAGGAGATGAGAAATGAGGTGCGTTTTAGAAACCTTTCCCCATCACACGGTGTACCATCTTCTGGGTTTCTCATGCATGTTTTCGATGTAGGAAGATGCCCTTGAACCTGGAGATTTGGGACCCATGCGATGGGTAGCACGCAGTATTACTTTAAAGGGTCTGCGTTTGCTCACCCAACCTCACCAAACCTCTCAGCCCCAAGAGTGTCCACCCTTATGTCTCATCCAGCTGTGGGTCTAGATATGGTCAATCCACGTTGCATCACAGCCCCTGAACGAATTGTGTAAGAATTTCTCTCTCTTTCCCTGTCTTTGTTTCATGGGTTTTTAAAAGTAATTTATTTTTATAATGGGGTTTAGCTGCTTTTCACGGCTGTGTTTATGCCGCTTTACACCCACTTGACACACTAACAGAGAGATATCAATACATAGGTTTTAAGATTATTTCTAGTCAGATATATTCTTGTGCGGTGAATCGGGCGTGTTGAGTCCAGTTCTCTGAGCAAGGAGTAGGTCTTGTCTATTACATATTGGGTTTATGGAATGGTATCTGAGCTAATTTGAAAGTCTTGTTTTATGTATCACCCCACCTCACCTTTCCCGTTAAGCAGCCATAGTGTGTTTTCTGCATGTGTGACTCTGTTCTGTTTTGTAATTCAGTTCAAGTGTAACGGATTTTACATTCCCTCTATAAGTGACACCTTATGAGAAGTGTCCTTTTCTGTGTGACTTATTTCACTTAGAATCGTCGTACCTAAATCCACTCATCATGCTGCTACTAGCCTTATGACATTGATTTCATGGCTGAGTGATATTCCATTGTACATAAGGACCACCACTTTTTTATCCATTTTTCGCTTTCCTGGGATATTTAAGGTGGAATGAAGTGGAGGTCCTTGTCAACAGAGCAGTCCTAAACTTTGGGGTGCTTGTGTCTTGCTGATTTTCAATTTTCCCACTTTATTCCCCCATGCGTGGAAGTGCCCTATGCTCTCTAAGCGGTGTTTTTTAGATGTTTCAGGACCCACCGTACACTTCTCCAGAGTGGCTGTTGGCAATTTACATCCCGCCCATCAGTGTAGCAAGGCTCCCATTTCTCCATGGCCTGTCCTGCATTTCTGGTTTTGACACTTTTTTCAGCATGGCCCTTTGGACCGATGGGAAGCGAGACTTCTTTGTAGCGCTGATTTGCCTTTCCAGGTTGCTTGGTTGGCCAAAAAGGGCGTATGCGTTTTTTCCTGAATATATTCAGGAAAAAACGCATACGCCCTTTTTGGCCAAGGGCATCATTGTCAACGTTTTGCCGCTTTTCATGTGCTTTAAAGGCGATTCGAATCTACCTCCTGAAATCTGTTTCCTGCAATTCTGCCTTGATTTCAAATCCTCTTCTTTGCCTTCCCTCAATATATTTGTGGACGAGAGTTATCATTTATAACTCTGCAGGTTTGTGAATTGCAGTGCCCTGAAGCTCCATTTTACAAGTCGCTTTTTTGGGAGCCGGCCGCAAAAGCGCAGGATGGCTTCAGGCCCTGTTCTGGTTCCGGGGGGCAGGCTGAGCCTGTGGTTAATTCTTCTTCCTGATGGGAAAATAGAGTGACCTGTGCCTGTCCCAACACCAAGAGCTAGTCTCTCATTGGTTCCCCGTCTTCCCGTTCATCCTCAGGACAAATTGCAACCTGTACGGAACAGGAGGTTAAAGGTGCTGATGCTCCAAGTAGGGAGATTGCTAGTAAAGTGGCTGGAATGGCGAACCCGAGGACAAGGAGATGAGAAATGAGGTGCGTTTTAGAAACCTTTCCCCATCACACGGTGTACCATCTTCTGGGTTTCTCATGCATGTTTTCGATGTAGGAAGATGCCCTTGAACCTGGAGATTTGGGGCCCATGCGATGGGTAGCACGCAGTATTACTTTAAAGGGTCTGCGTTTGCTCACCCAACCTCACCAAACCTCTCAGCCCCAAGAGTGTCCACCCTTATGTCTCATCCAGCTGTGGGTCTAGATATGGTCAATCCAGGTTGCATCACAGCCCCTGAACGAATTGTGTAAGAATTTCTCTCTCTTTCCCTGTCTTTGTTTCATGGGTTTTTAAAAGTAATTTATTTTTATAATGGGGTTTAGCTGCTTTTCACGGCTGTGTTTATGCCGCTTTACACCCACTTGACACACTAACAGAGAGATATCAATACATAGGTTTTAAGATTATTACTAGTCAGATATATTCTTGTGCGGTGAATCGGGCGTGTTGAGTCCAGTTCTCTGAGCAAGGAGTAGGTCTTGTCTATTACATATTGGGTTTATGGAATGGTATCTGAGCTAATTTGAAACTCTTGTTTTATGTATCACCCCACCTCACCTTTCCCGTTAAGCAGCCATAGTGTGTTTTCTGCATGTGTGACTCTGTTCTGTTTTGTAATTCAGTTCAAGTGTAACGGTTTTTACATTCCCTCTATAAGTGACACCTTATGAGAATTGTCCTTTTCTGTGTGAATTATTTCACTTAGAATCGTCTTACCTAAATCCACTCATCATGCTGCTACTAGCCTTATGACATTGATTTCATGGCTGAGTGATATTCCATTGTACATAAGGACCACAACTTTTTTATCCATTTTTCGCTTTCCTGGGATATTTAAGGTGGAAGGAAGTGGAGGTCCTTGTCAACAGAGCAGCCCTAAACTTTGGGGTGCTTGTGTTTTGCTGATTTTCAATTTTCCCACTTTATCCCCCCATGCGTGGAAGTGCCCTATGCTCTCTAAGCGGTGTTTTTTAGATGTTTCAGGACACACCGTACACTTCTCCAGAGTGGCTGTTGGCAATTTACATCCCGCCCATCAGTGTAGCAAGGCTCCCATTTCTCCATGGCCTGTCCTGCATTTCTGGTTTTGACACTTTTTTCAGCATGGCCCTTTGGACCGATGGGAAGCGAGACTTCTTTGTAGCGCTGATTTGCCTTTCCAGGTTGCTTGGTTGGCCAAAAAGGGCGTATGCGTTTTTTCCTGAATATATTCAGGAAAAAACGCATACGCCCTTTTTGGCCAAGGGCATCATTGTCAACGTTTTGCCGCTTTTCATGTGCTTTAAAGGCGATTCGAATCTACCTCCTGAAATCTGTTTCCTGCAATTCTGCCTTGATTTCAAATCCTCTTCTTTGCCTTCCCTCAATATATTTGTGGACGAGAGTTATCATTTATAACTCTGCAGGTTTGTGAATTGCAGTGCCCTGAAGCTCCATTTTACAAGTCGCTTTTTTGGGAGCCGGCCGCAAAAGCGCAGGATGGCTTCAGGCCCTGTTCTGGTTCCGGGGGGCAGGCTGAGCCTGTGGTTAATTCTTCTTCCTGATGGGAAAATAGAGTGACCTGTGCCTGTCCCAACACCAAGAGCTAGTCTCTCATTGGTTCCCCGTCTTCCCGTTCATCCTCAGGACAAATTGCAACCTGTACGGAACAGGAGGTTAAAGGTGCTGATGCTCCAAGTAGGGAGATTGCTAATAAAGTGGCTGGAATGGCGAACCCGAGCACAAGGAGATGAGAAATGAGGTGCGTTTTAGAAACCTTTCCCCATCACACGGTGTACCATCTTCTGGGTTTCTCATGCATGTTTTCGATGTAGGAAGATGCCCTTGAACCTGGAGATTTGGGACCCATGCGATGGGTAGCACGCAGTATTACTTTAAAGGGTCTGCGTTTGCTCACCCAACCTCACCAAACCTCTCAGCCCCAAGAGTGTCCACCCTTATGTCTCATCCAGCTGTGGGTCTAGATATGGTCAATCCAGGTTGCATCACAGCCCCTGAACGAATTGTGTAAGAATTTCTCTCTCTTTCCCTGTCTTTGTTTCATGGGTTTTTAAAAGTAATTTATTTTTATAATGGGGTTTAGCTGCTTTTCACGGCTGTGTTTATGCCGCTTTACACCCACTTGACACACTAACAGAGAGATATCAATACATAGGTTTTAAGATTATTACTACTCAGATATATTCTTGTGCGGTGAATCGGGCGTGTTGAGTCCAGTTCTCTGAGCAAGGAGTAGGTCTTGTCTATTACATATTGGGTTTATGGAATGGTATCTGAGCTAATTTGAAACTCTTGTTTTATGTATCACCCCACCTCACCTTTCCCGTTAAGCAGCCATAGTGTGTTTTCTGCATGTGTGACTCTGTTCTGTTTTGTAATTCAGTTCAAGTGTAACGGTTTTTACATTCCCTCTATAAGTGACACCTTATGAGAAGTGTCCTTTTCTGTGTGAATTATTTCACTTAGAATCGTCTTACCTAAATCCACTCATCATGCTGCTACTAGCCTTATGACATTGATTTCATGGCTGAGTGATATTCCATTGTACATAAGGACCACAACTTTTTTATCCATTTTTCGCTTTCCTGGGATATTTAAGGTGGAAGGAAGTGGAGGTCCTTGTCAACAGAGCAGCCCTAAACTTTGGGGTGCTTGTGTTTTGCTGATTTTCAATTTTCCCACTTTATCCCCCCATGCGTGGAAGTGCCCTATGCTCTCTAAGCGGTGTTTTTTAGATGTTTCAGGACACACCGTACACTTCTCCAGAGTGGCTGTTGGCAATTTACATCCCGCCCATCAGTGTAGCAAGGCTCCCATTTCTCCATGGCCTGTCCTGCATTTCTGGTTTTGACACTTTTTTCAGCATGGCCCTTTGGACCGATGGGAAGCGAGACTTCTTTGTAGCGCTGATTTGCCTTTCCAGGTTGCTTGGTTGGCCAAAAAGGGCGTATGCGTTTTTTCCTGAATATATTCAGGAAAAAACGCATACGCCCTTTTTGGCCAAGGGCATCATTGTCAACGTTTTGCCGCTTTTCATGTGCTTTAAAGGCGATTCGAATCTACCTCCTGAAATCTGTTTCCTGCAATTCTGCCTTGATTTCAAATCCTCTTCTTTGCCTTCCCTCAATATATTTGTGGACGAGAGTTATCATTTATAACTCTGCAGGTTTGTGAATTGCAGTGACCTGAAGCTCCATTTTACAAGTCGCTTTTTTGGGAGCCGGCCGCAAAAGCGCAGGATGGCTTCAGGCCCTGTTCTGGTTCCGGGGGGCAGGCTGAGCCTGTGGTTAATTCTTCTTCCTGATGGGAAAATAGAGTGACCTGTGCCTGTCCCAACACCAAGAGCTAGTCTCTCATTGGTTCCCCGTCTTCCCGTTCATCCTCAGGACAAATTGCAACCTGTACGGAACAGGAGGTTAAAGGTGCTGATGCTCCAAGTAGGGAGATTGCTAGTGAAGTGGCTGGAATGGCGAACCCGAGCACAAGGAGATGAGAAATGAGGTGCGTTTTAGAAACCTTTCCCCATCACACGGTGCACCATCTTCTGGGTTTCTCATGCATGTTTTCGATGTAGGAAGATGCCCTTGAACCTGGAGATTTGGGACCCATGCGATGGGTAGCACGCAGTATTACTTTAAAGGGTCTGCGTTTGCTCACCCAACCTCACCAAACCTCTCAGCCCCAAGAGTGTCCACCCTTATGTCTCATCCAGCTGTGGGTCTAGATATGGTCAATCCAGGTTGCATCACAGCCCCTGAACGAATTGTGTAAGAATTTCTCTCTCTTTCCCTGTCTTTGTTTCATGGGTTTTTAAAAGTAATTTATTTTTATAATGGGGTTTAGCTGCTTTTCACGGCTGTGTTTATGCCGCTTTACACCCACTTGACACACTAACAGAGAGATATCAATACATAGGTTTTAAGATTATTTCTAGTCAGATATATTCTTGTGCGGTGAATCGGGCGTGTTGAGTCCAGTTCTCTGAGCAAGGAGTAGGTCTTGTCTATTACATATTGGGTTTATGGAACGGTATCTGAGCTAATTTGAAAGTCTTGTTTTATGTATCACCCCACCTCACCTTTCCCGTTAAGCAGCCATAGTGTGTTTTCTGCATGTGTGACTCTGTTCTGTTTTGTAATTCAGTTCAAGTGTAACGGATTTTACATTCCCTCTATAAGTGACACCTTATGAGAAGTGCCCTTTTCTGTGTGACTTATTTCACTTAGAATCGTCGTACCTAAATCCACTCAACATGCTGCTACTAGCCTTATGACATTGATTTCATGGCTGAGTGATATTCCATTGTACATAAGGACCACAACTTTTTTATCCATTTTTCGCTTTCCTGGGATATTTAAGGTGGAATGAAGTGGAGGTCCTTGTCAACAGAGCAGCCCTAAACTTTGGGGTGCTTGTGTCTTGCTGATTTTCAATTTTCCCACTTTATTCCCCCATGCGTGGAAGTGCCCTATGCTCTCTAAGCTGTGTTTTTTAGATGTTTCAGGACACACCGTACCCTTCTCCAGAGTGGCTGTTGGCAATTTACACCCCGCCCATCAGTGTAGCAAGGCTCCCATTTCTCCATGGCCTGTCCTGCATTTCTGGTTTTGACACTTTTTTCAGCATGGCCCTTTTGACCGATGGGAAGCGAGACTTCTTTGTAGCGCTGATTTGCCTTTCCAGGTTGCTTGGTTGGCCAAAAAGGGCGTATGCGTTTTTTCCTGAATATATTCAGGAAAAAACGCATACGCCCTTTTTGGCCAAGGGCATCATTGTCGATGTTTTGCCGCTTTTCATGTGCTTTAAAGGCGATTCGAATCTACCTCCTGAAATCTGTTTCCTGCAATTCTGCCTTGATTTCAAATCCTCTTCTTTGCCTTCCCTCAATATATTTGTGGACGAGAGTTATCATTTATAACTCTGCAGGTTTGTGAATTGCAGTGCCCTGAAGCTCCATTTTACAAGTCGCTTTTTTGGGAGCTGGCCGCAAAAGCGCAGGATGGCTTCAGGCCCTGTTCTGGTTCTGGGGGGCAGTCTGAGCCTGTGGTTAATTCTTCTTCCTGATGGGAAAATAGAGTGACCTGTGCCTGTCCCAACACCAAGAGCTAGTCTCTCATTGGTTCCCCGTCTTCCCGTTCATCCTCAGGACAAATTGCAACCTGTACGGAACAGGAGGTTAAAGGTGCTGAGGCTCCAAGTAGGGAGATTGCTAGTAAAGTGGCTGGAGTGGCGAAGCCGAGCACAAGGAGATGAGAAATGAGGTGCGTTTTAGAAACCTTTCCCCATCACACGGTGTACCATCTTCTGGGTTTCTCATGCATGTTTTCGATATAGGAAGATGCCCTTGAACCTGGAGATTTGGGACCCATGCGATGGGTAGCACGCAGTATTACTTTAAAGGGTCTGCGTTTGCTCACCCAACCTCACCAAACCTCTCAGCCCCAAGAGTGTCCACCCTTATGTCTCATCCAGCTGTGGGTCTAGATATGGTCAATCCAGGTTGCATCACAGCCCCTGAACGAATTGTGTAAGAATTTCTCTTTCCCTGTCTTTGTTTCATGGGTTTTTAAAAGTAATTTATTTTTATAATGGGGTTTAGCTGCTTTTCACGGCTGTGTTTATGCCGCTTTACACCCACTTGACACACTAACAGAGAGATATCAATACATAGGATTTAAGATTATTACTAGTCAGATATATTCTTGTGCGGTGAATCGGGCGTGTTGAGTCCAGTTCTCTGAGCAAGGAGTAGGTCTTGTCTATTACATATTGGGTTTATGGAATGGTATCTGAGCTAATTTGAAAGTCTTGTTTTATGTATCACCCCACCTCACCTTTCCCGTTAAGCAGCCATAGTGTGTTTTCTGCATGTGTGACTCTGTTCTGTTTTGTAATTCAGTTCAAGTGTAACGGATTTTACATTCCCTCTATAAGTGACACCTTATGAGAAGTGTCCTTTTCTGTGTGACTTATTTCACTTAGAATCGTCGTACCTAAATCCACTCATCATGCTGCTACTAGCCTTATGACATTGATTTCATGGCTGAGTGATATTCCATTGTACATAAGGACCACCACTTTTTTATCCATTTTTCGCTTTCCTGGGATATTTAAGGTGGAATGAAGTGGAGGTCCTTGTCAACAGAGCAGTCCTAAACTTTGGGGTGCTTGTGTCTTGCTGATTTTCAATTTTCCCACTTTATTCCCCCATGCGTGGAAGTGCCCTATGCTCTCTAAGCTGTGTTTTTTAGATGTTTCAGGACACACCGTACCCTTCTCCAGAGTGGCTGTTGGCAATTTACACCCCGCCCATCAGTGTAGCAAGGCTCCCATTTCTCCATGGCCTGTCCTGCATTTCTGGTTTTGACACTTTTTTCAGCATGGCCCTTTTGACCGATGGGAAGCGAGACTTCTTTGTAGCGCTGATTTGCCTTTCCAGGTTGCTTGGTTGGCCAAAAAGGGCGTATGCGTTTTTTCCTGAATATATTCAGGAAAAAACGCATACGCCCTTTTTGGCCAAGGGCATCATTGTCGATGTTTTGCCGCTTTTCATGTGCTTTAAAGGCGATTCGAATCTACCTCCTGAAATCTGTTTCCTGCAATTCTGCCTTGATTTCAAATCCTCTTCTTTGCCTTCCCTCAATATATTTGTGGACGAGAGTTATCATTTATAACTCTGCAGGTTTGTGAATTGCAGTGCCCTGAAGCTCCATTTTACAAGTCGCTTTTTTGGGAGCTGGCCGCAAAAGCGCAGGATGGCTTCAGGCCCTGTTCTGGTTCTGGGGGGCAGTCTGAGCCTGTGGTTAATTCTTCTTCCTGATGGGAAAATAGAGTGACCTGTGCCTGTCCCAACACCAAGAGCTAGTCTCTCATTGGTTCCCCGTCTTCCCGTTCATCCTCAGGACAAATTGCAACCTGTACGGAACAGGAGGTTAAAGGTGCTGAGGCTCCAAGTAGGGAGATTGCTAGTAAAGTGGCTGGAGTGGCGAAGCCGAGCACAAGGAGATGAGAAATGAGGTGCGTTTTAGAAACCTTTCCCCATCACACGGTGTACCATCTTCTGGGTTTCTCATGCATGTTTTCGATATAGGAAGATGCCCTTGAACCTGGAGATTTGGGACCCATGCGATGGGTAGCACGCAGTATTACTTTAAAGGGTCTGCGTTTGCTCACCCAACCTCACCAAACCTCTCAGCCCCAAGAGTGTCCACCCTTATGTCTCATCCAGCTGTGGGTCTAGATATGGTCAATCCAGGTTGCATCACAGCCCCTGAACGAATTGTGTAAGAATTTCTCTTTCCCTGTCTTTGTTTCATGGGTTTTTAAAAGTAATTTATTTTTATAATGGGGTTTAGCTGCTTTTCACGGCTGTGTTTATGCCGCTTTACACCCACTTGACACACTAACAGAGAGATATCAATACATAGGATTTAAGATTATTACTAGTCAGATATATTCTTGTGCGGTGAATCGGGCGTGTTGAGTCCAGTTCTCTGAGCAAGGAGTAGGTCTTGTCTATTACATATTGGGTTTATGGAATGGTATCTGAGCTAATTTGAAAGTCTTGTTTTATGTATCACCCCACCTCACCTTTCCCGTTAAGCAGCCATAGTGTGTTTTCTGCATGTGTGACTCTGTTCTGTTTTGTAATTCAGTTCAAGTGTAACGGATTTTACATTCCCTCTATAAGTGACACCTTATGAGAAGTGTCCTTTTCTGTGTGACTTATTTCACTTAGAATCGTCGTACCTAAATCCACTCATCATGCTGCTACTAGCCTTATGACATTGATTTCATGGCTGAGTGATATTCCATTGTACATAAGGACCACCACTTTTTTATCCATTTTTCGCTTTCCTGGGATATTTAAGGTGGAATGAAGTGGAGGTCCTTGTCAACAGAGCAGTCCTAAACTTTGGGGTGCTTGTGTCTTGCTGATTTTCAATTTTCCCACTTTATTCCCCCATGCGTGGAAGTGCCCTATGCTCTCTAAGCTGTGTTTTTTAGATGTTTCAGGACACACCGTACCCTTCTCCAGAGTGGCTGTTGTCAATTTACACACCGCCCATCAGTGTAGCAAGGCTCCCATTTCTCCATGGCCTGTCCTGCATTTCTGGTTTTGACACTTTTTTCAGCATGGCCCTTTTGACCGATGGGAAGCGAGACTTCTTTGTAGCGCTGATTTGCCTTTCCAGGTTGCTTGGTTGGCCAAAAAGGGCGTATGCGTTTTTTCCTGAATATATTCAGGAAAAAACGCATACGCCCTTTTTGGCCAAGGGCATCATTGTCGATGTTTTGCCGCTTTTCATGTGCTTTAAAGGCGATTCGAATCTACCTCCTGAAATCTGTTTCCTGCAATTCTGCCTTGATTTCAAATCCTCTTCTTTGCCTTCCCTCAATATATTTGTGGACGAAAGTTATCATTTATAACTCTGCAGGTTTGTGAATTGCAGTGCCCTGAAGCTCCATTTTACAAGTCGCTTTTTTGGGAGCTGGCCGCAAAAGCGCAGGATGGCTTCAGGCCCTGTTCTGGTTCTGGGGGGCAGTCTGAGCCTGTGGTTAATTCTTCTTCCTGATGGGAAAATAGAGTGACCTGTGCCTCTCCCAACACCAAGAGCTAGTCTCTCATTGGTTCCCCGTCTTCCCGTTCATCCTCAGGACAAATTGCAACCTGTACGGAACAGGAGGTTAAAGGTGCTGAGGCTCCAAGTAGGGAGATTGCTAGTAAAGTGGCTGGAATGGCGAACCCGAGCACAAGGAGATGAGAAATGAGGTGCGTTTTAGAAACCTTTCCCCAGAACACGGTGCACCATCTTCTGGGTTTCTCATGCATGTTTTCGATGTAGGAAGATGCCCTTGAACCTGGAGATTTGGGACCCATGCGATGGGTAGCTCGCAGTATTACTTTAAAGGGTCTGCGTTTGCTCACCCAACCTCACCAAACCTCTCAGCCCCAAGAGTGTCCAACCTTATGTCTCATCCAGCTGTGGGTCTAGATATGGTCAATCCAGGTTGCATCACAGCCCCTGAACGAATTGTGTAAGAATTTCTCTCTCTTTCCCTGTCTTTCTTTCATGGGTTTTTAAAAGTAATTTATTTTTATAATGGGGTTTAGCTGCTTTTCACGGCTGTGTTTATGCCGCTTTACACCCACTTGACACACTAACAGAGAGATATCAATACATAGGTTTTAAGATTATTTCTAGTCAGATATATTCTTGTGCGGTGAATCGGGCGTGTTGAGTCCAGTTCTCTGAGCAAGGAGTAGGTCTTGTCTATTACATATTGGGTTTATGGAACGGTATCTGAGCTAATTTGAAAGTCTTGTTTTATGTATCACCCCACCTCACCTTTCCCGTTAAGCAGCCATAGTGTGTTTTCTGCATGTGTGACTCTGTTCTGTTTTGTAATTCAGTTCAAGTGTAACGGATTTTACATTCCCTCTATAAGTGACACCTTATGAGAAGTGCCCTTTTCTGTGTGACTTATTTCACTTAGAATCGTCGTACCTAAATCCACTCAACATGCTGCTACTAGCCTTATGACATTGATTTCATGGCTGAGTGATATTCCATTGTACATAAGGACCACAACTTTTTTATCCATTTTTCGCTTTCCTGGGATATTTAAGGTGGAATGAAGTGGAGATCCTTGTCAACAGAGCAGCCCTAAACTTTGGGGTGCTTGTGTCTTGCTGATTTTCAATTTTCCCACTTTATTCCCCCATGCGTGGAAGTGCCCTATGCTCTCTAAGCTGTGTTTTTTAGATGTTTCAGGACACACCGTACCCTTCTCCAGAGTGGCTGTTGGCAATTTACACCCCGCCCATCAGTGTAGCAAGGCTCCCATTTCTCCATGGCCTGTCCTGCATTTCTGGTTTTGACACTTTTTTCAGCATGGCCCTTTTGACCGATGGGAAGCGAGACTTCTTTGTAGCGCTGATTTGCCTTTCCAGGTTGCTTGCTTGGCCAAAAAGGGCGTATGCGTTTTTTCCTGAATATATTCAGGAAAAAACGCATACGCCCTTTTTGGCCAAGGGCATCATTGTCGATGTTTTGCCGCTTTTCATGTGCTTTAAAGGCGATTCGAATCTACCTCCTGAAATCTGTTTCCTGCAATTCTGCCTTGATTTCAAATCCTCTTCTTTGCCTTCCCTCAATATATTTGTGGACGAGAGTTATCATTTATAACTCTGCAGGTTTGTGAATTGCAGTGCCCTGAAGCTCCATTTTACAAGTCGCTTTTTTGGGAGCTGGCCGCAAAAGCGCAGGATGGCTTCAGGCCCTGTTCTGGTTCTGGGGGGCAGTCTGAGCCTGTGGTTAATTCTTCTTCCTGATGGGAAAATAGAGTGACCTGTGCCTGTCCCAACACCAAGAGCTAGTCTCTCATTGGTTCCCCGTCTTCCCGTTCATCCTCAGGACAAATTGCAACCTGTACGGAACAGGAGGTTAAAGGTGCTGAGGCTCCAAGTAGGGAGATTGCTAGTAAAGTGGCTGGAGTGGCGAAGCCGAGCACAAGGAGATGAGAAATGAGGTGCGTTTTAGAAACCTTTCCCCATCACACGGTGTACCATCTTCTGGGTTTCTCATGCATGTTTTCGATATAGGAAGATGCCCTTGAACCTGGAGATTTGGGACCCATGCGATGGGTAGCACGCAGTATTACTTTAAAGGGTCTGCGTTTGCTCACCCAACCTCACCAAACCTCTCAGCCCCAAGAGTGTCCACCCTTATGTCTCATCCAGCTGTGGGTCTAGATATGGTCAATCCAGGTTGCATCACAGCCCCTGAACGAATTGTGTAAGAATTTCTCTCTCTTTCCCTGTCTTTGTTTCATGGGTTTTTAAAAGTAATTTATTTTTATAATGGGGTTTAGCTGCTTTTCACGGCTGTGTTTATGCCGCTTTACACCCACTTGACACACTAACAGAGAGATATCAATACATAGGATTTAAGATTATTACTAGTCAGATATATCCTTGTGCGGTGAATCGGGCGTGTTGAGTCCAGTTCTCTGAGCAAGGAGTAGGTCTTGTCTATTACATATTGGGTTTATGGAATGGTATCTGAGCTAATTTGAAAGTCTTGTTTTATGTATCACCCCACCTCACCTTTCCCGTTAAGCAGCCATAGTGTGTTTTCTGCATGTGTGACTCTGTTCTGTTTTGTAATTCAGTTCAAGTGTAACGGATTTTACATTCCCTCTATAAGTGACACCTTATGAGAAGTGTCCTTTTCTGTGTGACTTATTTCACTTAGAATCGTCGTACCTAAATCCACTCATCATGCTGCTACTAGCCTTATGACATTGATTTCATGGCTGAGTGATATTCCATTGTACATAAGGACCACCACTTTTTTATCCATTTTTCGCTTTCCTGGGATATTTAAGGTGGAATGAAGTGGAGGTCCTTGTCAACAGAGCAGTCCTAAACTTTGGGGTGCTTGTGTCTTGCTGATTTTCAATTTTCCCACTTTATTCCCCCATGCGTGGAAGTGCCCTATGCTCTCTAAGCTGTGTTTTTTAGATGTTTCAGGACACACCGTACCCTTCTCCAGAGTGGCTGTTGGCAATTTACACACCGCCCATCAGTGTAGCAAGGCTCCCATTTCTCCATGGCCTGTCCTGCATTTCTGGTTTTGACACTTTTTTCAGCATGGCCCTTTTGACCGATGGGAAGCGAGACTTCTTTGTAGCGCTGATTTGCCTTTCCAGGTTGCTTGGTTGGCCAAAAAGGGCGTATGCGTTTTTTCCTGAATATATTCAGGAAAAAACGCATACGCCCTTTTTGGCCAAGGGCATCATTGTCGATGTTTTGCCGCTTTTCATGTGCTTTAAAGGCGATTCGAATCTACCTCCTGAAATCTGTTTCCTGCAATTCTGACTTGATTTCAAATCCTCTTCTTTGCCTTCCCTCAATATATTTGTGGACGAGAGTTATCATTTATAACTCTGCAGGTTTGTGAATTGCAGTGCCCTGAAGCTCCATTTTACAAGTCGCTTTTTTGGGAGCTGGCCGCAAAAGCGCAGGATGGCTTCAGGCCCTGTTCTGGTTCTGGGGGGCAGTCTGAGCCTGTGGTTAATTCTTCTTCCTGATGGGAAAGTAGAGTGACCTGTGCCTCTCCCAACACCAAGAGCTAGTCTCTCATTGGTTCCCCGTCTTCCCGTTCATCCTCAGGACAAATTGCAACCTGTACGGAACAGGAGGTTAAAGGTGCTGAGGCTCCAAGTAGGGAGATTGCTAGTAAAGTGGCTGGAGTGGCGAAGCCGAGCACAAGGAGATGAGAAATGAGGTTCGTTTTAGAAACCTTTCCCCATCACACGGTCTACCATATTCTGGGTTTCTCATGCATGTTTTCGATATAGGAAGATGCCCTTGAACCTGGAGATTTGGGACCCATGCGATGGGTAGCACGCAGTATTACTTTAAAGGGTCTGCGTTTGCTCACCCAACCTCACCAAACCTCTCAGACCCAAGAGTGTCCACCCTTATGTCTCATCCAGCTGTGGGTCTAGATATGGTCAATCCAGGTTGCATCACAGCCCCTGAACGAATTGTGTAAGAATTTCTCTCTCTTTCCCTGTCTTTGTTTCATGGGTTTTTAAAAGTAATTTATTTTTATAATGGGGTTTAGCTGCTTTTCACGGCTGTGTTTATGCCGCTTTACACCCACTTGACACACTAACAGAGAGATATCAATACATAGGTTTTAAGATTATTACTAGTCAGATATATTCTTGTGCGGTGAATCGGGCGTGTTGAGTCCAGTTCTCTGAGCAAGGAGTACGTCTTGTCTATTACATATTGGGTTTATGGAACGGTATCTGAGCTAATTTGAAAGTCTTGTTTTATGTATCACCCCACCTCACCTTTCCCGTTAAGCAGCCATAGTGTGTTTTCTGCATGTGTGACACTGTTCTGTTTTGTAATTCAGTTCAAGGGTAACGGATTTTACATTCCCTCTATAAGTGACACCTTATGAGAAGTGCCCTTTTCTGTGTGACTTATTTCACTTAGAATCGTCGTACCTAAATCCACTCAACATGCTGCTACTAGCCTTATGACATTGATTTCATGGCTGAGTGATATTCCATTGTACATAAGGACCACAACTTTTTTATCCATTTTTCGCTTTCCTGGGATATTTAAGGTGGAATGAAGTGGACGTCCTTGTCAACAGAGCAGCCCTAAACTTTGGGGTGCTTGTGTCTTGCTGATTTTCAATTTTCCCACTTTATCCCCCCATGCGTGGAAGTGCCCTATGCTCTCTAAGCTGTGTTTTTTAGATGTTTCAGGACACACCGTACCCTTCTCCAGAGTGGCTGTTGGCAATTTACATCCCGCCCATCAGTGTAGCAAGGCTCCCATTTCTCCATGGCCTGTCCTGCATTTCTGGTTTTGACACTTTTTTCAGCATGGCCCTTTTGACCGATGGGAAGCGAGACTTCTTTGTAGTGCTGATTTGCCTTTCCAGGTTGCTTGGTTGGCCAAAAAGGGCGTACGCGTTTTTTCCTGAATATATTCAGGAAAAAACGCGTACGCCCTTTTTGGCCAAGGGCATCATTGTCAACGTTTTGCCGCTTTTCATGTGCTTTAAAGGCGATTCGAATCTACCTCCTGAAATCTGTTTCCTGCAATTCTGCCTTGATTTCAAATCCTCTTCTTTGCCTTCCCTCAATATATTTGTGGACGAGAGTTATCATTTATAACTCTGCAGGTTTGTGAATTGCAGTGCCCTGAAGCTCCATTTTACAAGTCGCTTTTTTGGGAGCCGGCCGCAAAAGCGCAGGATGGCTTCAGGCCCTGTTCTGGTTCTGGGGGGCAGGCTGAGCCTGTGGTTAATTCTTCTTCCTGATGGGAAAATAGAGTGACCTGTGCCTGTCCCAACACCAAGAGCTAGTGTCTCATTGGTTCCCCATCTTCCCGTTCATCCTCAGGACAAATTGCAACCTGTACGGAACAGGAGGTTAAAGGTGCTGATGCTCCAAGTAGGGAGATTGCTAGTAAAGTGGCTGGAATGGCGAACCCGAGCACAAGGAGATGAGAAATGAGGTGCGTTTTAGAAACCTTTCCCCATCACACGGTGTACCATCTTCTGGGTTTCTCATGCATGTTTTCGATGTAGGAAGATGCCCTTGAACCTGGAGATTTGGGACCCATGCGATGGGTAGCACGCAGTATTACTTTAAAGGGTCTGCGTTTGCTCACCCAACCTCACCAAACCTCTCAGCCCCAAGAGTGTCCACCCTTATGTCTCATCCAGCTGTGGGTCTAGATATGGTCAATCCAGGTTGCATCACAGCCCCTGAACGAATTGTGTAAGAATTTCTCTCTCTTTCCCTGTCTTTGTTTCATGGGTTTTTAAAAGTAATTTATTTTTATAATGGGGTTTAGCTGCTTTTCACGGCTGTGTTTATGCCGCTTTACACCCACTTGACACACTAACAGAGAGATATCAATACATAGGTTTTAAGATTATTACTGGTCAGATATATTCTTGTGCGGTGAATCGGGCGTGTTGAGTCCAGTTCTCTGAGCAAGGAGTAGGTCTTGTCTATTACATATTGGGTTTATGGAACGGTATCTGAGCTAATTTGAAACTCTTGTTTTATGTATCACCCCACCTCACCTTTCCCGTTAAGCAGCCATAGTGTGTTTTCTGCATGTGTGACTCTGTTCTGTTTTGTAATTCAGTTCAAGTGTAACGGTTTTTACATTCCCTCTATAAGTGACACCTTATGAGAAGTGTCCTTTTCTGTGTGACTTATTTCACTTAGAATCGTCTTACCTAAATCCACCCATCATGCTGCTACTAGCCTTCTGACATTGATTTCATGGCTGAATGATATTCCATTGTACATAAGGACCACAACTTTTTTATCCATTTTTCGCTTTCCTGGGATATTTAAGGTGGAAGGAAGTGGAGGTCCTTGTCAACAGAGCAGCCCTAAACTTTGGGGTGCTTGTGTTTTGCTGATTTTCAATTTTTCCACTTTATCCCCCCATGCGTGGAAGTGCCCTATGCTCTCTAAGCGGTGTTTTTTAGATGTTTCAGGACCCACCGTACACTTCTCCAGAGTGGCTGTTGGCAATTTACATCCCGCCCATCAGTGTAGCAAGGCTCCCATTTCTCCATGGCCTGTCCTGCATTTCTGGTTTTGACACTTTTTTCAGCATGGCCCTTTTGACCGATGGGAAGCGAGACTTCTTTGTAGTGCTGATTTGCCTTTCCAGGTTGCTTGGTTGGCCAAAAAGGGCGTACGCGTTTTTTCCTGAATATATTCAGGAAAAAACGCGTACGCCCTTTTTGGCCAAGGGCATCATTGTCAACGTTTTGCCGCTTTTCATGTGCTTTAAAGGCGATTCGAATCTACCTCCTGAAATCTGTTTCCTGCAATTCTGCCTTGATTTCAAATCCTCTTCTTTGCCTTCCCTCAATATATTTGTGGACGAGAGTTATCATTTATAACTCTGCAGGTTTGTGAATTGCAGTGCCCTGAAGCTCCATTTTACAAGTCGCTTTTTTGGGAGCCGGCCGCAAAAGCGCAGGATGGCTTCAGGCCCTGTTCTGGTTCTGGGGGGCAGGCTGAGCCTGTGGTTAATTCTTCTTCCTGATGGGAAAATAGAGTGACCTGTGCCTGTCCCAACACCAAGAGCTAGTCTCTCATTGGTTCCCCGTCTTCCCGTTCATCCTCAGGACAAATTGCAACCTGTACGGAACAGGAGGTTAAAGGTGCTGAGGCTCCAAGTAGGGAGATTGCTAGTAAAGTGGCTGGAATGGCGAACCCGAGCACAAGGAGATGAGAAATGAGGTGCGTTTTAGAAACCTTTCCCCATCACACGGTGTACCATCTTCTGGGTTTCTCATGCATGTTTTCGATGTAGGAAGATGCCCTTGAACCTGGAGATTTGGGACCCATGCAATGGGTAGCACGCAGTATTACTTTAAAGGGTCTGCGTTTGCTCACCCAACCTCACCAAACCTCTCAGCCCCAAGAGTGTCCACCCTTATGTCTCATCCAGCTGTGGGTCTAGATATGGTCAATCCAGGTTGCATCACAGCCCCTGAACGAATTGTGTAAGAATTTCTCTCTCTTTCCCTGTCTTTGTTTCATGGGTTTTTAAAAGTAATTTATTTTTATAATGGGGTTTAGCTGCTTTTCACGGCTGTGTTTATGCCGCTTTACACCCACTTGACACACTAACAGAGAGATATCAATACATAGGTTTTAAGATTATTACTACTCAGATATATTCTTGTGCGGTGAATCGGGCGTGTTGAGTCCAGTTCTCTGAGCAAGGAGTAGGTCTTGTCTATTACATATTGGGTTTATGGAATGGTATCTGAGCTAATTTGAAACTCTTGTTTTATGTATCACCCCACCTCACCTTTCCCGTTAAGCAGCCATAGTGTGTTTTCTGCATGTGTGACTCTGTTCTGTTTTGTAATTCAGTTCAAGTGTAACGGTTTTTACATTCCCTCTATAAGTGACACCTTATGAGAAGTGTCCTTTTCTGTGTGAATTATTTCACTTAGAATCGTCTTACCTAAATCCACTCATCATGCTGCTACTAGCCTTATGACATTGATTTCATGGCTGAGTGATATTCCATTGTACATAAGGACCACAACTTTTTTATCCATTTTTCGCTTTCCTGGGATATTTAAGGTGGAAGGAAGTGGAGGTCCTTGTCAACAGAGCAGCCCTAAACTTTGGGGTGCTTGTGTTTTGCTGATTTTCAATTTTCCCACTTTATCCCCCCATGCGTGGAAGTGCCCTATGCTCTCTAAGCGGTGTTTTTTAGATGTTTCAGGACACACCGTACACTTCTCCAGAGTGGCTGTTGGCAATTTACATCCCGCCCATCAGTGTAGCAAGGCTCCCATTTCTCCATGGCCTGTCCTGCATTTCTGGTTTTGACACTTTTTTCAGCATGGCCCTTTGGACCGATGGGAAGCGAGACTTCTTTGTAGCGCTGATTTGCCTTTCCAGGTTGCTTGGTTGGCCAAAAAGGGCGTATGCGTTTTTTCCTGAATATATTCAGGAAAAAACGCATACGCCCTTTTTGGCCAAGGGCATCATTGTCAACGTTTTGCCGCTTTTCATGTGCTTTAAAGGCGATTCGAATCTACCTCCTGAAATCTGTTTCCTGCAATTCTGCCTTGATTTCAAATCCTCTTCTTTGCCTTCCCTCAATATATTTGTGGACGAGAGTTATCATTTATAACTCTGCAGGTTTGTGAATTGCAGTGCCCTGAAGCTCCATTTTACAAGTCGCTTTTTTGGGAGCCGGCCGCAAAAGCGCAGGATGGCTTCAGGCCCTGTTCTGGTTCCGGGGGGCAGGCTGAGCCTGTGGTTAATTCTTCTTCCTGATGGGAAAATAGAGTGACCTGTGCCTGTCCCAACACCAAGAGCTAGTCTCTCATTGGTTCCCCGTCTTCCCGTTCATCCTCAGGACAAATTGCAACCTGTACGGAACAGGAGGTTAAAGGTGCTGATGCTCCAAGTAGGGAGATTGCTAGTAAAGTGGCTGGAATGGCGAACCCGAGCACAAGGAGATGAGAAATGAGGTGCGTTTTAGAAACCTTTCCCCATCACACGGTGTACCATCTTCTGGGTTTCTCATGCATGTTTTCGATGTAGGAAGATGCCCTTGAACCTGGAGATTTGGGACCCATGCGATGGGTAGCACGCAGTATTACTTTAAAGGGTCTGCGTTTGCTCATCCAACCTCACCAAACCTCTCAGCCCCAAGAGTGTCCACCCTTATGTCTCATCCAGCTGTGGGTCTAGATATGGTCAATCCACGTTGCATCACAGCCCCTGAAAGAATTGTGTAAGAATTTCTCTCTCTTTCCCTGTCTTTGTTTCATGGGTTTTTAAAAGTAATTTATTTTTATAATGGGGTTTAGCTGCTTTTCACGGCTGTGTTTATGCCGCTTTACATCCACTTGACACACTAACAGAGAGATATCAATACATAGGTTTTAAGATTATTACTAGTCAGATATATTCTTGTGCGGTGAATCGGGCGTGTTGAGTCCAGTTCTCTGAGCAAGGAGTAGGTCTTGTCTATTACATATTGGGTTTATGGAACGGTATCTGAGCTAATTTGAAACTCTTGTTTTATGTATCACCCCACCTCACCTTTCCCGTTAAGCAGCCATAGTGTGTTTTCTGCATGTGTGACTCTGTTCTGTTTTGTAATTCAGTTCAAGTGTAACGGTTTTTACATTCCCTCTATAAGTGACACCTTATGAGAAGTGTCCTTTTCTGTGTGACTTATTTCACTTAGAGTCGTCTTACCTAAATCCACTCATCATGCTGCTACTAGCCTTATGACATTGATTTCATGGCTGAGTGATATTCCATTGTACATAAGGACCACAGCTTTTTTATCCATTTTTCGCTTTCCTGGGATATTTAAGGTGGAATGAAGTGGAGGTCCTTGTCAACAGAGCAGCCCTAAACTTTGGGGTGCTTGTGTCTTGCTGATTTTCAATTTTCCCGCTTTATCCCCCCATGCGTGGAAGTGCCCTATGCTCTCTAAGCTGTGTTTTTTAGATGTTTCAGGACCAACTGTACACTTCTCCAGAGTGGCTGTTGGCAATTTACATCCCGCCCATTAGTGTAGCAAGGCTCCCATTTCTCCATGGCCTGTCCTGCATTTCTGGTTTTCACACTTTTTTCAGCATGGCCCTTTTTACCGATGGGAAGCGAGACTTCTTTGTAGTGATGATTTGCCTTTCCAGGTTGCTTGGTTGGCCAAAAAGGGCGTATGCGTTTTTTCCTGAATATATTCAGGAAAAAACGCATACGCCCTTTTTGGCCAAGGGCATCATTGTCAACGTTTTGCCGCTTTTCATGTGCTTTAAAGGCGATTCGAATCTACCTCCTGAAATCTGTTTCCTGTAATTCTGCCTTGATTTCAAATCCTCTTCTTTGCCTTCCCTCAATATATTTGTGGACGAGAGTTATCATTTATAACTCTGCAGGTTTGTGAATTGCAGTGCCCTGAAGCTCCATTTTACAAGTCGCTTTTTTGGGAGCCGGCCGCAAAAGCGCAGGATGGCTTCAGGCCCTGTTCTGGTTCTGGGGGGCAGGCTGAGCCTGTGGTTAATTCTTCTTCCTGATGGGAAAATAGAGTGACCTGTGCCTGTCCCAACACCAAGAGCTAGTCTCTCATTGGTTCCCCGTCTTCCCGTTCATCCTCAGGACAAATTGCAACCTGTACGGAACAGGAGGTTAAAGGTGCTGATGCTCCAAGTAGGGAGATTGCTAGTAAAGTGGCTGGAATGGCGAACCCGAGCACAAGGAGATGAGAAATGAGGTGCGTTTTAGAAACCTTTCCCCATCACACGGTGTACCATCTTCTGGGTTTCTCATGCATGTTTTCGATGTAGGAAGATGCCCTTGAACCTGGAGATTTGGGACCCATGCGATGGGTAGCACGCAGTATTACTTTAAAGGGTCTGCGTTTGCTCACCCAACCTCACCAAACCTCTCAGCCCCAAGAGTGTCCACCCTTATGTCTCATCCAGCTGTGGGTCTAGATATGGTCAATCCAGGTTGCATCACAGCCCCTGAACGAATTGTGTAAGAATTTCTCTCTCTTTCCCTGTCTTTGTTTCATGGGTTTTTAAAAGTAATTTATTTTTATAATGGGGTTTAGCTGCTTTTCACGGCTGTGTTTAGGCCGCTTTACACCCACTTGACACACTAACAGAGAGATATCAATACATAGGTTTTAAGATTATTACTAGTCAGATATATTCTTGTGCGGTGAATCGGGCGTGTTGAGTCCAGTTCTCTGAGCAAGGAGTAGGTCTTGTCTATTACATATTGGGTTTATGGAACGGTATCTGAGCTAATTTGAAACTCTTGTTTTATGTATCACCCCACCTCACCTTTCCCGTTAAGCAGCCATAGTGTGTTTTCTGCATGTGTGACTCTGTTCTGTTTTGTAATTCAGTTCAAGTGTAACGGTTTTTACATTCCCTCTATAAGTGACACCTTATGAGAAGTGTCCTTTTCTGTGTGACTTATTTCACTTAGAATCGTCTTACCTAAATCCACTCATCATGCTGCTACTAGCCTTATGACATTGATTTCATGGCTGAGTGATATTCCATTGTACATAAGGACCACAACTTTTTTATCCATTTTTCGCTTTCCTGGGATATTTAAGGTGGAATGAAGTGGAGGTCCTTGTCAACAGAGCAGCCCTAAACTTTGGGGTGCTTGTGTTTGCTGATTTTCAATTTTCCCGCTTTATCCACCCATGCATGGAAGTGCCCTATGCTCTCTAAGCTGTGTTTTTTAGATGTTTCAGGACCCACTGTACACTTCTCCAGAGTGGCTGTTGGCAATTTACATCCCGCCCATTAGTGTAGCAAGGCTCCCATTTCTCCATGGCCTGTCCTGCATTTCTGGTTTTCACACTTTTTTCAGCATGGCCCTTTTTACCGATGGGAAGCGAGACTTCTTTGTAGAGATGATTTGCCTTTCCAGGTTGCTTGGTTGGCCAAAAAGGGCGTATGCGTTTTTTCCTGAATATATTCAGGAAAAAACGCATACGCCCTTTTTGGCCAAGGGCATCATTGTCAACGTTTTGCCGCTTTTCATGTGCTTTAAAGGCGATTCGAATCTACCTCCTGAAATCTGTTTCCTGCAATTCTGCCTTGATTTCAAATCCTCTTCTTTGCCTTCCCTCAATATATTTGTGGACGAGAGTTATCATTTATAACTCTGCAGGTTTGTGAATTGCAGTGCCCTGAAGCTCCATTTTACAAGTCGCTTTTTTGGGAGCCGGCCGCAAAAGCGCAGGATGGCTTCAGGCCCTGTTCTGGTTCTGGGGGGCAGGCTGAGCCTGTGGTTAATTCTTCTTCCTGATGGGAAAATAGAGTGACCTGTGCCTGTCCCAACACCAAGAGCTAGTCTCTCTTTGGTTCCCCGTCTTCCCGTTCATCCTCAGGACAAATTGCAACCTGTACGGAACAGGAGGTTAAAGGTGCTGATGCTCCAAGTAGGGAGATTGCTAGTAAAGTGGCTGGAATGGCGAACCCGAGCACAAGGAGATGAGAAATGAGGTGCGTTTTAGAAACCTTTCCCCATCACACGGTGTACCATCTTCTGGGTTTCTCATGCATGTTTTCGATGTAGGAAGATGCCCTTGAACCTGGAGATTTGGGACCCATGCGATGGGTAGCACGCAGTATTACTTTAAAGGGTCTGCGTTTGCTCACCCAACCTCACCAAACCTCTCAGCCCCAAGAGTGTCCACCCTTATGTCTCATCCAGCTGTGGGTCTAGATATGGTCAATCCAGGTTGCATCACAGCCCCTGAACGAATTGTGTAAGAATTTCTTTCTCTTTCCCTGTCTTTGTTTCATGGGTTTTTAAAAGTAATTTATTTTTATAATGGGGTTTAGCTGCTTTTCACGGCTGTGTTTATGCCGCTTTACATCCACTTGACACACTAACAGAGAGATATCAATACATAGGTTTTAAGATTATTACTAGTCAGATATATTCTTGTGCGGTGAATCGGGCGTGTTGAGTCCAGTTCTCTGAGCAAGGAGTAGGTCTTGTCTATTACATATTGGGTTTATGGAACGGTATCTGAGCTAATTTGAAACTCTTGTTTTATGTATCACCCCACCTCACCTTTCCCGTTAAGCAGCCATAGTGTGTTTTCTGCACGTGTGACTCTGTTCTGTTTTGTAATTCAGTTCAAGTGTAACGGTTTTTACATTCCCTCTATAAGTGACACCTTATGAGAAGTGTGCTTTTCTGTGTGACTTATTTCACTTAGAATCGTCTTACCTAAATCCACTCATCATGCTGCTACTAGCCTTATGACATTGATTTCATGGCTGAGTGATATTCCATTGTACATAAGGACCACAACTTTTTTATCCATTTTTCGCTTTCCTGGGATATTTAAGGTGGAATGAAGTGGAGGTCCTTGTCAACAGAGCAGCCCTAAACTTTGGGGTGCTTGTGTCTTGCTGATTTTCAATTTTCCCACTTTATCCCCCCATGCGTGGAAGTGCCCTATGCTCTCTAAGCTGTGTTTTTTAGATGTTTCAGGACACACCGTACACTTCTCCAGAGTGGCTGTTGGCAATTTACATCCCGCCCATCAGTGTAGCAAGGCTCCCATTTCTCCATGGCCTGTCCTGCATTTCTGGTTTTGACACTTTTTTCAGCATGGCCCTTTTGACCGATGGGAAGCGAGACTTCTTTGTAGCGCTTATTTGCCTTTCCAGGTTGCTTGGTTGGCCAAAAAGGGCGTATGCGTTTTTTCCTGAATATATTCAGGAAAAAACGCATACGCCCTTTTTGGCCAAGGGCATCATTGTCAACGTTTTGCCGCTTTTCATGTGCTTTAAAGGCGATTCGAATCTACCTCCTGAAATCTGTTTCCTGTAATTCTGCCTTGATTTCAAATCCTCTTCTTTGCCTTCCCTCAATATATTTGTGGACGAGAGTTATCATTTATAACTCTGCAGGTTTGTGAATTGCAGTGCCCTGAAGCTCCATTTTACAAGTCGCTTTTTTGGGAGCCGGCCGCAAAAGCGCAGGATGGCTTCAGGCCCTGTTCTGGTTCTGGGGGGCAGGCTGAGCCTGTGGTTAATTCTTCTTCCTGATGGGAAAATAGAGTGACCTGTGCCTGTCCCAACACCAAGAGCTAGTCTCTCATTGGTTCCCCGTCTTCCCGTTCATCCTCAGGACAAATTGCAACCTGTACGGAACAGGAGGTTAAAGGTGCTGATGCTCCAAGTAGGGAGATTGCTAGTAAAGTGGCTGGAATGGCGAACCCAAGCACAAGGAGATGAGAAATGAGGTGCGTTTTAGAAACCTTTCCCCATCACACGGTGTACCATCTTCTGGGTTTCTCATGCATGTTTTCGATGTAGGAAGATGCCCTTGAACCTGGAGATTTGGGACCCATGCGATGGGTAGCACGCAGTATTACTTTAAAGGGTCTGCGTTTGCTCACCCAACCTCACCAAACCTCTCAGCCCCAAGAGTGTCCACCCTTATGTCTCATCCAGCTGTGGGTCTAGATATGGTCAATCCAGGTTGCATCACAGCCCCTGAACGAATTGTGTAAGAATTTCTCTCTCTTTCCCTGTCTTTGTTTCATGGGTTTTTAAAAGTAATTTATTTTTATAATGGGGTTTAGCTGCTTTTCACGGCTGTGTTTAGGCCGCTTTACACCCACTTGACACACTAACAGAGAGATATCAATACATAGGTTTTAAGATTATTACTAGTCAGATATATTCTTGTGCGGTGAATCGGGCGTGTTGAGTCCAGTTCTCTGAGCAAGGAGTAGGTCTTGTCTATTACATATTGGGTTTATGGAACGGTATCTGAGCTAATTTGAAACTCTTGTTTTATGTATCACCCCACCTCACCTTTCCCGTTAAGCAGCCATAGTGTGTTTTCTGCATGTGAGACTCTGTTCTGTTTTGTAATTCATTTCAAGTGTAACGGTTTTTACATTCCCTCTATAAGTGACACCTTATGAGAAGTGTCCTTTTCTGTGTGACTTATTTCACTTAGAATCGTCTTACCTAAATCCACTCATCATGCTGCTACTAGCCTTATGACATTGATTTCATGGCTGAGTGATATTTCATTGTACATAAGGACCACAACTTTTTTATCCATTTTTCGCTTTCCTGGGATATTTAAGGTGGAAGGAAGTGGAGGTCCTTGTCAACAGAGCAGCCCTAAACTTTGGGGTGCTTGTGTTTTGCTGATTTTCAATTTTCCCACTTTATCCCCCCATGCGTGGAAGTGCCCTATGCTCTCTAAGCTGTGTTTTTTAGATGTTTCAGGACACACCGTACACTTCTCCAGAGTGGCTGTTGGCAATTTACATCCCGCCCATCAGTGTAGCAAGGCTCCCATTTCTCCATGGCCTGTCCTGCATTTCTGGTTTTGACACATTTTTCAGCATGGCCCTTTTGACCGATGGGAAGCGAGACTTCTTTGTAGCGCTTATTTGCCTTTCCAGGTTGCTTGGTTGGCCAAAAAGGGCGTATGCGTTTTTTCCTGAATATATTCAGGAAAAAACGCATACGCCCTTTTTGGCCAAGGGCATCATTGTCAACGTTTTGCCGCTTTTCATGTGCTTTAAAGGCGATTCGAATCTACCTCCTGAAATCTGTTTCCTGTAATTCTGCCTTGATTTCAAATCCTCTTCTTTGCCTTCCCTCAATATATTTGTGGACGAGAGTTATCATTTATAACTCTGCAGGTTTGTGAATTGCAGTGCCCTGAAGCTCCATTTTACAAGTCGCTTTTTTGGGAGCCGGCCGCAAAAGCGCAGGATGGCTTCAGGCCCTGTTCTGGTTCTGGGGGGCAGGCTGAGCCTGTGGTTAATTCTTCTTCCTGATGGGAAAATAGAGTGACCTGTGCCTGTCCCAACACCAAGAGCTAGTCTCTCATTGGTTCCCCGTCTTCCCGTTCATCCTCAGGACAAATTGCAACCTGTACGGAACAGGAGGTTAAAGGTGCTGATGCTCCAAGTAGGGAGATTGCTAGTAAAGTGGCTGGAATGGCGAACCCGAGCACAAGGAGATGAGAAATGAGGTGCGTTTTAGAAACCTTTCCCCATCACACGGTGTACCATCTTCTGGGTTTCTCATGCATGTTTTCGATGTAGGAAGATGCCCTTGAACCTGGAGATTTGGGACCCATGCGATGGGTAGCACGCAGTATTACTTTAAAGGGTCTGCGTTTGCTCACCCAACCTCACCAAACCTCTCAGCCCCAAGAGTGTCCACCCTTATGTCTCATCCAGCTGTGGGTCTAGATATGGTCAATCCAGGTTGCATCACAGCCCCTGAACGAATTGTGTAAGAATTTCTCTCTCTTTCCCTGTCTTTGTTTCATGGGTTTTTAAAAGTAATTTATTTTTATAATGGGGTTTAGCTGCTTTTCACGGCTGTGTTTATGCCGCTTTACATCCACTTGACACACTAACAGAGAGATATCAATACATAGGTTTTAAGATTATTACTAGTCAGATATATTCTTGTGCGGTGAATCGGGCGTGTTGAGTCCAGTTCTCTGAGCAAGGAGTAGGTCTTGTCTATTACATATTGGGTTTATGGAACGGTATCTGAGCTAATTTGAAACTCTTGTTTTATGTATCACCCCACCTCACCTTTCCCGTTAAGCAGCCATAGTGTGTTTTCTGCACGTGTGACTCTGTTCTGTTTTGTAATTCAGTTCAAGTGTAACGGTTTTTACATTCCCTCTATAAGTGACACCTTATGAGAAGTGTCCTTTTCTGTGTGACTTATTTCACTTAGAATCGTCTTACCTAAATCCACTCATCATGCTGCTACTAGCCTTATGACATTGATTTCATGGCTGAGTGATATTCCATTGTACATAAGGACCACAACTTTTTTATCCATTTTTCGCTTTCCTGGGATATTTAAGGTGGAATGAAGTGGAGGTCCTTGTCAACAGAGCAGCCCTAAACTTTGGGGTGCTTGTGTCTTGCTGATTTTCAATTTTCCCACTTTATCCCCCCATGCGTGGAAGTGCCCTATGCTCTCTAAGCTGTGTTTTTTAGATGTTTCAGGACACACCGTACACTTCTCCAGAGTGGCTGTTGGCAATTTACATCCCGCCCATCAGTGTAGCAAGGCTCCCATTTCTCCATGGCCTGTCCTGCATTTCTGGTTTTGACACTTTTTTCAGCATGGCCCTTTTGACCGATGGGAAGCGAGACTTCTTTGTAGCGCTTATTTGCCTTTCCAGGTTGCTTGGTTGGCCAAAAAGGGCGTATGCGTTTTTTCCTGAATATATTCAGGAAAAAACGCATACGCCCTTTTTGGCCAAGGGCATCATTGTCAACGTTTTGCCGCTTTTCATGTGCTTTAAAGGCGATTCGAATCTACCTCCTGAAATCTGTTTCCTGTAATTCTGCCTTGATTTCAAATCCTCTTCTTTGCCTTCCCTCAATATATTTGTGGACGAGAGTTATCATTTATAACTCTGCAGGTTTGTGAATTGCAGTGCCCTGAAGCTCCATTTTACAAGTCGCTTTTTTGGGAGCCGGCCGCAAAAGCGCAGGATGGCTTCAGGCCCTGTTCTGGTTCTGGGGGGCAGGCTGAGCCTGTGGTTAATTCTTCTTCCTGATGGGAAAATAGAGTGACCTGTGCCTGTCCCAACACCAAGAGCTAGTCTCTCATTGGTTCCCCGTCTTCCCGTTCATCCTCAGGACAAATTGCAACCTGTACGGAACAGGAGGTTAAAGGTGCTGATGCTCCAAGTAGGGAGATTGCTAGTAAAGTGGCTGGAATGGCGAACCCGAGCACAAGGAGATGAGAAATGAGGTGCGTTTTAGAAACCTTTCCCCATCACACGGTGTACCATCTTCTGGGTTTCTCATGCATGTTTTCGATGTAGGAAGATGCCCTTGAACCTGGAGATTTGGGACCCATGCGATGGGTAGCACGCAGTATTACTTTAAAGGGTCTGCGTTTGCTCACCCAACCTCACCAAACCTCTCAGCCCCAAGAGTGTCCACCCTTATGTCTCATCCAGCTGTGGGTCTAGATATGGTCAATCCAGGTTGCATCACAGCCCCTGAACGAATTGTGTAAGAATTTCTCT
Source organism: Balaenoptera physalus (assembly GCF_965194825.1). Taxonomy (NCBI): domain Eukaryota; kingdom Metazoa; phylum Chordata; class Mammalia; order Artiodactyla; family Balaenopteridae; genus Balaenoptera; species Balaenoptera physalus. Next base: position 55,212 of record NW_028126386.1, read on the forward strand.
CTCTTTCCCTGTCTTTGTTTCATGGGTTTTTAAAAGTAATTTATTTTTATAATGGGGTTTAGCTGCTTTTCACGGCTGTGTTTAGGCCGCTTTACACCCACTTGACACACTAACAGAGAGATATCAATACATAGGTTTTAAGATTATTACTAGTCAGATATATTCTTGTGCGGTGAATCGGGCGTGTTGAGTCCAGTTCTCTGAGCAAGGAGTAGGTCTTGTCTATTACATATTGGGTTTATGGAACGGTATCTGAGCTAATTTGAAACTCTTGTTTTATGTATCACCCCACCTCACCTTTCCCGTTAAGCAGCCATAGTGTGTTTTCTGCATGTGTGACTCTGTTCTGTTTTGTAATTCAGTTCAAGTGTAACGGTTTTTACATTCCCTCTATAAGTGACACCTTATGAGAAGTGTCCTTTTCTGTGTGACTTATTTCACTTAGAATCGTCTTACCTAAATCCACTCATCATGCTGCTACTAGCCTTATGACATTGATTTCATGGCTGAGTGATATTCCATTGTACATAAGGACCACAACTTTTTTATCCATTTTTCGCTTTCCTGGGATATTTAAGGTGGAATGAAGTGGAGGTCCTTGTCAACAGAGCAGCCCTAAACTTTGGGGTGCTTGTGTTTGCTGATTTTCAATTTTCCCGCTTTATCCACCCATGCGTGGAAGTGCCCTATGCTCTCTAAGCTGTGTTTTTTAGATGTTTCAGGACCAACTGTACACTTCTCCAGAGTGGCTGTTGGCAATTTACATCCCGCCCATTAGTGTAGCAAGGCTCCCATTTCTCCATGGCCTGTCCTGCATTTCTGGTTTTCACACTTTTTTCAGCATGGCCCTTTTTACCGATGGGAAGCGAGACTTCTTTGTAGTGATGATTTGCCTTTCCAGGTTGCTTGGTTGGCCAAAAAGGGCGTATGCGTTTTTTCCAGAATATATTCAGGAAAAAACGCATACGCCCTTTTTGGCCAAGGGCATCATTGTCAACGTTTTGCCGCTTTTCATGTGCTTTAAAGGCGATTCGAATCTACCTCCTGAAATCTGTTTCCTGCAATTCTGCCTTGATTTCAAATCCTCTTCTTTGCCTTCCCTCAATATATTTGTGGACGAGAGTTATCATTTATAACTCTGCAGGTTTGTGAATTGCAGTGCCCTGAAGCTCCATTTTACAAGTCGCTTTTTTGGGAGCCGGCCGCAAAAGCGCAGGATGGCTTCAGGCCCTGTTCTGGTTCTGGGGGGCAGGCTGAGCCTGTGGTTAATTCTTCTTCCTGATGGGAAAATAGAGTGACCTGTGCCTGTCCCAACACCAAGAGCTAGTCTCTCTTTGGTTCCCCGTCTTCCCGTTCATCCTCAGGACAAATTGCAACCTGTACGGAACAGGAGGTTAAAGGTGCTGATGCTCCAAGTAGGGAGATTGCTAGTAAAGGGGCTGGAATGGCGAACCCGAGCACAAGGAGATGAGAAATGAGGTGCGTTTTAGAAACCTTTCCCCATCACACGGTGTACCATCTTCTGGGTTTCTCATGCATGTTTTCGATGTAGGAAGATGCCCTTGAACCTGGAGATTTGGGACCCATGCGATGGGTAGCACGCAGTATTACTTTAAAGGGTCTGCGTTTGCTCACCCAACCTCACCAAACCTCTCAGCCCCAAGAGTGTCCACCCTTATGTCTCATCCAGCTGTGGGTCTAGATATGGTCAATCCAGGTTGCATCACAGCCCCTGAACGAATTGTGTAAGAATTTCTCTCTCTTTCCCTGTCTTTGTTTCATGGGTTTTTAAAAGTAATTTATTTTTATAATTGGGTTTAGCTGCTTTTCACGGCTGTGTTTATGCCGCTTTACATCCACTTGACACACTAACAGAGAGATATCAATACATAGGTTTTAAGATTATTACTAGTCAGATATATTCTTGTGCGGTGAATCGGGCGTGTTGAGTCCAGTTCTCTGAGCAAGGAGTAGGTCTTGTCTATTACATATTGGGTTTATGGAACGGTATCTGAGCTAATTTGAAACTCTTGTTTTATGTATCACCCCACCTCACCTTTCCCGTTAAGCAGCCATAGTGTGTTTTCTGCACGTGTGACTCTGTTCTGTTTTGTAATTCAGTTCAAGTGTAACGGTTTTTACATTCCCTCTATAAGTGACACCTTATGAGAAGTGTCCTTTTCTGTGTGACTTATTTCACTTAGAATCGTCTTACCTAAATCCACTCATCATGCTGCTACTAGCCTTATGACATTGATTTCATGGCTGAGTGATATTCCATTGTACATAAGGACCACAACTTTTTTATCCATTTTTCGCTTTCCTGGGATATTTAAGGTGGAATGAAGTGGAGGTCCTTGTCAACAGAGCAGCCCTAAACTTTGGGGTGCTTGTGTCTTGCTGATTTTCAATTTTCCCACTTTATCCCCCCATGCGTGGAAGTGCCCTATGCTCTCTAAGCTGTGTTTTTTAGATGTTTCAGGACACACCGTACACTTCTCCAGAGTGGCTGTTGGCAATTTACATCCCGCCCATCAGTGTAGCAAGGCTCCCATTTCTCCATGGCCTGTCCTGCATTTCTGGTTTTGACACTTTTTTCAGCATGGCCCTTTTGACCGATGGGAAGCGAGACTTCTTTGTAGCGCTTATTTGCCTTTCCAGGTTGCTTGGTTGGCCAAAAAGGGCGTATGCGTTTTTTCCTGAATATATTCAGGAAAAAACGCATACGCCCTTTTTGGCCAAGGGCATCATTGTCAACGTTTTGCCGCTTTTCATGTGCTTTAAAGGCGATTCGAATCTACCTCCTGAAATCTGTTTCCTGTAATTCTGCCTTGATTTCAAATCCTCTTCTTTGCCTTCCCTCAATATATTTGTGGACGAGAGTTATCATTTATAACTCTGCAGGTTTGTGAATTGCAGTGCCCTGAAGCTCCATTTTACAAGTCGCTTTTTTGGGAGCCGGCCGCAAAAGCGCAGGATGGCTTCAGGCCCTGTTCTGGTTCTGGGGGGCAGGCTGAGCCTGTGGTTAATTCTTCTTCCTGATGGGAAAATAGAGTGACCTGTGCCTGTCCCAACACCAAGAGCTAGTCTCTCATTGGTTCCCCATCTTCCCGTTCATCCTCAGGACAAATTGCAACCTGTACGGAACAGGAGGTTAAAGGTGCTGATGCTCCAAGTAGGGAGATTGCTAGTAAAGTGGATGGAATGGCGAACCCGAGCACAAGGAGATGAGAAATGAGGTGCGTTTTAGAAACCTTTCCCCATCACACGGTGTACCATCTTCTGGGTTTCTCATGCATGTTTTCGATGTAGGAAGATGCCCTTGAACCTGGAGATTTGGGACCCATGCGATGGGTAGCACGCAGTATTACTTTAAAGGGTCTGCGTTTGCTCACCCAACCTCACCAAACCTCTCAGCCCCAAGAGTGTCCACCCTTATGTCTCATCCAGCTGTGGGTCTAGATATGGTCAATCCAGGTTGCATCACAGCCCCTGAACGAATTGTGTAAGAATTTCTCTCTCTTTCCCTGTCTTTGTTTCATGGGTTTTTAAAAGTAATTTATTTTTATAATGGGGTTTAGCTGCTTTTCACGGCTGTGTTTAGGCCGCTTTACACCCACCTGACACACTAACAGAGAGATATCAATACATAGGTTTTAAGATTATTACTAGTCAGATATATTCTTGTGCGGTGAATCGGGCGTGTTGAGTCCAGTTCTCTGAGCAAGGAGTAGGTCTTGTCTATTACATATTGGGTTTATGGAACGGTATCTGAGCTAATTTGAAACTCTTGTTTTATGTATCACCCCACCTCACCTTTCCCGTTAAGCAGCCATAGTGTGTTTTCTGCATGTGAGACTCTGTTCTGTTTTGTAATTCATTTCAAGTGTAACGGTTTTTACATTCCCTCTATAAGTGACACCTTATGAGAAGTGTCCTTTTCTGTGTGACTTATTTCACTTAGAATCGTCTTACCTAAATCCACTCATCATGCTGCTACTAGCCTTATGACATTGGTTTCATGGCTGAGTGATATTTCATTGTACATAAGGACCACAACTTTTTTATCCATTTTTCGCTTTCCTGGGATATTTAAGGTGGAAGGAAGTGGAGGTCCTTGTCAACAGAGCAGCCCTAAACTTTGGGGTGCTTGTGTTTGCTGATTTTCAATTTTCCCGCTTTATCCACCCATGCGTGGAAGTGCCCTATGCTCTCTAAGCTGTGTTTTTTAGATGTTTCAGGACCAACTGTACACTTCTCCAGAGTGGCTGTTGGCAATTTACATCCCGCCCATTAGTGTAGCAAGGCTCCCATTTCTCCATGGCCTGTCCTGCATTTCTGGTTTTCACACTTTTTTCAGCATGGCCCTTTTTACCGATGGGAAGCGAGACTTCTTTGTAGTGATGATTTGCCTTTCCAGGTTGCTTGGTTGGCCAAAAAGGGCGTATGCGTTTTTTCCTGAATATATTCAGGAAAAAACGCATACGCCCTTTTTGGCCAAGGGCATCATTGTCAACGTTTTGCCGCTTTTCATGTGCTTTAAAGGCGATTCGAATCTACCTCCTGAAATCTGTTTCCTGCAATTCTGCCTTGATTTCAAATCCTCTTCTTTGCCTTCCCTCAATATATTTGTGGACGAGAGTTATCATTTATAACTCTGCAGGTTTGTGAATTGCAGTGCCCTGAAGCTGCATTTTACAAGTCGCTTTTTTGGGAGCCGGCCGCAAAAGCGCAGGATGGCTTCAGGCCCTGTTCTGGTTCTGGGGGGCAGGCTGAGCCTGTGGTTAATTCTTCTTCCTGATGGGAAAATAGAGTGACCTGTGCCTGTCCCAACACCAAGAGCTAGTCTCTCTTTGGTTCCCCGTCTTCCCGTTCATCCTCAGGACAAATTGCAACCTGTACGGAACAGGAGGTTAAAGGTGCTGATGCTCCAAGTAGGGAGATTGCTAGTAAAGTGGCTGGAATGGCGAACCCGAGCACAAGGAGATGAGAAATGAGGTGCGTTTTAGAAACCTTTCCCCATCACACGGTGTACCATCTTCTGGGTTTCTCATGCATGTTTTCGATGTAGGAAGATGCCCTTGAACCTGGAGATTTGGGACCCATGCGATGGGTAGCACGCAGTATTACTTTAAAGGGTCTGCGTTTGCTCACCCAACCTCACCAAACCTCTCAGCCCCAAGAGTGTCCACCCTTATGTCTCATCCAGCTGTGGGTCTAGATATGGTCAATCCAGGTTGCATCACAGCCCCTGAACGAATTGTGTAAGAATTTCTCTCTCTTTCCCTGTCTTTGTTTCATGGGTTTTTAAAAGTAATTTATTTTTATAATGGGGTTTAGCTGCTTTTCACGGCTGTGTTTAGGCCGCTTTACACCCACTTGACACACTAACAGAGAGATATCAATACATAGGTTTTAAGATTATTACTAGTCAGATATATTCTTGTGCGGTGAATCGGGCGTGTTGAGTCCAGTTCTCTGAGCAAGGAGTAGGTCTTGTCTATTACATATTGGGTTTATGGAACGGTATCTGAGCTAATTTGAAACTCTTGTTTTATGTATCACCCCACCTCACCTTTCCCGTTAAGCAGCCATAGTGTGTTTTCTGCATGTGTGACTCTGTTCTGTTTTGTAATTCAGTTCAAGTGTAACGGTTTTTACATTCCCTCTATAAGTGACACCTTATGAGAAGTGTCCTTTTCTGTGTGACTTATTTCACTTAGAATCGTCTTACCTAAATCCACTCATCATGCTGCTACTAGCCTTATGACATTGATTTCATGGCTGAGTGATATTCCATTGTACATAAGGACCACAACTTTTTTATCCATTTTTCGCTTTCCTGGGATATTTAAGGTGGAATGAAGTGGAGGTCCTTGTCAACAGAGCAGCCCTAAACTTTGGGGTGCTTGTGTTTGCTGATTTTCAATTTTCCCGCTTTATCCACCCATGCGTGGAAGTGCCCTATGCTCTCTAAGCTGTGTTTTTTAGATGTTTCAGGACCAACTGTACACTTCTCCAGAGTGGCTGTTGGCAATTTACATCCCGCCCATTAGTGTAGCAAGGCTCCCATTTCTCCATGGCCTGTCCTGCATTTCTGGTTTTCACACTTTTTTCAGCATGGCCCTTTTTACCGATGGGAAGCGAGACTTCTTTGTAGTGATGATTTGCCTTTCCAGGTTGCTTGGTTGGCCAAAAAGGGCGTATGCGTTTTTTCCAGAATATATTCAGGAAAAAACGCATACGCCCTTTTTGGCCAAGGGCATCATTGTCAACGTTTTGCCGCTTTTCATGTGCTTTAAAGGCGATTCGAATCTACCTCCTGAAATCTGTTTCCTGCAATTCTGCCTTGATTTCAAATCCTCTTCTTTGCCTTCCCTCAATATATTTGTGGACGAGAGTTATCATTTATAACTCTGCAGGTTTGTGAATTGCAGTGCCCTGAAGCTCCATTTTACAAGTCGCTTTTTTGGGAGCCGGCCGCAAAAGCGCAGGATGGCTTCAGGCCCTGTTCTGGTTCTGGGGGGCAGGCTGAGCCTGTGGTTAATTCTTCTTCCTGATGGGAAAATAGAGTGACCTGTGCCTGTCCCAACACCAAGAGCTAGTCTCTCTTTGGTTCCCCGTCTTCCCGTTCATCCTCAGGACAAATTGCAACCTGTACGGAACAGGAGGTTAAAGGTGCTGATGCTCCAAGTAGGGAGATTGCTAGTAAAGGGGCTGGAATGGCGAACCCGAGCACAAGGAGATGAGAAATGAGGTGCGTTTTAGAAACCTTTCCCCATCACACGGTGTACCATCTTCTGGGTTTCTCATGCATGTTTTCGATGTAGGAAGATGCCCTTGAACCTGGAGATTTGGGACCCATGCGATGGGTAGCACGCAGTATTACTTTAAAGGGTCTGCGTTTGCTCACCCAACCTCACCAAACCTCTCAGCCCCAAGAGTGTCCACCCTTATGTCTCATCCAGCTGTGGGTCTAGATATGGTCAATCCAGGTTGCATCACAGCCCCTGAACGAATTGTGTAAGAATTTCTCTCTCTTTCCCTGTCTTTGTTTCATGGGTTTTTAAAAGTAATTTATTTTTATAATTGGGTTTAGCTGCTTTTCACGGCTGTGTTTATGCCGCTTTACATCCACTTGACACACTAACAGAGAGATATCAATACATAGGTTTTAAGATTATTACTAGTCAGATATATTCTTGTGCGGTGAATCGGGCGTGTTGAGTCCAGTTCTCTGAGCAAGGAGTAGGTCTTGTCTATTACATATTGGGTTTATGGAACGGTATCTGAGCTAATTTGAAACTCTTGTTTTATGTATCACCCCACCTCACCTTTCCCGTTAAGCAGCCATAGTGTGTTTTCTGCACGTGTGACTCTGTTCTGTTTTGTAATTCAGTTCAAGTGTAACGGTTTTTACATTCCCTCTATAAGTGACACCTTATGAGAAGTGTCCTTTTCTGTGTGACTTATTTCACTTAGAATCGTCTTACCTAAATCCACTCATCATGCTGCTACTAGCCTTATGACATTGATTTCATGGCTGAGTGATATTCCATTGTACATAAGGACCACAACTTTTTTATCCATTTTTCGCTTTCCTGGGATATTTAAGGTGGAATGAAGTGGAGGTCCTTGTCAACAGAGCAGCCCTAAACTTTGGGGTGCTTGTGTCTTGCTGATTTTCAATTTTCCCACTTTATCCCCCCATGCGTGGAAGTGCCCTATGCTCTCTAAGCTGTGTTTTTTAGATGTTTCAGGACACACCGTACACTTCTCCAGAGTGGCTGTTGGCAATTTACATCCCGCCCATCAGTGTAGCAAGGCTCCCATTTCTCCATGGCCTGTCCTGCATTTCTGGTTTTGACACTTTTTTCAGCATGGCCCTTTTGACCGATGGGAAGCGAGACTTCTTTGTAGCGCTTATTTGCCTTTCCAGGTTGCTTGGTTGGCCAAAAAGGGCGTATGCGTTTTTTCCTGAATATATTCAGGAAAAAACGCATACGCCCTTTTTGGCCAAGGGCATCATTGTCAACGTTTTGCCGCTTTTCATGTGCTTTAAAGGCGATTCGAATCTACCTCCTGAAATCTGTTTCCTGTAATTCTGCCTTGATTTCAAATCCTCTTCTTTGCCTTCCCTCAATATATTTGTGGACGAGAGTTATCATTTATAACTCTGCAGGTTTGTGAATTGCAGTGCCCTGAAGCTCCATTTTACAAGTCGCTTTTTTGGGAGCCGGCCGCAAAAGCGCAGGATGGCTTCAGGCCCTGTTCTGGTTCTGGGGGGCAGGCTGAGCCTGTGGTTAATTCTTCTTCCTGATGGGAAAATAGAGTGACCTGTGCCTGTCCCAACACCAAGAGCTAGTCTCTCATTGGTTCCCCATCTTCCCGTTCATCCTCAGGACAAATTGCAACCTGTACGGAACAGGAGGTTAAAGGTGCTGATGCTCCAAGTAGGGAGATTGCTAGTAAAGTGGATGGAATGGCGAACCCGAGCACAAGGAGATGAGAAATGAGGTGCGTTTTAGAAACCTTTCCCCATCACACGGTGTACCATCTTCTGGGTTTCTCATGCATGTTTTCGATGTAGGAAGATGCCCTTGAACCTGGAGATTTGGGACCCATGCGATGGGTAGCACGCAGTATTACTTTAAAGGGTCTGCGTTTGCTCACCCAACCTCACCAAACCTCTCAGCCCCAAGAGTGTCCACCCTTATGTCTCATCCAGCTGTGGGTCTAGATATGGTCAATCCAGGTTGCATCACAGCCCCTGAACGAATTGTGTAAGAATTTCTCTCTCTTTCCCTGTCTTTGTTTCATGGGTTTTTAAAAGTAATTTATTTTTATAATGGGGTTTAGCTGCTTTTCACGGCTGTGTTTAGGCCGCTTTACACCCACCTGACACACTAACAGAGAGATATCAATACATAGGTTTTAAGATTATTACTAGTCAGATATATTCTTGTGCGGTGAATCGGGCGTGTTGAGTCCAGTTCTCTGAGCAAGGAGTAGGTCTTGTCTATTACATATTGGGTTTATGGAACGGTATCTGAGCTAATTTGAAACTCTTGTTTTATGTATCACCCCACCTCACCTTTCCCGTTAAGCAGCCATAGTGTGTTTTCTGCATGTGAGACTCTGTTCTGTTTTGTAATTCATTTCAAGTGTAACGGTTTTTACATTCCCTCTATAAGTGACACCTTATGAGAAGTGTCCTTTTCTGTGTGACTTATTTCACTTAGAATCGTCTTACCTAAATCCACTCATCATGCTGCTACTAGCCTTATGACATTGGTTTCATGGCTGAGTGATATTTCATTGTACATAAGGACCACAACTTTTTTATCCATTTTTCGCTTTCCTGGGATATTTAAGGTGGAAGGAAGTGGAGGTCCTTGTCAACAGAGCAGCCCTAAACTTTGGGGTGCTTGTGTTTGCTGATTTTCAATTTTCCCGCTTTATCCACCCATGCGTGGAAGTGCCCTATGCTCTCTAAGCTGTGTTTTTTAGATGTTTCAGGACCAACTGTACACTTCTCCAGAGTGGCTGTTGGCAATTTACATCCCGCCCATTAGTGTAGCAAGGCTCCCATTTCTCCATGGCCTGTCCTGCATTTCTGGTTTTCACACTTTTTTCAGCATGGCCCTTTTTACCGATGGGAAGCGAGACTTCTTTGTAGTGATGATTTGCCTTTCCAGGTTGCTTGGTTGGCCAAAAAGGGCGTATGCGTTTTTTCCTGAATATATTCAGGAAAAAACGCATACGCCCTTTTTGGCCAAGGGCATCATTGTCAACGTTTTGCCGCTTTTCATGTGCTTTAAAGGCGATTCGAATCTACCTCCTGAAATCTGTTTCCTGCAATTCTGCCTTGATTTCAAATCCTCTTCTTTGCCTTCCCTCAATATATTTGTGGACGAGAGTTATCATTTATAACTCTGCAGGTTTGTGAATTGCAGTGCCCTGAAGCTGCATTTTACAAGTCGCTTTTTTGGGAGCCGGCCGCAAAAGCGCAGGATGGCTTCAGGCCCTGTTCTGGTTCTGGGGGGCAGGCTGAGCCTGTGGTTAATTCTTCTTCCTGATGGGAAAATAGAGTGACCTGTGCCTGTCCCAACACCAAGAGCTAGTCTCTCTTTGGTTCCCCGTCTTCCCGTTCATCCTCAGGACAAATTGCAACCTGTACGGAACAGGAGGTTAAAGGTGCTGATGCTCCAAGTAGGGAGATTGCTAGTAAAGTGGCTGGAATGGCGAACCCGAGCACAAGGAGATGAGAAATGAGGTGCGTTTTAGAAACCTTTCCCCATCACACGGTGTACCATCTTCTGGGTTTCTCATGCATGTTTTCGATGTAGGAAGATGCCCTTGAACCTGGAGATTTGGGACCCATGCGATGGGTAGCACGCAGTATTACTTTAAAGGGTCTGCGTTTGCTCACCCAACCTCACCAAACCTCTCAGCCCCAAGAGTGTCCACCCTTATGTCTCATCCAGCTGTGGGTCTAGATATGGTCAATCCAGGTTGCATCACAGCCCCTGAACGAATTGTGTAAGAATTTCTCTCTCTTTCCCTGTCTTTGTTTCATGGGTTTTTAAAAGTAATTTATTTTTATAATGGGGTTTAGCTGCTTTTCACGGCTGTGTTTATGCCGCTTTACATCCACTTGACACACTAACAGAGAGATATCAATACATAGGTTTTAAGATTATTACTAGTCAGATATATTCTTGTGCGGTGAATCGGGCGTGTTGAGTCCAGTTCTCTGAGCAAGGAGTAGGTCTTGTCTATTACATATTGGGTTTATGGAACGGTATCTGAGCTAATTTGAAACTCTTGTTTTATGTATCACCCCACCTCACCTTTCCCGTTAAGCAGCCATAGTGTGTTTTCTGCACGTGTGACTCTGTTCTGTTTTGTAATTCAGTTCAAGTGTAACGGTTTTTACATTCCCTCTATAAGTGACACCTTATGAGAAGTGTCCTTTTCTGTGTGACTTATTTCACTTAGAATCGTCTTACCTAAATCCACTCATCATGCTGCTACTAGCCTTATGACATTGATTTCATGGCTGAGTGATATTCCATTATACATAAGGACCACAACTTTTTTATCCATTTTTCGCTTTCCTGGGATATTTAAGGTGGAATGAAGTGGAGGTCCTTGTCAACAGAGCAGCCCTAAACTTTGGGGTGCTTGTGTCTTGCTGATTTTCAATTTTCCCACTTTATCCCCCCATGCGTGGAAGTGCCCTATGCTCTCTAAGCTGTGTTTTTTAGATGTTTCAGGACACACCGTACACTTCTCCAGAGTGGCTGTTGGCAATTTACATCCCGCCCATCAGTGTAGCAAGGCTCCCATTTCTCCATGGCCTGTCCTGCATTTCTGGTTTTGACACTTTTTTCAGCATGGCCCTTTTGACCGATGGGAAGCGAGACTTCTTTGTAGCGCTTATTTGCCTTTCCAGGTTGCTTGGTTGGCCAAAAAGGGCGTATGCGTTTTTTCCTGAATATATTCAGGAAAAAACGCATACGCCCTTTTTGGCCAAGGGCATCATTGTCAACGTTTTGCCGCTTTTCATGTGCTTTAAAGGCGATTCGAATCTACCTCCTGAAATCTGTTTCCTGTAATTCTGCCTTGATTTCAAATCCTCTTCTTTGCCTTCCCTCAATATATTTGTGGACGAGAGTTATCATTTATAACTCTGCAGGTTTGTGAATTGCAGTGCCCTGAAGCTCCATTTTACAAGTCGCTTTTTTGGGAGCCGGCCGCAAAAGCGCAGGATGGCTTCAGGCCCTGTTCTGGTTCTGGGGGGCAGGCTGAGCCTGTGGTTAATTCTTCTTCCTGATGGGAAAATAGAGTGACCTGTGCCTGTCCCAACACCAAGAGCTAGTCTCTCATTGGTTCCCCATCTTCCCGTTCATCCTCAGGACAAATTGCAACCTGTACGGAACAGGAGGTTAAAGGTGCTGATGCTCCAAGTAGGGAGATTGCTAGTAAAATGGATGGAATGGCGAACCCGAGCACAAGGAGATGAGAAATGAGGTGCGTTTTAGAAACCTTTCCCCATCACACGGTGTACCATCTTCTGGGTTTCTCATGCATGTTTTCGATGTAGGAAGATGCCCTTGAACCTGGAGATTTGGGACCCATGCGATGGGTAGCACGCAGTATTACTTTAAAGGGTCTGCGTTTGCTCACCCAACCTCACCAAACCTCTCAGCCCCAAGAGTGTCCACCCTTATGTCTCATCCAGCTGTGGGTCTAGATATGGTCAATCCAGGTTGCATCACAGCCCCTGAACGAATTGTGTAAGAATTTCTCTCTCTTTCCCTGTCTTTGTTTCATGGGTTTTTAAAAGTAATTTATTTTTATAATGGGGTTTAGCTGCTTTTCACGGCTGTGTTTAGGCCGCTTTACACCCACCTGACACACTAACAGAGAGATATCAATACATAGGTTTTAAGATTATTACTAGTCAGATATATTCTTGTGCGGTGAATCGGGCGTGTTGAGTCCAGTTCTCTGAGCAAGGAGTAGGTCTTGTCTATTACATATTGGGTTTATGGAACGGTATCTGAGCTAATTTGAAACTCTTGTTTTATGTATCACCCCACCTCACCTTTCCCGTTAAGCAGCCATAGTGTGTTTTCTGCATGTGAGACTCTGTTCTGTTTTGTAATTCATTTCAAGTGTAACGGTTTTTACATTCCCTCTATAAGTGACACCTTATGAGAAGTGTCCTTTTCTGTGTGACTTATTTCACTTAGAATCGTCTTACCTAAATCCACTCATCATGCTGCTACTAGCCTTATGACATTGGTTTCATGGCTGAGTGATATTTCATTGTACATAAGGACCACAACTTTTTTATCCATTTTTCGCTTTCCTGGGATATTTAAGGTGGAAGGAAGTGGAGGTCCTTGTCAACAGAGCAGCCCTAAACTTTGGGGTGCTTGTGTTTGCTGATTTTCAATTTTCCCGCTTTATCCACCCATGCGTGGAAGTGCCCTATGCTCTCTAAGCTGTGTTTTTTAGATGTTTCAGGACCAACTGTACACTTCTCCAGAGTGGCTGTTGGCAATTTACATCCCGCCCATCAGTGTAGCAAGGCTCCCATTTCTCCATGGCCTGTCCTGCATTTCTGGTTTTGACACTTTTTTCAGCATGGCCCTTTTGACCGATGGGAAGCGAGACTTCTTTGTAGCGCTTATTTGCCTTTCCAGGTTGCTTGGTTGGCCAAAAAGGGCGTATGCGTTTTTTCCTGAATATATTCAGGAAAAAACGCATACGCCCTTTTTGGCCAAGGGCATCATTGTCAACGTTTTGCCGCTTTTCATGTGCTTTAAAGGCGATTCGAATCTACCTCCTGAAATCTGTTTCCTGTAATTCTGCCTTGATTTCAAATCCTCTTCTTTGCCTTCCCTCAATATATTTGTGGACGAGAGTTATCATTTATAACTCTGCAGGTTTGTGAATTGCAGTGCCCTGAAGCTCCATTTTACAAGTCGCTTTTTTGGGAGCCGGCCGCAAAAGCGCAGGATGGCTTCAGGCCCTGTTCTGGTTCTGGGGGGCAGGCTGAGCCTGTGGTTAATTCTTCTTCCTGATGGGAAAATAGAGTGACCTGTGCCTGTCCCAACACCAAGAGCTAGTCTCTCATTGGTTCCCCGTCTTCCCGTTCATCCTCAGGACAAATTGCAACCTGTACGGAACAGGAGGTTAAAGGTGCTGATGCTCCAAGTAGGGAGATTGCTAGTAAAGTGGCTGGAATGGCGAACCCGAGCACAAGGAGATGAGAAATGAGGTGCGTTTTAGAAACCTTTCCCCATCACACGGTGTACCATCTTCTGGGTTTCTCATGCATGTTTTCGATGTAGGAAGATGCCCTTGAACCTGGAGATTTGGGACCCATGCGATGGGTAGCACGCAGTATTACTTTAAAGGGTCTGCGTTTGCTCACCCAACCTCACCAAACCTCTCAGCCCCAAGAGTGTCCACCCTTATGTCTCATCCAGCTGTGGGTCTAGATATGGTCAATCCAGGTTGCATCACAGCCCCTGAACGAATTGTGTAAGAATTTCTCTCTCTTTCCCTGTCTTTGTTTCATGGGTTTTTAAAAGTAATTTATTTTTATAATGGGGTTTAGCTGCTTTTCACGGCTTTGTTTAGGCCGCTTTACACCCACTTGACACACTAACAGAGAGATATCAATACATAGGTTTTAAGATTATTACTAGTCAGATATATTCTTGTGCGGTGAATCGGGCGTGTTGAGTCCAGTTCTCTGAGCAAGGAGTAGGTCTTGTCTATTACATATTGGGTTTATGGAACGGTATCTGAGCTAATTTGAAACTCTTGTTTTATGTATCACCCCACCTCACCTTTCCCGTTAAGCAGCCATAGTGTGTTTTCTGCATGTGAGACTCTGTTCTGTTTTGTAATTCATTTCAAGTGTAACGGTTTTTACATTCCCTCTATAAGTGACACCTTATGAGAAGTGTCCTTTTCTGTGTGACTTATTTCACTTAGAATCGTCTTACCTAAATCCACTCATCATGCTGCTACTAGCCTTATGACATTGATTTCATGGCTGAGTGATATTCCTTTGTACATAAGGACCACAACTTTTTTATCCATTTTTCGCTTTCCTGGGATATTTAAGGTGGAAGGAAGTGGAGGTCCTTGTCAACAGAGCAGCCCTAAACTTTGGGGTGCTTGTGTTTTGCTGATTTTCAATTTTCCCACTTTATCCCCCCATGCGTGGAAGTGCCCTATGCTCTCTAAGCTGTGTTTTTTAGATGTTTCAGGACACACCGTACACTTCTCCAGAGTGGCTGTTGGCAATTTACATCCTGCCCATCAGTGTAGCAAGGCTCCCATTTCTCCATGGCCTGTCCTGCATTTCTGGTTTTGACACTTTTTCAGCATGGCCCTTTTGACCGATGGGAAGCGAGACTTCTTTGTAGCGCTGATTTGCCTTTCCAGGTTGCTTGGTTGGACAAAAAGGGCATCATTGTCAACGTTTTGCCGCTTTTCATGTGCTTTAAAGGCGATTCGAATCTACCTCCTGAAATCTGTTTCCTGCAATTCTGCCTTGATTTCAAATCCTCTTCTTTGCCTTCCCTCAATATATTTGTGGACGAGAGTTATCATTTATAACTCTGCAGGTTTGTGAATTGCAGTGCCCTGAAGCTCCATTTTACAAGTCGCTTTTTTGGGAGCCGGCCGCAAAAGCGCAGGATGGCTTCAGGCCCTGTTCTGGTTCCGGGGGGCAGGCTGAGCCTGTGGTTAATTCTTCTTCCTGATGGGAAAATAGAGTGACCTGTGCCTGTCCCAACACCAAGAGCTAGTCTCTCATTGGTTCCCCATCTTCCCGTTCATCCTGGGGACAAATTGCAACCTGTACGGAACAGGAGGTTAAAGGTGCTGATGCTCCAAGTAGGGAGATTGCTAGTAAAGTGGCTGGAATGGCGAACCCGAGCACAAGGAGATGAGAAATGAGGTGCGTTTTAGAAACCTTTCCCCATCACACGGTGTACCATCTTCTGGGTTTCTCATGCATGTTTTCGATGTAGGAAGATGCCCTTGAACCTGGAGATTTGGGACCCATGCGATGGGTAGCACGCAGTATTACTTTAAAGGGTCTGCGTTTGCTCACCCAACCTCACCAAACCTCTCAGCCCCAAGAGTGTCCACCCTTATGTCTCATCCAGCTATGGGTCTAGATATGGTCAATCCAGGTTGCATCACAGCCCCTGAACGAATTGTGTAAGAATTTCTCTCTCTTTCCCTGTCTTTGTTTCATGGGTTTTTTAAAGTAATTTATTTTTATAATGGGGTTTAGCTGCTTTTCACGGCTGTGTTTATGCCGCTTTACACCCACTTGACACACTAACAGAGAGATATCAATACATAGGTTTTAAGATTATTACTAGTCAGATATATTCTTGTGCGGTGAATCGGGCGTGTTGAGTCCAGTTCTCTGAGCAAGGAGTAGGTCTTGTCTATTACATATTGGGTTTATGGAACGGTATCTGAGCTAATTTGAAACTCTTGTTTTATGTATCACCCCACCTCACCTTTCCCGTTAAGCAGCCATAGTGTGTTTTCTGCATGTGTGACTCTGTTCTGTTTTGTAATTCAGTTCAAGTGTAACGGTTTTTACATTCCCTCTATAAGTGACACCTTATGAGAAGTGTCCTTTTCTGTGTGACTTATTTCACTTAGAATCGTCTTACCTAAATCCACTCATCATGCTGCTACTAGCCTTATGACATTGATTTCATGGCTGAGTGATATTCCATTGTACATAAGGACCACAACTTTTTTATCCATTTTTCGCTTTCCTGGGATATTTAAGGTGGAATGAAGTGGAGGTCCTTGTCAACAGAGCAGCCCTAAACTTTGGGGTGCTTGTGTCTTGCTGATTTTCAATTTTCCCACTTTATCCCCCCATGCGTGGAAGTGCCCTATGCTCTCTAAGCTGTGTTTTTTAGATGTTTCAGGACACACCGTACACTTCTCCAGAGTGGCTGTTGGCAATTTACATCCCGCCCATCAGTGTAGCAAGGCTCCCATTTCTCCATGGCCTGTCCTGCATTTCTGGTTTTGACACTTTTTTCAGCATGGCCCTTTTGACCGATGGGAAGCGAGACTTCTTTGTAGCGCTGATTTGCCTTTCCAGGTTGCTTGGTTGGCCAAAAAGGGCGTATGCGTTTTTTCCTGAATATATTCAGGAAAAAACGCATACGCCCTTTTTGGCCAAGGGCATCATTGTCAACGTTTTGCCGCTTTTCATGTGCTTTAAAGGCGATTCGAATCTACCTCCTGAAATCTGTTTCCTGTAATTCTGCCTTGATTTCAAATCCTCTTCTTTGCCTTCCCTCAATATATTTGTGGACGAGAGTTATCATTTATAACTCTGCAGGTTTGTGAATTGCAGTGCCCTGAAGCTCCATTTTACAAGTCGCTTTTTTGGGAGCCGGCCGCAAAAGCGCAGGATGGCTTCAGGCCCTGTTCTGGTTCTGGGGGGCAGGCTGAGCCTGTGGTTAATTCTTCTTCCTGATGGGAAAATAGAGTGACCTGTGCCTGTCCCAACACCAAGAGCTAGTCTCTCATTGGTTCCCCATCTTCCCGTTCATCCTCAGGACAAATTGCAACCTGTACGGAACAGGAGGTTAAAGGTGCTGATGCTCCAAGTAGGGAGATTGCTAGTAAAGTGGATGGAATGGCGAACCCGAGCACAAGGAGATGAGAAATGAGGTGCGTTTTAGAAACCTTTCCCCATCACACGGTGTACCATCTTCTGGGTTTCTCATGCATGTTTTCGATGTAGGAAGATGCCCTTGAACCTGGAGATTTGGGACCCATGCGATGGGTAGCACGCAGTATTACTTTAAAGGGTCTGCGTTTGCTCACCCAACCTCACCAAACCTCTCAGCCCCAAGAGTGTCCACCCTTATGTCTCATCCAGCTGTGGGTCTAGATATGGTCAATCCAGGTTGCATCACAGCCCCTGAACGAATTGTGTAAGAATTTCTCTCTCTTTCCCTGTCTTTGTTTCATGGGTTTTTAAAAGTAATTTATTTTTATAATGGGGTTTAGCTGCTTTTCACGGCTGTGTTTAGGCCGCTTTACACCCACCTGACACACTAACAGAGAGATATCAATACATAGGTTTTAAGATTATTACTAGTCAGATATATTCTTGTGCGGTGAATCGGGCGTGTTGAGTCCAGTTCTCTGAGCAAGGAGTAGGTCTTGTCTATTACATATTGGGTTTATGGAACGGTATCTGAGCTAATTTGAAACTCTTGTTTTATGTATCACCCCACCTCACCTTTCCCGTTAAGCAGCCATAGTGTGTTTTCTGCATGTGAGACTCTGTTCTGTTTTGTAATTCATTTCAAGTGTAACGGTTTTTACATTCCCTCTATAAGTGACACCTTATGAGAAGTGTCCTTTTCTGTGTGACTTATTTCACTTAGAATCGTCTTACCTAAATCCACTCATCATGCTGCTACTAGCCTTATGACATTGGTTTCATGGCTGAGTGATATTTCATTGTACATAAGGACCACAACTTTTTTATCCATTTTTCGCTTTCCTGGGATATTTAAGGTGGAAGGAAGTGGAGGTCCTTGTCAACAGAGCAGCCCTAAACTTTGGGGTGCTTGTGTTTGCTGATTTTCAATTTTCCCGCTTTATCCACCCATGCGTGGAAGTGCCCTATGCTCTCTAAGCTGTGTTTTTTAGATGTTTCAGGACCAACTGTACACTTCTCCAGAGTGGCTGTTGGCAATTTACATCCCGCCCATTAGTGTAGCAAGGCTCCCATTTCTCCATGGCCTGTCCTGCATTTCTGGTTTTCACACTTTTTTCAGCATGGCCCTTTTTACCGATGGGAAGCGAGACTTCTTTGTAGTGATGATTTGCCTTTCCAGGTTGCTTGGTTGGCCAAAAAGGGCGTATGCGTTTTTTCCTGAATATATTCAGGAAAAAACGCATACGCCCTTTTTGGCCAAGGGCATCATTGTCAACGTTTTGCCGCTTTTCATGTGCTTTAAAGGCGATTCGAATCTACCTCCTGAAATCTGTTTCCTGCAATTCTGCCTTGATTTCAAATCCTCTTCTTTGCCTTCCCTCAATATATTTGTGGACGAGAGTTATCATTTATAACTCTGCAGGTTTGTGAATTGCAGTGCCCTGAAGCTGCATTTTACAAGTCGCTTTTTTGGGAGCCGGCCGCAAAAGCGCAGGATGGCTTCAGGCCCTGTTCTGGTTCTGGGGGGCAGGCTGAGCCTGTGGTTAATTCTTCTTCCTGATGGGAAAATAGAGTGACCTGTGCCTGTCCCAACACCAAGAGCTAGTCTCTCTTTGGTTCCCCGTCTTCCCGTTCATCCTCAGGACAAATTGCAACCTGTACGGAACAGGAGGTTAAAGGTGCTGATGCTCCAAGTAGGGAGATTGCTAGTAAAGTGGCTGGAATGGCGAACCCGAGCACAAGGAGATGAGAAATGAGGTGCGTTTTAGAAACCTTTCCCCATCACACGGTGTACCATCTTCTGGGTTTCTCATGCATGTTTTCGATGTAGGAAGATGCCCTTGAACCTGGAGATTTGGGACCCATGCGATGGGTAGCACGCAGTATTACTTTAAAGGGTCTGCGTTTGCTCACCCAACCTCACCAAACCTCTCAGCCCCAAGAGTGTCCACCCTTATGTCTCATCCAGCTGTGGGTCTAGATATGGTCAATCCAGGTTGCATCACAGCCCCTGAACGAATTGTGTAAGAATTTCTCTCTCTTTCCCTGTCTTTGTTTCATGGGTTTTTAAAAGTAATTTATTTTTATAATGGGGTTTAGCTGCTTTTCACGGCTGTGTTTATGCCGCTTTACATCCACTTGACACACTAACAGAGAGATATCAATACATAGGTTTTAAGATTATTACTAGTCAGATATATTCTTGTGCGGTGAATCGGGCGTGTTGAGTCCAGTTCTCTGAGCAAGGAGTAGGTCTTGTCTATTACATATTGGGTTTATGGAACGGTATCTGAGCTAATTTGAAACTCTTGTTTTATGTATCACCCCACCTCACCTTTCCCGTTAAGCAGCCATAGTGTGTTTTCTGCACGTGTGACTCTGTTCTGTTTTGTAATTCAGTTCAAGTGTAACGGTTTTTACATTCCCTCTATAAGTGACACCTTATGAGAAGTGTCCTTTTCTGTGTGACTTATTTCACTTAGAATCGTCTTACCTAAATCCACTCATCATGCTGCTACTAGCCTTATGACATTGGTTTCATGGCTGAGTGATATTTCATTGTACATAAGGACCACAACTTTTTTATCCATTTTTCGCTTTCCTGGGATATTTAAGGTGGAAGGAAGTGGAGGTCCTTGTCAACAGAGCAGCCCTAAACTTTGGGGTGCTTGTGTTTTGCTGATTTTCAATTTTCCCACTTTATCCCCCCATGCGTGGAAGTGCCCTATGCTCTCTAAGCTGTGTTTTTTAGATGTTTCAGGACACACCGTACACTTCTCCAGAGTGGCTGTTGGCAATTTACATCCCGCCCATCAGTGTAGCAAGGCTCCCATTTCTCCATGGCCTGTCCTGCATTTCTGGTTTTGACACTTTTTTCAGCATGGCCCTTTTGACCGATGGGAAGCGAGACTTCTTTGTAGCGCTTATTTGCCTTTCCAGGTTGCTTGGTTGGCCAAAAAGGGCGTATGCGTTTTTTCCTGAATATATTCAGGAAAAAACGCATACGCCCTTTTTGGCCAAGGGCATCATTGTCAACGTTTTGCCGCTTTTCATGTGCTTTAAAGGCGATTCGAATCTACCTCCTGAAATCTGTTTCCTGTAATTCTGCCTTGATTTCAAATCCTCTTCTTTGCCTTCCCTCAATATATTTGTGGACGAGAGTTATCATTTATAACTCTGCAGGTTTGTGAATTGCAGTGCCCTGAAGCTCCATTTTACAAGTCGCTTTTTTGGGAGCCGGCCGCAAAAGCGCAGGATGGCTTCAGGCCCTGTTCTGGTTCTGGGGGGCAGGCTGAGCCTGTGGTTAATTCTTCTTCCTGATGGGAAAATAGAGTGACCTGTGCCTGTCCCAACACCAAGAGCTAGTCTCTCATTGGTTCCCCGTCTTCCCGTTCATCCTCAGGACAAATTGCAACCTGTACGGAACAGGAGGTTAAAGGTGCTGATGCTCCAAGTAGGGAGATTGCTAGTAAAGTGGCTGGAATGGCGAACCCGAGCACAAGGAGATGAGAAATGAGGTGCGTTTTAGAAACCTTTCCCCATCACACGGTGTACCATCTTCTGGGTTTCTCATGCATGTTTTCGATGTAGGAAGATGCCCTTGAACCTGGAGATTTGGGACCCATGCGATGGGTAGCACGCAGTATTACTTTAAAGGGTCTGCGTTTGCTCACCCAACCTCACCAAACCTCTCAGCCCCAAGAGTGTCCACCCTTATGTCTCATCCAGCTGTGGGTCTAGATATGGTCAATCCAGGTTGCATCACAGCCCCTGAACGAATTGTGTAAGAATTTCTCTCTCTTTCCCTGTCTTTGTTTCATGGGTTTTTAAAAGTAATTTATTTTTATAATGGGGTTTAGCTGCTTTTCACGGCTTTGTTTAGGCCGCTTTACACCCACTTGACACACTAACAGAGAGATATCAATACATAGGTTTTAAGATTATTACTAGTCAGATATATTCTTGTGCGGTGAATCGGGCGTGTTGAGTCCAGTTCTCTGAGCAAGGAGTAGGTCTTGTCTATTACATATTGGGTTTATGGAACGGTATCTGAGCTAATTTGAAACTCTTGTTTTATGTATCACCCCACCTCACCTTTCCCGTTAAGCAGCCATAGTGTGTTTTCTGCATGTGAGACTCTGTTCTGTTTTGTAATTCATTTCAAGTGTAACGGTTTTTACATTCCCTCTATAAGTGACACCTTATGAGAAGTGTCCTTTTCTGTGTGACTTATTTCACTTAGAATCGTCTTACCTAAATCCACTCATCATGCTGCTACTAGCCTTATGACATTGATTTCATGGCTGAGTGATATTCCTTTGTACATAAGGACCACAACTTTTTTATCCATTTTTCGCTTTCCTGGGATATTTAAGGTGGAAGGAAGTGGAGGTCCTTGTCAACAGAGCAGCCCTAAACTTTGGGGTGCTTGTGTTTTGCTGATTTTCAATTTTCCCACTTTATCCCCCCATGCGTGGAAGTGCCCTATGCTCTCTAAGCTGTGTTTTTTAGATGTTTCAGGACACACCGTACACTTCTCCAGAGTGGCTGTTGGCAATTTACATCCTGCCCATCAGTGTAGCAAGGCTCCCATTTCTCCATGGCCTGTCCTGCATTTCTGGTTTTGACACTTTTTCAGCATGGCCCTTTTGACCGATGGGAAGCGAGACTTCTTTGTAGCGCTGATTTGCCTTTCCAGGTTGCTTGGTTGGACAAAAAGGGCATCATTGTCAACGTTTTGCCGCTTTTCATGTGCTTTAAAGGCGATTCGAATCTACCTCCTGAAATCTGTTTCCTGCAATTCTGCCTTGATTTCAAATCCTCTTCTTTGCCTTCCCTCAATATATTTGTGGACGAGAGTTATCATTTATAACTCTGCAGGTTTGTGAATTGCAGTGCCCTGAAGCTCCATTTTACAAGTCGCTTTTTTGGGAGCCGGCCGCAATAGCGCAGGATGGCTTCAGGCCCTGTTCTGGTTCCGGGGGGCAGGCTGAGCCTGTGGTTAATTCTTCTTCCTGATGGGAAAATAGAGTGACCTGTGCCTGTCCCAACACCAAGAGCTAGTCTCTCATTGGTTCCCCATCTTCCCGTTCATCCTGGGGACAAATTGCAACCTGTACGGAACAGGAGGTTAAAGGTGCTGATGCTCCAAGTAGGGAGATTGCTAGTAAAGTGGCTGGAATGGCGAACCCGAGCACAAGGAGATGAGAAATGAGGTGCGTTTTAGAAACCTTTCCCCATCACACGGTGTACCATCTTCTGGGTTTCTCATGCATGTTTTAGATGTAGGAAGATGCCCTTGAACCTGGAGATTTGGGACCCATGCGATGGGTAGCACGCAGTATTACTTTAAAGGGTCTGCGTTTGCTCACCCAACCTCACCAAACCTCTCAGCCCCAAGAGTGTCCACCCTTATGTCTCATCCAGCTATGGGTCTAGATATGGTCAATCCAGGTTGCATCACAGCCCCTGAACGAATTGTGTAAGAATTTCTCTCTCTTTCCCTGTCTTTGTTTCATGGGTTTTTTAAAGTAATTTATTTTTATAATGGGGTTTAGCTGCTTTTCACGGCTGTGTTTATGCCGCTTTACACCCACTTGACACACTAACAGAGAGATATCAATACATAGGTTTTAAGATTATTACTAGTCAGATATATTCTTGTGCGGTGAATCGGGCGTGTTGAGTCCAGTTCTCTGAGCAAGGAGTAGGTCTTGTCTATTACATATTGGGTTTATGGAACGGTATCTGAGCTAATTTGAAACTCTTGTTTTATGTATCACCCCACCTCACCTTTCCCGTTAAGCAGCCATAGTGTGTTTTCTGCATGTGTGACTCTGTTCTGTTTTGTAATTCAGTTCAAGTGTAACGGTTTTTACATTCCCTCTATAAGTGACACCTTATGAGAAGTGTCCTTTTCTGTGTGACTTATTTCACTTAGAATCGTCTTACCTAAATCCACTCATCATGCTGCTACTAGCCTTATGACATTGATTTCATGGCTGAGTGATATTCCATTGTACATAAGGACCACAACTTTTTTATCCATTTTTCGCTTTCCTGGGATATTTAAGGTGGAATGAAGTGGAGGTCCTTGTCAACAGAGCAGCCCTAAACTTTGGGGTGCTTGTGTCTTGCTGATTTTCAATTTTCCCACTTTATCCCCCCATGCGTGGAAGTGCCCTATGCTCTCTAAGCTGTGTTTTTTAGATGTTTCAGGACACACCGTACACTTCTCCAGAGTGGCTGTTGGCAATTTACATCCCGCCCATCAGTGTAGCAAGGCTCCCATTTCTCCATGGCCTGTCCTGCATTTCTGGTTTTGACACTTTTTTCAGCATGGCCCTTTTGACCGATGGGAAGCGAGACTTCTTTGTAGCGCTGATTTGCCTTTCCAGGTTGCTTGGTTGGCCAAAAAGGGCGTATGCGTTTTTTCCTGAATATATTCAGGAAAAAACGAATACGCCCTTTTTGGCCAAGGGCATCATTGTCAACGTTTTGCCGCTTTTCATGTGCTTTAAAGGCGATTCGAATCTACCTCCTGAAATCTGTTTCCTGCAATTCTGCCTTGATTTCAAATCCTCTTCTTTGCCTTCCCGCAATATATTTGTGGACGAGAGTTATCATTTATAACTCTGCAGGTTTGTGAATTGCAGTGCCCTGAAGCTCCATTTTACAAGTCGCTTTTTTGGGAGCCGGCCGCAAAAGCGCAGGATGGCTTCAGGCCCTGTTCTGGTTCCGGGGGGCAGGCTGAGCCTGTGGTTAATTCTTCTTCCTGATGGGAAAATAGAGTGACCTGTGCCTGTCCCAACACCAAGAGCTAGTCTCTCATTGGTTCCCCGTCTTCCCGTTCATCCTCAGGACAAATTGCAACCTGTACGGAACAGGAGGTTAAAGGTGCTGATGCTCCAAGTAGGGAGATTGCTAGTAAAGTGGCTGGAATGGCGAACCCGAGCACAAGGAGATGAGAAATGAGGTGCGTTTTAGAAACCTTTCCCCATCACACGGTGTACCATCTTCTGGGTTTCTCATGCATGTTTTCGATGTAGGAAGATGCCCTTGAACCTGGAGATTTGGGACCCATGCGATGGGTAGCACGCAGTATTACTTTAAAGGGTCTGCGTTTGCTCACCCAACCTCACCAAACCTCTCAGCCCCAAGAGTGTCCACCCTTATGTCTCATCCAGCTGTGGGTCTAGATATGGTCAATCCAGGTTG
Organism: Balaenoptera physalus; assembly: GCF_965194825.1. NCBI lineage: Eukaryota > Metazoa > Chordata > Mammalia > Artiodactyla > Balaenopteridae > Balaenoptera > Balaenoptera physalus. Next base: position 79,684 of record NW_028126386.1, read on the forward strand.
CATCACAGCCCCTGAACGAATTGTGTAAGAATTTCTCTCTCTTTCCCTGTCTTTGTTTCATGGGTTTTTAAAAGTAATTTATTTTTATAATGGGGTTTAGCTGCTTTTCACGGCTGTGTTTATGCCGCTTTACATCCACTTGACACACTAACAGAGAGATATCAATACATAGGTTTTAAGATTATTACTAGTCAGATATATTCTTGTGCGGTGAATCGGGCGTGTTGAGTCCAGTTCTCTGAGCAAGGAGTAGGTCTTGTCTATTACATATTGGGTTTATGGAACGGTACCTGAGCTCATTTGAAACTCTTGTTTTATGTATCACCCCACCTCACCTTTCCCGTTAAGCAGCCATAGTGTGTTTTCTGCATGTGTGACTCTGTTCTGTTTTGTAATTCAGTTCAAGTGTAACGGTTTTTACATTCCCTCTATAAGTGACACCTTATGAGAAGTGTCCTTTTCTGTGTGACTTATTTCACTTAGAATCGTCTTACCTAAATCCACTCATCATGCTGCTACTAGCCTTATGACATTGATTTCATGGCTGAATGATATTCCATTGTACATAAGGACCACAACTTTTTTATCCATTTTTCGCTTTCCTGGGATATTTAAGGTGGAAGGAAGTGGAGGTCCTTGTCAACAGAGCAGCCCTAAACTTTGGGGTGCTTGTGTTTTGCTGATTTTCAATTTTTCCACTTTATCCCCCCATGCGTGGAAGTGCCCTATGCTCTCTAAGCGGTGTTTTTTAGATGTTTCAGGACCCACCGTACACTTCTCCAGAGTGGCTGTTGGCAATTTACATCCCGCCCATCAGTGTAGCAAGGCTCCCATTTCTCCATGGCCTGTCCTGCATTTCTGGTTTTGACACTTTTTTCAGCATGGCCCTTTGGACCGATGGGAAGCGAGACTTCTTTGTAGCGCTGATTTGCCTTTCCAGGTTGCTTGGTTGGCCAAAAAGGGCGTATGCGTTTTTTCCTGAATATATTCAGGAAAAAACGCATACGCCCTTTTTGGCCAAGGGCATCATTGTCAACGTTTTGCCGCTTTTCATGTGCTTTAAAGGCGATTCGAATCTACCTCCTGAAATCTGTTTCCTGCAATTCTGCCTTGATTTCAAATCCTCTTCTTTGCCTTCCCTCAATATATTTGTGGACGAGAGTTATCATTTATAACTCTGCAGGTTTGTGAATTGCAGTGCCCTGAAGCTCCATTTTACAAGTCGCTTTTTTGGAAGCCGGCCGCAAAAGCGCAGGATGGCTTCAGGCCCTGTTCTGGTTCCGGGGGGCAGGCTGAGCCTGTGGTTAATTCTTCTTCCTGATGGGAAAATAGAGTGACCTGTGCCTGTCCCAACACCAAGAGCTAGTCTCTCATTGGTTCCCCGTCTTCCCGTTCATCCTCAGGACAAATTGCAACCTGTACGGAACAGGAGGTTAAAGGTGCTGATGCTCCAAGTAGGGAGATTGCTAGTAAAGTGGCTGGAATGGCGAACCCGAGGACAAGGAGATGAGAAATGAGGTGCGTTTTAGAAACCTTTCCCCATCACACGGTGTACCATCTTCTGGGTTTCTCATGCATGTTTTCGATGTAGGAAGATGCCCTTGAACCTGGAGATTTGGGACCCATGCGATGGGTAGCACGCAGTATTACTTTAAAGGGTCTGCGTTTGCTCACCCAACCTCACCAAACCTCTCAGCCCCAAGAGTGTCCACCCTTATGTCTCATCCAGCTGTGGGTCTAGATATGGTCAATCCAGGTTGCATCACAGCCCCTGAACGAATTGTGTAAGAATTTCTCTCTCTTTCCCTGTCTTTGTTTCATGGGTTTTTAAAAGTAATTTATTTTTATAATGGGGTTTAGCTGCTTTTCACGGCTGTGTTTATGCCGCTTTACACCCACTTGACACACTAACAGAGAGATATCAATACATAGGTTTTAAGATTATTACTACTCAGATATATTCTTGTGCGGTGAATCGGGCGTGTTGAGTCCAGTTCTCTGAGCAAGGAGTAGGTCTTGTCTATTACATATTGGGTTTATGGAATGGTATCTGAGCTAATTTGAAACTCTTGTTTTATGTATCACCCCACCTCACCTTTCCCGTTAAGCAGCCATAGTGTGTTTTCTGCATGTGTGACTCTGTTCTGTTTTGTAATTCAGTTCAAGTGTAACGGTTTTTACATTCCCTCTATAAGTGACACCTTATGAGAAGTGTCCTTTTCTGTGTGAATTATTTCACTTAGAATCGTCTTACCTAAATCCACTCATCATGCTGCTACTAACCTTATGACATTGATTTCATGGCTGAGTGATATTCCATTGTACATAAGGACCACAACTTTTTTATCCATTTTTCGCTTTCCTGGGATATTTAAGGTGGAAGGAAGTGGAGGTCCTTGTCAACAGAGCAGCCCTAAACTTTGGGGTGCTTGTGTTTTGCTGATTTTCAATTTTCCCACTTTATCCCCCCATGCGTGGAAGTGCCCTATGCTCTCTAAGCGGTGTTTTTTAGATGTTTCAGGACACACCGTACACTTCTCCAGAGTGGCTGTTGGCAATTTACATCCCGCCCATCAGTGTAGCAAGGCTCCCATTTCTCCATGGCCTGTCCTGCATTTCTGGTTTTGACACTTTTTTCAGCATGGCCCTTTGGACCGATGGGAAGCGAGACTTCTTTGTAGCGCTGATTTGCCTTTCCAGGTTGCTTGGTTGGCCAAAAAGGGCGTATGCGTTTTTTCCTGAATATATTCAGGAAAAAACGCATACGCCCTTTTTGGCCAAGGGCATCATTGTCAACGTTTTGCCGCTTTTCATGTGCTTTAAAGGCGATTCGAATCTACCTCCTGAAATCTGTTTCCTGCAATTCTGCCTTGATTTCAAATCCTCTTCTTTGCCTTCCCTCAATATATTTGTGGACGAGAGTTATCATTTATAACTCTGCAGGTTTGTGAATTGCAGTGCCCTGAAGCTCCATTTTACAAGTCGCTTTTTTGGGAGCCGGCCGCAAAAGCGCAGGATGGCTTCAGGCCCTGTTCTGGTTCCGGGGGGCAGGCTGAGCCTGTGGTTAATTCTTCTTCCTGATGGGAAAATAGAGTGACCTGTGCCTGTCCCAACACCAAGAGCTAGTCTCTCATTGGTTCCCCGTCTTCCCGTTCATCCTCAGGACAAATTGCAACCTGTACGGAACAGGAGGTTAAAGGTGCTGATGCTCCAAGTAGGGAGATTGCTAGTAAAGTGGCTGGAATGGCGAACCCGAGCACAAGGAGATGAGAAATGAGGTGCGTTTTAGAAACCTTTCCCCATCACACGGTGTACCATCTTCTGGGTTTCTCATGCATGTTTTCGATGTAGGAAGATGCCCTTGAACCTGGAGATTTGGGACCCATGCGATGGGTAGCACGCAGTATTACTTTAAAGGGTCTGCGTTTGCTCACCCAACCTCACCAAACCTCTCAGCCCCAAGAGTGTCCACCCTTATGTCTCATCCAGCTGTGGGTCTAGATATGGTCAATCCAGGTTGCATCACAGCCCCTGAACGAATTGTGTAAGAATTTCTCTCTCTTTCCCTGTCTTTGTTTCATGGGTTTTTAAAAGTAATTTATTTTTATAATGGGGTTTAGCTGCTTTTCACGGCTGTGTTTATGCCGCTTTACACCCACTTGACACACTAACAGAGAGATATCAATACATAGGTTTTAAGATTATTACTACTCAGATATATTCTTGTGCGGTGAATCGGGCGTGTTGAGTCCAGTTCTCTGAGCAAGGAGTAGGTCTTGTCTATTACATATTGGGTTTATGGAATGGTATCTGAGCTAATTTGAAACTCTTGTTTTATGTATCACCCCACCTCACCTTTCCCGTTAAGCAGCCATAGTGTGTTTTCTGCATGTGTGACTCTGTTCTGTTTTGTAATTCAGTTCAAGTGTAACGGTTTTTACATTCCCTCTATAAGTGACACCTTATGAGAAGTGTCCTTTTCTGTGTGAATTATTTCACTTAGAATCGTCTTACCTAAATCCACTCATCATGCTGCTACTAGCCTTATGACATTGATTTCATGGCTGAGTGATATTCCATTGTACATAAGGACCACAACTTTTTTATCCATTTTTCGCTTTCCTGGGATATTTAAGGTGGAAGGAAGTGGAGGTCCTTGTCAACAGAGCAGCCCTAAACTTTGGGGTGCTTGTGTTTTGCTGATTTTCAATTTTCCCACTTTATCCGCCCATGCGTGGAAGTGCCCTATGCTCTCTAAGCGGTGTTTTTTAGATGTTTCAGGAAACACCGTACACTTCTCCAGAGTGGCTGTTGGCAATTTACATCCCGCCCATCAGTGTAGCAAGGCTCCCATTTCTCCATGGCCTGTCCTGCATTTCTGGTTTTGACACTTTTTTCAGCATGGCCCTTTGGACCGATGGGAAGCGAGACTTCTTTGTAGCGCTGATTTGCCTTTCCAGGTTGCTTGGTTGGCCAAAAAGGGCGTATGCGTTTTTTCCTGAATATATTCAGGAAAAAACGCATACGCCCTTTTTGGCCAAGGGCATCATTGTCAACGTTTTGCCGCTTTTCATGTGCTTTAAAGGCGATTCGAATCTACCTCCTGAAATCTGTTTCCTGCAATTCTGCCTTGATTTCAAATCCTCTTCTTTGCCTTCCCTCAATATATTTGTGGACGAGAGTTATCATTTATAACTCTGCAGGTTTGTGAATTGCAGTGGCCTGAAGCTCCATTTTACAAGTCGCTTTTTTGGGAGCCGGCCGCAAAAGCGCAGGATGGCTTCAGGCCCTGTTCTGGTTCTGGGGGGCAGGCTGAGCCTGTGGTTAATTCTTCTTCCTGATGGGAAAATAGAGTGACCTGTGCCTGTCCCAACACCAAGAGCTAGTCTCTCATTGGTTCCCCGTCTTCCCGTTCATCCTCAGGACAAATTGCAACCTGTACGGAACAGGAGGTTAAAGGTGCTGATGCTCCAAGTAGGGAGATTGCTAGTAAAGTGGCTGGAATGGCGAACCCGAGGACAAGGAGATGAGAAATGAGGTGCGTTTTAGAAACCTTTCCCCATCACACGGTGTACCATCTTCTGGGTTTCTCATGCATGTTTTCGATGTAGGAAGATGCCCTTGAACCTGGAGATTTGGGACCCATGCGATGGGTAGCACGCAGTATTACTTTAAAGGGTCTGCGTTTGCTCACCCAACCTCACCAAACCTCTCAGCCCCAAGAGTGTCCACCCTTATGTCTCATCCAGCTGTGGGTCTAGATATGGTCAATCCAGGTTGCATCACAGCCCCTGAACGAATTGTGTAAGAATTTCTCTCTCTTTCCCTGTCTTTGTTTCATGGGTTTTTAAAAGTAATTTATTTTTATAATGGGGTTTAGCTGCTTTTCACGGCTGTGTTTAGGCCGCTTTACACCCACTTGACACACTAACAGAGAGATATCAATACATAGGTTTTAAGATTATTACTAGTCAGATATATTCTTGTGCGGTGAATCGGGCGTGTTGAGTCCAGTTCTCTGAGCAAGGAGTAGGTCTTGTCTATTACATATTGGGTTTATGGAACGGTATCTGAGCTAATTTGAAACTCTTGTTTTATGTATCACCCCACCTCACCTTTCCCGTTAAGCAGCCATAGTGTGTTTTCTGCATGTGAGACTCTGTTCTGTTTTGTAATTCATTTCAAGTGTAACGGTTTTTACATTCCCTCTATAAGTGACACCTTATGAGAAGTGTCCTTTTCTGTGTGACTTATTTCACTTAGAATCGTCTTACCTAAATCCACTCATCATGCTGCTACTAGCCTTATGACATTGATTTCATGGCTGAGTGATATTCCATTGTACATAAGGACCACAACTTTTTTATCCATTTTTCGCTTTCCTGGGATATTTAAGGTGGAAGGAAGTGGAGGTCCTTGTCAACAGAGCAGCCCTAAACTTTGGGGTGCTTGTGTTTTGCTGATTTTCAATTTTCCCACTTTATCCCCCCATGCGTGGAAGTGCCCTATGCTTCTAAGCGGTGTTTTTTAGATGTTTCAGGACACACCGTACACTTCTCCAGAGTGGCTGTTGGCAATTTACATCCCGCCCATCAGTGTAGCAAGGCTCCCATTTCTCCATGGCCTGTCCTGCATTTCTGGTTTTGACACTTTTTCAGCATGGCCCTTTTGACCGATGGGAAGCGAGACTTCTTTGTAGCGCTGATTTGCCTTTCCAGGTTGCTTGGTTGGACAAAAAGGGCATCATTGTCAACGTTTTGCCGCTTTTCATGTGCTTTAAAGGCGATTCGAATCTACCTCCTGAAATCTGTTTCCTGCAATTCTGCCTTGATTTCAAATCCTCTTCTTTGCCTTCCCTCAATATATTTGTGGACGAGAGTTATCATTTATAACTCTGCAGGTTTGTGAATTGCAGTGACCTGAAGCTCCATTTTACAAGTCGCTTTTTTGGGAGCCGGCCGCAAAAGCGCAGGATGGCTTCAGGCCCTGTTCTGGTTCCGGGGGGCAGGCTGAGCCTGTGGTTAATTCTTCTTCCTGATGGGAAAATAGAGTGACCTGTGCCTGTCCCAACACCAAGAGCTAGTCTCTCATTGGTTCCCCATCTTCCCGTTCATCCTCAGGACAAATTGCAACCTGTACGGAACAGGAGGTTAAAGGTGCTGATGCTCCAAGTAGGGAGATTGCTAGTAAAGTGGCTGGAATGGCGAACCCGAGCACAAGGAGATGAGAAATGAGGTGCGTTTTAGAAACCTTTCCCCATCACACGGTGTACCATCTTCTGGGTTTCTCATGCATGTTTTCGATGTAGGAAGATGCCCTTGAACCTGGAGATTTGGGACCCATGCGATGGGTAGCACGCAGTATTACTTTAAAGGGTCTGCGTTTGCTCACCCAACCTCACCAAACCTCTCAGCCCCAAGAGTGTCCACCCTTATGTCTCATCCAGCTGTGGGTCTAGATATGGTCAATCCAGGTTGCATCACAGCCCCTGAACGAATTGTGTAAGAATTTCTCTCTCTTTCCCTGTCTTTGTTTCATGGGTTTTTAAAAGTAATTTATTTTTATAATGGGGTTTAGCTGCTTTTCACGGCTGTGTTTATGCCGCTTTACATCCACTTGACACACTAACAGAGAGATATCAATACATAGGTTTTAAGATTATTACTAGTCAGATATATTCTTGTGCGGTGAATCGGGCGTGTTGAGTCCAGTTCTCTGAGCAAGGAGTAGGTCTTGTCTATTACATATTGGGTTTATGGAACGGTACCTGAGCTCATTTGAAACTCTTGTTTTATGTATCACCCCACCTCACCTTTCCCGTTAAGCAGCCATAGTGTGTTTTCTGCATGTGTGACTCTGTTCTGTTTTGTAATTCAGTTCAAGTGTAACGGTTTTTACATTCCCTCTATAAGTGACACCTTATGAGAAGTGTCCTTTTCTGTGTGACTTATTTCACTTAGAATCGTCATACCTAAATCCACTCATCATGCTGCTACTAGCCTTATGACATTGATTTCATGGCTGAGTGATATTCCATTGTACATAAGGACCACAACTTTTTTATCCATTTTTCGCTTTCCTGGGATATTTAAGGTGGAATGAAGTGGAGGTCCTTGTCAACAGAGCAGCCCTAAACTTTGGGGTGCTTGTGTCTTGCTGATTTTCAATTTTCCCACTTTATCCCCCCATGCGTGGAAGTGCCCTATGCTCTCTAAGCTGTGTTTTTAGATGTTTCAGGACACACCGTACACTTCTCCAGAGTGGCTGTTGGCAATTTACATCCCGCCCATCAGTGTAGCAAGGCTCCCATTTCTCCATGGCCTGTCCTGCATTTCTGGTTTTGACACTTTTTTCATCATGGCCCTTTTGACCGATGGGAAGCGAGACTTCTTTGTAGCGCTGATTTGCCTTTCCAGGTTGCTTGGTTGGCCAAAAAGGGCGTATGCGTTTTTTCCTGAATATATTCAGGAAAAAACGCATACGCCCTTTTTGGCCAAGGGCATCATTGTCAACGTTTTGCCGCTTTTCATGTGCTTTAAAGGCGATTCGAATCTACCTCCTGAAATCTGTTTCCTGCAATTCTGCCTTGATTTCAAATCCTCTTCTTTGCCTTCCCTCAATATATTTGTGGACGAGAGTTATCATTTATAACTCTGCAGGTTTGTGAATTGCAGTGCCCTGAAGCTCCATTTTACAAGTCGCTTTTTTGGGAGCCGGCCGCAAAAGCGCAGGATGGCTTCAGGCCCTGTTCTGGTTCCGGGGGGCAGGCTGAGCCTGTGGTTAATTCTTCTTCCTGATGGGAAAATAGAGTGACCTGTGCCTGTCCCAACACCAAGAGCTAGTCTATCATTGGTTCCCCGTCTTCCCGTTCATCCTCAGGACAAATTGCAACCTGTACGGAACAGGAGGTTAAAGGTGCTGATGCTCCAAGTAGGGAGATTGCTAGTAAAGTGGCTGGAATGGCGAACCCGAGGACAAGGAGATGAGAAATGAGGTGCGTTTTAGAAACCTTTCCCCATCACACGGTGTACCATCTTCTGGGTTTCTCATGCATGTTTTCGATGTAGGAAGATGCCCTTGAACCTGGAGATTTGGGACCCATGCGATGGGTAGCACGCAGTATTACTTTAAAGGGTCTGCGTTTGCTCACCCAACCTCACCAAACCTCTCAGCCCCAAGAGTGTCCACCCTTATGTCTCATCCAGCTGTGGGTCTAGATATGGTCAATCCACGTTGCATCACAGCCCCTGAACGAATTGTGTAAGAATTTCTCTCTCTTTCCCTGTCTTTGTTTCATGGGTTTTTAAAAGTAATTTATTTTTATAATGGGGTTTAGCTGCTTTTCACGGCTGTGTTTATGCCGCTTTACATCCACTTGACACACTAACAGAGAGATATCAATACATAGGTTTTAAGATTATTACTAGTCAGATATATTCTTGTGCGGTGAATCGGGCGTGTTGAGTCCAGTTCTCTGAGCAAGGAGTAGGTCTTGTCTATTACATATTGGGTTTATGGAACGGTATCTGAGCTAATTTGAAACTCTTGTTTTATGTATCACCCCACCTCACCTTTCCCGTTAAGCAGCCATAGTGTGTTTTCTGCATGTGTGACTCTGTTCTGTTTTGTAATTCAGTTCAAGTGTAACGGTTTTTACATTCCCTCTATAAGTGACACCTTATGAGAAGTGTCCTTTTCTGTGTGACTTATTTCACTTAGAGTCGTCTTACCTAAATCCACTCATCATGCTGCTACTAGCCTTATGACATTGATTTCATGGCTGAGTGATATTCCATTGTACATAAGGACCACAACTTTTTTATCCATTTTTCGCTTTCCTGGGATATTTAAGGTGGAATGAAGTGGAGGTCCTTGTCAACAGAGCAGCCCTAAACTTTGGGGTGCTTGTGTCTTGCTGATTTTCAATTTTCCCGCTTTATCCCACCATGCGTGGAAGTGCCCTATGCTCTCTAAGCTGTGTTTTTTAGATGTTTCAGGACCCACTGTACACTTCTCCAGAGTGGCTGTTGGCAATTTACATCCCGCCCATTAGTGTAGCAAGGCTCCCATTTCTCCATGGCCTGTCCTGCATTTCTGGTTTTCACACTTTTTTCAGCATGGCCCTTTTTACCGATGGGAAGCGAGACTTCTTTGTAGTGATGATTTGCCTTTCCAGGTTGCTTGGTTGGCCAAAAAGGGCGTATGCGTTTTTTCCTGAATATATTCAGGAAAAAACGCATACGCCCTTTTTGGCCAAGGGCATCATTGTCAACGTTTTGCCGCTTTTCATGTGCTTTAAAGGCGATTCGAATCTACCTCCTGAAATCTGTTTCCTGCAATTCTGCCTTGATTTCAAATCCTCTTCTTTGCCTTCCCTCAATATATTTGTGGACGAGAGTTATCATTTATAACTCTGCAGGTTTGTGAATTGCAGTGCCCTGAAGCTCCATTTTACAAGTCGCTTTTTTGGGAGCCGGCCGCAAAAGCGCAGGATGGCTTCAGGCCCTGTTCTGGTTCTGGGGGGCAGGCTGAGCCTGTGGTTAATTCTTCTTCCTGATGGGAAAATAGAGTGACCTGTGCCTGTCCCAACACCAAGAGCTAGTCTCTCTTTGGTTCCCCGTCTTCCCGTTCATCCTCAGGACAAATTGCAACCTGTACGGAACAGGAGGTTAAAGGTGCTGATGCTCCAAGTAGGGAGATTGCTAGTAAAGTGGCTGGAATGGCGAACCCGAGCACAAGGAGATGAGAAATGAGGTGCGTTTTAGAAACCTTTCCCCATCACACGGTGTACCATCTTCTGGGTTTCTCATGCATGTTTTCGATGTAGGAAGATGCCCTTGAACCTGGAGATTTGGGACCCATGCGATGGGTAGCACGCAGTATTACTTTAAAGGGTCTGCGTTTGCTCACCCAACCTCACCAAACCTCTCAGCCCCAAGAGTGTCCACCCTTATGTCTCATCCAGCTGTGGGTCTAGATATGGTCAATCCAGGTTGCATCACAGCCCCTGAACGAATTGTGTAAGAATTTCTCTCTCTTTCCCTGTCTTTGTTTCATGGGTTTTTAAAAGTAATTTATTTTTATAATGGGGTTTAGCTGCTTTTCACGGCTGTGTTTATGCCGCTTTACATCCACTTGACACACTAACAGAGAGATATCAATACATAGGTTTTAAGATTATTACTAGTCAGATATATTCTTGTGCGGTGAATCGGGCGTGTTGAGTCCAGTTCTCTGAGCAAGGAGTAGGTCTTGTCTATTACATATTGGGTTTATGGAACGGTATCTGAGCTAATTTGAAACTCTTGTTTTATGTATCACCCCACCTCACCTTTCCCGTTAAGCAGCCATAGTGTGTTTTCTGCACGTGTGACTCTGTTCTGTTTTGTAATTCAGTTCAAGTGTAACGGTTTTTACATTCCCTCTATAAGTGACACCTTATGAGAAGTGTGCTTTTCTGTGTGACTTATTTCACTTAGAATCGTCTTACCTAAATCCACTCATCATGCTGCTACTAGCCTTATGACATTGATTTCATGGCTGAGTGATATTCCATTGTACATAAGGACCACAACTTTTTTATCCATTTTTCGCTTTCCTGGGATATTTAAGGTGGAATGAAGTGGAGGTCCTTGTCAACAGAGCAGCCCTAAACTTTGGGGTGCTTGTGTCTTGCTGATTTTCAATTTTCCCACTTTATCCCCCCATGCGTGGAAGTGCCCTATGCTCTCTAAGCTGTGTTTTTTAGATGTTTCAGGACACACCGTACACTTCTCCAGAGTGGCTGTTGGCAATTTACATCCCGCCCATCAGTGTAGCAAGGCTCCCATTTCTCCATGGCCTGTCCTGCATTTCTGGTTTTGACACTTTTTTCAGCATGGCCCTTTTGACCGATGGGAAGCGAGACTTCTTTGTAGCGCTTATTTGCCTTTCCAGGTTGCTTGGTTGGCCAAAAAGGGCGTATGCGTTTTTTCCTGAATATATTCAGGAAAAAACGCATACGCCCTTTTTGGCCAAGGGCATCATTGTCAACGTTTTGCCGCTTTTCATGTGCTTTAAAGGCGATTCGAATCTACCTCCTGAAATCTGTTTCCTGTAATTCTGCCTTGATTTCAAATCCTCTTCTTTGCCTTCCCTCAATATATTTGTGGACGAGAGTTATCATTTATAACTCTGCAGGTTTGTGAATTGCAGTGCCCTGAAGCTCCATTTTACAAGTCGCTTTTTTGGGAGCCGGCCGCAAAAGCGCAGGATGGCTTCAGGCCCTGTTCTGGTTCTGGGGGGCAGGCTGAGCCTGTGGTTAATTCTTCTTCCTGATGGGAAAATAGAGTGACCTGTGCCTGTCCCAACACCAAGAGCTAGTCTCTCATTGGTTCCCCGTCTTCCCGTTCATCCTCAGGACAAATTGCAACCTGTACGGAACAGGAGGTTAAAGGTGCTGATGCTCCAAGTAGGGAGATTGCTAGTAAAGTGGCTGGAATGGCGAACCCGAGCACAAGGAGATGAGAAATGAGGTGCGTTTTAGAAACCTTTCCCCATCACACGGTGTACCATCTTCTGGGTTTCTCATGCATGTTTTCGATGTAGGAAGATGCCCTTGAACCTGGAGATTTGGGACCCATGCGATGGGTAGCACGCAGTATTACTTTAAAGGGTCTGCGTTTGCTCACCCAACCTCACCAAACCTCTCAGCCCCAAGAGTGTCCACCCTTATGTCTCATCCAGCTGTGGGTCTAGATATGGTCAATCCAGGTTGCATCACAGCCCCTGAACGAATTGTGTAAGAATTTCTCTCTCTTTCCCTGTCTTTGTTTCATGGGTTTTTAAAAGTAATTTATTTTTATAATGGGGTTTAGCTGCTTTTCACGGCTGTGTTTAGGCCGCTTTACACCCACTTGACACACTAACAGAGAGATATCAATACATAGGTTTTAAGATTATTACTAGTCAGATATATTCTTGTGCGGTGAATCGGGCGTGTTGAGTCCAGTTCTCTGAGCAAGGAGTAGGTCTTGTCTATTACATATTGGGTTTATGGAACGGTATCTGAGCTAATTTGAAACTCTTGTTTTATGTATCACCCCACCTCACCTTTCCCGTTAAGCAGCCATAGTGTGTTTTCTGCACGTGTGACTCTGTTCTGTTTTGTAATTCAGTTCAAGTGTAACGGTTTTTACATTCCCTCTATAAGTGACACCTTATGAGAAGTGTGCTTTTCTGTGTGACTTATTTCACTTAGAATCGTCTTACCTAAATCCACTCATCATGCTGCTACTAGCCTTATGACATTGATTTCATGGCTGAGTGATATTCCATTGTACATAAGGACCACAACTTTTTTATCCATTTTTCGCTTTCCTGGGATATTTAAGGTGGAATGAAGTGGAGGTCCTTGTCAACAGAGCAGCCCTAAACTTTGGGGTGCTTGTGTCTTGCTGATTTTCAATTTTCCCACTTTATCCCCCCATGCGTGGAAGTGCCCTATGCTCTCTAAGCTGTGTTTTTTAGATGTTTCAGGACACACCGTACACTTCTCCAGAGTGGCTGTTGGCAATTTACATCCCGCCCATCAGTGTAGCAAGGCTCCCATTTCTCCATGGCCTGTCCTGCATTTCTGGTTTTGACACTTTTTTCAGCATGGCCCTTTTGACCGATGGGAAGCGAGACTTCTTTGTAGCGCTGATTTGCCTTTCCAGGTTGCTTGGTTGGCCAAAAAGGGCGTATGCGTTTTTTCCTGAATATATTCAGGAAAAAACGCATACGCCCTTTTTGGCCAAGGGCATCATTGTCAACGTTTTGCCGCTTTTCATGTGCTTTAAAGGCGATTCGAATCTACCTCCTGAAATCTGTTTCCTGTAATTCTTCCTTGATTTCAAATCCTCTTCTTTGCCTTCCCTCAATATATTTGTGGACGAGAGTTATCATTTATAACTCTGCAGGTTTGTGAATTGCAGTGCCCTGAAGCTCCATTTTACAAGTCGCTTTTTTGGGAGCCGGCCGCAAAAGCGCAGGATGGCTTCAGGCCCTGTTCTGGTTCTGGGGGGCAGGCTGAGCCTGTGGTTAATTCTTCTTCCTGATGGGAAAATAGAGTGACCTGTGCCTGTCCCAACACCAAGAGCTAGTCTCTCATTGGTTCCCCGTCTTCCCGTTCATCCTCAGGACAAATTGCAACCTGTACGGAACAGGAGGTTAAAGGTGCTGATGCTCCAAGTAGGGAGATTGCTAGTAAAGTGGCTGGAATGGCGAACCCGAGCACAAGGAGATGAGAAATGAGGTGCGTTTTAGAAACCTTTCCCCATCACACGGTGTACCATCTTCTGGGTTTCTCATGCATGTTTTCGATGTAGGAAGATGCCCTTGAACCTGGAGATTTGGGACCCATGCGATGGGTAGCACGCAGTATTACTTTAAAGGGTCTGCGTTTGCTCACCCAACCTCACCAAACCTCTCAGCCCCAAGAGTGTCCACCCTTATGTCTCATCCAGCTGTGGGTCTAGATATGGTCAATCCAGGTTGCATCACAGCCCCTGAACGAATTGTGTAAGAATTTCTCTCTCTTTCCCTGTCTTTGTTTCATGGGTTTTTAAAAGTAATTTATTTTTATAATGGGGTTTAGCTGCTTTTCACGGCTGTGTTTAGGCCGCTTTACACCCACTTGACACACTAACAGAGAGATATCAATACATAGGTTTTAAGATTATTACTAGTCAGATATATTCTTGTGCGGTGAATCGGGCGTGTTGAGTCCAGTTCTCTGAGCAAGGAGTAGGTCTTGTCTATTACATATTGGGTTTATGGAACGGTATCTGAGCTAATTTGAAACTCTTGTTTTATGTATCACCCCACCTCACCTTTCCCGTTAAGCAGCCATAGTGTGTTTTCTGCATGTGTGACTCTGTTCTGTTTTGTAATTCAGTTCAAGTGTAACGGTTTTTACATTCCCTCTATAAGTGACACCTTATGAGAAGTGTCCTTTTCTGTGTGACTTATTTCACTTAGAATCGTCTTACCTAAATCCACTCATCATGCTGCTACTAGCCTTATGACATTGATTTCATGGCTGAGTGATATTCCATTGTACATAAGGACCACAACTTTTTTAGCCATTTTTCGCTTTCCTGGGATATTTAAGGTGGAATGAAGTGGAGGTCCTTGTCAACAGAGCAGCCCTAAACTTTGGGGTGCTTGTGTCTTGCTGATTTTCAATTTTCCCGCTTTATCCACCCATGCGTGGAAGTGCCCTATGCTCTCTAAGCTGTGTTTTTTAGATGTTTCAGGACCCACTGTACACTTCTCCAGAGTGGCTGTTGGCAATTTCCATCCCGCCCATTAGTGTAGCAAGGCTCCCATTTCTCCATGGCCTGTCCTGCATTTCTGGTTTTCACACTTTTTTCAGCATGGCCCTTTTTACCGATGGGAAGCGAGACTTCTTTGTAGTGATGATTTGCCTTTCCAGGTTGCTTGGTTGGCCAAAAAGGGCGTATGCGTTTTTTCCTGAATATATTCAGGAAAAAACGCATACGCCCTTTTTGGCCAAGGGCATCATTGTCAACGTTTTGCCGCTTTTCATGTGCTTTAAAGGCGATTCGAATCTACCTCCTGAAATCTGTTTCCTGCAATTCTGCCTTGATTTCAAATCCTCTTCTTTGCCTTCCCTCAATATATTTGTGGACGAGAGTTATCATTTATAACTCTGCAGGTTTGTGAATTGCAGTGCCCTGAAGCTCCATTTTACAAGTCGCTTTTTTGGGAGCCGGCCGCAAAAGCGCAGGATGGCTTCAGGCCCTGTTCTGGTTCTGGGGGGCAGGCTGAGCCTGTGGTTAATTCTTCTTCCTGATGGGAAAATAGAGTGACCTGTGCCTGTCCCAACACCAAGAGCTAGTCTCTCTTTGGTTCCCCGTCTTCCCGTTCATCCTCAGGACAAATTGCAACCTGTACGGAACAGGAGGTTAAAGGTGCTGATGCTCCAAGTAGGGAGATTGCTAGTAAAGTGGCTGGAATGGCGAACCCGAGCACAAGGAGATGAGAAATGAGGTGCGTTTTAGAAACCTTTCCCCATCACACGGTGTACCATCTTCTGGGTTTCTCATGCATGTTTTCGATGTAGGAAGATGCCCTTGAACCTGGAGATTTGGGACCCATGCGATGGGTAGCACGCAGTATTACTTTAAAGGGTCTGCGTTTGCTCACCCAACCTCACCAAACCTCTCAGCCCCAAGAGTGTCCACCCTTATGTCTCATCCAGCTGTGGGTCTAGATATGGTCAATCCAGGTTGCATCACAGCCCCTGAACGAATTGTGTAAGAATTTCTCTCTCTTTCCCTGTCTTTGTTTCATGGGTTTTTAAAAGTAATTTATTTTTATAATGGGGTTTAGCTGCTTTTCACGGCTGTGTTTATGCCGCTTTACATCCACTTGACACACTAACAGAGAGATATCAATACATAGGTTTTAAGATTATTACTAGTCAGATATATTCTTGTGCGGTGAATCGGGCGTGTTGAGTCCAGTTCTCTGAGCAAGGAGTAGGTCTTGTCTATTACATATTGGGTTTATGGAACGGTATCTGAGCTAATTTGAAACTCTTGTTTTATGTATCACCCCACCTCACCTTTCCCGTTAAGCAGCCATAGTGTGTTTTCTGCACGTGTGACTCTGTTCTGTTTTGTAATTCAGTTCAAGTGTAACGGTTTTTACATTCCCTCTATAAGTGACACCTTATGAGAAGTGTCCTTTTCTGTGTGACTTATTTCACTTAGAATCGTCTTACCTAAATCCACTCATCATGCTGCTACTAGCCTTATGACATTGATTTCATGGCTGAGTGATATTCCATTGTACATAAGGACCACAACTTTTTTATCCATTTTTCGCTTTCCTGGGATATTTAAGGTGGAATGAAGTGGAGGTCCTTGTCAACAGAGCAGCCCTAAACTTTGGGGTGCTTGTGTCTTGCTGATTTTCAATTTTCCCACTTTATCCCCCCATGCGTGGAAGTGCCCTATGCTCTCTAAGCTGTGTTTTTTAGATGTTTCAGGACACACCGTACACTTCTCCAGAGTGGCTGTTGGCAATTTACATCCCGCCCATCAGTGTAGCAAGGCTCCCATTTCTCCATGGCCTGTCCTGCATTTCTGGTTTTGACACTTTTTTCAGCATGGCCCTTTTGACCGATGGGAAGCGAGACTTCTTTGTAGCGCTGATTTGCCTTTCCAGGTTGCTTGGTTGGCCAAAAAGGGCGTATGCGTTTTTTCCTGAATATATTCAGGAAAAAACGCATACGCCCTTTTTGGCCAAGGGCATCATTGTCAACGTTTTGCCGCTTTTCATGTGCTTTAAAGGCGATTCGAATCTACCTCCTGAAATCTGTTTCCTGTAATTCTGCCTTGATTTCAAATCCTCTTCTTTGCCTTCCCTCAATATATTTGTGGACGAGAGTTATCATTTATAACTCTGCAGGTTTGTGAATTGCAGTGCCCTGAAGCTCCATTTTACAAGTCGCTTTTTTGGGAGCCGGCCGCAAAAGCGCAGGATGGCTTCAGGCCCTGTTCTGGTTCTGGGGGGCAGGCTGAGCCTGTGGTTAATTCTTCTTCCTGATGGGAAAATAGAGTGACCTGTGCCTGTCCCAACACCAAGAGCTAGTCTCTCATTGGTTCCCCGTCTTCCCGTTCATCCTCAGGACAAATTGCAACCTGTACGGAACAGGAGGTTAAAGGTGCTGATGCTCCAAGTAGGGAGATTGCTAGTAAAGTGGCTGGAATGGCGAACCCGAGCACAAGGAGATGAGAAATGAGGTGCGTTTTAGAAACCTTTCCCCATCACACGGTGTACCATCTTCTGGGTTTCTCATGCATGTTTTCGATGTAGGAAGATGCCCTTGAACCTGGAGATTTGGGACCCATGCGATGGGTAGCACGCAGTATTACTTTAAAGGGTCTGCGTTTGCTCACCCAACCTCACCAAACCTCTCAGCCCCAAGAGTGTCCACCCTTATGTCTCATCCAGCTGTGGGTCTAGATATGGTTAATCCAGGTTGCATCACAGCCCCTGAACGAATTGTGTAAGAATTTCTCTCTCTTTCCCTGTCTTTGTTTCATGGGTTTTTAAAAGTAATTTATTTTTATAATGGGGTTTAGCTGCTTTTCACGGCTTTGTTTAGGCCGCTTTACACCCACTTGACACACTAACAGAGAGATATCAATACATAGGTTTTAAGATTATTACTAGTCAGATATATTCTTGTGCGGTGAATCGGGCGTGTTGAGTCCAGTTCTCTGAGCAAGGAGTAGGTCTTGTCTATTACATATTGGGTTTATGGAACGGTATCTGAGCTAATTTGAAACTCTTGTTTTATGTATCACCCCACCTCACCTTTCCCGTTAAGCAGCCATAGTGTGTTTTCTGCATGTGAGACTCTGTTCTGTTTTGTAATTCATTTCAAGTGTAACGGTTTTTACATTCCCTCTATAAGTGACACCTTATGAGAAGTGTCCTTTTCTGTGTGACTTATTTCACTTAGAATCGTCTTACCTAAATCCACTCATCATGCTGCTACTAGCCTTATGACATTGATTTCATGGCTGAGTGATATTCCATTGTACATAAGGACCACAACTTTTTTATCCATTTTTCGCTTTCCTGGGATATTTAAGGTGGAAGGAAGTGGAGGTCCTTGTCAACAGAGCAGCCCTAAACTTTGGGGTGCTTGTGTTTTGCTGATTTTCAATTTTCCCACTTTATCCCCCCATGCGTGGAAGTGCCCTATGCTCTCTAAGCTGTGTTTTTTAGATGTTTCAGGACACACCGTACACTTCTCCAGAGTGGCTGTTGGCAATTTACATCCTGCCCATCAGTGTAGCAAGGCTCCCATTTCTCCATGGCCTGTCCTGCATTTCTGGTTTTGACACTTTTTCAGCATGGCCCTTTTGACCGATGGGAAGCGAGACTTCTTTGTAGCGCTGATTTGCCTTTCCAGGTTGCTTGGTTGGACAAAAAGGGCATCATTGTCAACGTTTTGCCGCTTTTCATGTGCTTTAAAGGCGATTCGAATCTACCTCCTGAAATCTGTTTCCTGCAATTCTGCCTTGATTTCAAATCCTCTTCTTTTCCTTCCCTCAATATATTTGTGGACGAGAGTTATCATTTATAACTCTGCAGGTTTGTGAATTGCAGTGCCCTGAAGCTCCATTTTACAAGTCGCTTTTTTGGGAGCCGGCCGCAAAAGCGCAGGATGGCTTCAGGCCCTGTTCTGGTTCCGGGGGGCAGGCTGAGCCTGTGGTTAATTCTTCTTCCTGATGGGAAAATAGAGTGACCTGTGCCTGTCCCAACACCAAGAGCTAGTCTCTCATTGGTTCCCCATCTTCCCGTTCATCCTGGGGACAAATTGCAACCTGTACGGAACAGGAGGTTAAAGGTGCTGATGCTCCAAGTAGGGAGATTGCTAGTAAAGTGGCTGGAATGGCGAACCCGAGCACAAGGAGATGAGAAATGAGGTGCGTTTTAGAAACCTTTCCCCATCACACGGTGTACCATCTTCTGGGTTTCTCATGCATGTTTTCGATGTAGGAAGATGCCCTTGAACCTGGAGATTTGGGACCCATGCGATGGGTAGCACGCAGTATTACTTTAAAGGGTCTGCGTTTGCTCACCCAACCTCACCAAACCTCTCAGCCCCAAGAGTGTCCACCCTTATGTCTCATCCAGCTATGGGTCTAGATATGGTCAATCCAGGTTGCATCACAGCCCCTGAACGAATTGTGTAAGAATTTCTCTCTCTTTCCCTGTCTTTGTTTCATGGGTTTTTTAAAGTAATTTATTTTTATAATGGGGTTTAGCTGCTTTTCACGGCTGTGTTTATGCCGCTTTACACCCACTTGACACACTAACAGAGAGATATCAATACATAGGTTTTAAGATTATTACTAGTCAGATATATTCTTGTGCGGTGAATCGGGCGTGTTGAGTCCAGTTCTCTGAGCAAGGAGTAGGTCTTGTCTATTACATATTGGGTTTATGGAACGGTATCTGAGCTAATTTGAAACTCTTGTTTTATGTATCACCCCACCTCACCTTTCCCGTTAAGCAGCCATAGTGTGTTTTCTGCATGTGTGACTCTGTTCTGTTTTGTAATTCAGTTCAAGTGTAACGGTTTTTACATTCCCTCTATAAGTGACACCTTATGAGAAGTGTCCTTTTCTGTGTGACTTATTTCACTTAGAATCGTCTTACCTAAATCCACTCATCATGCTGCTACTAGCCTTATGACATTGATTTCATGGCTGAGTGATATTCCATTGTACATAAGGACCACAACTTTTTTATCCATTTTTCGCTTTCCTGGGATATTTAAGGTGGAATGAAGTGGAGGTCCTTGTCAACAGAGCAGCCCTAAACTTTGGGGTGCTTGTGTCTTGCTGATTTTCAATTTTCCCACTTTATCCCCCCATGCGTGGAAGTGCCCTATGCTCTCTAAGCTGTGTTTTTTAGATGTTTCAGGACACACCGTACACTTCTCCAGAGTGGCTGTTGGCAATTTACATCCCGCCCATCAGTGTAGCAAGGCTCCCATTTCTCCATGGCCTGTCCTGCATTTCTGGTTTTGACACTTTTTTCAGCATGGCCCTTTTGACCGATGGGAAGCGAGACTTCTTTGTAGCGCTGATTTGCCTTTCCAGGTTGCTTGGTTGGCCAAAAAGGGCGTATGCGTTTTTTCCTGAATATATTCAGGAAAAAACGCATACGCCCTTTTTGGCCAAGGGCATCATTGTCAACGTTTTGCCGCTTTTCATGTGCTTTAAAGGCGATTCGAATCTACCTCCTGAAATCTGTTTCCTGCAATTCTGCCTTGATTTCAAATCCTCTTCTTTGCCTTCCCGCAATATATTTGTGGACGAGAGTTATCATTTATAACTCTGCAGGTTTGTGAATTGCAGTGCCCTGAAGCTCCATTTTACAAGTCGCTTTTTTGGGAGCCGGCCGCAAAAGCGCAGGATGGCTTCAGGCCCTGTTCTGGTTCCGGGGGGCAGGCTGAGCCTGTGGTTAATTCTTCTTCCTGATGGGAAAATAGAGTGACCTGTGCCTGTCCCAACACCAAGAGCTAGTCTCTCATTGGTTCCCCGTCTTCCCGTTCATCCTCAGGACAAATTGCAACCTGTACGGAACAGGAGGTTAAAGGTGCTGATGCTCCAAGTAGGGAGATTGCTAGTAAAGTGGCTGGAATGGCGAACCCGAGCACAAGGAGATGAGAAATGAGGTGTGTTTTAGAAACCTTTCCCCATCACACGGTGTACCATCTTCTGGGTTTCTCATGCATGTTTTCGATGTAGGAAGATGCCCTTGAACCTGGAGATTTGGGACCCATGCGATGGGTAGCACGCAGTATTACTTTAAAGGGTCTGCGTTTGCTCACCCAACCTCACCAAACCTCTCAGCCCCAAGAGTGTCCACCCTTATGTCTCATCCAGCTGTGGGTCTAGATATGGTCAATCCAGGTTGCATCACAGCCCCTGAACGAATTGTGTAAGAATTTCTCTCTCTTTCCCTGTCTTTGTTTCATGGGTTTTTAAAAGTAATTTATTTTTATAATGGGGTTTAGCTGCTTTTCACGGCTGTGTTTATGCCGCTTTACATCCACTTGACACACTAACAGAGAGATATCAATACATAGGTTTTAAGATTATTACTAGTCAGATATATTCTTGTGCGGTGAATCGGGCGTGTTGAGTCCAGTTCTCTGAGCAAGGAGTAGGTCTTGTCTATTACATATTGGGTTTATGGAACGGTACCTGAGCTCATTTGAAACTCTTGTTTTATGTATCACCCCACCTCACCTTTCCCGTTAAGCAGCCATAGTGTGTTTTCTGCATGTGTGACTCTGTTCTGTTTTGTAATTCAGTTCAAGTGTAACGGTTTTTACATTCCCTCTATAAGTGACACCTTATGAGAAGTGTCCTTTTCTGTGTGACTTATTTCACTTAGAATCGTCATACCTAAATCCACTCATCATGCTGCTACTAGCCTTATGACATTGATTTCATGGCTGAGTGATATTCCATTGTACATAAGGACCACAACTTTTTTATCCATTTTTCGCTTTCCTGGGATATTTAAGGTGGAATGAAGTGGAGGTCCTTGTCAACAGAGCAGCCCTAAACTTTGGGGTGCTTGTGTCTTGCTGATTTTCAATTTTCCCACTTTATCCCCCCATGCGTGGAAGTGCCCTATGCTCTCTAAGCTGTGTTTTTTAGATGTTTCAGGACACACCGTACACTTCTCCAGAGTGGCTGTTGGCAATTTACATCCCGCCCATCAGTGTAGCAAGGCTCCCATTTCTCCATGGCCTGTCCTGCATTTCTGGTTTTGACACTTTTTTCAGCATGGCCCTTTTGACCGATGGGAAGCGAGACTTCTTTGTAGCGCTTATTTGCCTTTCCAGGTTGCTTGGTTGGCCAAAAAGGGCGTATGCGTTTTTTCCTGAATATATTCAGGAAAAAACGCATACGCCCTTTTTGGCCAAGGGCATCATTGTCAACGTTTTGCCGCTTTTCATGTGCTTTAAAGGCGATTCGAATCTACCTCCTGAAATCTGTTTCCTGTAATTCTGCCTTGATTTCAAATCCTCTTCTTTGCCTTCCCTCAATATATTTGTGGACGAGAGTTATCATTTATAACTCTGCAGGTTTGTGAATTGCAGTGCCCTGAAGCTCCATTTTACAAGTCGCTTTTTTGGGAGCCGGCCGCAAAAGCGCAGGATGGCTTCAGGCCCTGTTCTGGTTCTGGGGGGCAGGCTGAGCCTGTGGTTAATTCTTCTTCCTGATGGGAAAATAGAGTGACCTGTGCCTGTCCCAACACCAAGAGCTAGTCTCTCATTGGTTCCCCGTCTTCCCGTTCATCCTCAGGACAAATTGCAACCTGTACGGAACAGGAGGTTAAAGGTGCTGATGCTCCAAGTAGGGAGATTGCTAGTAAAGTGGCTGGAATGGCGAACCCGAGCACAA
This sequence comes from Balaenoptera physalus, assembly GCF_965194825.1. Lineage (NCBI taxonomy): Eukaryota > Metazoa > Chordata > Mammalia > Artiodactyla > Balaenopteridae > Balaenoptera > Balaenoptera physalus. The sequence goes on from NW_028126386.1 coordinate 102,180, forward strand.
GGAGATGAGAAATGAGGTGCGTTTTAGAAACCTTTCCCCATCACACGGTGTACCATCTTCTGGGTTTCTCATGCATGTTTTCGATGTAGGAAGATGCCCTTGAACCTGGAGATTTGGGACCCATGCGATGGGTAGCACGCAGTATTACTTTAAAGGGTCTGCGTTTGCTCACCCAACCTCACCAAACCTCTCAGCCCCAAGAGTGTCCACCCTTATGTCTCATCCAGCTGTGGGTCTAGATATGGTCAATCCAGGTTGCATCACAGCCCCTGAACGAATTGTGTAAGAATTTCTCTCTCTTTCCCTGTCTTTGTTTCATGGGTTTTTAAAAGTAATTTATTTTTATAATGGGGTTTAGCTGCTTTTCACGGCTGTGTTTAGGCCGCTTTACACCCACTTGACACACTAACAGAGAGATATCAATACATAGGTTTTAAGATTATTACTAGTCAGATATATTCTTGTGCGGTGAATCGGGCGTGTTGAGTCCAGTTCTCTGAGCAAGGAGTAGGTCTTGTCTATTACATATTGGGTTTATGGAACGGTATCTGAGCTAATTTGAAACTCTTGTTTTATGTATCACCCCACCTCACCTTTCCCGTTAAGCAGCCATAGTGTGTTTTCTGCATGTGAGACTCTGTTCTGTTTTGTAATTCATTTCAAGTGTAACGGTTTTTACATTCCCTCTATAAGTGACACCTTATGAGAAGTGTCCTTTTCTGTGTGACTTATTTCACTTAGAATCGTCTTACCTAAATCCACTCATCATGCTGCTACTAGCCTTATGACATTGATTTCATGGCTGAGTGATATTCCATTGTACATAAGGACCACAACTTTTTTATCCATTTTTCGCTTTCCTGGGATATTTAAGGTGGAAGGAAGTGGAGGTCCTTGTCAACAGAGCAGCCCTAAACTTTGGGGTGCTTGTGTCTTGCTGATTTTCAATTTTCCCACTTTATCCCCCCATGCGTGGAAGTGCCCTATGCTCTCTAAGCTGTGTTTTTTAGATGTTTCAGGACACACCGTACACTTCTCCAGAGTGGCTGTTGGCAATTTACATCCCGCCCATCAGTGTAGCAAGGCTCCCATTTCTCCATGGCCTGTCCTGCATTTCTGGTTTTGACACTTTTTTCAGCATGGCCCTTTTGACCGATGGGAAGCGAGACTTCTTTGTAGCGCTTATTTGCCTTTCCAGGTTGCTTGGTTGGCCAAAAAGGGCGTATGCGTTTTTTCCTGAATATATTCAGGAAAAAACGCATACGCCCTTTTTGGCCAAGGGCATCATTGTCAACGTTTTGCCGCTTTTCATGTGCTTTAAAGGCGATTCGAATCTACCTCCTGAAATCTGTTTCCTGTAATTCTGCCTTGATTTCAAATCCTCTTCTTTGCCTTCCCTCAATATATTTGTGGACGAGAGTTATCATTTATAACTCTGCAGGTTTGTGAATTGCAGTGCCCTGAAGCTCCATTTTACAAGTCGCTTTTTTGGGAGCCGGCCGCAAAAGCGCAGGATGGCTTCAGGCCCTGTTCTGGTTCTGGGGGGCAGGCTGAGCCTGTGGTTAATTCTTCTTCCTGATGGGAAAATAGAGTGACCTGTGCCTGTCCCAACACCAAGAGCTAGTCTCTCATTGGTTCCCCGTCTTCCCGTTCATCCTCAGGACAAATTGCAACCTGTACGGAACAGGAGGTTAAAGGTGCTGATGCTCCAAGTAGGGAGATTGCTAGTAAAGTGGCTGGAATGGCGAACCCGAGCACAAGGAGATGAGAAATGAGGTGCGTTTTAGAAACCTTTCCCCATCACACGGTGTACCATCTTCTGGGTTTCTCATGCATGTTTTCGATGTAGGAAGATGCCCTTGAACCTGGAGATTTGGGACCCATGCGATGGGTAGCACGCAGTATTACTTTAAAGGGTCTGCGTTTGCTCACCCAACCTCACCAAACCTCTCAGCCCCAAGAGTGTCCACCCTTATGTCTCATCCAGCTGTGGGTCTAGATATGGTCAATCCAGGTTGCATCACAGCCCCTGAACGAATTGTGTAAGAATTTCTCTCTCTTTCCCTGTCTTTGTTTCATGGGTTTTTAAAAGTAATTTATTTTTATAATGGGGTTTAGCTGCTTTTCACGGCTGTGTTTAGGCCGCTTTACACCCACTTGACACACTAACAGAGAGATATCAATACATAGGTTTTAAGATTATTACTAGTCAGATATATTCTTGTGCGGTGAATCGGGCGTGTTGAGTCCAGTTCTCTGAGCAAGGAGTAGGTCTTGTCTATTACATATTGGGTTTATGGAACGGTATCTGAGCTAATTTGAAACTCTTGTTTTATGTATCACCCCACCTCACCTTTCCCGTTAAGCAGCCATAGTGTGTTTTCTGCATGTGAGACTCTGTTCTGTTTTGTAATTCATTTCAAGTGTAACGGTTTTTACATTCCCTCTATAAGTGACACCTTATGAGAAGTGTCCTTTTCTGTGTGACTTATTTCACTTAGAATCGTCTTACCTAAATCCACTCATCATGCTGCTACTAGCCTTATGACATTGATTTCATGGCTGAGTGATATTCCATTGTACATAAGGACCACAACTTTTTTATCCATTTTTCGCTTTCCTGGGATATTTAAGGTGGAAGGAAGTGGAGGTCCTTGTCAACAGAGCAGCCCTAAACTTTGGGGTGCTTGTGTTTTGCTGATTTTCAATTTTCCCACTTTATCCCCCCATGCGTGGAAGTGCCCTATGCTCTCTAAGCTGTGTTTTTTAGATGTTTCAGGACACACCGTACACTTCTCCAGAGTGGCTGTTGGCAATTTACATCCCGCCCATCAGTGTAGCAAGGCTCCCATTTCTCCATGGCCTGTCCTGCATTTCTGGTTTTGACACTTTTTTCAGCATGGCCCTTTTGACCGATGGGAAGCGAGACTTCTTTGTAGCGCTGATTTGCCTTTCCAGGTTGCTTGGTTGGCCAAAAAGGGCGTATGCGTTTTTTCCTGAATATATTCAGGAAAAAACGCATACGCCCTTTTTGGCCAAGGGCATCATTGTCAACGTTTTGCCGCTTTTCATGTGCTTTAAAGGCGATTCGAATCTACCTCCTGAAATCTGTTTCCTGTAATTCTGCCTTGATTTCAAATCCTCTTCTTTGCTTCCCTCAATATATTTGTGGACGAGAGTTATCATTTATAACTCTGCAGGTTTGTGAATTGCAGTGCCCTGAAGCTCCATTTTACAAGTCGCTTTTTTGGGAGCCGGCCGCAAAAGCGCAGGATGGCTTCAGGCCCTGTTCTGGTTCTGGGGGGCAGGCTGAGCCTGTGGTTAATTCTTCTTCCTGATGGGAAAATAGAGTGACCTGTGCCTGTCCCAACACCAAGAGCTAGTCTCTCATTGGTTCCCCGTCTTCCCGTTCATCCTCGGGACAAATTGCAACCTGTACGGAACAGGAGGTTAAAGGTGCTGATGCTCCAAGTAGGGAGATTGCTAGTAAAGTGGCTGGAATGGCGAACCCGAGCACAAGGAGATGAGAAATGAGGTGCGTTTTAGAAACCTTTCCCCATCACACGGTGTACCATCTTCTGGGTTTCTCATGCATGTTTTCGATGTAGGAAGATGCCCTTGAACCTGGAGATTTGGGACCCATGCGATGGGTAGCACGCAGTATTACTTTAAAGGGTCTGCGTTTGCTCACCCAACCTCACCAAACCTCTCAGCCCCAAGAGTGTCCACCCTTATGTCTCATCCAGCTGTGGGTCTAGATATGGTCAATCCAGGTTGCATCACAGCCCCTGAACGAATTGTGTAAGAATTTCTCTCTCTTTCCCTGTCTTTGTTTCATGGGTTTTTAAAAGTAATTTATTTTTATAATGGGGTTTAGCTGCTTTTCACGGCTGTGTTTATGCCGCTTTACATCCACTTGACACACTAACAGAGAGATATCAGTACATAGGTTTTAAGATTATTACTAGTCAGATATATTCTTGTGCGGTGAATCGGGCGTGTTGAGTCCAGTTCTCTGAGCAAGGAGTAGGTCTTGTCTATTACATATTGGGTTTATGGAACGGTACCTGAGCTCATTTGAAACTCTTGTTTTATGTATCACCCCACCTCACCTTTCCCGTTAAGCAGCCATAGTGTGTTTTCTGCATGTGTGACTCTGTTCTGTTTTGTAATTCAGTTCAAGTGTAACGGTTTTTACATTCCCTCTATAAGTGACACCTTATGAGAAGTGTCCTTTTCTGTGTGACTTATTTCACTTAGAATCGTCATACCTAAATCCACTCATCATGCTGCTACTAGCCTTATGACATTGATTTCATGGCTGAGTGATATTCCATTGTACATAAGGACCACAACTTTTTTATCCATTTTTCGCTTTCCTGGGATATTTAAGGTGGAATGAAGTGGAGGTCCTTGTCAACAGAGCAGCCCTAAACTTTGGGGTGCTTGTGTCTTGCTGATTTTCAATTTTCCCGCTTTATCCCCCCATGCGTGGAAGTGCCCTATGCTCTCTAAGCTGTGTTTTTTAGATGTTTCAGGACCCACCGTACACTTCTCCAGAGTGGCTGTTGGCAATGTACATCCCGCCCATCAGTGTAGCAAGGCTCCCATTTCTCCATGGCCTGTCCTGCATTTCTGGTTTTGACACTTTTTTCAGCATGGCCCTTTTGACCGATGGGAAGCGAGACTTCTTTGTAGCGCTGATTTGCCTTTCCAGGTTGCTTGGTTGGCCAAAAAGGGCGTATGCGTTTTTTCCTGAATATATTCAGGAAAAAACGCATACGCCCTTTTTGGCCAAGGGCATCATTGTCAACGTTTTGCCGCTTTTCATGTGCTTTAAAGGCGATTCGAATCTACCTCCTGAAATCTGTTTCCTGTAATTCTGCCTTGATTTCAAATCCTCTTCTTTGCCTTCCCTCAATATATTTGTGGACGAGAGTTATCATTTATAACTCTGCAGGTTTGTGAATTGCAGTGCCCTGAAGCTCCATTTTACAAGTCGCTTTTTTGGGAGCCGGCCGCAAAAGCGCAGGATGGCTTCAGGCCCTGTTCTGGTTCTGGGGGGCAGGCTGAGCCTGTGGTTAATTCTTCTTCCTGATGGGAAAATAGAGTGACCTGTGCCTGTCCCAACACCAAGAGCTAGTCTCTCATTGGTTCCCCGTCTTCCCGTTCATCCTGGGGACAAATTGCAACCTGTACGGAAGAGGAGGTTAAAGGTGCTGATGCTCCAAGTAGGGAGATTGCTAGTAAAGTGGCTGGAATGGCGAACCCGAGCACAAGGAGATGAGAAATGAGGTGCGTTTTAGAAACCTTTCCCCATCACACGGTGTACCATCTTCTGGGTTTCTCATGCATGTTTTCGATGTAGGAAGATGCCCTTGAACCTGGAGATTTGGGACCCATGCGATGGGTAGCACGCAGTATTACTTTAAAGGGTCTGCGTTTGCTCACCCAACCTCACCAAACCTCTCAGCCCCAAGAGTGTCCACCCTTATGTCTCATCCAGCTGTGGGTCTAGATATGGTCAATCCAGGTTGCATCACAGCCCCTGAACGAATTGTGTAAGAATTTCTCTCTCTTTCCCTGTCTTTGTTTCATGGGTTTTTAAAAGTAATTTATTTTTATAATGGGGTTTAGCTGCTTTTCACGGCTGTGTTTATGCCGCTTTACATCCACTTGACACACTAACAGAGAGATATCAATACATAGGTTTTAAGATTATTACTAGTCAGATATATTCTTGTGCGGTGAATCGGGCGTGTTGAGTCCAGTTCTCTGAGCAAGGAGTAGGTCTTGTCTATTACATATTGGGTTTATGGAACGGTATCTGAGCTAATTTGAAACTCTTGTTTTATGTATCACCCCACCTCACCTTTCCCGTTAAGCAGCCATAGTGTGTTTTCTGCACGTGTGACTCTGTTCTGTTTTGTAATTCAGTTCAAGTGTAACGGTTTTTACATTCCCTCTATAAGTGACACCTTATGAGAAGTGTCCTTTTCTGTGTGACTTATTTCACTTAGAATCGTCTTACCTAAATCCACTCATCATGCTGCTACTAGCCTTATGACATTGATTTCATGGCTGAGTGATATTCCATTGTACATAAGGACCACAACTTTTTTATCCATTTTTCGCTTTCCTGGGATATTTAAGGTGGAATGAAGTGGAGGTCCTTGTCAACAGAGCAGCCCTAAACTTTGGGGTGCTTGTGTCTTGCTGATTTTCAATTTTCCCACTTTATCCCCCCATGCGTGGAAGTGCCCTATGCTCTCTAAGCTGTGTTTTTTAGATGTTTCAGGACACACCGTACACTTCTCCAGAGTGGCTGTTGGCAATTTACATCCCGCCCATCAGTGTAGCAAGGCTCCCATTTCTCCATGGCCTGTCCTGCATTTCTGGTTTTGACACTTTTTTCAGCATGGCCCTTTTGACCGATGGGAAGCGAGACTTCTTTGTAGCGCTGATTTGCCTTTCCAGGTTGCTTGGTTGGCCAAAAAGGGCGTATGCGTTTTTTCCTGAATATATTCAGGAAAAAACGCATACGCCCTTTTTGGCCAAGGGCATCATTGTCAACGTTTTGCCGCTTTTCATGTGCTTTAAAGGCGATTCGAATCTACCTCCTGAAATCTGTTTCCTGCAATTCTGCCTTGATTTCAAATCCTCTTCTTTGCCTTCCCGCAATATATTTGTGGACGAGAGTTATCATTTATAACTCTGCAGGTTTGTGAATTGCAGTGCCCTGAAGCTCCATTTTACAAGTCGCTTTTTTGGGAGCCGGCCGCAAAAGCGCAGGATGGCTTCAGGCCCTGTTCTGGTTCCGGGGGGCAGGCTGAGCCTGTGGTTAATTCTTCTTCCTGATGGGAAAATAGAGTGACCTGTGCCTGTCCCAACACCAAGAGCTAGTCTCTCATTGGTTCCCCGTCTTCCCGTTCATCCTCAGGACAAATTGCAACCTGTACGGAACAGGAGGTTAAAGGTGCTGATGCTCCAAGTAGGGAGATTGCTAGTAAAGTGGCTGGAATGGCGAACCCGAGCACAAGGAGATGAGAAATGAGGTGCGTTTTAGAAACCTTTCCCCATCACACGGTGTACCATCTTCTGGGTTTCTCATGCATGTTTTCGATGTAGGAAGATGCCCTTGAACCTGGAGATTTGGGACCCATGCGATGGGTAGCACGCAGTATTACTTTAAAGGGTCTGCGTTTGCTCACCCAACCTCACCAAACCTCTCAGCCCCAAGAGTGTCCACCCTTATGTCTCATCCAGCTGTGGGTCTAGATATGGTCAATCCAGGTTGCATCACAGCCCCTGAACGAATTGTGTAAGAATTTCTCTCTCTTTCCCTGTCTTTGTTTCATGGGTTTTTAAAAGTAATTTATTTTTATAATGGGGTTTAGCTGCTTTTCACGGCTGTGTTTAGGCCGCTTTACACCCACTTGACACACTAACAGAGAGATATCAATACATAGGTTTTAAGATTATTACTAGTCAGATATATTCTTGTGCGGTGAATCGGGCGTGTTGAGTCCAGTTCTCTGAGCAAGGAGTAGGTCTTGTCTATTACATATTGGGTTTATGGAACGGTATCTGAGCTAATTTGAAACTCTTGTTTTATGTATCACCCCACCTCACCTTTCCCGTTAAGCAGCCATAGTGTGTTTTCTGCATGTGAGACTCTGTTCTGTTTTGTAATTCATTTCAAGTGTAACGGTTTTTACATTCCCTCTATAAGTGACACCTTATGAGAAGTGTCCTTTTCTGTGTGACTTATTTCACTTAGAATCGTCTTACCTAAATCCACTCATCATGCTGCTACTAGCCTTATGACATTGATTTCATGGCTGAGTGATATTCCATTGTACATAAGGACCACAACTTTTTTATCCATTTTTCGCTTTCCTGGGATATTTAAGGTGGAAGGAAGTGGAGGTCCTTGTCAACAGAGCAGCCCTAAACTTTGGGGTGCTTGTGTCTTGCTGATTTTCAATTTTCCCACTTTATCCCCCCATGCGTGGAAGTGCCCTATGCTCTCTAAGCTGTGTTTTTTAGATGTTTCAGGACACACCGTACACTTCTCCAGAGTGGCTGTTGGCAATTTACATCCCGCCCATCAGTGTAGCAAGGCTCCCATTTCTCCATGGCCTGTCCTGCATTTCTGGTTTTGACACTTTTTTCAGCATGGCCCTTTTGACCGATGGGAAGCGAGACTTCTTTGTAGCGCTTATTTGCCTTTCCAGGTTGCTTGGTTGGCCAAAAAGGGCGTATGCGTTTTTTCCTGAATATATTCAGGAAAAAACGCATACGCCCTTTTTGGCCAAGGGCATCATTGTCAACGTTTTGCCGCTTTTCATGTGCTTTAAAGGCGATTCGAATCTACCTCCTGAAATCTGTTTCCTGTAATTCTGCCTTGATTTCAAATCCTCTTCTTTGCCTTCCCTCAATATATTTGTGGACGAGAGTTATCATTTATAACTCTGCAGGTTTGTGAATTGCAGTGCCCTGAAGCTCCATTTTACAAGTCGCTTTTTTGGGAGCCGGCCGCAAAAGCGCAGGATGGCTTCAGGCCCTGTTCTGGTTCTGGGGGGCAGGCTGAGCCTGTGGTTAATTCTTCTTCCTGATGGGAAAATAGAGTGACCTGTGCCTGTCCCAACACCAAGAGCTAGTCTCTCATTGGTTCCCCGTCTTCCCGTTCATCCTCAGGACAAATTGCAACCTGTACGGAACAGGAGGTTAAAGGTGCTGATGCTCCAAGTAGGGAGATTGCTAGTAAAGTGGCTGGAATGGCGAACCCGAGCACAAGGAGATGAGAAATGAGGTGCGTTTTAGAAACCTTTCCCCATCACACGGTGTACCATCTTCTGGGTTTCTCATGCATGTTTTCGATGTAGGAAGATGCCCTTGAACCTGGAGATTTGGGACCCATGCGATGGGTAGCACGCAGTATTACTTTAAAGGGTCTGCGTTTGCTCACCCAACCTCACCAAACCTCTCAGCCCCAAGAGTGTCCACCCTTATGTCTCATCCAGCTGTGGGTCTAGATATGGTCAATCCAGGTTGCATCACAGCCCCTGAACGAATTGTGTAAGAATTTCTCTCTCTTTCCCTGTCTTTGTTTCATGGGTTTTTAAAAGTAATTTATTTTTATAATGGGGTTTAGCTGCTTTTCACGGCTGTGTTTATGCCGCTTTACATCCACTTGACACACTAACAGAGAGATATCAATACATAGGTTTTAAGATTATTACTAGTCAGATATATTCTTGTGCGGTGAATCGGGCGTGTTGAGTCCAGTTCTCTGAGCAAGGAGTAGGTCTTGTCTATTACATATTGGGTTTATGGAACGGTATCTGAGCTAATTTGAAACTCTTGTTTTATGTATCACCCCACCTCACCTTTCCCGTTAAGCAGCCATAGTGTGTTTTCTGCATGTGTGACTCTGTTCTGTTTTGTAATTCAGTTCAAGTGTAACGGTTTTTACATTCCCTCTATAAGTGACACCTTATGAGAAGTGTCCTTTTCTGTGTGACTTATTTCACTTAGAATCGTCTTACCTAAATCCACTCATCATGCTGCTACTAGCCTTATGACATTGATTTCATGGCTGAGTGATATTCCATTCTACATAAGGACCACAACTTTTTTATCCATTTTTCGCTTTCCTGGGATATTTAAGGTGGAATGAAGTGGAGGTCCTTGTCAACAGAGCAGCCCTAAACTTTGGGGTGCTTGTGTCTTGCTGATTTTCAATTTTCCCACTTTATCCCCCCATGCGTGGAAGTGCCCTATGCTCTCTAAGCTGTGTTTTTTAGATGTTTCAGGACACACCGTACACTTCTCCAGAGTGGCTGTTGGCAATTTACATCCCGCCCATCAGTGTAGCAAGGCTCCCATTTCTCCATGGCATGTCCTGCATTTCTGGTTTTGACACTTTTTTCAGCATGGCCCTTTTGACCGATGGGAAGCGAGACTTCTTTGTAGCGCTTATTTGCCTTTCCAGGTTGCTTGGTTGGCCAAAAAGGGCGTATGCGTTTTTTCCTGAATATATTCAGGAAAAAACGCATACGCCCTTTTTGGCCAAGGGCATCATTGTCAACGTTTTGCCGCTTTTCATGTGCTTTAAAGGCGATTCGAATCTACCTCCTGAAATCTGTTTCCTGTAATTCTGCCTTGATTTCAAATCCTCTTCTTTGCCTTCCCTCAATATATTTGTGGACGAGAGTTATCATTTATAACTCTGCAGGTTTGTGAATTGCAGTGCCCTGAAGCTCCATTTTACAAGTCGCTTTTTTGGGAGCCGGCCGCAAAAGCGCAGGATGGCTTCAGGCCCTGTTCTGGTTCTGGGGGGCAGGCTGTGCCTGTGGTTAATTCTTCTTCCTGATGGGAAAATAGAGTGACCTGTGCCTGTCCCAACACCAAGAGCTAGTCTCTCATTGGTTCCCCGTCTTCCCGTTCATCCTCAGGACAAATTGCAACCTGTACGGAACAGGAGGTTAAAGGTGCTGATGCTCCAAGTAGGGAGATTGCTAGTAAAGTGGCTGGAATGGCGAACCCGAGCACAAGGAGATGAGAAATGAGGTGCGTTTTAGAAACCTTTCCCCATCACACGGTGTACCATCTTCTGGGTTTCTCATGCATGTTTTCGATGTAGGAAGATGCCCTTGAACCTGGAGATTTGGGACCCATGCGATGGGTAGCACGCAGTATTACTTTAAAGGGTCTGCGTTTGCTCACCCAACCTCACCAAACCTCTCAGCCCCAAGAGTGTCCACCCTTATGTCTCATCCAGCTGTGGGTCTAGATATGGTCAATCCAGGTTGCATCACAGCCCCTGAACGAATTGTGTAAGAATTTCTCTCTCTTTCCCTGTCTTTGTTTCATGGGTTTTTAAAAGTAATTTATTTTTATAATGGGGTTTAGCTGCTTTTCACGGCTGTGTTTAGGCCGCTTTACACCCACTTGACACACTAACAGAGAGATATCAATACATAGGTTTTAAGATTATTACTAGTCAGATATATTCTTGTGCGGTGAATCGGGCGTGTTGAGTCCAGTTCTCTGAGCAAGGAGTAGGTCTTGTCTATTACATATTGGGTTTATGGAACGGTATCTGAGCTAATTTGAAACTCTTGTTTTATGTATCACCCCACCTCACCTTTCCCGTTAAGCAGCCATAGTGTGTTTTCTGCATGTGAGACTCTGTTCTGTTTTGTAATTCATTTCAAGTGTAACGGTTTTTACATTCCCTCTATAAGTGACACCTTATGAGAAGTGTCCTTTTCTGTGTGACTTATTTCACTTAGAATCGTCTTACCTAAATCCACTCATCATGCTGCTACTAGCCTTATGACATTGATTTCATGGCTGAGTGATATTCCATTGTACATAAGGACCACAACTTTTTTATCCATTTTTCGCTTTCCTGGGATATTTAAGGTGGAAGGAAGTGGAGGTCCTTGTCAACAGAGCAGCCCTAAACTTTGGGGTGCTTGTGTTTTGCTGATTTTCAATTTTCCCACTTTATCCCCCCATGCGTGGAAGTGCCCTATGCTCTCTAAGCTGTGTTTTTTAGATGTTTCAGGACACACCGTACACTTCTCCAGAGTGGCTGTTGGCAATTTACATCCCGCCCATCAGTGTAGCAAGGCTCCCATTTCTCCATGGCCTGTCCTGCATTTCTGGTTTTGACACTTTTTCAGCATGGCCCTTTTGACCGATGGGAAGCGAGACTTCTTTGTAGCGCTGATTTGCCTTTCCAGGTTGCTTGGTTGGCCAAAAAGGGCGTATGCGTTTTTTCCTGAATATATTCAGGAAAAAACGCATACGCCCTTTTTGGCCAAGGGCATCATTGTCAACCTTTTGCCGCTTTTCATGTGCTTTAAAGGCGATTCGAATCTACCTCCTGAAATCTGTTTCCTGCAATTCTGCCTTGATTTCAAATCCTCTTCTTTGCCTTCCCGCAATATATTTGTGGACGAGAGTTATCATTTATAACTCTGCAGGTTTGTGAATTGCAGTGCCCTGAAGCTCCATTTTACAAGTCGGTTTTTTGGGAGCCGGCCGCAAAAGCGCAGGATGGCTTCAGGCCCTGTTCTGGTTCCGGGGGGCAGGCTGAGCCTGTGGTTAATTCTTCTTCCTGATGGGAAAATAGAGTGACCTGTGCCTGTCCCAACACCAAGAGCTAGTCTCTCATTGGTTCCCCGTCTTCCCGTTCATCCTCAGGACAAATTGCAACCTGTACGGAACAGGAGGTTAAAGGTGCTGATGCTCCAAGTAGGGAGATTGCTAGTAAAGTGGCTGGAATGGCGAACCCGAGCACAAGGAGATGAGAAATGAGGTGCGTTTTAGAAACCTTTCCCCATCACACGGTGTACCATCTTCTGGGTTTCTCATGCATGTTTTCGATGTAGGAAGATGCCCTTGAACCTGGAGATTTGGGACCCATGCGATGGGTAGCACGCAGTATTACTTTAAAGGGTCTGCGTTTGCTCACCCAACCTCACCAAACCTCTCAGCCCCAAGAGTGTCCACCCTTATGTCTCATCCAGCTGTGGGTCTAGATATGGTCAATCCAGGTTGCATCACAGCCCCTGAACGAATTGTGTAAGAATTTCTCTCTCTTTCCCTGTCTTTGTTTCATGGGTTTTTAAAAGTAATTTATTTTTATAATGGGGTTTAGCTGCTTTTCACGGCTGTGTTTATGCCGCTTTACATCCACTTGACACACTAACAGAGAGATATCAATACATAGGTTTTAAGATTATTACTACTCAGATATATTCTTGTGCGGTGAGTCGGGCGTGTTGAGTCCAGTTCTCTGAGCAAGGAGTAGGTCTTGTCTATTACATATTGGGTTTATGGAACGGTATCTGAGCTAATTTGAAACTCTTGTTTTATGTATCACCCCACCTCACCTTTCCCGTTAAGCAGCCATAGTGTGTTTTCTGCATGTGTGACTCTGTTCTGTTTTGTAATTCAGTTCAAGTGTAACGGTTTTTACATTCCCTCTATAAGTGACACCTTATGAGAAGTGTCCTTTTCTGTGTGACTTATTTCACTTAGAATCGTCTTACCTAAATCCACTCATCATGCTGCTACTAGCCTTATGACATTGATTTCATGGCTGAGTGATATTCCATTGTACATAAGGACCACAACTTTTTTATCCATTTTTCGCTTTCCTGGGATATTTAAGGTGGAAGGAAGTGGAGGTCCTTGTCAACAGAGCAGCCCTAAACTTTGGGGTGCTTGTGTCTTGCTGATTTTCAATTTTCCCGCTTTATCCCCCCATGCGTGGAAGTGCCCTATGCTCTCTAAGCTGTGTTTTTTAGATGTTTCAGGACCCACCGTACACTTCTCCAGAGTGGCTGTTGGCAATTTACATCCCGCCCATCAGTGTAGCAAGGCTCCCATTTCTCCATGGCCTGTCCTGAATTTCTGGTTTTGACACTTTTTTCAGCATGGCCCTTTTGACCGATGGGAAGCGAGACTTCTTTGTAGCGCTGATTTGCCTTTCCAGGTTGCTTGGTTGGCCAAAAAGGGCATCATTGTCAACGTTTTGCCGCTTTTCATGTGCTTTAAAGGCGATTCGAATCTACCTCCTGAAATCTGTTTCCTGCAATTCTGCCTTGATTTCAAATCCTCTTCTTTGCCTTCCCTCAATATTTTTGTGGACGAGAGTTATCATTTATAACTCTGCAGGTTTGTGAATTGCAGTACCCTGAAGCTCCATTTTACAAGTCGCTTTTTTGGGAGCCGGCCGCAAAAGCGCAGGATGGCTTCAGGCCCTGTTCTGGTTCCGGGGGGCAGGCTGAGCCTGTGGTTAATTCTTCTTCCTGATGGGAAAATAGAGTGACCTGTGCCTGTCCCAACACCAAGAGCTAGTCTCTCATTGGTTCCCCATCTTCCCGTTCATCCTGGGGACAAATTGCAACCTGTACGGAACAGGAGGTTAAAGGTGCTGATGCTCCAAGTAGGGAGATTGCTAGTAAAGTGGCTGGAATGGCGAACCCGAGCACAAGGAGATGAGAAATGAGGTGCGTTTTAGAAACCTTTCCCCATCACACGGTGTACCATCTTCTGGGTTTCTCATGCATGTTTTCGATGTAGGAAGATGCCCTTGAACCTGGAGATTTGGGACCCATGCGATGGGTAGCACGCAGTATTACTTTAAAGGGTCTGCGTTTGCTCACCCAACCTCACCAAACCTCTCAGCCCCAAGAGTGTCCACCCTTATGTCTCATCCAGCTGTGGGTCTAGATATGGTCAATCCAGGTTGCATCACAGCCCCTGAACGAATTGTGTAAGAATTTCTCTCTCTTTCCCTGTCTTTGTTTCATGGGTTTTTAAAAGTAATTTATTTTTATAATGGGGTTTAGCTGCTTTTCACGGCTGTGTTTATGCCGCTTTACACCCACTTGACACACTAACAGAGAGATATCAATCCATAGGTTTTAAGATTATTACTGGTCAGATATATTCTTGTGCGGTGAATCGGGCGTGTTGAGTCCAGTTCTCTGAGCAAGGAGTAGGTCTTGTCTATTACATATTGGGTTTATGGAACGGTATCTGAGCTAATTTGAAACTCTTGTTTTATGAATCACCCCACCTCACCTTTCCCGTTAAGCAGCCATAGTGTGTTTTCTGCATGTGTGACTCTGTTCTGTTTTGTAATTCAGTTCAAGTGTAACGGTTTTTACATTCCCTCTATAAGTGACACCTTATGAGAAGTGTCCTTTTCTGTGTGACTTATTTCACTTAGAATCGTCTTACCTAAATCCACTCATCATGCTGCTACTAGCCTTATGACATTGATTTCATGGCTGAGTGATATTCCATTGTACATAAGGACCACAACTTTTTTATCCATTTTTCGCTTTCCTGGGATATTTAAGGTGGAAGGAAGTGGAGGTCCTTGTCAACAGAGCAGCCCTAAACTTTGGGGTGCTTGTGTTTTGCTGATTTTCAATTTTCCCACTTTATCCCCCCATGCGTGGAAGTGCCCTATGCTCTCTAAGCTGTGTTTTTTCGATGTTTCAGGACACACCGTACACTTCTCCAGAGTGGCTGTTGGCAATTTACATCCCGCCCATCAGTGTAGCAAGGCTCCCATTTCTCCATGGCCTGTCCTGCATTTCTGGTTTTGACACTTTTTTCAGCATGGCCCTTTGGACCGATGGGAAGCGAGACTTCTTTGTAGCGCTGATTTGCCTTTCCAGGTTGCTTGGTTGGCCAAAAAGGGCGTATGCGTTTTTTCCTGAATATATTCAGGAAAAAACGCATACGCCCTTTTTGGCCAAGGGCATCATTGTCAACGTTTTGCCGCTTTTCATGTGCTTTAAAGGCGATTCGAATCTACCTCCTGAAATCTGTTTCCTGCAATTCTGCCTTGATTTCAAATCCTCTTCTTTGCCTTCCCTCAATATATTTGTGGACGAGAGTTATCATTTATAACTCTGCAGGTTTGTGAATTGCAGTGCCCTGAAGCTCCATTTTACAAGTCGCTTTTTTGGGAGCCGGCCGCAAAAGCGCAGGATGGCTTCAGGCCCTGTTCTGGTTCCGGGGGGCAGGCTGAGCCTGTGGTTAATTCTTCTTCCTGATGGGAAAATAGAGTGACCTGTGCCTGTCCCAACACCAAGAGCTAGTCTCTCATTGGTTCCCCGTCTTCCCGTTCATCCTGGGGACAAATTGCAACCTGTACGGAACAGGAGGTTAAAGGTGCTGATGCTCCAAGTAGGGAGATTGCTAGTAAAGTGGCTGGAATGGCGAACCCGAGCACAAGGAGATGAGAAATGAGGTGCGTTTTAGAAACCTTTCCCCATCACACGGTGTACCATCTTCTGGGTTTCTCATGCATGTTTTCGATGTAGGAAGATGCCCTTGAACCTGGAGATTTGGGACCCATGCGATGGGTAGCACGCAGTATTACTTTAAAGGGTCTGCGTTTGCTCACCCAACCTCACCAAACCTCTCAGCCCCAAGAGTGTCCACCCTTATGTCTCATCCAGCTGTGGGTCTAGATATGGTCAATCCAGGTTGCATCACAGCCACTGAACGAATTGTGTAAGAATTTCTCTCTCTTTCCCTGTCTTTGTTTCATGGGTTTTTAAAAGTAATTTATTTTTATAATGGGGTTTAGCTGCTTTTCACGGCTGTGTTTATGCCGCTTTACATCCACTTGACACACTAACAGAGAGATATCAATACATAGGTTTTAAGATTATTACTACTCAGATATATTCTTGTGCGGTGAGTCGGGCGTGTTGAGTCCAGTTCTCTGAGCAAGGAGTAGGTCT
This sequence comes from Balaenoptera physalus, assembly GCF_965194825.1. Classification (NCBI taxonomy): domain Eukaryota; kingdom Metazoa; phylum Chordata; class Mammalia; order Artiodactyla; family Balaenopteridae; genus Balaenoptera; species Balaenoptera physalus. The sequence continues at coordinate 118,472 of NW_028126386.1, forward strand.
TGTCTATTACATATTGGGTTTATGGAACGGTATCTGAGCTAATTTGAAACTCTTGTTTTATGTATCACCCCACCTCACCTTTCCCGTTAAGCAGCCATAGTGTGTTTTCTGCATGTGTGACTCTGTTCTGTTTTGTAATTCAGTTCAAGTGTAACGGTTTTTACATTCCCTCTATAAGTGACACCTTATGAGAAGTGTCCTTTTCTGTGTGACTTATTTCACTTAGAATCGTCTTACCTAAATCCACTCATCATGCTGCTACTAGCCTTATGACATTGATTTCATGGCTGAGTGATATTCCATTGTACATAAGGACCACAACTTTTTTATCCATTTTTCGCTTTCCTGGGATATTTAAGGTGGAAGGAAGTGGAGGTCCTTGTCAACAGAGCAGCCCTAAACTTTGGGGTGCTTGTGTCTTGCTGATTTTCAATTTTCCCACTTTATCCCCCCATGCGTGGAAGTGCCCTATGCTCTCTAAGCTGTGTTTTTTAGATGTTTCAGGACACACCGTACACTTCTCCAGAGTGGCTGTTGGCAATTTACATCCCGCCCATCAGTGTAGCAAGGCTCCCATTTCTCCATGGCCTGTCCTGCATTTCTGGTTTTGACACTTTTTTCAGCATGGCCCTTTTGACCGATGGGAAGCGAGACTTCTTTGTAGCGCTGATTTGCCTTTCCAGGTTGCTTGGTTGGCCAAAAAGGGCGTATGCGTTTTTTCCTGAATATATTCAGGAAAAAACGCATACACCCTTTTTGGCCAAGGGCATCATTGTCAACGTTTTGCCGCTTTTCATGTGCTTTAAAGGCGATTCGAATCTACCTCCTGAAATCTGTTTCCTGCAATTCTGCCTTGATTTCAAATCCTCTTCTTTGCCTTCCCGCAATATATTTGTGGACGAGAGTTATCATTTATAACTCTGCAGGTTTGTGAATTGCAGTGCCCTGAAGCTCCATTTTACAAGTCGCTTTTTTGGGAGCTGGCCGCAAAAGCGCAGGATGGCTTCAGGCCCTGTTCTGGTTCCGGGGGGCAGGCTGAGCCTGTGGTTAATTCTTCTTCCTGATGGGAAAATAGAGTGACCTGTGCCTGTCCCAACACCAAGAGCTAGTCTCTCATTGGTTCCCCGTCTTCCCGTTCATCCTCAGGACAAATTGCAACCTGTACGGAACAGGAGGTTAAAGGTGCTGATGCTCCAAGTAGGGAGATTGCTAGTAAAGTGGCTGGAATGGCGAACCCGAGCACAAGGAGATGAGAAATGAGGTGCGTTTTAGAAACCTTTCCCCATCACACGGTGTACCATCTTCTGGGTTTCTCATGCATGTTTTCGATGTAGGAAGATGCCCTTGAACCTGGAGATTTGGGACCCATGCGATGGGTAGCACGCAGTATTACTTTAAAGGGTCTGCGTTTGCTCACCCAACCTCACCAAACCTCTCAGCCCCAAGAGTGTCCACCCTTATGTCTCATCCAGCTGTGGGTCTAGATATGGTCAATCCAGGTTGCATCACAGCCCCTGAACGAATTGTGTAAGAATTTCTCTCTCTTTCCCTGTCTTTGTTTCATGGGTTTTTAAAAGTAATTTATTTTTATAATGGGGTTTAGCTGCTTTTCACGGCTGTGTTTATGCCGCTTTACACCCACTTGACACACTAACAGAGAGATATCAATACATAGGTTTTAAGATTATTTCTGGTCAGATATATTCTTGTGCGGTGAATCGGGCGTGTTGAGTCCAGTTCTCTGAGCAAGGAGTAGGTCTTGTCTATTACATATTGGGTTTATGGAACGGTATCTGAGCTAATTTGAAACTCTTGTTTTATGTATCACCCCACCTCACCTTTCCCGTTAAGCAGCCATAGTGTGTTTTCTGCATGTGTGACTCTGTTCTGTTTTGTAATTCAGTTCAAGTGTAACGGTTTTTACATTCCCTCTATAAGTGACACCTTATGAGAAGTGTCCTTTTCTGTGTGACTTATTTCACTTAGAGTCGTCTTACCTAAATCCACTCATCATGCTGCTACTAGCCTTATGACATTGATTTCATGGCTGAGTGATATTCCATTGTACATAAGGACCACAACTTTTTTATCCATTTTTCGCTTTCCTGGGATATTTAAGGTGGAATGAAGTGGAGGTCCTTGTCAACAGAGCAGCCCTAAACTTTGGGGTGCTTGTGTCTTGCTGATTTTCAATTTTCCCACTTTATCCCCCCATGCGTGGAAGTGCCCTATGCTCTCTAAGCTGTGTTTTTTAGATGTTTCAGGACACACCGTACACTTCTCCAGAGTGGCTGTTGGCAATTTACATCCCGCCCATCAGTGTAGCAAGGCTCCCATTTCTCCATGGCCTGTCCTGCATTTCTGGTTTTGACACTTTTTTCAGCATGGCCCTTTTGACCGATGGGAAGCGAGACTTCTTTGTAGCGCTGATTTGCCTTTCCAGGTTGCTTGGTTGGCCAAAAAGGGCGTATGCGTTTTTTCCTGAATATATTCAGGAAAAAACGCATACGCCCTTTTTGGCCAAGGGCATCATTGTCAACGTTTTGCCGCTTTTCATGTGCTTTAAAGGCGATTCGAATCTACCTCCTGAAATCTGTTTCCTGCAATTCTGCCTTGATTTCAAATCCTCTTCTTTGCCTTCCCTCAATATATTTGTGGACGAGAGTTATCATTTATAACTCTGCAGGTTTGTGAATTGCAGTGCCCTGAAGCTCCATTTTACAAGTCGCTTTTTTGGGAGCCGGCCGCAAAAGCGCAGGATGGCTTCAGGCCCTGTTCTGGTTCTGGGGGGCAGGCTGAGCCTGTGGTTAATTCTTCTTCCTGATGGGAAAATAGAGTGACCTGTGCCTGTCCCAACACCAAGAGCTAGTCTCTCATTGGTTCCCCATCTTCCCGTTCATCCTCAGGACAAATTGCAACCTGTACGGAACAGGAGGTTAAAGGTGCTGATGCTCCAAGTAGGGAGATTGCTAGTAAAGTGGCTGGAATGGCGAACCCGAGCACAAGGAGATGAGAAATGAGGTGCGTTTTAGAAACCTTTCCCCATCACACGGTGTACCATCTTCTGGGTTTCTCATGCATGTTTTCGATGTAGGAAGATGCCCTTGAACCTGGAGATTTGGGACCCATGCGATGGGTAGCACGCAGTATTACTTTAAAGGGTCTGCGTTTGCTCACCCAACCTCACCAAACCTCTCAGCCCCAAGAGTGTCCACCCTTATGTCTCATCCAGCTGTGGGTCTAGATATGGTCAATCCAGGTTGCATCACAGCCCCTGAACGAATTGTGTAAGAATTTCTCTCTCTTTCCCTGTCTTTGTTTCATGGGTTTTTAAAAGTAATTTATTTTTATAATGGGGTTTAGCTGCTTTTCACGGCTGTGTTTATGCCGCTTTACATCCACTTGACACACTAACAGAGAGATATCAATACATAGGTTTTAAGATTATTACTACTCAGATATATTCTTGTGCGGTGAGTCGGGCGTGTTGAGTCCAGTTCTCTGAGCAAGGAGTAGGTCTTGTCTATTACATATTGGGTTTATGGAACGGTATCTGAGCTAATTTGAAACTCTTGTTTTATGTATCACCCCACCTCACCTTTCCCGTTAAGCAGCCATAGTGTGTTTTCTGCATGTGTGACTCTGTTCTGTTTTGTAATTCAGTTCAAGTGTAACGGTTTTTACATTCCCTCTATAAGTGACACCTTATGAGAAGTGTCCTTTTCTGTGTGACTTATTTCACTTAGAATCGTCTTACCTAAATCCACTCATCATGCTGCTACTAGCCTTATGACATTGATTTCATGGCTGAGTGATATTCCATTGTACATAAGGACCACAACTTTTTTATCCATTTTTCGCTTTCCTGGGATATTTAAGGTGGAAGGAAGTGGAGGTCCTTGTCAACAGAGCAGCCCTAAACTTTGGGGTGCTTGTGTCTTGCTGATTTTCAATTTTCCCGCTTTATCCCCCCATGCGTGGAAGTGCCCTATGCTCTCTAAGCTGTGTTTTTTAGATGTTTCAGGACCCACCGTACACTTCTCCAGAGTGGCTGTTGGCAATTTACATCCCGCCCATCAGTGTAGCAAGGCTCCCATTTCTCCATGGCCTGTCCTGCATTTCTGGTTTTGACACTTTTTTCAGCATGGCCCTTTTGACCGATGGGAAGCGAGACTTCTTTGTAGCGCTGATTTGCCTTTCCAGGTTGCTTGGTTGGCCAAAAAGGGCATCATTGTCAACGTTTTGCCGCTTTTCATGTGCTTTAAAGGCGATTCGAATCTACCTCCTGAAATCTGTTTCCTGCAATTCTGCCTTGATTTCAAATCCTCTTCTTTGCCTTCCCGCAATATATTTGTGGACGAGAGTTATCATTTATAACTCTGCAGGTTTGTGAATTGCAGTGCCCTGAAGCTCCATTTTACAAGTCGCTTTTTTGGGAGCCGGCCGCAAAAGCGCAGGATGGCTTCAGGCCCTGTTCTGGTTCCGGGGGGCAGGCTGAGCCTGTGGTTAATTCTTCTTCCTGATGGGAAAATAGAGTGACCTGTGCCTGTCCCAACACCAAGAGCTAGTCTCTCATTGGTTCCCCGTCTTCCCGTTCATCCTCAGGACAAATTGCAACCTGTACGGAACAGGAGGTTAAAGGTGCTGATGCTCCAAGTAGGGAGATTGCTAGTAAAGTGGCTGGAATGGCGAACCCGAGCACAAGGAGATGAGAAATGAGGTGCGTTTTAGAAACCTTTCCCCATCACACGGTGTACCATCTTCTGGGTTTCTCATGCATGTTTTCGATGTAGGAAGATGCCCTTGAACCTGGAGATTTGGGACCCATGCGATGGGTAGCACGCAGTATTACTTTAAAGGGTCTGCGTTTGCTCACCCAACCTCACCAAACCTCTCAGCCCCAAGAGTGTCCACCCTTATGTCTCATCCAGCTGTGGGTCTAGATATGGTCAATCCAGGTTGCATCACAGCCCCTGAACGAATTGTGTAAGAATTTCTCTCTCTTTCCCTGTCTTTGTTTCATGGGTTTTTAAAAGTAATTTATTTTTATAATGGGGTTTAGCTGCTTTTCACGGCTGTGTTTATGCCGCTTTACATCCACTTGACACACTAACAGAGAGATATCAATACATAGGTTTTAAGATTATTACTAGTCAGATATATTCTTGTGCGGTGAATCGGGCGTGTTGAGTCCAGTTCTCTGAGCAAGGAGTAGGTCTTGTCTATTACATATTGGGTTTATGGAACGGTACCTGAGCTCATTTGAAACTCTTGTTTTATGTATCACCCCACCTCACCTTTCCCGTTAAGCAGCCATAGTGTGTTTTCTGCATGTGTGACTCTGTTCTGTTTTGTAATTCAGTTCAAGTGTAACGGTTTTTACATTCCCTCTATAAGTGACACCTTATGAGAAGTGTCCTTTTCTGTGTGACTTATTTCACTTAGAGTCGTCATACCTAAATCCACTCATCATGCTGCTACTAGCCTTATGACATTGATTTCATGGCTGAGTGATATTCCATTGTACATAAGGACCACAACTTTTTTATCCATTTTTCGCTTTCCTGGGATATTTAAGGTGGAATGAAGTGGAGGTCCTTGTCAACAGAGCAGCCCTAAACTTTGGGGTGCTTGTGTCTTGCTGATTTTCAATTTTCCCACTTTATCCCCCCATGCGTGGAAGTGCCCTATGCTCTCTAAGCTGTGTTTTTTAGATGTTTCAGGACACACCGTACACTTCTCCAGAGTGGCTGTTGGCAATTTACATCCCGCCCATCAGTGTAGCAAGGCTCCCATTTCTCCATGGCCTGTCCTGCATTTCTGGTTTTGACACTTTTTTCAGCATGGCCCTTTTGACCGATGGGAAGCGAGACTTCTTTGTAGCGCTGATTTGCCTTTCCAGGTTGCTTGGTTGGCCAAAAAGGGCGTATGCGTTTTTTCCTGAATATATTCAGGAAAAAACGCATACGCCCTTTTTGGCCAAGGGCATCATTGTCAACGTTTTGCCGCTTTTCATGTGCTTTAAAGGCGATTCGAATCTACCTCCTGAAATCTGTTTCCTGTAATTCTGCCTTGATTTCAAATCCTCTTCTTTGCCTTCCCTCAATATATTTGTGGACGAGAGTTATCATTTATAACTCTGCAGGTTTGTGAATTGCAGTGCCCTGAAGCTCCATTTTACAAGTCGCTTTTTTGGGAGCCGGCCGCAAAAGCGCAGGATGGCTTCAGGCCCTGTTCTGGTTCTGGGGGGCAGGCTGAGCCTGTGGTTAATTCTTCTTCCTGATGGGAAAATAGAGTGACCTGTGCCTGTCCCAACACCAAGAGCTAGTCTCTCATTGGTTCCCCGTCTTCCCGTTCATCCTGGGGACAAATTGCAACCTGTACGGAACAGGAGGTTAAAGGTGCTGATGCTCCAAGTAGGGAGATTGCTAGTAAAGTGGCTGGAATGGCGAACCCGAGCACAAGGAGATGAGAAATGAGGTGCGTTTTAGAAACCTTTCCCCATCACACGGTGTACCATCTTCTGGGTTTCTCATGCATGTTTTCGATGTAGGAAGATGCCCTTGAACCTGGAGATTTGGGACCCATGCGATGGGTAGCACGCAGTATTACTTTAAAGGGTCTGCGTTTGCTCACCCAACCTCACCAAACCTCTCAGCCCCAAGAGTGTCCACCCTTATGTCTCATCCAGCTGTGGGTCTAGATATGGTCAATCCAGGTTGCATCACAGCCCCTGAACGAATTGTGTAAGAATTTCTCTCTCTTTCCCTGTCTTTGTTTCATGGGTTTTTAAAAGTAATTTATTTTTATAATGGGGTTTAGCTGCTTTTCACGGCTGTGTTTATGCCGCTTTACATCCACTTGACACACTAACAGAGAGATATCAATACATAGGTTTTAAGATTATTACTAGTCAGATATATTCTTGTGCGGTGAATCGGGCGTGTTGAGTCCAGTTCTCTGAGCAAGGAGTAGGTCTTGTCTATTACATATTGGGTTTATGGAACGGTATCTGAGCTAATTTGAAACTCTTGTTTTATGTATCACCCCACCTCACCTTTCCCGTTAAGCAGCCATAGTGTGTTTTCTGCACGTGTGACTCTGTTCTGTTTTGTAATTCAGTTCAAGTGTAACGGTTTTTACATTCCCTCTATAAGTGACACCTTATGAGAAGTGTCCTTTTCTGTGTGACTTATTTCACTTAGAATCGTCTTACCTAAATCCACTCATCATGCTGCTACTAGCCTTATGACATTGATTTCATGGCTGAGTGATATTCCATTGTACATAAGGACCACAACTTTTTTATCCATTTTTCGCTTTCCTGGGATATTTAAGGTGGAATGAAGTGGAGGTCCTTGTCAACAGAGCAGCCCTAAACTTTGGGGTGCTTGTGTCTTGCTGATTTTCAATTTTCCCACTTTATCCCCCCATGCGTGGAAGTGCCCTATGCTCTCTAAGCTGTGTTTTTTAGATGTTTCAGGACACACCGTACACTTCTCCAGAGTGGCTGTTGGCAATTTACATCCCGCCCATCAGTGTAGCAAGGCTCCCATTTCTCCATGGCCTGTCCTGCATTTCTGGTTTTGACACTTTTTTCAGCATGGCCCTTTTGACCGATGGGAAGCGAGACTTCTTTGTAGCGCTGATTTGCCTTTCCAGGTTGCTTGGTTGGCCAAAAAGGGCGTATGCGTTTTTTCCTGAATATATTCAGGAAAAAACGCATACGCCCTTTTTGGCCAAGGGCATCATTGTCAACGTTTTGCCGCTTTTCATGTGCTTTAAAGGCGATTCGAATCTACCTCCTGAAATCTGTTTCCTGTAATTCTGCCTTGATTTCAAATCCTCTTCTTTGCCTTCCCGCAATATATTTGTGGACGAGAGTTATCATTTATAACTCTGCAGGTTTGTGAATTGCAGTGCCCTGAAGCTCCATTTTACAAGTCGCTTTTTTGGGAGCCGGCCGCAAAAGCGCAGGATGGCTTCAGGCCCTGTTCTGGTTCTGGGGGGCAGGCTGAGCCTGTGGTTAATTCTTCTTCCTGATGGGAAAATAGAGTGACCTGTGCCTGTCCCAACACCAAGAGCTAGTCTCTCATTGGTTCCCCGTCTTCCCGTTCATCCTCAGGACAAATTGCAACCTGTACGGAACAGGAGGTTAAAGGTGCTGATGCTCCAAGTAGGGAGATTGCTAGTAAAGTGGCTGGAATGGCGAACCCGAGCACAAGGAGATGAGAAATGAGGTGCGTTTTAGAAACCTTTCCCCATCACACGGTGTACCATCTTCTGGGTTTCTCATGCATGTTTTCGATGTAGGAAGATGCCCTTGAACCTGGAGATTTGGGACCCATGCGATGGGTAGCACGCAGTATTACTTTAAAGGGTCTGCGTTTGCTCACCCAACCTCACCAAACCTCTCAGCCCCAAGAGTGTCCACCCTTATGTCTCATCCAGCTGTGGGTCTAGATATGGTCAATCCAGGTTGCATCACAGCCCCTGAACGAATTGTGTAAGAATTTCTCTCTCTTTCCCTGTCTTTGTTTCATGGGTTTTTAAAAGTAATTTATTTTTATAATGGGGTTTAGCTGCTTTTCACGGCTGTGTTTAGGCCGCTTTACACCCACTTGACACACTAACAGAGAGATATCAATACATAGGTTTTAAGATTATTACTAGTCAGATATATTCTTGTGCGGTGAATCGGGCGTGTTGAGTCCAGTTCTCTGAGCAAGGAGTAGGTCTTGTCTATTACATATTGGGTTTATGGAACGGTATCTGAGCTAATTTGAAACTCTTGTTTTATGTATCACCCCACCTCACCTTTCCCGTTAAGCAGCCATAGTGTGTTTTCTGCATGTGAGACTCTGTTCTGTTTTGTAATTCATTTCAAGTGTAACGGTTTTTACATTCCCTCTATAAGTGACACCTTATGAGAAGTGTCCTTTTCTGTGTGACTTATTTCACTTAGAATCGTCTTACCTAAATCCACTCATCATGCTGCTACTAGCCTTATGACATTGATTTCATGGCTGAGTGATATTCCATTGTACATAAGGACCACAACTTTTTTATCCATTTTTCGCTTTCCTGGGATATTTAAGGTGGAAGGAAGTGGAGGTCCTTGTCAACAGAGCAGCCCTAAACTTTGGGGTGCTTGTGTTTTGCTGATTTTCAATTTTCCCACTTTATCCCCCCATGCGTGGAAGTGCCCTATGCTCTCTAAGCTGTGTTTTTTAGATGTTTCAGGACACACCGTACACTTCTCCAGAGTGGCTGTTGGCAATTTACATCCCGCCCATCAGTGTAGCAAGGCTCCCATTTCTCCATGGCCTGTCCTGCATTTCTGGTTTTGACACTTTTTTCAGCATGGCCCTTTTGACCGATGGGAAGCGAGACTTCTTTGTAGCGCTGATTTGCCTTTCCAGGTTGCTTGGTTGGCCAAAAAGGGCGTATGCGTTTTTTCCTGAATATATTCAGGAAAAAACGCATACGCCCTTTTTGGCCAAGGGCATCATTGTCAACGTTTTGCCGCTTTTCATGTGCTTTAAAGGCGATTCGAATCTACCTCCTGAAATCTGTTTCCTGTAATTCTGCCTTGATTTCAAATCCTCTTCTTTGCCTTCCCGCAATATATTTGTGGACGAGAGTTATCATTTATAACTCTGCAGGTTTGTGAATTGCAGTGCCCTGAAGCTCCATTTTACAAGTCGCTTTTTTGGGAGCCGGCCGCAAAAGCGCAGGATGGCTTCAGGCCCTGTTCTGGTTCTGGGGGGCAGGCTGAGCCTGTGGTTAATTCTTCTTCCTGATGGGAAAATAGAGTGACCTGTGCCTGTCCCAACACCAAGAGCTAGTCTCTCATTGGTTCCCCGTCTTCCCGTTCATCCTCAGGACAAATTGCAACCTGTACGGAACAGGAGGTTAAAGGTGCTGATGCTCCAAGTAGGGAGATTGCTAGTAAAGTGGCTGGAATGGCGAACCCGAGCACAAGGAGATGAGAAATGAGGTGCGTTTTAGAAACCTTTCCCCATCACACGGTGTACCATCTTCTGGGTTTCTCATGCATGTTTTCGATGTAGGAAGATGCCCTTGAACCTGGAGATTTGGGACCCATGCGATGGGTAGCACGCAGTATTACTTTAAAGGGTCTGCGTTTGCTCACCCAACCTCACCAAACCTCTCAGCCCCAAGAGTGTCCACCCTTATGTCTCATCCAGCTGTGGGTCTAGATATGGTCAATCCAGGTTGCATCACAGCCCCTGAACGAATTGTGTAAGAATTTCTCTCTCTTTCCCTGTCTTTGTTTCATGGGTTTTTAAAAGTAATTTATTTTTATAATGGGGTTTAGCTGCTTTTCACGGCTGTGTTTATGCCGCTTTACATCCACTTGACACACTAACAGAGAGATATCAGTACATAGGTTTTAAGATTATTACTAGTCAGATATATTCTTGTGCGGTGAATCGGGCGTGTTGAGTCCAGTTCTCTGAGCAAGGAGTAGGTCTTGTCTATTACATATTGGGTTTATGGAACGGTACCTGAGCTCATTTGAAACTCTTGTTTTATGTATCACCCCACCTCACCTTTCCCGTTAAGCAGCCATAGTGTGTTTTCTGCATGTGTGACTCTGTTCTGTTTTGTAATTCATTTCAAGTGTAACGGTTTTTACATTCCCTCTATAAGTGACACCTTATGAGAAGTGTCCTTTTCTGTGTGACTTATTTCACTTAGAATCGTCTTACCTAAATCCACTCATCATGCTGCTACTAGCCTTATGACATTGATTTCATGGCTGAGTGATATTCCATTGTACATAAGGACCACAACTTTTTTATCCATTTTTCGCTTTCCTGGGATATTTAAGGTGGAAGGAAGTGGAGGTCCTTGTCAACAGAGCAGCCCTAAACTTTGGGGTGCTTGTGTCTTGCTGATTTTCAATTTTCCCACTTTATCCCCCCATGCGTGGAAGTGCCCTATGCTCTCTAAGCTGTGTTTTTTAGATGTTTCAGGACCCACCGTACACTTCTCCAGAGTGGCTGTTGGCAATTTACATCCCGCCCATCAGTGTAGCAAGGCTCCCATTTCTCCATGGCCTGTCCTGCATTTCTGGTTTTGACACTTTTTTCAGCATGGCCCTTTTGACCGATGGGAAGCGAGACTTCTTTGTAGCGCTGATTTGCCTTTCCAGGTTGCTTGGTTGGCCAAAAAGGGCATCATTGTCAACGTTTTGCCGCTTTTCATGTGCTTTAAAGGCGATTCGAATCTACCTCCTGAAATCTGTTTCCTGCAATTCTGCCTTGATTTCAAATCCTCTTCTTTGCCTTCCCTCAATATTTTTGTGGACGAGAGTTATCATTTATAACTCTGCAGGTTTGTGAATTGCAGTACCCTGAAGCTCCATTTTACAAGTCGCTTTTTTGGGAGCCGGCCGCAAAAGCGCAGGATGGCTTCAGGCCCTGTTCTGGTTCCGGGGGGCAGGCTGAGCCTGTGGTTAATTCTTCTTCCTGATGGGAAAATAGAGTGACCTGTGCCTGTCCCAACACCAAGAGCTAGTCTCTCATTGGTTCCCCATCTTCCCGTTCATCCTGGGGACAAATTGCAACCTGTACGGAACAGGAGGTTAAAGGTGCTGATGCTCCAAGTAGGGAGATTGCTAGTAAAGTGGCTGGAATGGCGAACCCGAGCACAAGGAGATGAGAAATGAGGTGCGTTTTAGAAACCTTTCCCCATCACACGGTGTACCATCTTCTGGGTTTCTCATGCATGTTTTCGATGTAGGAAGATGCCCTTGAACCTGGAGATTTGGGACCCATGCGATGGGTAGCACGCAGTATTACTTTAAAGGGTCTGCGTTTGCTCACCCAACCTCACCAAACCTCTCAGCCCCAAGAGTGTCCACCCTTATGTCTCATCCAGCTGTGGGTCTAGATATGGTCAATCCAGGTTGCATCACAGCCCCTGAACGAATTGTGTAAGAATTTCTCTCTCTTTCCCTGTCTTTGTTTCATGGGTTTTTAAAAGTAATTTATTTTTATAATGGGGTTTAGCTGCTTTTCACGGCTGTGTTTATGCCGCTTTACACCCACTTGACACACTAACAGAGAGATATCAATCCATAGGTTTTAAGATTATTACTGGTCAGATATATTCTTGTGCGGTGAATCGGGCGTGTTGAGTCCAGTTCTCTGAGCAAGGAGTAGGTCTTGTCTATTACATATTGGGTTTATGGAACGGTATCTGAGCTAATTTGAAACTCTTGTTTTATGAATCACCCCACCTCACCTTTCCCGTTAAGCAGCCATAGTGTGTTTTCTGCATGTGTGACTCTGTTCTGTTTTGTAATTCAGTTCAAGTGTAACGGTTTTTACATTCCCTCTATAAGTGACACCTTATGAGAAGTGTCCTTTTCTGTGTGACTTATTTCACTTAGAATCGTCTTACCTAAATCCACTCATCATGCTGCTACTAGCCTTATGACATTGATTTCATGGCTGAGTGATATTCCATTGTACATAAGGACCACAACTTTTTTATCCATTTTTCGCTTTCCTGGGATATTTAAGGTGGAAGGAAGTGGAGGTCCTTGTCAACAGAGCAGCCCTAAACTTTGGGGTGCTTGTGTTTTGCTGATTTTCAATTTTCCCACTTTATCCCCCCATGCGTGGAAGTGCCCTATGCTCTCTAAGCTGTGTTTTTTCGATGTTTCAGGACACACCGTACACTTCTCCAGAGTGGCTGTTGGCAATTTACATCCCGCCCATCAGTGTAGCAAGGCTCCCATTTCTCCATGGCCTGTCCTGCATTTCTGGTTTTGACACTTTTTTCAGCATGGCCCTTTGGACCGATGGGAAGCGAGACTTCTTTGTAGCGCTGATTTGCCTTTCCAGGTTGCTTGGTTGGCCAAAAAGGGCGTATGCGTTTTTTCCTGAATATATTCAGGAAAAAACGCATACGCCCTTTTTGGCCAAGGGCATCATTGTCAACGTTTTGCCGCTTTTCATGTGCTTTAAAGGCGATTCGAATCTACCTCCTGAAATCTGTTTCCTGCAATTCTGCCTTGATTTCAAATCCTCTTCTTTGCCTTCCCTCAATATATTTGTGGACGAGAGTTATCATTTATAACTCTGCAGGTTTGTGAATTGCAGTGCCCTGAAGCTCCATTTTACAAGTCGCTTTTTTGGGAGCCGGCCGCAAAAGCGCAGGATGGCTTCAGGCCCTGTTCTGGTTCCGGGGGGCAGGCTGAGCCTGTGGTTAATTCTTCTTCCTGATGGGAAAATAGAGTGACCTGTGCCTGTCCCAACACCAAGAGCTAGTCTCTCATTGGTTCCCCGTCTTCCCGTTCATCCTGGGGACAAATTGCAACCTGTACGGAACAGGAGGTTAAAGGTGCTGATGCTCCAAGTAGGGAGATTGCTAGTAAAGTGGCTGGAATGGCGAACCCGAGCACAAGGAGATGAGAAATGAGGTGCGTTTTAGAAACCTTTCCCCATCACACGGTGTACCATCTTCTGGGTTTCTCATGCATGTTTTCGATGTAGGAAGATGCCCTTGAACCTGGAGATTTGGGACCCATGCGATGGGTAGCACGCAGTATTACTTTAAAGGGTCTGCGTTTGCTCACCCAACCTCACCAAACCTCTCAGCCCCAAGAGTGTCCACCCTTATGTCTCATCCAGCTGTGGGTCTAGATATGGTCAATCCAGGTTGCATCACAGCCACTGAACGAATTGTGTAAGAATTTCTCTCTCTTTCCCTGTCTTTGTTTCATGGGTTTTTAAAAGTAATTTATTTTTATAATGGGGTTTAGCTGCTTTTCACGGCTGTGTTTATGCCGCTTTACATCCACTTGACACACTAACAGAGAGATATCAATACATAGGTTTTAAGATTATTACTACTCAGATATATTCTTGTGCGGTGAGTCGGGCGTGTTGAGTCCAGTTCTCTGAGCAAGGAGTAGGTCTTGTCTATTACATATTGGGTTTATGGAACGGTATCTGAGCTAATTTGAAACTCTTGTTTTATGTATCACCCCACCTCACCTTTCCCGTTAAGCAGCCATAGTGTGTTTTCTGCATGTGTGACTCTGTTCTGTTTTGTAATTCAGTTCAAGTGTAACGGTTTTTACATTCCCTCTATAAGTGACACCTTATGAGAAGTGTCCTTTTCTGTGTGACTTATTTCACTTAGAATCGTCTTACCTAAATCCACTCATCATGCTGCTACTAGCCTTATGACATTGATTTCATGGCTGAGTGATATTCCATTGTACATAAGGACCACAACTTTTTTATCCATTTTTCGCTTTCCTGGGATATTTAAGGTGGAAGGAAGTGGAGGTCCTTGTCAACAGAGCAGCCCTAAACTTTGGGGTGCTTGTGTCTTGCTGATTTTCAATTTTCCCACTTTATCCCCCCATGCGTGGAAGTGCCCTATGCTCTCTAAGCTGTGTTTTTTAGATGTTTCAGGACACACCGTACACTTCTCCAGAGTGGCTGTTGGCAATTTACATCCCGCCCATCAGTGTAGCAAGGCTCCCATTTCTCCATGGCCTGTCCTGCATTTCTGGTTTTGACACTTTTTTCAGCATGGCCCTTTTGACCGATGGGAAGCGAGACTTCTTTGTAGCGCTGATTTGCCTTTCCAGGTTGCTTGGTTGGCCAAAAAGGGCGTATGCGTTTTTTCCTGAATATATTCAGGAAAAAACGCATACGCCCTTTTTGGCCAAGGGCATCATTGTCAACGTTTTGCCGCTTTTCATGTGCTTTAAAGGCGATTCGAATCTACCTCCTGAAATCTGTTTCCTGCAATTCTGCCTTGATTTCAAATCCTCTTCTTTGCCTTCCCGCAATATATTTGTGGACGAGAGTTATCATTTATAACTCTGCAGGTTTGTGAATTGCAGTGCCCTGAAGCTCCATTTTACAAGTCGCTTTTTTGGGAGCTGGCCGCAAAAGCGCAGGATGGCTTCAGGCCCTGTTCTGGTTCCGGGGGGCAGGCTGAGCCTGTGGTTAATTCTTCTTCCTGATGGGAAAATAGAGTGACCTGTGCCTGTCCCAACACCAAGAGCTAGTCTCTCATTGGTTCCCCGTCTTCCCGTTCATCCTCAGGACAAATTGCAACCTGTACGGAACAGGAGGTTAAAGGTGCTGATGCTCCAAGTAGGGAGATTGCTAGTAAAGTGGCTGGAATGGCGAACCCGAGCACAAGGAGATGAGAAATGAGGTGCGTTTTAGAAACCTTTCCCCATCACACGGTGTACCATCTTCTGGGTTTCTCATGCATGTTTTCGATGTAGGAAGATGCCCTTGAACCTGGAGATTTGGGACCCATGCGATGGGTAGCACGCAGTATTACTTTAAAGGGTCTGCGTTTGCTCACCCAACCTCACCAAACCTCTCAGCCCCAAGAGTGTCCACCCTTATGTCTCATCCAGCTGTGGGTCTAGATATGGTCAATCCAGGTTGCATCACAGCCCCTGAACGAATTGTGTAAGAATTTCTCTCTCTTTCCCTGTCTTTGTTTCATGGGTTTTTAAAAGTAATTTATTTTTATAATGGGGTTTAGCTGCTTTTCACGGCTGTGTTTATGCCGCTTTACACCCACTTGACACACTAACAGAGAGATATCAATACATAGGTTTTAAGATTATTTCTGGTCAGATATATTCTTGTGCGGTGAATCGGGCGTGTTGAGTCCAGTTCTCTGAGCAAGGAGTAGGTCTTGTCTATTACATATTGGGTTTATGGAACGGTATCTGAGCTAATTTGAAACTCTTGTTTTATGTATCACCCCACCTCACCTTTCCCGTTAAGCAGCCATAGTGTGTTTTCTGCATGTGTGACTCTGTTCTGTTTTGTAATTCAGTTCAAGTGTAACGGTTTTTACATTCCCTCTATAAGTGACACCTTATGAGAAGTGTCCTTTTCTGTGTGACTTATTTCACTTAGAGTCGTCTTACCTAAATCCACTCATCATGCTGCTACTAGCCTTATGACATTGATTTCATGGCTGAGTGATATTCCATTGTACATAAGGACCACAACTTTTTTATCCATTTTTCGCTTTCCTGGGATATTTAAGGTGGAATGAAGTGGAGGTCCTTGTCAACAGAGCAGCCCTAAACTTTGGGGTGCTTGTGTCTTGCTGATTTTCAATTTTCCCACTTTATCCCCCCATGCGTGGAAGTGCCCTATGCTCTCTAAGCTGTGTTTTTTAGATGTTTCAGGACACACCGTACACTTCTCCAGAGTGGCTGTTGGCAATTTACATCCCGCCCATCAGTGTAGCAAGGCTCCCATTTCTCCATGGCCTGTCCTGCATTTCTGGTTTTGACACTTTTTTCAGCATGGCCCTTTTGACCGATGGGAAGCGAGACTTCTTTGTAGCGCTGATTTGCCTTTCCAGGTTGCTTGGTTGGCCAAAAAGGGCGTATGCGTTTTTTCCTGAATATATTCAGGAAAAAACGCATACGCCCTTTTTGGCCAAGGGCATCATTGTCAACGTTTTGCCGCTTTTCATGTGCTTTAAAGGCGATTCGAATCTACCTCCTGAAATCTGTTTCCTGCAATTCTGCCTTGATTTCAAATCCTCTTCTTTGCCTTCCCTCAATATATTTGTGGACGAGAGTTATCATTTATAACTCTGCAGGTTTGTGAATTGCAGTGCCCTGAAGCTCCATTTTACAAGTCGCTTTTTTGGGAGCCGGCCGCAAAAGCGCAGGATGGCTTCAGGCCCTGTTCTGGTTCTGGGGGGCAGGCTGAGCCTGTGGTTAATTCTTCTTCCTGATGGGAAAATAGAGTGACCTGTGCCTGTCCCAACACCAAGAGCTAGTCTCTCATTGGTTCCCCATCTTCCCGTTCATCCTCAGGACAAATTGCAACCTGTACGGAACAGGAGGTTAAAGGTGCTGATGCTCCAAGTAGGGAGATTGCTAGTAAAGTGGCTGGAATGGCGAACCCGAGCACAAGGAGATGAGAAATGAGGTGCGTTTTAGAAACCTTTCCCCATCACACGGTGTACCATCTTCTGGGTTTCTCATGCATGTTTTCGATGTAGGAAGATGCCCTTGAACCTGGAGATTTGGGACCCATGCGATGGGTAGCACGCAGTATTACTTTAAAGGGTCTGCGTTTGCTCACCCAACCTCACCAAACCTCTCAGCCCCAAGAGTGTCCACCCTTATGTCTCATCCAGCTGTGGGTCTAGATATGGTCAATCCAGGTTGCATCACAGCCCCTGAACGAATTGTGTAAGAATTTCTCTCTCTTTCCCTGTCTTTGTTTCATGGGTTTTTAAAAGTAATTTATTTTTATAATGGGGTTTAGCTGCTTTTCACGGCTGTGTTTATGCCGCTTTACATCCACTTGACACACTAACAGAGAGATATCAATACATAGGTTTTAAGATTATTACTACTCAGATATATTCTTGTGCGGTGAGTCGGGCGTGTTGAGTCCAGTTCTCTGAGCAAGGAGTAGGTCTTGTCTATTACATATTGGGTTTATGGAACGGTATCTGAGCTAATTTGAAACTCTTGTTTTATGTATCACCCCACCTCACCTTTCCCGTTAAGCAGCCATAGTGTGTTTTCTGCATGTGTGACTCTGTTCTGTTTTGTAATTCAGTTCAAGTGTAACGGTTTTTACATTCCCTCTATAAGTGACACCTTATGAGAAGTGTCCTTTTCTGTGTGACTTATTTCACTTAGAATCGTCTTACCTAAATCCACTCATCATGCTGCTACTAGCCTTATGACATTGATTTCATGGCTGAGTGATATTCCATTGTACATAAGGACCACAACTTTTTTATCCATTTTTCGCTTTCCTGGGATATTTAAGGTGGAAGGAAGTGGAGGTCCTTGTCAACAGAGCAGCCCTAAACTTTGGGGTGCTTGTGTCTTGCTGATTTTCAATTTTCCCGCTTTATCCCCCCATGCGTGGAAGTGCCCTATGCTCTCTAAGCTGTGTTTTTTAGATGTTTCAGGACCCACCGTACACTTCTCCAGAGTGGCTGTTGGCAATTTACATCCCGCCCATCAGTGTAGCAAGGCTCCCATTTCTCCATGGCCTGTCCTGCATTTCTGGTTTTGACACTTTTTTCAGCATGGCCCTTTTGACCGATGGGAAGCGAGACTTCTTTGTAGCGCTGATTTGCCTTTCCAGGTTGCTTGGTTGGCCAAAAAGGGCATCATTGTCAACGTTTTGCCGCTTTTCATGTGCTTTAAAGGCGATTCGAATCTACCTCCTGAAATCTGTTTCCTGCAATTCTGCCTTGATTTCAAATCCTCTTCTTTGCCTTCCCGCAATATATTTGTGGACGAGAGTTATCATTTATAACTCTGCAGGTTTGTGAATTGCAGTGCCCTGAAGCTCCATTTTACAAGTCGCTTTTTTGGGAGCCGGCCGCAAAAGCGCAGGATGGCTTCAGGCCCTGTTCTGGTTCCGGGGGGCAGGCTGAGCCTGTGGTTAATTCTTCTTCCTGATGGGAAAATAGAGTGACCTGTGCCTGTCCCAACACCAAGAGCTAGTCTCTCATTGGTTCCCCGTCTTCCCGTTCATCCTCAGGACAAATTGCAACCTGTACGGAACAGGAGGTTAAAGGTGCTGATGCTCCAAGTAGGGAGATTGCTAGTAAAGTGGCTGGAATGGCGAACCCGAGCACAAGGAGATGAGAAATGAGGTGCGTTTTAGAAACCTTTCCCCATCACACGGTGTACCATCTTCTGGGTTTCTCATGCATGTTTTCGATGTAGGAAGATGCCCTTGAACCTGGAGATTTGGGACCCATGCGATGGGTAGCACGCAGTATTACTTTAAAGGGTCTGCGTTTGCTCACCCAACCTCACCAAACCTCTCAGCCCCAAGAGTGTCCACCCTTATGTCTCATCCAGCTGTGGGTCTAGATATGGTCAATCCAGGTTGCATCACAGCCCCTGAACGAATTGTGTAAGAATTTCTCTCTCTTTCCCTGTCTTTGTTTCATGGGTTTTTAAAAGTAATTTATTTTTATAATGGGGTTTAGCTGCTTTTCACGGCTGTGTTTATGCCGCTTTACATCCACTTGACACACTAACAGAGAGATATCAATACATAGGTTTTAAGATTATTACTAGTCAGATATATTCTTGTGCGGTGAATCGGGCGTGTTGAGTCCAGTTCTCTGAGCAAGGAGTAGGTCTTGTCTATTACATATTGGGTTTATGGAACGGTACCTGAGCTCATTTGAAACTCTTGTTTTATGTATCACCCCACCTCACCTTTCCCGTTAAGCAGCCATAGTGTGTTTTCTGCATGTGTGACTCTGTTCTGTTTTGTAATTCAGTTCAAGTGTAACGGTTTTTACATTCCCTCTATAAGTGACACCTTATGAGAAGTGTCCTTTTCTGTGTGACTTATTTCACTTAGAGTCGTCATACCTAAATCCACTCATCATGCTGCTACTAGCCTTATGACATTGATTTCATGGCTGAGTGATATTCCATTGTACATAAGGACCACAACTTTTTTATCCATTTTTCGCTTTCCTGGGATATTTAAGGTGGAATGAAGTGGAGGTCCTTGTCAACAGAGCAGCCCTAAACTTTGGGGTGCTTGTGTCTTGCTGATTTTCAATTTTCCCACTTTATCCCCCCATGCGTGGAAGTGCCCTATGCTCTCTAAGCTGTGTTTTTTAGATGTTTCAGGACACACCGTACACTTCTCCAGAGTGGCTGTTGGCAATTTACATCCCGCCCATCAGTGTAGCAAGGCTCCCATTTCTCCATGGCCTGTCCTGCATTTCTGGTTTTGACACTTTTTTCAGCATGGCCCTTTTGACCGATGGGAAGCGAGACTTCTTTGTAGCGCTGATTTGCCTTTCCAGGTTGCTTGGTTGGCCAAAAAGGGCGTATGCGTTTTTTCCTGAATATATTCAGGAAAAAACGCATACGCCCTTTTTGGCCAAGGGCATCATTGTCAACGTTTTGCCGCTTTTCATGTGCTTTAAAGGCGATTCGAATCTACCTCCTGAAATCTGTTTCCTGTAATTCTGCCTTGATTTCAAATCCTCTTCTTTGCCTTCCCTCAATATATTTGTGGACGAGAGTTATCATTTATAACTCTGCAGGTTTGTGAATTGCAGTGCCCTGAAGCTCCATTTTACAAGTCGCTTTTTTGGGAGCCGGCCGCAAAAGCGCAGGATGGCTTCAGGCCCTGTTCTGGTTCTGGGGGGCAGGCTGAGCCTGTGGTTAATTCTTCTTCCTGATGGGAAAATAGAGTGACCTGTGCCTGTCCCAACACCAAGAGCTAGTCTCTCATTGGTTCCCCGTCTTCCCGTTCATCCTGGGGACAAATTGCAACCTGTACGGAACAGGAGGTTAAAGGTGCTGATGCTCCAAGTAGGGAGATTGCTAGTAAAGTGGCTGGAATGGCGAACCCGAGCACAAGGAGATGAGAAATGAGGTGCGTTTTAGAAACCTTTCCCCATCACACGGTGTACCATCTTCTGGGTTTCTCATGCATGTTTTCGATGTAGGAAGATGCCCTTGAACCTGGAGATTTGGGACCCATGCGATGGGTAGCACGCAGTATTACTTTAAAGGGTCTGCGTTTGCTCACCCAACCTCACCAAACCTCTCAGCCCCAAGAGTGTCCACCCTTATGTCTCATCCAGCTGTGGGTCTAGATATGGTCAATCCAGGTTGCATCACAGCCCCTGAACGAATTGTGTAAGAATTTCTCTCTCTTTCCCTGTCTTTGTTTCATGGGTTTTTAAAAGTAATTTATTTTTATAATGGGGTTTAGCTGCTTTTCACGGCTGTGTTTATGCCGCTTTACATCCACTTGACACACTAACAGAGAGATATCAATACATAGGTTTTAAGATTATTACTAGTCAGATATATTCTTGTGCGGTGAATCGGGCGTGTTGAGTCCAGTTCTCTGAGCAAGGAGTAGGTCTTGTCTATTACATATTGGGTTTATGGAACGGTATCTGAGCTAATTTGAAACTCTTGTTTTATGTATCACCCCACCTCACCTTTCCCGTTAAGCAGCCATAGTGTGTTTTCTGCACGTGTGACTCTGTTCTGTTTTGTAATTCAGTTCAAGTGTAACGGTTTTTACATTCCCTCTATAAGTGACACCTTATGAGAAGTGTCCTTTTCTGTGTGACTTATTTCACTTAGAATCGTCTTACCTAAATCCACTCATCATGCTGCTACTAGCCTTATGACATTGATTTCATGGCTGAGTGATATTCCATTGTACATAAGGACCACAACTTTTTTATCCATTTTTCGCTTTCCTGGGATATTTAAGGTGGAATGAAGTGGAGGTCCTTGTCAACAGAGCAGCCCTAAACTTTGGGGTGCTTGTGTCTTGCTGATTTTCAATTTTCCCACTTTATCCCCCCATGCGTGGAAGTGCCCTATGCTCTCTAAGCTGTGTTTTTTAGATGTTTCAGGACACACCGTACACTTCTCCAGAGTGGCTGTTGGCAATTTACATCCCGCCCATCAGTGTAGCAAGGCTCCCATTTCTCCATGGCCTGTCCTGCATTTCTGGTTTTGACACTTTTTTCAGCATGGCCCTTTTGACCGATGGGAAGCGAGACTTCTTTGTAGCGCTGATTTGCCTTTCCAGGTTGCTTGGTTGGCCAAAAAGGGCGTATGCGTTTTTTCCTGAATATATTCAGGAAAAAACGCATACGCCCTTTTTGGCCAAGGGCATCATTGTCAACGTTTTGCCGCTTTTCATGTGCTTTAAAGGCGATTCGAATCTACCTCCTGAAATCTGTTTCCTGTAATTCTGCCTTGATTTCAAATCCTCTTCTTTGCCTTCCCGCAATATATTTGTGGACGAGAGTTATCATTTATAACTCTGCAGGTTTGTGAATTGCAGTGCCCTGAAGCTCCATTTTACAAGTCGCTTTTTTGGGAGCCGGCCGCAAAAGCGCAGGATGGCTTCAGGCCCTGTTCTGGTTCTGGGGGGCAGGCTGAGCCTGTGGTTAATTCTTCTTCCTGATGGGAAAATAGAGTGACCTGTGCCTGTCCCAACACCAAGAGCTAGTCTCTCATTGGTTCCCCGTCTTCCCGTTCATCCTCAGGACAAATTGCAACCTGTACGGAACAGGAGGTTAAAGGTGCTGATGCTCCAAGTAGGGAGATTGCTAGTAAAGTGGCTGGAATGGCGAACCCGAGCACAAGGAGATGAGAAATGAGGTGCGTTTTAGAAACCTTTCCCCATCACACGGTGTACCATCTTCTGGGTTTCTCATGCATGTTTTCGATGTAGGAAGATGCCCTTGAACCTGGAGATTTGGGACCCATGCGATGGGTAGCACGCAGTATTACTTTAAAGGGTCTGCGTTTGCTCACCCAACCTCACCAAACCTCTCAGCCCCAAGAGTGTCCACCCTTATGTCTCATCCAGCTGTGGGTCTAGATATGGTCAATCCAGGTTGCATCACAGCCCCTGAACGAATTGTGTAAGAATTTCTCTCTCTTTCCCTGTCTTTGTTTCATGGGTTTTTAAAAGTAATTTATTTTTATAATGGGGTTTAGCTGCTTTTCACGGCTGTGTTTAGGCCGCTTTACACCCACTTGACACACTAACAGAGAGATATCAATACATAGGTTTTAAGATTATTACTAGTCAGATATATTCTTGTGCGGTGAATCGGGCGTGTTGAGTCCAGTTCTCTGAGCAAGGAGTAGGTCTTGTCTATTACATATTGGGTTTATGGAACGGTATCTGAGCTAATTTGAAACTCTTGTTTTATGTATCACCCCACCTCACCTTTCCCGTTAAGCAGCCATAGTGTGTTTTCTGCATGTGAGACTCTGTTCTGTTTTGTAATTCATTTCAAGTGTAACGGTTTTTACATTCCCTCTATAAGTGACACCTTATGAGAAGTGTCCTTTTCTGTGTGACTTATTTCACTTAGAATCGTCTTACCTAAATCCACTCATCATGCTGCTACTAGCCTTATGACATTGATTTCATGGCTGAGTGATATTCCATTGTACATAAGGACCACAACTTTTTTATCCATTTTTCGCTTTCCTGGGATATTTAAGGTGGAAGGAAGTGGAGGTCCTTGTCAACAGAGCAGCCCTAAACTTTGGGGTGCTTGTGTTTTGCTGATTTTCAATTTTCCCACTTTATCCCCCCATGCGTGGAAGTGCCCTATGCTCTCTAAGCTGTGTTTTTTAGATGTTTCAGGACACACCGTACACTTCTCCAGAGTGGCTGTTGGCAATTTACATCCCGCCCATCAGTGTAGCAAGGCTCCCATTTCTCCATGGCCTGTCCTGCATTTCTGGTTTTGACACTTTTTTCAGCATGGCCCTTTTGACCGATGGGAAGCGAGACTTCTTTGTAGCGCTGATTTGCCTTTCCAGGTTGCTTGGTTGGCCAAAAAGGGCGTATGCGTTTTTTCCTGAATATATTCAGGAAAAAACGCATACGCCCTTTTTGGCCAAGGGCATCATTGTCAACGTTTTGCCGCTTTTCATGTGCTTTAAAGGCGATTCGAATCTACCTCCTGAAATCTGTTTCCTGTAATTCTGCCTTGATTTCAAATCCTCTTCTTTGCCTTCCCGCAATATATTTGTGGACGAGAGTTATCATTTATAACTCTGCAGGTTTGTGAATTGCAGTGCCCTGAAGCTCCATTTTACAAGTCGCTTTTTTGGGAGCCGGCCGCAAAAGCGCAGGATGGCTTCAGGCCCTGTTCTGGTTCTGGGGGGCAGGCTGAGCCTGTGGTTAATTCTTCTTCCTGATGGGAAAATAGAGTGACCTGTGCCTGTCCCAACACCAAGAGCTAGTCTCTCATTGGTTCCCCGTCTTCCCGTTCATCCTCAGGACAAATTGCAACCTGTACGGAACAGGAGGTTAAAGGTGCTGATGCTCCAAGTAGGGAGATTGCTAGTAAAGTGGCTGGAATGGCGAACCCGAGCACAAGGAGATGAGAAATGAGGTGCGTTTTAGAAACCTTTCCCCATCACACGGTGTACCATCTTCTGGGTTTCTCATGCATGTTTTCGATGTAGGAAGATGCCCTTGAACCTGGAGATTTGGGACCCATGCGATGGGTAGCACGCAGTATTACTTTAAAGGGTCTGCGTTTGCTCACCCAACCTCACCAAACCTCTCAGCCCCAAGAGTGTCCACCCTTATGTCTCATCCAGCTGTGGGTCTAGATATGGTCAATCCAGGTTGCATCACAGCCCCTGAACGAATTGTGTAAGAATTTCTCTCTCTTTCCCTGTCTTTGTTTCATGGGTTTTTAAAAGTAATTTATTTTTATAATGGGGTTTAGCTGCTTTTCACGGCTGTGTTTATGCCGCTTTACATCCACTTGACACACTAACAGAGAGATATCAGTACATAGGTTTTAAGATTATTACTAGTCAGATATATTCTTGTGCGGTGAATCGGGCGTGTTGAGTCCAGTTCTCTGAGCAAGGAGTAGGTCTTGTCTATTACATATTGGGTTTATGGAACGGTACCTGAGCTCATTTGAAACTCTTGTTTTATGTATCACCCCACCTCACCTTTCCCGTTAAGCAGCCATAGTGTGTTTTCTGCATGTGTGACTCTGTTCTGTTTTGTAATTCATTTCAAGTGTAACGGTTTTTACATTCCCTCTATAAGTGACACCTTATGAGAAGTGTCCTTTTCTGTGTGACTTATTTCACTTAGAATCGTCTTACCTAAATCCACTCATCATGCTGCTACTAGCCTTATGACATTGATTTCATGGCTGAGTGATATTCCATTGTACATAAGGACCACAACTTTTTTATCCATTTTTCGCTTTCCTGGGATATTTAAGGTGGAAGGAAGTGGAGGTCCTTGTCAACAGAGCAGCCCTAAACTTTGGGGTGCTTGTGTCTTGCTGATTTTCAATTTTCCCACTTTATCCCCCCATGCGTGGAAGTGCCCTATGCTCTCTAAGCTGTGTTTTTTAGATGTTTCAGGACACACCGTACACTTCTCCAGAGTGGCTGTTGGCAATTTACATCCCGCCCATCAGTGTAGCAAGGCTCCCATTTCTCCATGGCCTGTCCTGCATTTCTGGTTTTGACACTTTTTTCAGCATGGCCCTTTTGACCGATGGGAAGCGAGACTTCTTTGTAGCGCTGATTTGCCTTTCCAGGTTGCTTGGTTGGCCAAAAAGGGCGTATGCGTTTTTTCCTGAATATATTCAGGAAAAAACGCATACGCCCTTTTTGGCCAAGGGCATCATTGTCAACGTTTTGCCGCTTTTCATGTGCTTTAAAGGCGATTCGAATCTACCTCCTGAAATCTGTTTCCTGTAATTCTGCCTTGATTTCAAATCCTCTTCTTTGCCTTCCCTCAATATATTTGTGGACGAGAGTTATCATTTATAACTCTGCAGGTTTGTGAATTGCAGTGCCCTGAAGCTCCATTTTACAAGTCGCTTTTTTGGGAGCCGGCCGCAAAAGCGCAGGATGGCTTCAGGCCCTGTTCTGGTTCTGGGGGGCAGGCTGAGCCTGTGGTTAATTCTTCTTCCTGATGGGAAAATAGAGTGACCTGTGCCTGTCCCAACACCAAGAGCTAGTCTCTCATTGGTTCCCCGTCTTCCCGTTCATCCTGGGGACAAATTGCAACCTGTACGGAACAGGAGGTTAAAGGTGCTGATGCTCCAAGTAGGGAGATTGCTAGTAAAGTGGCTGGAATGGCGAACCCGAGCACAAGGAGATGAGAAATGAGGTGCGTTTTAGAAACCTTTCCCCATCACACGGTGTACCATCTTCTGGGTTTCTCATGCATGTTTTCGATGTAGGAAGATGCCCTTGAACCTGGAGATTTGGGACCCATGCGATGGGTAGCACGCAGTATTACTTTAAAGGGTCTGCGTTTGCTCACCCAACCTCACCAAACCTCTCAGCCCCAAGAGTGTCCACCCTTATGTCTCATCCAGCTGTGGGTCTAGATATGGTCAATCCAGGTTGCATCACAGCCCCTGAACGAATTGTGTAAGAATTTCTCTCTCTTTCCCTGTCTTTGTTTCATGGGTTTTTAAAAGTAATTTATTTTTATAATGGGGTTTAGCTGCTTTTCACGGCTGTGTTTATGCCGCTTTACATCCACTTGACACACTAACAGAGAGATATCAATACATAGGTTTTAAGATTATTACTAGTCAGATATATTCTTGTGCGGTGAATCGGGCGTGTTGAGTCCAGTTCTCTGAGCAAGGAGTAGGTCTTGTCTATTACATATTGGGTTTATGGAAC
This sequence comes from Balaenoptera physalus, assembly GCF_965194825.1. NCBI lineage: Eukaryota > Metazoa > Chordata > Mammalia > Artiodactyla > Balaenopteridae > Balaenoptera > Balaenoptera physalus. Next base: position 144,717 of record NW_028126386.1, read on the forward strand.
GGTATCTGAGCTAATTTGAAACTCTTGTTTTATGTATCACCCCACCTCACCTTTCCCGTTAAGCAGCCATAGTGTGTTTTCTGCATGTGTGACTCTGTTCTGTTTTGTAATTCAGTTCAAGTGTAACGGTTTTTACATTCCCTCTATAAGTAACACCTTATGAGAAGTGTCCTTTTCTGTGTGACTTATTTCACTTAGAATCGTCTTACCTAAATCCACTCATCATGCTGCTACTAGCCTTATGACATTGATTTCATGGCTGAGTGATATTCCAGTGTACATAAGGACCACAACTTTTTTATCCATTTTTCGCTTTCCTGGGATATTTAAGGTGGAATGAAGTGGAGGTCCTTGTCAACAGAGCAGCCCTAAACTTTGGGGTGCTTGTGTCTTGCTGATTTTCAATTTTCCCACTTTATCCCCCCATGCGTGGAAGTGCCCTATGCTCTCTAAGCTGTGTTTTTTAGATGTTTCAGGACACACCGTACACTTCTCCAGAGTGGCTGTTGGCAATTTACATCCCGCCCATCAGTGTAGCAAGGCTCCCATTTCTCCATGGCCTGTCCTGCATTTCTGGTTTTGACACTTTTTTCAGCATAGCCCTTTTGACCGATGGGAAGCGAGACTTCTTTGTAGCGCTTATTTGCCTTTCCAGGTTGCTTGGTTGGCCAAAAAGGGCGTATGCGTTTTTTCCTGAATATATTCAGGAAAAAACGCATACGCCCTTTTTGGCCAAGGGCATCATTGTCAACGTTTTGCCGCTTTTCATGTGCTTTAAAGGCGATTCGAATCTACCTCCTGAAATCTGTTTCCTGTAATTCTGCCTTGATTTCAAATCCTCTTCTTTGCCTTCCCTCAATATATTTGTGGACAAGAGTTATCATTTATAACTCTGCAGGTTTGTGAATTGCAGTGCCCTGAAGCTCCATTTTACAAGTCGCTTTTTTGGGAGCCGGCCGCAAAAGCGCAGGATGGCTTCAGGCCCTGTTCTGGTTCTGGGGGGCAGGCTGAGCCTGTGGTTAATTCTTCTTCCTGATGGGAAAATAGAGTGACCTGTGCCTGTCCCAACACCAAGAGCTAGTCTCTCATTGGTTCCCCGTCTTCCCGTTCATCCTCAGGACAAATTGCAACCTGTACGGAACAGGAGGTTAAAGGTGCTGATGCTCCAAGTAGGGAGATTGCTAGTAAAGTGGCTGGAATGGCGAACCCGAGCACAAGGAGATGAGAAATGAGGTGCGTTTTAGAAACCTTTCCCCATCACACGGTGTACCATCTTCTGGGTTTCTCATGCATGTTTTCGATGTAGGAAGATGCCCTTGAACCTGGAGATTTGGGACCCATGCGATGGGTAGCACGCAGTATTACTTTAAAGGGTCTGCGTTTGCTCACCCAACCTCACCAAACCTCTCAGCCCCAAGAGTGTCCACCCTTATGTCTCATCCAGCTGTGGGTCTAGATATGGTCAATCCAGGTTGCATCACAGCCCCTGAACGAATTGTGTAAGAATTTCTCTCTCTTTCCCTGTCTTTGTTTCATGGGTTTTTAAAAGTAATTTATTTTTATAATGGGGTTTAGCTGCTTTTCACGGCTGTGTTTAGGCCGCTTTACACCCACTTGACACACTAACAGAGAGATATCAATACATAGGTTTTAAGATTATTACTAGTCAGATATATTCTTGTGCGGTGAATCGGGCGTGTTGAGTCCAGTTCTCTGAGCAAGGAGTAGGTCTTGTCTATTACATATTGGGTTTATGGAACGGTATCTGAGCTAATTTGAAACTCTTGTTTTATGTATCACCCCACCTCACCTTTCCCGTTAAGCAGCCATAGTGTGTTTTCTGCATGTGAGACTCTGTTCTGTTTTGTAATTCATTTCAAGTGTAACGGTTTTTACATTCCCTCTATAAGTGACACCTTATGAGAAGTGTCCTTTTCTGTGTGACTTATTTCACTTAGAATCGTCTTACCTAAATCCACTCATCATGCTGCTACTAGCCTTATGACATTGATTTCATGGCTGAGTGATATTCCATTGTACATAAGGACCACAACTTTTTTATCCATTTTTCGCTTTCCTGGGATATTTAAGGTGGAAGGAAGTGGAGGTCCTTGTCAACAGAGCAGCCCTAAACTTTGGGGTGCTTGTGTTTTGCTGATTTTCAATTTTCCCACTTTATCCCCCCATGCGTGGAAGTGCCCTATGCTCTCTAAGCTGTGTTTTTTAGATGTTTCAGGACACACCGTACACTTCTCCAGAGTGGCCGTTGGCAATTTACATCCCGCCCATCAGTGTAGCAAGGCTCCCATTTCTCCATGGCCTGTCCTGCATTTCTGATTTTGACACTTTTTTCAGCATGGCCCTTTTGACCGATGGGAAGCGAGACTTCTTTGTAGCGCTTATTTGCCTTTCCAGGTTGCTTGGTTGGCCAAAAAGGGCGTATGCGTTTTTTCCTGAATATATTCAGGAAAAAACGCATACGCCCTTTTTGGCCAAGGGCATCATTGTCAACGTTTTGCCGCTTTTCATGTGCTTTAAAGGCGATTCGAATCTACCTCCTGAAATCTGTTTCCTGTAATTCTGCCTTGATTTCAAATCCTCTTCTTTGCCTTCCCTCAATATATTTGTGGACGAGAGTTATCATTTATAACTCTGCAGGTTTGTGAATTGCAGTGCCCTGAAGCTCCATTTTACAAGTCGCTTTTTTGGGAGCCGGCCGCAAAAGCGCAGGATGGCTTCAGGCCCTGTTCTGGTTCTGGGGGGCAGGCTGAGCCTGTGGTTAATTCTTCTTCCTGATGGGAAAATAGAGTGACCTGTGCCTGTCCCAACACCAAGAGCTAGTCTCTCATTGGTTCCCCGTCTTCCCGTTCATCCTCAGGACAAATTGCAACCTGTACGGAACAGGAGGTTAAAGGTGCTGATGCTCCAAGTAGGGAGATTGCTAGTAAAGTGGCTGGAATGGCGAACCCGAGCACAAGGAGATGAGAAATGAGGTGCGTTTTAGAAACCTTTCCCCATCACACGGTGTACCATCTTCTGGGTTTCTCATGCATGTTTTCGATGTAGGAAGATGCCCTTGAACCTGGAGATTTGGGACCCATGCGATGGGTAGCACGCAGTATTACTTTAAAGGGTCTGCGTTTGCTCACCCAACCTCACCAAACCTCTCAGCCCCAAGAGTGTCCACCCTTATGTCTCATCCAGCTGTGGGTCTAGATATGGTCAATCCAGGTTGCATCACAGCCCCTGAACGAATTGTGTAAGAATTTCTCTCTCTTTCCCTGTCTTTGTTTCATGGGTTTTTAAAAGTAATTTATTTTTATAATGGGGTTTAGCTGCTTTTCACGGCTGTGTTTATGCCGCTTTACATCCACTTGACACACTAACAGAGAGATATCAATACATAGGTTTTAAGATTATTACTAGTCAGATATATTCTTGTGCGGTGAATCGGGCGTGTTGAGTCCAGTTCTCTGAGCAAGGAGTAGGTCTTGTCTATTACATATTGGGTTTATGGAACGGTATCTGAGCTAATTTGAAACTCTTGTTTTATGTATCACCCCACCTCACCTTTCCCGTTAAGCAGCCATAGTGTGTTTTCTGCACGTGTGACTCTGTTCTGTTTTGTAATTCAGTTCAAGTGTAACGGTTTTTACATTCCCTCTATAAGTGACACCTTATGAGAAGTGTCCTTTTCTGTGTGACTTATTTCACTTAGAATCGTCTTACCTAAATCCACTCATCATGCTGCTACTAGCCTTATGACATTGATTTCATGGCTGAGTGATATTCCATTGTACATAAGGACCACAACTTTTTTATCCATTTTTCGCTTTCCTGGGATATTTAAGGTGGAATGAAGTGGAGGTCCTTGTCAACAGAGCAGCCCTAAACTTTGGGGTGCTTGTGTCTTGCTGATTTTCAATTTTCCCACTTTATCCCCCCATGCGTGGAAGTGCCCTATGCTCTCTAAGCTGTGTTTTTTAGATGTTTCAGGACACACCGTACACTTCTCCAGAGTGGCTGTTGGCAATTTACATCCCGCCCATCAGTGTAGCAAGGCTCCCATTTCTCCATGGCCTGTCCTGCATTTCTGGTTTTGACACTTTTTTCAGCATGGCCCTTTTGACCGATGGGAAGCGAGACTTCTTTGTAGCGCTTATTTGCCTTTCCAGGTTGCTTGGTTGGCCAAAAAGGGCGTATGCGTTTTTTCCTGAATATATTCAGGAAAAAACGCATACGCCCTTTTTGGCCAAGGGCATCATTGTCAACGTTTTGCCGCTTTTCATGTGCTTTAAAGGCGATTCGAATCTACCTCCTGAAATCTGTTTCCTGTAATTCTGCCTTGATTTCAAATCCTCTTCTTTGCCTTCCCTCAATATATTTGTGGACGAGAGTTATCATTTATAACTCTGCAGGTTTGTGAATTGCAGTGCCCTGAAGCTCCATTTTACAAGTCGCTTTTTTGGGAGCCGGCCGCAAAAGCGCAGGATGGCTTCAGGCCCTGTTCTGGTTCTGGGGGGCAGGCTGTGCCTGTGGTTAATTCTTCTTCCTGATGGGAAAATAGAGTGACCTGTGCCTGTCCCAACACCAAGAGCTAGTCTCTCATTGGTTCCCCGTCTTCCCGTTCATCCTCAGGACAAATTGCAACCTGTACGGAACAGGAGGTTAAAGGTGCTGATGCTCCAAGTAGGGAGATTGCTAGTAAAGTGGCTGGAATGGCGAACCCGAGCACAAGGAGATGAGAAATGAGGTGCGTTTTAGAAACCTTTCCCCATCACACGGTGTACCATCTTCTGGGTTTCTCATGCATGTTTTCGATGTAGGAAGATGCCCTTGAACCTGGAGATTTGGGACCCATGCGATGGGTAGCACGCAGTATTACTTTAAAGGGTCTGCGTTTGCTCACCCAACCTCACCAAACCTCTCAGCCCCAAGAGTGTCCACCCTTATGTCTCATCCAGCTGTGGGTCTAGATATGGTCAATCCAGGTTGCATCACAGCCCCTGAACGAATTGTGTAAGAATTTCTCTCTCTTTCCCTGTCTTTGTTTCATGGGTTTTTAAAAGTAATTTATTTTTATAATGGGGTTTAGCTGCTTTTCACGGCTGTGTTTAGGCCACTTTACACCCACTTGACACACTAACAGAGAGATATCAATACATAGGTTTTAAGATTATTACTAGTCAGATATATTCTTGTGCGGTGAATCGGGCGTGTTGAGTCCAGTTCTCTGAGCAAGGAGTAGGTCTTGTCTATTACATATTGGGTTTATGGAACGGTATCTGAGCTAATTTGAAACTCTTGTTTTATGTATCACCCCACCTCACCTTTCCCGTTAAGCAGCCATAGTGTGTTTTCTGCATGTGAGACTCTGTTCTGTTTTGTAATTCATTTCAAGTGTAACGGTTTTTACATTCCCTCTATAAGTGACACCTTATGAGAAGTGTCCTTTTCTGTGTGACTTATTTCACTTAGAATCGTCTTACCTAAATCCACTCATCATGCTGCTACTAGCCTTATGACATTGATTTCATGGCTGAGTGATATTCCATTGTACATAAGGACCACAACTTTTTTATCCATTTTTCGCTTTCCTGGGATATTTAAGGTGGAAGGAAGTGGAGGTCCTTGTCAACAGAGCAGCCCTAAACTTTGGGGTGCTTGTGTTTTGCTGATTTTCAATTTTCCCACTTTATCCCCCCATGCGTGGAAGTGCCCTATGCTCTCTAAGCTGTGTTTTTTAGATGTTTCAGGACACACCGTACACTTCTCCAGAGTGGCTGTTGGCAATTTACATCCCGCCCATCAGTGTAGCAAGGCTCCCATTTCTCCATGGCCTGTCCTGCATTTCTGGTTTTGACACTTTTTCAGCATGGCCCTTTTGACTGATGGGAAGCGAGACTTCTTTGTAGCGCTGATTTGCCTTTCCAGGTTGCTTGGTTGGACAAAAAGGGCATCATTGTCAACGTTTTGCCGCTTTTCATGTGCTTTAAAGGCGATTCGAATCTACCTCCTGAAATCTGTTTCCTGCAATTCTGCCTTGATTTCAGATCCTCTTCTTTGCCTTCCCTCAATATATTTGTGGACGAGAGTTATCATTTATAACTCTGCAGGTTTGTGAATTGCAGTGCCCTGAAGCTCCATTTTACAAGTCGCTTTTTTGGGAGCCGGCCGCAAAGGCGCAGGATGGCTTCAGGCCCTGTTCTGGTTCCGGGGGGCAGGCTGAGCCTGTGGTTAATTCTTCTTCCTGATGGGAAAATAGAGTGACCTGTGCCTGTCCCAACACCAAGAGCTAGTCTCTCATTGGTTCCCCATCTTCCCGTTCATCCTGGGGACAAATTGCAACCTGTACGGAACAGGAGGTTAAAGGTGCTGATGCTCCAAGTAGGGAGATTGCTAGTAAAGTGGCTGGAATGGCGAACCCGAGCACAAGGAGATGAGAAATGAGGTGCGTTTTAGAAACCTTTCCCCATCACACGGTGTACCATCTTCTGGGTTTCTCATGCATGTTTTCGATGTAGGAAGATGCCCTTGAACCTGGAGATTTGGGACCCATGCGATGGGTAGCACGCAGTATTACTTTAAAGGGTCTGCGTTTGCTCACCCAACCTCACCAAACCTCTCAGCCCCAAGAGTGTCCACCCTTATGTCTCATCCAGCTGTGGGTCTAGATATGGTCAATCCAGGTTGCATCACAGCCCCTGAACGAATTGTGTAAGAATTTCTCTCTCTTTCCCTGTCTTTGTTTCATGGGTTTTTAAAAGTAATTTATTTTTATAATGGGGTTTAGCTGCTTTTCACGGCTGTGTTTATGCCGCTTTACACCCACTTGACACACTAACAGAGAGATATCAATACATAGGTTTTAAGATTATTAATAGTCAGATATATTCTTGTGCGGTGAATCGGGCGTGTTGAGTCCAGTTCTCTGAGCAAGGAGTAGGTCTTGTCTATTACATATTGGGTTTATGGAACGGTATCTGAGCTAATTTGAAACTCTTGTTTTATGTATCACCCCACCTCACCTTTCCAGTTAAGCAGCCATAGTGTGTTTTCTGCATGTGTGACTCTGTTCTGTTTTGTAATTCAGTTCAAGTGTAACGGTTTTTACATTCCCTCTATAAGTGACACCTTATGAGAAGTGTCCTTTTCTGTGTGACTTATTTCACTTAGAGTCGTCTTACCTAAATCCACTCATCATGCTGCTACTAGCCTTATGACATTGATTTCATGGCTGAGTGATATTCCATTGTACATAAGGACAACAACTTTTTTATCCATTTTTCGCTTTCCTGGGATATTTAAGGTGGAATGAAGTGGAGGTCCTTGTCAACAGAGCAGCCCTAAACTTTGGGGTGCTTGTGTCTTGCTGATTTTCAATTTTCCCGCTTTATCCCCCCATGCGTGGAAGTGCCCTATGCTCTCTAAGCTGTGTTTTTTAGATGTTTCAGGACCCACCGTACACTTCTCCAGAGTGGCTGTTGGCAATGTACATCCCGCCCATCAGTGTAGCAAGGCTCCCATTTCTCCATGGCCTGTCCTGCATTTCTGGTTTTGACACTTTTTTCAGCATGGCCCTTTTGACCGATGGGAAGCGAGACTTCTTTGTAGCGCTGATTTGCCTTTCCAGGTTGCTTGGTTGGCCAAAAAGGGCGTATGCGTTTTTTCCTGAATATATTCAGGAAAAAACGCATACGCCCTTTTTGGCCAAGGGCATCATTGTCAACGTTTTGCCGCTTTTCATGTGCTTTAAAGGCGATTCGAATCTACCTCCTGAAATCTGTTTCCTGCAATTCTGCCTTGATTTCAAATCCTCTTCTTTGCCTTCCCTCAATATATTTGTGGACGAGAGTTATCATTTATAACTCTGCAGGTTTGTGAATTGCAGTGCCCTGAAGCTCCATTTTACAAGTCGCTTTTTTGGGAGCCGGCCGCAAAAGCGCAGGATGGCTTCAGGCCCTGTTCTGGTTCTGGGGGGCAGGCTGAGCCTGTGGTTAATTCTTCTTCCTGATGGGAAAATAGAGTGACCTGTGCCTGTCCCAACACCAAGAGCTAGTCTCTCATTGGTTCCCCATCTTCCCGTTCATCCTCAGGACAAATTGCAACCTGTACGGAACAGGAGGTTAAAGGTGCTGATGCTCCAAGTAGGGAGATTGCTAGTAAAGTGGCTGGAATGGCGAACCCGAGCACAAGGAGATGAGAAATGAGGTGCGTTTTAGAAACCTTTCCCCATCACACGGTGTACCATCTTCTGGGTTTCTCATGCATGTTTTCGATGTAGGAAGATGCCCTTGAACCTGGAGATTTGGGACCCATGCGATGGGTAGCACGCAGTATTACTTTAAAGGGTCTGCGTTTGCTCACCCAACCTCACCAAACCTCTCAGCCCCAAGAGTGTCCACCCTTATGTCTCATCCAGCTGTGGGTCTAGATATGGTCAATCCAGGTTGCATCACAGCCCCTGAACGAATTGTGTAAGAATTTCTCTCTCTTTCCCTGTCTTTGTTTCATGGGTTTTTAAAAGTAATTTATTTTTATAATGGGGTTTAGCTGCTTTTCACGGCTGTGTTTATGCCGCTTTACATCCACTTGACACACTAACAGAGAGATATCAATACATAGGTTTTAAGATTATTACTACTCAGATATATTCTTGTGCGGTGAGTCGGGCGTGTTGAGTCCAGTTCTCTGAGCAAGGAGTAGGTCTTGTCTATTACATATTGGGTTTATGGAACGGTATCTGAGCTAATTTGAAACTCTTGTTTTATGTATCACCCCACCTCACCTTTCCCGTTAAGCAGCCATAGTGTGTTTTCTGCATGTGTGACTCTGTTCTGTTTTGTAATTCAGTTCAAGTGTAACGGTTTTTACATTCCCTCTATAAGTGACACCTTATGAGAAGTGTCCTTTTCTGTGTGACTTATTTCACTTAGAATCGTCTTACCTAAATCCACTCATCATGCTGCTACTAGCCTTATGACATTGATTTCATGGCTGAGTGATATTCCATTCTACATAAGGACCACAACTTTTTTATCCATTTTTCGCTTTCCTGGGATATTTAAGGTGGAATGAAGTGGAGGTCCTTGTCAACAGAGCAGCCCTAAACTTTGGGGTGCTTGTGTCTTGCTGATTTTCAATTTTCCCACTTTATCCCCCCATGCGTGGAAGTGCCCTATGCTCTCTAAGCTGTGTTTTTTAGATGTTTCAGGACACACCGTACACTTCTCCAGAGTGGCTGTTGGCAATTTACATCCCGCCCATCAGTGTAGCAAGGCTCCCATTTCTCCATGGCCTGTCCTGCATTTCTGGTTTTGACACTTTTTTCAGCATGGCCCTTTTGACCGATGGGAAGCGAGACTTCTTTGTAGCGCTTATTTGCCTTTCCAGGTTGCTTGGTTGGCCAAAAAGGGCGTATGCGTTTTTTCCTGAATATATTCAGGAAAAAACGCATACGCCCATTTTGGCCAAGGGCATCATTGTCAACGTTTTGCCGCTTTTCATGTGCTTTAAAGGCGATTCGAATCTACCTCCTGAAATCTGTTTCCTGTAATTCTGCCTTGATTTCAAATCCTCTTCTTTGCCTTCCCTCAATATATTTGTGGACGAGAGTTATCATTTATAACTCTGCAGGTTTGTGAATTGCAGTGCCCTGAAGCTCCATTTTACAAGTCGCTTTTTTGGGAGCCGGCCGCAAAAGCGCAGGATGGCTTCAGGCCCTGTTCTGGTTCTGGGGGGCAGGCTGGGCCTGTGGTTAATTCTTCTTCCTGATGGGAAAATAGAGTGACCTGTGCCTGTCCCAACACCAAGAGCTAGTCTCTCATTGGTTCCCCGTCTTCCCGTTCATCCTCAGGACAAATTGCAACCTGTACGGAACAGGAGGTTAAAGGTGCTGATGCTCCAAGTAGGGAGATTGCTAGTAAAGTGGCTGGAATGGCGAACCCGAGCACAAGGAGATGAGAAATGAGGTGCGTTTTAGAAACCTTTCCCCATCACACGGTGTACCATCTTCTGGGTTTCTCATGCATGTTTTCGATGTAGGAAGATGCCCTTGAACCTGGAGATTTGGGACCCATGCGATGGGTAGCACGCAGTATTACTTTAAAGGGTCTGCGTTTGCTCACCCAACCTCACCAAACCTCTCAGCCCCAAGAGTGTCCACCCTTATGTCTCATCCAGCTGTGGGTCTAGATATGGTCAATCCAGGTTGCATCACAGCCCCTGAACGAATTGTGTAAGAATTTCTCTCTCTTTCCCTGTCTTTGTTTCATGGGTTTTTAAAAGTAATTTATTTTTATAATGGGGTTTAGCTGCTTTTCACGGCTGTGTTTAGGCCGCTTTACACCCACTTGACACACTAACAGAGAGATATCAATACATAGGTTTTAAGATTATTACTAGTCAGATATATTCTTGTGCGGTGAATCGGGCGTGTTGAGTCCAGTTCTCTGAGCAAGGAGTAGGTCTTGTCTATTACATATTGGGTTTATGGAACGGTATCTGAGCTAATTTGAAACTCTTGTTTTATGTATCACCCCACCTCACCTTTCCCGTTAAGCAGCCATAGTGTGTTTTCTGCATGTGAGACTCTGTTCTGTTTTGTAATTCATTTCAAGTGTAACGGTTTTTACATTCCCTCTATAAGTGACACCTTATGAGAAGTGTCCTTTTCTGTGTGACTTATTTCACTTAGAATCGTCTTACCTAAATCCACTCATCATGCTGCTACTAGCCTTATGACATTGATTTCATGGCTGAGTGATATTCCATTGTACATAAAGACCACAACTTTTTTATCCATTTTTCGCTTTCCTGGGATATTTAAGGTGGAAGGAAGTGGAGGTCCTTGTCAACAGAGCAGCCCTAAACTTTGGGGTGCTTGTGTTTTGCTGATTTTCAATTTTCCCACTTTATCCCCCCATGCGTGGAAGTGCCCTATGCTCTCTAAGCTGTGTTTTTTAGATGTTTCAGGACACACCGTACACTTCTCCAGAGTGGCTGTTGGCAATTTACATCCCGCCCATCAGTGTAGCAAGGCTCCCATTTCTCCATGGCCTGTCCTGCATTTCTGGTTTTGACACTTTTTCAGCATGGCCCTTTTGACTGATGGGAAGCGAGACTTCTTTGTAGCGCTGATTTGCCTTTCCAGGTTGCTTGGTTGGACAAAAAGGGCATCATTGTCAACGTTTTGCCGCTTTTCATGTGCTTTAAAGGCGATTCGAATCTACCTCCTGAAATCTGTTTCCTGCAATTCTGCCTTGATTTCAGATCCTCTTCTTTGCCTTCCCTCAATATATTTGTGGACGAGAGTTATCATTTATAACTCTGCAGGTTTGTGAATTGCAGTGCCCTGAAGCTCCATTTTACAAGTCGCTTTTTTGGGAGCCGGCCGCAAAGGCGCAGGATGGCTTCAGGCCCTGTTCTGGTTCCGGGGGGCAGGCTGAGCCTGTGGTTAATTCTTCTTCCTGATGGGAAAATAGAGTGACCTGTGCCTGTCCCAACACCAAGAGCTAGTCTCTCATTGGTTCCCCATCTTCCCGTTCATCCTGGGGACAAATTGCAACCTGTACGGAACAGGAGGTTAAAGGTGCTGATGCTCCAAGTAGGGAGATTGCTAGTAAAGTGGCTGGAATGGCGAACCCGAGCACAAGGAGATGAGAAATGAGGTGCGTTTTAGAAACCTTTCCCCATCACACGGTGTACCATCTTCTGGGTTTCTCATGCATGTTTTCGATGTAGGAAGATGCCCTTGAACCTGGAGATTTGGGACCCATGCGATGGGTAGCACGCAGTATTACTTTAAAGGGTCTGCGTTTGCTCACCCAACCTCACCAAACCTCTCAGCCCCAAGAGTGTCCACCCTTATGTCTCATCCAGCTGTGGGTCTAGATATGGTCAATCCAGGTTGCATCACAGCCCCTGAACGAATTGTGTAAGAATTTCTCTCTCTTTCCCTGTCTTTGTTTCATGGGTTTTTAAAAGTAATTTATTTTTATAATGGGGTTTAGCTGCTTTTCACGGCTGTGTTTAGGCCGCTTTACACCCACTTGACACACTAACCGAGAGATATCAATACATAGGTTTTAAGATTATTACTAGTCAGATATATTCTTGTGCAGTGAATCGGGCGTGTTGAGTCCAGTTCTCTGAGCAAGGAGTAGGTCTTGTCTATTACATATTGAGTTTATGGAACGGTATCTGAGCTAATTTGAAACTCTTGTTTTATGTATCACCCCACCTCACCTTTCCCGTTAAGCAGCCATAGTGTGTTTTCTGCATGTGTGACTCTGTTCTGTTTTGTAATTCAGTTCAAGTGTAACGGTTTTTACATTCCCTCTATAAGTGACACCTTATGAGAAGTGTCCTTTTCTGTGTGACTTATTTCACTTAGAGTCGTCTTACCTAAATCCACTCATCATGCTGCTACTAGCCTTATGACATTGATTTCATGGCTGAGTGATATTCCATTGTACATAAGGACCACAACTTTTTTATCCATTTTTCGCTTTCCTGGGATATTTAAGGTGGAATGAAGTGGAGGTCCTTGTCAACAGAGCAGCCCTAAACTTTGGGGTGCTTGTGTCTTGCTGATTTTCAATTTTCCCACTTTATCCCCCCATGCGTGGAAGTGCCCTATGCTCTCTAAGCTGTGTTTTTTAGATGTTTCAGGACACACCGTACACTTCTCCAGAGTGGCTGTTGGCAATTTACATCCCGCCCATCAGTGTAGCAAGGCTCCCATTTCTCCATGGCCTGTCCTGCATTTCTGGTTTTGACACTTTTTTCAGCATGGCCCTTTTGACCGATGGGAAGCGAGACTTCTTTGTAGCGCTGATTTGCCTTTCCAGGTTGCTTGGTTGGCCAAAAAGGGCGTATGCGTTTTTTCCTGAATATATTCAGGAAAAAACGCATACGCCCTTTTTGGCCAAGGGCATCATTGTCAACCTTTTGCCGCTTTTCATGTGCTTTAAAGGCGATTCGAATCTACCTCCTGAAATCTGTTTCCTGCAATTCTGCCTTGATTTCAAATCCTCTTCTTTGCCTTCCCGCAATATATTTGTGGACGAGAGTTATCATTTATAACTCTGCAGGTTTGTGAATTGCAGTGCCCTGAAGCTCCATTTTACAAGTCGCTTTTTTGGGAGCCGGCCGCAAAAGCGCAGGATGGCTTCAGGCCCTGTTCTGGTTCCGGGGGGCAGGCTGAGCCTGTGGTTAATTCTTCTTCCTGATGGGAAAATAGAGTGACCTGTGCCTGTCCCAACACCAAGAGCTAGTCTCTCATTGGTTCCCCGTCTTCCCGTTCATCCTCAGGACAAATTGCAACCTGTACGGAACAGGAGGTTAAAGGTGCTGATGCTCCAAGTAGGGAGATTGCTAGTAAAGTGGCTGGAATGGCGAACCCGAGCACAAGGAGATGAGAAATGAGGTGCGTTTTAGAAACCTTTCCCCATCACACGGTGTACCATCTTCTGGGTTTCTCATGCATGTTTTCGATGTAGGAAGATGCCCTTGAACCTGGAGATTTGGGACCCATGCGATGGGTAGCACGCAGTATTACTTTAAAGGGTCTGCGTTTGCTCACCCAACCTCACCAAACCTCTCAGCCCCAAGAGTGTCCACCCTTATGTCTCATCCAGCTGTGGGTCTAGATATGGTCAATCCAGGTTGCATCACAGCCCCTGAACGAATTGTGTAAGAATTTCTCTCTCTTTCCCTGTCTTTGTTTCATGGGTTTTTAAAAGTAATTTATTTTTATAATGGGGTTTAGCTGCTTTTCACGGCTGTGTTTATGCCGCTTTACACCCACTTGACACACTAACAGAGAGATATCAATACATAGGTTTTAAGATTATTAATAGTCAGATATATTCTTGTGCGGTGAATCGGGCGTGTTGAGTCCAGTTCTCTGAGCAAGGAGTAGGTCTTGTCTATTACATATTGGGTTTATGGAACGGTATCTGAGCTAATTTGAAACTCTTGTTTTATGTATCACCCCACCTCACCTTTCCAGTTAAGCAGCCATAGTGTGTTTTCTGCATGTGTGACTCTGTTCTGTTTTGTAATTCAGTTCAAGTGTAACGGTTTTTACATTCCCTCTATAAGTGACACCTTATGAGAAGTGTCCTTTTCTGTGTGACTTATTTCACTTAGAGTCGTCTTACCTAAATCCACTCATCATGCTGCTACTAGCCTTATGACATTGATTTCATGGCTGAGTGATATTCCATTGTACATAAGGACAACAACTTTTTTATCCATTTTTCGCTTTCCTGGGATATTTAAGGTGGAATGAAGTGGAGGTCCTTGTCAACAGAGCAGCCCTAAACTTTGGGGTGCTTGTGTCTTGCTGATTTTCAATTTTCCCGCTTTATCCCCCCATGCGTGGAAGTGCCCTATGCTCTCTAAGCTGTGTTTTTTAGATGTTTCAGGACCCACCGTACACTTCTCCAGAGTGGCTGTTGGCAATGTACATCCCGCCCATCAGTGTAGCAAGGCTCCCATTTCTCCATGGCCTGTCCTGCATTTCTGGTTTTGACACTTTTTTCAGCATGGCCCTTTTGACCGATGGGAAGCGAGACTTCTTTGTAGCGCTGATTTGCCTTTCCAGGTTGCTTGGTTGGCCAAAAAGGGCGTATGCGTTTTTTCCTGAATATATTCAGGAAAAAACGCATACGCCCTTTTTGGCCAAGGGCATCATTGTCAACGTTTTGCCGCTTTTCATGTGCTTTAAAGGCGATTCGAATCTACCTCCTGAAATCTGTTTCCTGCAATTCTGCCTTGATTTCAAATCCTCTTCTTTGCCTTCCCTCAATATATTTGTGGACGAGAGTTATCATTTATAACTCTGCAGGTTTGTGAATTGCAGTGCCCTGAAGCTCCATTTTACAAGTCGCTTTTTTGGGAGCCGGCCGCAAAAGCGCAGGATGGCTTCAGGCCCTGTTCTGGTTCTGGGGGGCAGGCTGAGCCTGTGGTTAATTCTTCTTCCTGATGGGAAAATAGAGTGACCTGTGCCTGTCCCAACACCAAGAGCTAGTCTCTCATTGGTTCCCCATCTTCCCGTTCATCCTCAGGACAAATTGCAACCTGTACGGAACAGGAGGTTAAAGGTGCTGATGCTCCAAGTAGGGAGATTGCTAGTAAAGTGGCTGGAATGGCGAACCCGAGCACAAGGAGATGAGAAATGAGGTGCGTTTTAGAAACCTTTCCCCATCACACGGTGTACCATCTTCTGGGTTTCTCATGCATGTTTTCGATGTAGGAAGATGCCCTTGAACCTGGAGATTTGGGACCCATGCGATGGATAGCACGCAGTATTACTTTAAAGGGTCTGCGTTTGCTCACCCAACCTCACCAAACCTCTCAGCCCCAAGAGTGTCCACCCTTATGTCTCATCCAGCTGTGGGTCTAGATATGGTCAATCCAGGTTGCATCACAGCCCCTGAACGAATTGTGTAAGAATTTCTCTCTCTTTCCCTGTCTTTGTTTCATGGGTTTTTAAAAGTAATTTATTTTTATAATGGGGTTTAGCTGCTTTTCACGGCTGTGTTTAGGCCGCTTTACACCCACTTGACACACTAACCGAGAGATATCAATACATAGGTTTTAAGATTATTACTAGTCAGATATATTCTTGTGCAGTGAATCGGGCGTGTTGAGTCCAGTTCTCTGAGCAAGGAGTAGGTCTTGTCTATTACATATTGAGTTTATGGAACGGTATCTGAGCTAATTTGAAACTCTTGTTTTATGTATCACCCCACCTCACCTTTCCCGTTAAGCAGCCATAGTGTGTTTTCTGCATGTGTGACTCTGTTCTGTTTTGTAATTCAGTTCAAGTGTAACGGTTTTTACATTCCCTCTATAAGTGACACCTTATGAGAAGTGTCCTTTTCTGTGTGACTTATTTCACTTAGAGTCGTCTTACCTAAATCCACTCATCATGCTGCTACTAGCCTTATGACATTGATTTCATGGCTGAGTGATATTCCATTGTACATAAGGACCACAACTTTTTTATCCATTTT
This sequence comes from Balaenoptera physalus, assembly GCF_965194825.1. NCBI lineage: Eukaryota > Metazoa > Chordata > Mammalia > Artiodactyla > Balaenopteridae > Balaenoptera > Balaenoptera physalus. The sequence goes on from NW_028126386.1 coordinate 160,742, forward strand.
TCGCTTTCCTGGGATATTTAAGGTGGAATGAAGTGGAGGTCCTTGTCAACAGAGCAGCCCTAAACTTTGGGGTGCTTGTGTCTTGCTGATTTTCAATTTTCCCACTTTATCCCCCCATGCGTGGAAGTGCCCTATGCTCTCTAAGCTGTGTTTTTTAGATGTTTCAGGACACACCGTACACTTCTCCAGAGTGGCTGTTGGCAATTTACATCCCGCCCATCAGTGTAGCAAGGCTCCCATTTCTCCATGGCCTGTCCTGCATTTCTGGTTTTGACACTTTTTTCAGCATGGCCCTTTTGACCGATGGGAAGCGAGACTTCTTTGTAGCGCTGATTTGCCTTTCCAGGTTGCTTGGTTGGCCAAAAAGGGCGTATGCGTTTTTTCCTGAATATATTCAGGAAAAAACGCATACGCCCTTTTTGGCCAAGGGCATCATTGTCAACCTTTTGCCGCTTTTCATGTGCTTTAAAGGCGATTCGAATCTACCTCCTGAAATCTGTTTCCTGCAATTCTGCCTTGATTTCAAATCCTCTTCTTTGCCTTCCCGCAATATATTTGTGGACGAGAGTTATCATTTATAACTCTGCAGGTTTGTGAATTGCAGTGCCCTGAAGCTCCATTTTACAAGTCGCTTTTTTGGGAGCCGGCCGCAAAAGCGCAGGATGGCTTCAGGCCCTGTTCTGGTTCCGGGGGGCAGGCTGAGCCTGTGGTTAATTCTTCTTCCTGATGGGAAAATAGAGTGACCTGTGCCTGTCCCAACACCAAGAGCTAGTCTCTCATTGGTTCCCCGTCTTCCCGTTCATCCTCAGGACAAATTGCAACCTGTACGGAACAGGAGGTTAAAGGTGCTGATGCTCCAAGTAGGGAGATTGCTAGTAAAGTGGCTGGAATGGCGAACCCGAGCACAAGGAGATGAGAAATGAGGTGCGTTTTAGAAACCTTTCCCCATCACACGGTGTACCATCTTCTGGGTTTCTCATGCATGTTTTCGATGTAGGAAGATGCCCTTGAACCTGGAGATTTGGGACCCATGCGATGGGTAGCACGCAGTATTACTTTAAAGGGTCTGCGTTTGCTCACCCAACCTCACCAAACCTCTCAGCCCCAAGAGTGTCCACCCTTATGTCTCATCCAGCTGTGGGTCTAGATATGGTCAATCCAGGTTGCATCACAGCCCCTGAACGAATTGTGTAAGAATTTCTCTCTCTTTCCCTGTCTTTGTTTCATGGGTTTTTAAAAGTAATTTATTTTTATAATGGGGTTTAGCTGCTTTTCACGGCTGTGTTTATGCCGCTTTACACCCACTTGACACACTAACAGAGAGATATCAATACATAGGTTTTAAGATTATTAATAGTCAGATATATTCTTGTGCGGTGAATCGGGCGTGTTGAGTCCAGTTCTCTGAGCAAGGAGTAGGTCTTGTCTATTACATATTGGGTTTATGGAACGGTATCTGAGCTAATTTGAAACTCTTGTTTTATGTATCACCCCACCTCACCTTTCCAGTTAAGCAGCCATAGTGTGTTTTCTGCATGTGTGACTCTGTTCTGTTTTGTAATTCAGTTCAAGTGTAACGGTTTTTATATTCCCTCTATAAGTGACACCTTATGAGAAGTGTCCTTTTCTGTGTGACTTATTTCACTTAGAGTCGTCTTACCTAAATCCACTCATCATGCTGCTACTAGCCTTATGACATTGATTTCATGGCTGAGTGATATTCCATTGTACATAAGGACAACAACTTTTTTATCCATTTTTCGCTTTCCTGGGATATTTAAGGTGGAATGAAGTGGAGGTCCTTGTCAACAGAGCAGCCCTAAACTTTGGGGTGCTTGTGTCTTGCTGATTTTCAATTTTCCCGCTTTATCCCCCCATGCGTGGAAGTGCCCTATGCTCTCTAAGCTGTGTTTTTTAGATGTTTCAGGACCCACCGTACACTTCTCCAGAGTGGCTGTTGGCAATGTACATCCCGCCCATCAGTGTAGCAAGGCTCCCATTTCTCCATGGCCTGTCCTGCATTTCTGGTTTTGACACTTTTTTCAGCATGGCCCTTTTGACCGATGGGAAGCGAGACTTCTTTGTAGCGCTGATTTGCCTTTCCAGGTTGCTTGGTTGGCCAAAAAGGGCGTATGCGTTTTTTCCTGAATATATTCAGGAAAAAACGCATACGCCCTTTTTGGCCAAGGGCATCATTGTCAACGTTTTGCCGCTTTTCATGTGCTTTAAAGGCGATTCGAATCTACCTCCTGAAATCTGTTTCCTGCAATTCTGCCTTGATTTCAAATCCTCTTCTTTGCCTTCCCTCAATATATTTGTGGACGAGAGTTATCATTTATAACTCTGCAGGTTTGTGAATTGCAGTGCCCTGAAGCTCCATTTTACAAGTCGCTTTTTTGGGAGCCGGCCGCAAAAGCGCAGGATGGCTTCAGGCCCTGTTCTGGTTCTGGGGGGCAGGCTGAGCCTGTGGTTAATTCTTCTTCCTGATGGGAAAATAGAGTGACCTGTGCCTGTCCCAACACCAAGAGCTAGTCTCTCATTGGTTCCCCATCTTCCCGTTCATCCTCAGGACAAATTGCAACCTGTACGGAACAGGAGGTTAAAGGTGCTGATGCTCCAAGTAGGGAGATTGCTAGTAAAGTGGCTGGAATGGCGAACCCGAGCACAAGGAGATGAGAAATGAGGTGCGTTTTAGAAACCTTTCCCCATCACACGGTGTACCATCTTCTGGGTTTCTCATGCATGTTTTCGATGTAGGAAGATGCCCTTGAACCTGGAGATTTGGGACCCATGCGATGGGTAGCACGCAGTATTACTTTAAAGGGTCTGCGTTTGCTCACCCAACCTCACCAAACCTCTCAGCCCCAAGAGTGTCCACCCTTATGTCTCATCCAGCTGTGGGTCTAGATATGGTCAATCCAGGTTGCATCACAGCCCCTGAACGAATTGTGTAAGAATTTCTCTCTCTTTCCCTGTCTTTGTTTCATGGGTTTTTAAAAGTAATTTATTTTTATAATGGGGTTTAGCTGCTTTTCACGGCTGTGTTTATGCCGCTTTACATCCACTTGACACACTAACAGAGAGATATCAATACATAGGTTTTAAGATTATTACTACTCAGATATATTCTTGTGCGGTGAGTCGGGCGTGTTGAGTCCAGTTCTCTGAGCAAGGAGTAGGTCTTGTCTATTACATATTGGGTTTATGGAACGGTATCTGAGCTAATTTGAAACTCTTGTTTTATGTATCACCCCACCTCACCTTTCCCGTTAAGCAGCCATAGTGTGTTTTCTGCATGTGTGACTCTGTTCTGTTTTGTAATTCTGTTCAAGTGTAACGGTTTTTACATTCCCTCTATAAGTGACACCTTATGAGAAGTGTCCTTTTCTGTGTGACTTATTTCACTTAGAATCGTCTTACCTAAATCCACTCATCATGCTGCTACTAGCCTTATGACATTGATTTCATGGCTGAGTGATATTCCATTGTACATAAGGACCACAACTTTTTTATCCATTTTTCGCTTTCCTGGGATATTTAAGGTGGAAGGAAGTGGAGGTCCTTGTCAACAGAGCAGCCCTAAACTTTGGGGTGCTTGTGTCTTGCTGATTTTCAATTTTCCCGCTTTATCCCCCCATGCGTGGAAGTGCCCTATGCTCTCTAAGCTGTGTTTTTTAGATGTTTCAGGACCCACCGTACACTTCTCCAGAGTGGCTGTTGGCAATTTACATCCCGCCCATCAGTGTAGCAAGGCTCCCATTTCTCCATGGCCTGTCCTGAATTTCTGGTTTTGACACTTTTTTCAGCATGGCCCTTTTGACCGATGGGAAGCGAGACTTCTTTGTAGCGCTGATTTGCCTTTCCAGGTTGCTTGGTTGGCCAAAAAGGGCATCATTGTCAACGTTTTGCCGCTTTTCATGTGCTTTAAAGGCGATTCGAATCTACCTCCTGAAATCTGTTTCCTGCAATTCTGCCTTGATTTCAAATCCTCTTCTTTGCCTTCCCTCAATATTTTTGTGGACGAGAGTTATCATTTATAACTCTGCAGGTTTGTGAATTGCAGTACCCTGAAGCTCCATTTTACAAGTCGCTTTTTTGGGAGCCGGCCGCAAAAGCGCAGGATGGCTTCAGGCCCTGTTCTGGTTCCGGGGGGCAGGCTGAGCCTGTGGTTAATTCTTCTTCCTGATGGGAAAATAGAGTGACCTGTGCCTGTCCCAACACCAAGAGCTAGTCTCTCATTGGTTCCCCATCTTCCCGTTCATCCTGGGGACAAATTGCAACCTGTACGGAACAGGAGGTTAAAGGTGCTGATGCTCCAAGTAGGGAGATTGCTAGTAAAGTGGCTGGAATGGCGAACCCGAGCACAAGGAGATGAGAAATGAGGTGCGTTTTAGAAACCTTTCCCCATCACACGGTGTACCATCTTCTGGGTTTCTCATGCATGTTTTCGATGTAGGAAGATGCCCTTGAACCTGGAGATTTGGGACCCATGCGATGGGTAGCACGCAGTATTACTTTAAAGGTTCTGCGTTTGCTCACCCAACCTCACCAAACCTCTCAGTCCCAAGAGTGTCCACCCTTATGTCTCATCCAGCTGTGGGTCTAGATATGGTCAATCCAGGTTGCATCACAGCCCCTGAACGAATTGTGTAAGAATTTCTCTCTCTTTCCCTGTCTTTGTTTCATGGGTTTTTAAAAGTAATTTATTTTTATAATGGGGTTTAGCTGCTTTTCACGGCTGTGTTTATGCCGCTTTACACCCACTTGACACACTAACAGAGAGATATCAATACATAGGTTTTAAGATTATTACTGGTCAGATATATTCTTGTGCGGTGAATCGGGCGTGTTGAGTCCAGTTCTCTGAGCAAGGAGTAGGTCTTGTCTATTACATATTGGGTTTATGGAACGGTATCTGAGCTAATTTGAAACTCTTGTTTTATGTATCACCCCACCTCACCTTTCCCGTTAAGCAGCCATAGTGTGTTTTCTGCATGTGTGACTCTGTTCTGTTTTGTAATTCAGTTCAAGTGTAACGGTTTTTACATTCCCTCTATAAGTGACACCTTATGAGAAGTGTCCTTTTCTGTGTGACTTATTTCACTTAGAATCGTCTTACCTAAATCCACTCATCATGCTGCTACTAGCCTTATGACATTGATTTCATGGCTGAGTGATATTCCATTGTACATAAGGACCACAACTTTTTTATCCATTTTTCGCTTTCCTGGGATATTTAAGGTGGAAGGAAGTGGAGGTCCTTGTCAACAGAGCAGCCCTAAACTTTGGGGTGCTTGTGTTTTGCTGATTTTCAATTTTCCCACTTTATCCCCCCATGCGTGGAAGTGCCCTATGCTCTCTAAGCTGTGTTTTTTCGATGTTTCAGGACACACCGTACACTTCTCCAGAGTGGCTGTTGGCAATTTACATCCCGCCCATCAGTGTAGCAAGGCTCCCATTTCTCCATGGCCTGTCCTGCATTTCTGGTTTTGACACTTTTTTCAGCATGGCCCTTTGGACCGATGGGAAGCGAGACTTCTTTGTAGCGCTGATTTGCCTTTCCAGGTTGCTTGGTTGGCCAAAAAGGGCGTATGCGTTTTTTCCTGAATATATTCAGGAAAAAACGCATACGCCCTTTTTGGCCAAGGGCATCATTGTCAACGTTTTGCCGCTTTTCATGTGCTTTAAAGGCGATTCGAATCTACCTCCTGAAATCTGTTTCCTGCAATTCTGCCTTGATTTCAAATCCTCTTCTTTGCCTTCCCTCAATATATTTGTGGACGAGAGTTATCATTTATAACTCTGCAGGTTTGTGAATTGCAGTGCCCTGAAGCTCCATTTTACAAGTCGCTTTTTTGGGAGCCGGCCGCAAAAGCGCAGGATGGCTTCAGGCCCTGTTCTGGTTCCGGGGGGCAGGCTGAGCCTGTGGTTAATTCTTCTTCCTGATGGGAAAATAGAGTGACCTGTGCCTGTCCCAACACCAAGAGCTAGTCTCTCATTGGTTCCCCGTCTTCCCGTTCATCCTGGGGACAAATTGCAACCTGTACGGAACAGGAGGTTAAAGGTGCTGATGCTCCAAGTAGGGAGATTGCTAGTAAAGTGGCTGGAATGGCGAACCCGAGCACAAGGAGATGAGAAATGAGGTGCGTTTTAGAAACCTTTCCCCATCACACGGTGTACCATCTTCTGGGTTTCTCATGCATGTTTTCGATGTAGGAAGATGCCCTTGAACCTGGAGATTTGGGACCCATGCGATGGGTAGCACGCAGTATTACTTTAAAGGGTCTGCGTTTGCTCACCCAACCTCACCAAACCTCTCAGCCCCAAGAGTGTCCACCCTTATGTCTCATCCAGCTGTGGGTCTAGATATGGTCAATCCAGGTTGCATCACAGCCCCTGAACGAATTGTGTAAGAATTTCTCTCTCTTTCCCTGTCTTTGTTTCATGGGTTTTTAAAAGTAATTTATTTTTATAATGGGGTTTAGCTGCTTTTCACGGCTGTGTTTATGCCGCTTTACATCCACTTGACACACTAACAGAGAGATATCAATACATAGGTTTTAAGATTATTACTACTCAGATATATTCTTGTGCGGTGAGTCGGGCGTGTTGAGTCCAGTTCTCTGAGCAAGGAGTAGGTCTTGTCTATTACATATTGGGTTTATGGAACGGTATCTGAGCTAATTTGAAACTCTTGTTTTATGTATCACCCCACCTCACCTTTCCCGTTAAGCAGCCATAGTGTGTTTTCTGCATGTGTGACTCTGTTCTGTTTTGTAATTCAGTTCAAGTGTAACGGTTTTTACATTCCCTCTATAAGTGACACCTTATGAGAAGTGTCCTTTTCTGTGTGACTTATTTCACTTAGAATCGTCTTACCTAAATCCACTCATCATGCTGCTACTAGCCTTATGACATTGATTTCATGGCTGAGTGATATTCCATTGTACATAAGGACCACAACTTTTTTATCCATTTTTCGCTTTCCTGGGATATTTAAGGTGGAAGGAAGTGGAGGTCCTTGTCAACAGAGCAGCCCTAAACTTTGGGGTGCTTGTGTCTTGCTGATTTTCAATTTTCCCGCTTTATCCCCCCATGCGTGGAAGTGCCCTATGCTCTCTAAGCTGTGTTTTTTAGATGTTTCAGGACCCACCGTACACTTCTCCAGAGTGGCTGTTGGCAATTTACATCCCGCCCATCAGTGTAGCAAGGCTCCCATTTCTCCATGGCCTGTCCTGCATTTCTGGTTTTGACACTTTTTTCAGCATGGCCCTTTTGACCGATGGGAAGCGAGACTTCTTTGTAGCGCTGATTTGCCTTTCCAGGTTGCTTGGTTGGCCAAAAAGGGCATCATTGTCAACGTTTTGCCGCTTTTCATGTGCTTTAAAGGCGATTCGAATCTACCTCCTGAAATCTGTTTCCTGCAATTCTGCCTTGATTTCAAATCCTCTTCTTTGCCTTCCCGCAATATATTTGTGGACGAGAGTTATCATTTATAACTCTGCAGGTTTGTGAATTGCAGTGCCCTGAAGCTCCATTTTACAAGTCGCTTTTTTGGGAGCCGGCCGCAAAAGCGCAGGATGGCTTCAGGCCCTGTTCTGGTTCCGGGGGGCAGGCTGAGCCTGTGGTTAATTCTTCTTCCTGATGGGAAAATAGAGTGACCTGTGCCTGTCCCAACACCAAGAGCTAGTCTCTCATTGGTTCCCCGTCTTCCCGTTCATCCTCAGGACAAATTGCAACCTGTACGGAACAGGAGGTTAAAGGTGCTGATGCTCCAAGTAGGGAGATTGCTAGTAAAGTGGCTGGAATGGCGAACCCGAGCACAAGGAGATGAGAAATGAGGTGCGTTTTAGAAACCTTTCCCCATCACACGGTGTACCATCTTCTGGGTTTCTCATGCATGTTTTCGATGTAGGAAGATGCCCTTGAACCTGGAGATTTGGGACCCATGCGATGGGTAGCACGCAGTATTACTTTAAAGGGTCTGCGTTTGCTCACCCAACCTCACCAAACCTCTCAGCCCCAAGAGTGTCCACCCTTATGTCTCATCCAGCTGTGGGTCTAGATATGGTCAATCCAGGTTGCATCACAGCCCCTGAACGAATTGTGTAAGAATTTCTCTCTCTTTCCCTGTCTTTGTTTCATGGGTTTTTAAAAGTAATTTATTTTTATAATGGGGTTTAGCTGCTTTTCACGGCTGTGTTTATGCCGCTTTACACCCACTTGACACACTAACAGAGAGATATCAATACATAGGTTTTAAGATTATTAATAGTCAGATATATTCTTGTGCGGTGAATCGGGCGTGTTGAGTCCAGTTCTCTGAGCAAGGAGTAGGTCTTGTCTATTACATATTGGGTTTATGGAACGGTATCTGAGCTAATTTGAAACTCTTGTTTTATGTATCACCCCACCTCACCTTTCCAGTTAAGCAGCCATAGTGTGTTTTCTGCATGTGTGACTCTGTTCTGTTTTGTAATTCAGTTCAAGTGTAACGGTTTTTACATTCCCTCTATAAGTGACACCTTATGAGAAGTGTCCTTTTCTGTGTGACTTATTTCACTTAGAGTCGTCTTACCTAAATCCACTCATCATGCTGCTACTAGCCTTATGACATTGATTTCATGGCTGAGTGATATTCCATTGTACATAAGGACAACAACTTTTTTATCCATTTTTCGCTTTCCTGGGATATTTAAGGTGGAATGAATTGGAGGTCCTTGTCAACAGAGCAGCCCTAAACTTTGGGGTGCTTGTGTCTTGCTGATTTTCAATTTTCCCGCTTTATCCCCCCATGCGTGGAAGTGCCCTATGCTCTCTAAGCTGTGTTTTTTAGATGTTTCAGGACCCACCGTACACTTCTCCAGAGTGGCTGTTGGCAATGTACATCCCGCCCATCAGTGTAGCAAGGCTCCCATTTCTCCATGGCCTGTCCTGCATTTCTGGTTTTGACACTTTTTTCAGCATGGCCCTTTTGACCGATGGGAAGCGAGACTTCTTTGTAGCGCTGATTTGCCTTTCCAGGTTGCTTGGTTGGCCAAAAAGGGCGTATGCGTTTTTTCCTGAATATATTCAGGAAAAAACGCATACGCCCTTTTTGGCCAAGGGCATCATTGTCAACGTTTTGCCGCTTTTCATGTGCTTTAAAGGCGATTCGAATCTACCTCCTGAAATCTGTTTCCTGCAATTCTGCCTTGATTTCAAATCCTCTTCTTTGCCTTCCCTCAATATATTTGTGGACGAGAGTTATCATTTATAACTCTGCAGGTTTGTGAATTGCAGTGCCCTGAAGCTCCATTTTACAAGTCGCTTTTTTGGGAGCCGGCCGCAAAAGCGCAGGATGGCTTCAGGCCCTGTTCTGGTTCTGGGGGGCAGGCTGAGCCTGTGGTTAATTCTTCTTCCTGATGAGAAAATAGAGTGACCTGTGCCTGTCCCAACACCAAGAGCTAGTCTCTCATTGGTTCCCCATCTTCCCGTTCATCCTCAGGACAAATTGCAACCTGTACGGAACAGGAGGTTAAAGGTGCTGATGCTCCAAGTAGGGAGATTGCTAGTAAAGTGGCTGGAATGGCGAACCCGAGCACAAGGAGATGAGAAATGAGGTGCGTTTTAGAAACCTTTCCCCATCACACGGTGTACCATCTTCTGGGTTTCTCATGCATGTTTTCGATGTAGGAAGATGCCCTTGAACCTGGAGATTTGGGACCCATGCGATGGGTAGCACGCAGTATTACTTTAAAGGGTCTGCGTTTGCTCACCCAACCTCACCAAACCTCTCAGCCCCAAGAGTGTCCACCCTTATGTCTCATCCAGCTGTGGGTCTAGATATGGTCAATCCAGGTTGCATCACAGCCCCTGAACGAATTGTGTAAGAATTTCTCTCTCTTTCCCTGTCTTTGTTTCATGGGTTTTTAAAAGTAATTTATTTTTATAATGGGGTTTAGCTGCTTTTCACGGCTGTGTTTATGCCGCTTTACATCCACTTGACACACTAACAGAGAGATATCAATACATAGGTTTTAAGATTATTACTACTCAGATATATTCTTGTGCGGTGAGTCGGGCGTGTTGAGTCCAGTTCTCTGAGCAAGGAGTAGGTCTTGTCTATTACATATTGGGTTTATGGAACGGTATCTGAGCTAATTTGAAACTCTTGTTTTATGTATCACCCCACCTCACCTTTCCCGTTAAGCAGCCATAGTGTGTTTTCTGCATGTGTGACTCTGTTCTGTTTTGTAATTCAGTTCAAGTGTAACGGTTTTTACATTCCCTCTATAAGTGACACCTTATGAGAAGTGTCCTTTTCTGTGTGACTTATTTCACTTAGAATCGTCTTACCTAAATCCACTCATCATGCTGCTACTAGCCTTATGACATTGATTTCATGGCTGAGTGATATTCCATTGTACATAAGGACCACAACTTTTTTATCCATTTTTCGCTTTCCTGGGATATTTAAGGTGGAAGGAAGTGGAGGTCCTTGTCAACAGAGCAGCCCTAAACTTTGGGGTGCTTGTGTCTTGCTGATTTTCAATTTTCCCGCTTTATCCCCCCATGCGTGGAAGTGCCCTATGCTCTCTAAGCTGTGTTTTTTAGATGTTTCAGGACCCACCGTACACTTCTCCAGAGTGGCTGTTGGCAATTTACATCCCGCCCATCAGTGTAGCAAGGCTCCCATTTCTCCATGGCCTGTCCTGAATTTCTGGTTTTGACACTTTTTTCAGCATGGCCCTTTTGACCGATGGGAAGCGAGACTTCTTTGTAGCGCTGATTTGCCTTTCCAGGTTGCTTGGTTGGCCAAAAAGGGCATCATTGTCAACGTTTTGCCGCTTTTCATGTGCTTTAAAGGCGATTCGAATCTACCTCCTGAAATCTGTTTCCTGCAATTCTGCCTTGATTTCAAATCCTCTTCTTTGCCTTCCCTCAATATTTTTGTGGACGAGAGTTATCATTTATAACTCTGCAGGTTTGTGAATTGCAGTACCCTGAAGCTCCATTTTACAAGTCGCTTTTTTGGGAGCCGGCCGCAAAAGCGCAGGATGGCTACAGGCCCTGTTCTGGTTCCGGGGGGCAGGCTGAGCCTGTGGTTAATTCTTCTTCCTGATGGGAAAATAGAGTGACCTGTGCCTGTCCCAACACCAAGAGCTAGTCTCTCATTGGTTCCCCATCTTCCCGTTCATCCTGGGGACAAATTGCAACCTGTACGGAACAGGAGGTTAAAGGTGCTGATGCTCCAAGTAGGGAGATTGCTAGTAAAGTGGCTGGAATGGCGAACCCGAGCACAAGGAGATGAGAAATGAGGTGCGTTTTAGAAACCTTTCCCCATCACACGGTGTACCATCTTCTGGGTTTCTCATGCATGTTTTCGATGTAGGAAGATGCCCTTGAACCTGGAGATTTGGGACCCATGCGATGGGTAGCACGCAGTATTACTTTAAAGGGTCTGCGTTTGCTCACCCAACCTCACCAAACCTCTCAGCCCCAAGAGTGTCCACCCTTATGTCTCATCCAGCTGTGGGTCTAGATATGGTCAATCCAGGTTGCATCACAGCCCCTGAACGAATTGTGTAAGAATTTCTCTCTCTTTCCCTGTCTTTGTTTCATGGGTTTTTAAAAGTAATTTATTTTTATAATGGGGTTTAGCTGCTTTTCACGGCTGTGTTTATGCCGCTTTACACCCACTTGACACACTAACAGAGAGATATCAATACATAGGTTTTAAGATTATTACTGGTCAGATATATTCTTGTGCGGTGAATCGGGCGTGTTGAGTCCAGTTCTCTGAGCAAGGAGTAGGTCTTGTCTATTACATATTGGGTTTATGGAACGGTATCTGAGCTAATTTGAAACTCTTGTTTTATGTATCACCCCACCTCACCTTTCCCGTTAAGCAGCCATAGTGTGTTTTCTGCATGTGTGACTCTGTTCTGTTTTGTAATTCAGTTCAAGTGTAACGGTTTTTACATTCCCTCTATAAGTGACACCTTATGAGAAGTGTCCTTTTCTGTGTGACTTATTTCACTTAGAATCGTCTTACCTAAATCCACTCATCATGCTGCTACTAGCCTTATGACATTGATTTCATGGCTGAGTGATATTCCATTGTACATAAGGACCACAACTTTTTTATCCATTTTTCGCTTTCCTGGGATATTTAAGGTGGAAGGAAGTGGAGGTCCTTGTCAACAGAGCAGCCCTAAACTTTGGGGTGCTTGTGTTTTGCTGATTTTCAATTTTCCCACTTTATCCCCCCATGCGTGGAAGTGCCCTATGCTCTCTAAGCTGTGTTTTTTCGATGTTTCAGGACACACCGTACACTTCTCCAGAGTGGCTGTTGGCAATTTACATCCCGCCCATCAGTGTAGCAAGGCTCCCATTTCTCCATGGCCTGTCCTGCATTTCTGGTTTTGACACTTTTTTCAGCATGGCCCTTTGGACCGATGGGAAGCGAGACTTCTTTGTAGCGCTGATTTGCCTTTCCAGGTTGCTTGGTTGGCCAAAAAGGGCGTATGCGTTTTTTCCTGAATATATTCAGGAAAAAACGCATACGCCCTTTTTGGCCAAGGGCATCATTGTCAACGTTTTGCCGCTTTTCATGTGCTTTAAAGGCGATTCGAATCTACCTCCTGAAATCTGTTTCCTGCAATTCTGCCTTGATTTCAAATCCTCTTCTTTGCCTTCCCTCAATATATTTGTGGACGAGAGTTATCATTTATAACTCTGCAGGTTTGTGAATTGCAGTACCCTGAAGCTCCATTTTACAAGTCGCTTTTTTGGGAGCCGGCCGCAAAAGCGCAGGATGGCTTCAGGCCCTGTTCTGGTTCCGGGGGGCAGGCTGAGCCTGTGGTTAATTCTTCTTCCTGATGGGAAAATAGAGTGACCTGTGCCTGTCCCAACACCAAGAGCTAGTCTCTCATTGGTTCCCCGTCTTCCCGTTCATCCTGGGGACAAATTGCAACCTGTATGGAACAGGAGGTTAAAGGTGCTGATGCTCCAAGTAGGGAGATTGCTAGTAAAGTGGCTGGAATGGCGAACCCGAGCACAAGGAGATGAGAAATGAGGTGCGTTTTAGAAACCTTTCCCCATCACACGGTGTACCATCTTCTGGGTTTCTCATGCATGTTTTCGATGTAGGAAGATGCCCTTGAACCTGGAGATTTGGGACCCATGCGATGGGTAGCACGCAGTATTACTTTAAAGGGTCTGCGTTTGCTCACCCAACCTCACCAAACCTCTCAGCCCCAAGAGTGTCCACCCTTATGTCTCATCCAGCTGTGGGTCTAGATATGGTCAATCCAGGTTGCATCACAGCCCCTGAACGAATTGTGTAAGAATTTCTCTCTCTTTCCCTGTCTTTGTTTCATGGGTTTTTAAAAGTAATTTATTTTTATAATGGGGTTTAGCTGCTTTTCACGGCTGTGTTTATGCCGCTTTACACCCACTTGACACACTAACAGAGAGATATCAATACATAGGTTTTAAGATTATTACTGGTCAGATATATTCTTGTGCGGTGAATCGGGCGTGTTGAGTCCAGTTCTCTGAGCAAGGAGTAGGTCTTGTCTATTACATATTGGGTTTATGGAACGGTATCTGAGCTAATTTGAAACTCTTGTTTTATGTATCACCCCACCTCACCTTTCCCGTTAAGCAGCCATAGTGTGTTTTCTGCATGTGTGACTCTGTTCTGTTTTGTAATTCAGTTCAAGTGTAACGGTTTTTACATTCCCTCTATAAGTGACACCTTATGAGAAGTGTCCTTTTCTGTGTGACTTATTTCACTTAGAATCGTCTTACCTAAATCCACTCATCATGCTGCTACTAGCCTTATGACATTGATTTCATGGCTGAGTGATATTCCATTGTACATAAGGACCACAACTTTTTTATCCATTTTTCGCTTTCCTGGGATATTTAAGGTGGAAGGAAGTGGAGGTCCTTGTCAACAGAGCAGCCCTAAACTTTGGGGTGCTTGTGTTTTGCTGATTTTCAATTTTCCCACTTTATCCCCCCATGCGTGGAAGTGCCCTATGCTCTCTAAGCTGTGTTTTTTCGATGTTTCAGGACACACCGTACACTTCTCCAGAGTGGCTGTTGGCGATTTACATCCCGCCCATCAGTGTAGCAAGGCTCCCATTTCTCCATGGCCTGTCCTGCATTTCTGGTTTTGACACTTTTTTCAGCATGGCCCTTTGGACCGATGGGAAGCGAGACTTCTTTGTAGCGCTGATTTGCCTTTCCAGGTTGCTTGGTTGGCCAAAAAGGGCGTATGCGTTTTTTCCTGAATATATTCAGGAAAAAACGCATACGCCCTTTTTGGCCAAGGGCATCATTGTCAACGTTTTGCCGCTTTTCATGTGCTTTAAAGGCGATTCGAATCTACCTCCTGAAATCTGTTTCCTGCAATTCTGCCTTGATTTCAAATCCTCTTCTTTGCCTTCCCTCAATATATTTGTGGACGAGAGTTATCATTTATAACTCTGCAGGTTTGTGAATTGCAGTGCCCTGAAGCTCCATTTTACAAGTCGCTTTTTTGGGAGCCGGCCGCAAAAGCGCAGGATGGCTTCAGGCCCTGTTCTGGTTCCGGGGGGCAGGCTGAGCCTGTGGTTAATTCTTCTTCCTGATGGGAAAATAGAGTGACCTGTGCCTGTCCCAACACCAAGAGCTAGTCTCTCATTGGTTCCCCGTCTTCCCGTTCATCCTGGGGACAAATTGCAACCTGTACGGAACAGGAGGTTAAAGGTGCTGATGCTCCAAGTAGGGAGATTGCTAGTAAAGTGGCTGGAATGGCGAACCCGAGCACAAGGAGATGAGAAATGAGGTGCGTTTTAGAAACCTTTCCCCATCACACGGTGTACCATCTTCTGGGTTTCTCATGCATGTTTTCGATGTAGGAAGATGCCCTTGAACCTGGAGATTTGGGACCCATGCGATGGGTAGCACGCAGTATTACTTTAAAGGGTCTGCGTTTGCTCACCCAACCTCACCAAACCTCTCAGCCCCAAGAGTGTCCACCCTTATGTCTCATCCAGCTGTGGGTCTAGATATGGTCAATCCAGGTTGCATCACAGCCCCTGAACGAATTGTGTAAGAATTTCTCTCTCTTTCCCTGTCTTTGTTTCATGGGTTTTTAAAAGTAATTTATTTTTATAATGGGGTTTAGCTGCTTTTCACGGCTGTGTTTATGCCGCTTTACACCCACTTGACACACTAACAGAGAGATATCAATACATAGGTTTTAAGATTATTACTGGTCAGATATATTCTTGTGCGGTGAATCGGGCGTGTTGAGTCCAGTTCTCTGAGCAAGGAGTATGTCTTGTCTATTACATATTGGGTTTATGGAACGGTATCTGAGCTAATTTGAAACTCTTGTTTTATGTATCACCCCACCTCACCTTTCCCGTTAAGCAGCCATAGTGTGTTTTCTGCATGTGTGACTCTGTTCTGTTTTGTAATTCAGTTCAAGTGTAACGGTTTTTACATTCCCTCTATAAGTGACACCTTATGAGAAGTGTCCTTTTCTGTGTGACTTATTTCACTTAGAATCGTCTTACCTAAATCCACTCATCATGCTGCTACTAGCCTTATGACATTGATTTCATGGCTGAGTGATATTCCATTGTACATAGGGACCACAACTTTTTTATCCATTTTTTGCTTTCCTGGGATATTTAAGGTGGAAGGAAGTGGAGGTCCTTGTCAACAGAGCAGCCCTAAACTTTGGGGTGCTTGTGTTTTGCTGATTTTCAATTTTCCCACTTTATCCCCCCATGCGTGGAAGTGCCCTATGCTCTCTAAGCGATGTTTTTTCGATGTTTCAGGACACACCGTACACTTCTCCAGAGTAGCTGTTGGCAATTTACATCCCGCCCATCAGTGTAGCAAGGCTCCCATTTCTCCATGGCCTGTCCTGCATTTCTGGTTTTGACACTTTTTTCAGCATGGCCCTTTGGACCGATGGGAAGCGAGACTTCTTTGTAGCGCTGATTTGCCTTTCCAGGTTGCTTGGTTGGCCAAAAAGGGCGTATGCGTTTTTTCCTGAATATATTCAGGAAAAAACGCATACGCCCTTTTTGGCCAAGGGCATCATTGTCAACGTTTTGCCGCTTTTCATGTGCTTTAAAGGCGATTCGAATCTACCTACTGAAATCTGTTTCCTGCAATTCTGCCTTGATTTCAAATCCTCTTCTTTGCCTTCCCTCAATATATTTGTGGACGAGAGTTATCATTTATAACTCTGCAGGTTTGTGAATTGCAGTGCCCTGAAGCTCCATTTTACAAGTCGCTTTTTTGGGAGCCGGCCGCAAAAGCGCAGGATGGCTTCAGGCCCTCTTCTGGTTCCGGGGGGCAGGCTGAGCCTGTGGTTAATTCTTCTTCCTGATGGGAAAATAGAGTGACCTGTGCCTGTCCCAACACCAAGAGCTAGTCTCTCATTGGTTCCCCGTCTTCCCGTTCATCCTGGGGACAAATTGCAACCTGTACGGAACAGGAGGTTAAAGGTGCTGATGCTCCAAGTAGGGAGATTGCTAGTAACGTGGCTGGAATGGCGAACCCGAGCACAAGGAGATGAGAAATGAGGTCCGTTTTAGAAATCTTTCCCCATCACACGGTGTACCATCTTCTGGGTTTCTCATGCATGTTTTCGATGTAGGAAGATGCCCTTGAACCTGGAGATTTGGGACCCATGCGATGGGTAGCACGCAGTATTACTTTAAAGGGTCTGCGTTTGCTCACCCAACCTCACCAAACCTCTCAGTCCCAAGAGTGTCCACCCTTATGTCTCATTCAGCTGTGGGTCTAGATATGGTCAATCCAGGTTGCATCACAGCCCCTGAACGAATTGTGTAAGAATTTCTCTCTCTTTCCCTGTCTTTGTTTCATGGGTTTTTAAAAGTAATTTATTTTTATAATGGGGTTTAGCTGCTTTTCACGGCTGTGTTTATGCCGCTTTACACCCACTTGACACACTAACAGAGAGATATCAATACATAGGTTTTAAGATTATTACTAGTCAGATATATTCTTGTGCGGTGAATCGGGCGTGTTGAGTCCAGTTCTCTGAGCAAGGAGTAGGTCTTGTCTATTACATATTGGGTTTATGGAACGGTATCTGAGCTAATTTGAAACTCTTGTTTTATGTATCACCCCACCTCACCTTTCCCGTTAAGCAGCCATAGTGTGTTTTCTGCATGTGTGACTCTGTTCTGTTTTGTAATTCAGTTCAAGTGTAACGGTTTTTACATTCCCTCTATAAGTGACACCTTATGAGAAGTGTCCTTTTCTGTGTGAATTATTTCACTTAGAATCGTCTTACCTAAATCCACTCATCATGCTGCTACTAGCCTTATGACATTGATTTCATGGCTGAGTGATATTCCATTGTACATAAGGACCACAACTTTTTTATCCATTTTTCGCTTTCCTGGGATATTTAAGGTGGAAGGAAGTGGAGGTCCTTGTCAACAGAGCAGCCCTAAACTTTGGGGTGCTTGTGTCTTGCTGATTTTCAATTTTCCCGCTTTATCCCCCCATGCGTGGAAGTGCCCTATGCTCTCTAAGCTGTGTTTTTTAGATGTTTCAGGACCCACCGTACACTTCTCCAGAGTGGCTGTTGGCAATGTACATCCCGCCCATCAGTGTAGCAAGGCTCCCATTTCTCCATGGCCTGTCCTGCATTTCTGGTTTTGACACTTTTTTCAGCATGGCCCTTTGGACCGATGGGAAGCGAGACTTCTTTGTAGCGCTGATTTGCCTTTCCAGGTTGCTTGGATGGCCAAAAAGGGCGTATGCGTTTTTTCCTGAATATATTCAGGAAAAAACGCATACGCCCTTTTTGGCCAAGGGCATCATTGTCAACGTTTTGCCGCTTTTCATGTGCTTTAATGGCGATTCGAATCTACCTCCTGAAATCTGTTTCCTGCAATTCTGCCTTGATTTCAAATCCTCTTCTTTGCCTTCCCTCAATATATTTGTGGACGAGAGTTATCATTTATAACTCTGCAGGTTTGTGAATTGCAGTGCCCTGAAGCTCCATTTTACAAGTCGCTTTTTTGGGAGCCGGCCGCAAAAGCGCAGGATGGCTTCAGGCCCTGTTCTGGTTCCGGGGGGCAGGCTGAGCCTGTGGTTAATTCTTCTTCCTGATGGGAAAATAGAGTGACCTGTGCCTGTCCCAACACCAAGAGCTAGTCTCTCATTGGTTCCCCATTTTCCCGTTCATCCTCAGGACAAATTGCAACCTGTACGGAACAGGAGGTTAAAGGTGCTGATGCTCCAAGTAGGGAGATTGCTAGTAAAGTGGCTGGAATGGCGAACCCGAGCACAAGGAGATGAGAAATGAGGTGCGTTTTAGAAACCTTTCCCCATCACACGGTGTACCATCTTCTGGGTTTCTCATGCATGTTTTCGATGTAGGAAGATGCCCTTGAACCTGGAGATTTGGGACCCATGCGATGGGTAGCACGCAGTATTACTTTAAAGGGTCTGCGTTTGCTCACCCAACCTCACCAAACCTCTCAGCCCCAAGAGTGTCCACCCTTATGTCTCATCCAGCTGTGGGTCTAGATATGGTCAATCCAGGTTGCATCACAGCCCCTGAACGAATTGTGTAAGAATTTCTCTCTCTTTCCCTGTCTTTGTTTCATGGGTTTTTAAAAGTAATTTATTTTTATAATGGGGTTTAGCTGCTTTTCACGGCTGTGTTTATGCCGCTTTACATCCACTTGACACACTAACAGAGAGATATCAATACATAGGTTTTAAGATTATTACTACTCAGATATATTCTTGTGCGGTGAGTCGGGCGTGTTGAGTCCAGTTCTCTGAGCAAGGAGTAGGTCTTGTCTATTACATATTGGGTTTATGGAACGGTATCTGAGCTAATTTGAAACTCTTGTTTTATGTATCACCCCACCTCACCTTTCCCGTTAAGCAGCCATAGTGTGTTTTCTGCATGTGTGACTCTGTTCTGTTTTGTAATTCAGTTCAAGTGTAACGGTTTTTACATTCCCTCTATAAGTGACACCTTATGAGAAGTGTCCTTTTCTGTGTGACTTATTTCACTTAGAATCGTCTTACCTAAATCCACTCATCATGCTGCTACTAGCCTTATGACATTGATTTCATGGCTGAGTGATATTCCATTGTACATAAGGACAACAACTTTTTTATCCATTTTTCGCTTTCCTGGGATATTTAAGGTGGAAGGAAGTGGAGGTCCTTGTCAACAGAGCAGCCCTAAACTTTGGGGTGCTTGTGTTTTGCTGATTTTCAATTTTCCCACTTTATCCCCCCATGCGTGGAAGTGCCCTATGCTCTCTAAGCTGTGTTTTTTCGATGTTTCAGGACACACCGTACACTTCTCCAGAGTGGCTGTTGGCGATTTACATCCCGCCCATCAGTGTAGCAAGGCTCCCATTTCTCCATGGCCTGTCCTGAATTTCTGGTTTTGACACTTTTTTCAGCATGGCCCTTTGGACCGATGGGAAGCGAGACTTCTTTGTAGCGCTGATTTGCCTTTCCAGGTTGCTTGGTTGGCCAAAAAGGGCGTATGCGTTTTTTCCTGAATATATTCAGGAAAAAACGCATACGCCCTTTTTGGTCAAGGGCATCATTGTCAACGTTTTGCCGCTTTTCATGTGCTTTAAAGGCGATTCGAATCTACCTCCTGAAATCTGTTTCCTGCAATTCTGCCTTGATTTCAAATCCTCTTCTTTGCCTTCCCTCAATATATTTGTGGACGAGAGTTATCATTTATAACTCTGCAGGTTTGTGAATTGCAGTGCCCTGAAGCTCCATTTTACAAGTCGCTTTTTTGGGAGCCGGCCGCAAAAGCGCAGGATGGCTTCAGGCCCTGTTCTGGTTCCGGGGGGCAGGCTGAGCCTGTGGTTAATTCTTCTTCCTGATGGGAAAATAGAGTGACCTGTGCCTGTCCCAACACCAAGAGCTAGTCTCTCATTGGTTCCCCGTCTTCCCGTTCATCCTGGGGACAAATTGCAACCTGTACGGAACAGGAGGTTAAAGGTGCTGATGCTCCAAGTAGGGAGATTGCTAGTAAAGTGGCTGGAATGGCGAACCCGAGCACAAGGAGATGAGAAATGAGGTGCGTTTTAGAAACCTTTCCCCATCACACGGTGTACCATCTTCTGGGTTTCTCATGCATGTTTTCGATGTAGGAAGATGCCCTTGAACCTGGAGATTTGGGACCCATGCGATGGGTAGCACGCAGTATTACTTTAAAGGGTCTGCGTTTGCTCACCCAACCTCACCAAACCTCTCAGCCCCAAGAGTGTCCACCCTTATGTCTCATCCAGCTGTGGGTCTAGATATGGTCAATCCAGGTTGCATCACAGCCCCTGAACGAATTGTGTAAGAATTTCTCTCTCTTTCCCTGTCTTTGTTTCATGGGTTTTTAAAAGTAATTTATTTTTATAATGGGGTTTAGCTGCTTTTCACGGCTGTGTTTATGCCGCTTTACACCCACTTGACACACTAACAGAGAGATATCAATACATAGGTTTTAAGATTATTAATAGTCAGATATATTCTTGTGCGGTGAATCGGGCGTGTTGAGTCCAGTTCTCTGAGCAAGGAGTAGGTCTTGTCTATTACATATTGGGTTTATGGAACGGTATCTGAGCTAATTTGAAACTCTTGTTTTATGTATCACCCCACCTCACCTTTCCAGTTAAGCAGCCATAGTGTGTTTTCTGCATGTGTGACTCTGTTCTGTTTTGTAATTCAGTTCAAGTGTAACGGTTTTTACATTCCCTCTATAAGTGACACCTTATGAGAAGTGTCCTTTTCTGTGTGACTTATTTCACTTAGAGTCGTCTTACCTAAATCCACTCATCATGCTGCTACTAGCCTTATGACATTGATTTCATGGCTGAGTGATATTCCATTGTACATAAGGACAACAACTTTTTTATCCATTTTTCGCTTTCCTGGGATATTTAAGGTGGAATGAAGTGGAGGTCCTTGTCAACAGAGCAGCCCTAAACTTTGGGGTGCTTGTGTCTTGCTGATTTTCAATTTTCCCGCTTTATCCCCCCATGCGTGGAAGTGCCCTATGCTCTCTAAGCTGTGTTTTTTAGATGTTTCAGGACCCACCGTACACTTCTCCAGAGTGGCTGTTGGCAATGTACATCCCGCCCATCAGTGTAGCAAGGCTCCCATTTCTCCATGGCCTGTCCTGCATTTCTGGTTTTGACACTTTTTTCAGCATGGCCCTTTTGACCGATGGGAAGCGAGACTTCTTTGTAGCGCTGATTTGCCTTTCCAGGTTGCTTGGTTGGCCAAAAAGGGCGTATGCGTTTTTTCCTGAATATATTCAGGAAAAAACGCATACGCCCTTTTTGGCCAAGGGCATCATTGTCAACGTTTTGCCGCTTTTCATGTGCTTTAAAGGCGATTCGAATCTACCTCCTGAAATCTGTTTCCTGCAATTCTGCCTTGATTTCAAATCCTCTTCTTTGCCTTCCCTCAATATATTTGTGGACGAGAGTTATCATTTATAACTCTGCAGGTTTGTGAATTGCAGTGCCCTGAAGCTCCATTTTACAAGTCGCTTTTTTGGGAGCCGGCCGCAAAAGCGCAGGATGGCTTCAGGCCCTGTTCTGGTTCTGGGGGGCAGGCTGAGCCTGTGGTTAATTCTTCTTCCTGATGGGAAAATAGAGTGACCTGTGCCTGTCCCAACACCAAGAGCTAGTCTCTCATTGGTTCCCCATCTTCCCGTTCATCCTCAGGACAAATTGCAACCTGTACGGAACAGGAGGTTAAAGGTGCTGATGCTCCAAGTAGGGAGATTGCTAGTAAAGTGGCTGGAATGGCGAACCCGAGCACAAGGAGATGAGAAATGAGGTGCGTTTTAGAAACCTTTCCCCATCACACGGTGTACCATCTTCTGGGTTTCTCATGCATGTTTTCGATGTAGGAAGATGCCCTTGAACCTGGAGATTTGGGACCCATGCGATGGGTAGCACGCAGTATTACTTTAAAGGGTCTGCGTTTGCTCACCCAACCTCACCAAACCTCTCAGCCCCAAGAGTGTCCACCCTTATGTCTCATCCAGCTGTGGGTCTAGATATGGTCAATCCAGGTTGCATCACAGCCCCTGAACGAATTGTGTAAGAATTTCTCTCTCT
Source organism: Balaenoptera physalus (assembly GCF_965194825.1). Classification (NCBI taxonomy): domain Eukaryota; kingdom Metazoa; phylum Chordata; class Mammalia; order Artiodactyla; family Balaenopteridae; genus Balaenoptera; species Balaenoptera physalus. The sequence goes on from NW_028126386.1 coordinate 182,887, forward strand.
TTCCCTGTCTTTGTTTCATGGGTTTTTAAAAGTAATTTATTTTTATAATGGGGTTTAGCTGCTTTTCACGGCTGTGTTTATGCCGCTTTACATCCACTTGACACACTAACAGAGAGATATCAATACATAGGTTTTAAGATTATTACTACTCAGATATATTCTTGTGCGGTGAGTCGGGCGTGTTGAGTCCAGTTCTCTGAGCAAGGAGTAGGTCTTGTCTATTACATATTGGGTTTATGGAACGGTATCTGAGCTAATTTGAAACTCTTGTTTTATGTATCACCCCACCTCACCTTTCCCGTTAAGCAGCCATAGTGTGTTTTCTGCATGTGTGACTCTGTTCTGTTTTGTAATTCAGTTCAAGTGTAACGGTTTTTACATTCCCTCTATAAGTGACACCTTATGAGAAGTGTCCTTTTCTGTGTGACTTATTTCACTTAGAATCGTCTTACCTAAATCCACTCATCATGCTGCTACTAGCCTTATGACATTGATTTCATGGCTGAGTGATATTCCATTGTACATAAGGACCACAACTTTTTTATCCATTTTTCGCTTTCCTGGGATATTTAAGGTGGAAGGAAGTGGAGGTCCTTGTCAACAGAGCAGCCCTAAACTTTGGGGTGCTTGTGTCTTGCTGATTTTCAATTTTCCCGCTTTATCCCCCCATGCGTGGAAGTGCCCTATGCTCTCTAAGCTGTGTTTTTTAGATGTTTCAGGACCCACCGTACACTTCTCCAGAGTGGCTGTTGGCAATTTACATCCCGCCCATCAGTGTAGCAAGGCTCCCATTTCTCCATGGCCTGTCCTGAATTTCTGGTTTTGACACTTTTTTCAGCATGGCCCTTTTGACCGATGGGAAGCGAGACTTCTTTGTAGCGCTGATTTGCCTTTCCAGGTTGCTTGGTTGGCCAAAAAGGGCATCATTGTCAACGTTTTGCCGCTTTTCATGTGCTTTAAAGGCGATTCGAATCTACCTCCTGAAATCTGTTTCCTGCAATTCTGCCTTGATTTCAAATCCTCTTCTTTGCCTTCCCTCAATATTTTTGTGGACGAGAGTTATCATTTATAACTCTGCAGGTTTGTGAATTGCAGTACCCTGAAGCTCCATTTTACAAGTCGCTTTTTTGGGAGCCGGCCGCAAAAGCGCAGGATGGCTACAGGCCCTGTTCTGGTTCCGGGGGGCAGGCTGAGCCTGTGGTTAATTCTTCTTCCTGATGGGAAAATAGAGTGACCTGTGCCTGTCCCAACACCAAGAGCTAGTCTCTCATTGGTTCCCCATCTTCCCGTTCATCCTGGGGACAAATTGCAACCTGTACGGAACAGGAGGTTAAAGGTGCTGATGCTCCAAGTAGGGAGATTGCTAGTAAAGTGGCTGGAATGGCGAACCCGAGCACAAGGAGATGAGAAATGAGGTGCGTTTTAGAAACCTTTCCCCATCACACGGTGTACCATCTTCTGGGTTTCTCATGCATGTTTTCGATGTAGGAAGATGCCCTTGAACCTGGAGATTTGGGACCCATGCGATGGGTAGCACGCAGTATTACTTTAAAGGGTCTGCGTTTGCTCACCCAACCTCACCAAACCTCTCAGCCCCAAGAGTGTCCACCCTTATGTCTCATCCAGCTGTGGGTCTAGATATGGTCAATCCAGGTTGCATCACAGCCCCTGAACGAATTGTGTAAGAATTTCTCTCTCTTTCCCTGTCTTTGTTTCATGGGTTTTTAAAAGTAATTTATTTTTATAATGGGGTTTAGCTGCTTTTCACGGCTGTGTTTATGCCGCTTTACACCCACTTGACACACTAACAGAGAGATATCAATACATAGGTTTTAAGATTATTACTGGTCAGATATATTCTTGTGCGGTGAATCGGGCGTGTTGAGTCCAGTTCTCTGAGCAAGGAGTAGGTCTTGTCTATTACATATTGGGTTTATGGAACGGTATCTGAGCTAATTTGAAACTCTTGTTTTATGTATCACCCCACCTCACCTTTCCCGTTAAGCAGCCATAGTGTGTTTTCTGCATGTGTGACTCTGTTCTGTTTTGTAATTCAGTTCAAGTGTAACGGTTTTTACATTCCCTCTATAAGTGACACCTTATGAGAAGTGTCCTTTTCTGTGTGACTTATTTCACTTAGAATCGTCTTACCTAAATCCACTCATCATGCTGCTACTAGCCTTATGACATTGATTTCATGGCTGAGTGATATTCCATTGTACATAAGGACCACAACTTTTTTATCCATTTTTCGCTTTCCTGGGATATTTAAGGTGGAAGGAAGTGGAGGTCCTTGTCAACAGAGCAGCCCTAAACTTTGGGGTGCTTGTGTTTTGCTGATTTTCAATTTTCCCACTTTATCCCCCCATGCGTGGAAGTGCCCTATGCTCTCTAAGCTGTGTTTTTTCGATGTTTCAGGACACACCGTACACTTCTCCAGAGTGGCTGTTGGCAATTTACATCCCGCCCATCAGTGTAGCAAGGCTCCCATTTCTCCATGGCCTGTCCTGCATTTCTGGTTTTGACACTTTTTTCAGCATGGCCCTTTGGACCGATGGGAAGCGAGACTTCTTTGTAGCGCTGATTTGCCTTTCCAGGTTGCTTGGTTGGCCAAAAAGGGCGTATGCGTTTTTTCCTGAATATATTCAGGAAAAAACGCATACGCCCTTTTTGGCCAAGGGCATCATTGTCAACGTTTTGCCGCTTTTCATGTGCTTTAAAGGCGATTCGAATCTACCTCCTGAAATCTGTTTCCTGCAATTCTGCCTTGATTTCAAATCCTCTTCTTTGCCTTCCCTCAATATATTTGTGGACGAGAGTTATCATTTATAACTCTGCAGGTTTGTGAATTGCAGTACCCTGAAGCTCCATTTTACAAGTCGCTTTTTTGGGAGCCGGCCGCAAAAGCGCAGGATGGCTTCAGGCCCTGTTCTGGTTCCGGGGGGCAGGCTGAGCCTGTGGTTAATTCTTCTTCCTGATGGGAAAATAGAGTGACCTGTGCCTGTCCCAACACCAAGAGCTAGTCTCTCATTGGTTCCCCGTCTTCCCGTTCATCCTGGGGACAAATTGCAACCTGTATGGAACAGGAGGTTAAAGGTGCTGATGCTCCAAGTAGGGAGATTGCTAGTAAAGTGGCTGGAATGGCGAACCCGAGCACAAGGAGATGAGAAATGAGGTGCGTTTTAGAAACCTTTCCCCATCACACGGTGTACCATCTTCTGGGTTTCTCATGCATGTTTTCGATGTAGGAAGATGCCCTTGAACCTGGAGATTTGGGACCCATGCGATGGGTAGCACGCAGTATTACTTTAAAGGGTCTGCGTTTGCTCACCCAACCTCACCAAACCTCTCAGCCCCAAGAGTGTCCACCCTTATGTCTCATCCAGCTGTGGGTCTAGATATGGTCAATCCAGGTTGCATCACAGCCCCTGAACGAATTGTGTAAGAATTTCTCTCTCTTTCCCTGTCTTTGTTTCATGGGTTTTTAAAAGTAATTTATTTTTATAATGGGGTTTAGCTGCTTTTCACGGCTGTGTTTATGCCGCTTTACACCCACTTGACACACTAACAGAGAGATATCAATACATAGGTTTTAAGATTATTACTGGTCAGATATATTCTTGTGCGGTGAATCGGGCGTGTTGAGTCCAGTTCTCTGAGCAAGGAGTAGGTCTTGTCTATTACATATTGGGTTTATGGAACGGTATCTGAGCTAATTTGAAACTCTTGTTTTATGTATCACCCCACCTCACCTTTCCCGTTAAGCAGCCATAGTGTGTTTTCTGCATGTGTGACTCTGTTCTGTTTTGTAATTCAGTTCAAGTGTAACGGTTTTTACATTCCCTCTATAAGTGACACCTTATGAGAAGTGTCCTTTTCTGTGTGACTTATTTCACTTAGAATCGTCTTACCTAAATCCACTCATCATGCTGCTACTAGCCTTATGACATTGATTTCATGGCTGAGTGATATTCCATTGTACATAGGGACCACAACTTTTTTATCCATTTTTTGCTTTCCTGGGATATTTAAGGTGGAAGGAAGTGGAGGTCCTTGTCAACAGAGCAGCCCTAAACTTTGGGGTGCTTGTGTTTTGCTGATTTTCAATTTTCCCACTTTATCCCCCCATGCGTGGAAGTGCCCTATGCTCTCTAAGCGATGTTTTTTCGATGTTTCAGGACACACCGTACACTTCTCCAGAGTAGCTGTTGGCAATTTACATCCCGCCCATCAGTGTAGCAAGGCTCCCATTTCTCCATGGCCTGTCCTGCATTTCTGGTTTTGACACTTTTTTCAGCATGGCCCTTTGGACCGATGGGAAGCGAGACTTCTTTGTAGCGCTGATTTGCCTTTCCAGGTTGCTTGGTTGGCCAAAAAGGGCGTATGCGTTTTTTCCTGAATATATTCAGGAAAAAACGCATACGCCCTTTTTGGCCAAGGGCATCATTGTCAACGTTTTGCCGCTTTTCATGTGCTTTAAAGGCGATTCGAATCTACCTCCTGAAATCTGTTTCCTGCAATTCTGCCTTGATTTCAAATCCTCTTCTTTGCCTTCCCTCAATATATTTGTGGACGACAGTTATCATTTATAACTCTGCAGGTTTGTGAATTGCAGTGCCCTGAAGCTCCATTTTACAAGTCGCTTTTTTGGGAGCCGGCCGCAAAAGCGCAGGATGGCTTCAGGCCCTCTTCTGGTTCCGGGGGGCAGGCTGAGCCTGTGGTTAATTCTTCTTCCTGATGGGAAAATAGAGTGACCTGTGCCTGTCCCAACACCAAGAGCTAGTCTCTCATTGGTTCCCCGTCTTCCCGTTCATCCTGGGGACAAATTGCAACCTGTACGGAACAGGAGGTTAAAGGTGCTGATGCTCCAAGTAGGGAGATTGCTAGTAAAGTGGCTGGAATGGCGAACCCGAGCACAAGGAGATGAGAAATGAGGTGCGTTTTAGAAACCTTTCCCCATCACACGGTGTACCATCTTCTGGGTTTCTCATGCATGTTTTCGATGTAGGAAGATGCCCTTGAACCTGGAGATTTGGGACCCATGCGATGGGTAGCACGCAGTATTACTTTAAAGGGTCTGCGTTTGCTCACCCAACCTCACCAAACCTCTCAGCCCCAAGAGTGTCCACCCTTATGTCTCATCCAGCTGTGGGTCTAGATATGGTCAATCCAGGTTGCATCACAGCCCCTGAACGAATTGTGTAAGAATTTCTCTCTCTTTCCCTGTCTTTGTTTCATGGGTTTTTAAAAGTAATTTATTTTTATAATGGGGTTTAGCTGCTTTTCACGGCTGTGTTTATGCCGCTTTACACCCACTTGACACACTAACAGAGAGATATCAATACATAGGTTTTAAGATTATTACTGGTCAGATATATTCTTGTGCGGTGAATCGGGCGTGTTGAGTCCAGTTCTCTGAGCAAGGAGTAGGTCTTGTCTATTACATATTGGGTTTATGGAACGGTATCTGAGCTAATTTGAAACTCTTGTTTTATGTATCACCCCACCTCACCTTTCCCGTTAAGCAGCCATAGTGTGTTTTCTGCATGTGTGACTCTGTTCTGTTTTGTAATTCAGTTCAAGTGTAACGGTTTTTACATTCCCTCTATAAGTGACACCTTATGAGAAGTGTCCTTTTCTGTGTGACTTATTTCACTTAGAATCGTCTTACCTAAATCCACTCATCATGCTGCTACTAGCCTTATGACATTGATTTCATGGCTGAGTGATATTCCATTGTACATAGGGACCACAACTTTTTTATCCATTTTTTGCTTTCCTGGGATATTTAAGGTGGAAGGAAGTGGAGGTCCTTGTCAACAGAGCAGCCCTAAACTTTGGGGTGCTTGTGTTTTGCTGATTTTCAATTTTCCCACTTTATCCCCCCATGCGTGGAAGTGTCCTATGCTCTCTAAGCGATGTTTTTTCGATGTTTCAGGACACACCGTACACTTCTCCAGAGTAGCTGTTGGCAATTTACATCCCGCCCATCAGTGTAGCAAGGCTCCCATTTCTCCATGGCCTGTCCTGCATTTCTGGTTTTGACACTTTTTTCAGCATGGCCCTTTGGACCGATGGGAAGCGAGACTTCTTTGTAGCGCTGATTTGCCTTTCCAGGTTGCTTGGTTGGCCAAAAAGGGCGTATGCGTTTTTTCCTGAATATATTCAGGAAAAAACGCATACGCCCTTTTTGGCCAAGGGCATCATTGTCAACGTTTTGCCGCTTTTCATGTGCTTTAAAGGCGATTCGAATCTACCTACTGAAATCTGTTTCCTGCAATTCTGCCTTGATTTCAAATCCTCTTCTTTGCCTTCCCTCAATATATTTGTGGACGAGAGTTATCATTTATAACTCTGCAGGTTTGTGAATTGCAGTGCCCTGAAGCTCCATTTTACAAGTCGCTTTTTTGGGAGCCGGCCGCAAAAGCGCAGGATGGCTTCAGGCCCTCTTCTGGTTCCGGGGGGCAGGCTGAGCCTGTGGTTAATTCTTCTTCCTGATGGGAAAATAGAGTGACCTGTGCCTGTCCCAACACCAAGAGCTAGTCTCTCATTGGTTCCCCGTCTTCCCGTTCATCCTGGGGACAAATTGCAACCTGTACGGAACAGGAGGTTAAAGGTGCTGATGCTCCAAGTAGGGAGATTGCTAGTAACGTGGCTGGAATGGCGAACCCGAGCACAAGGAGATGAGAAATGAGGTCCGTTTTAGAAATCTTTCCCCATCACACGGTGTACCATCTTCTGGGTTTCTCATGCATGTTTTCGATGTAGGAAGATGCCCTTGAACCTGGAGATTTGGGACCCATGCGATGGGTAGCACGCAGTATTACTTTAAAGGGTCTGCGTTTGCTCACCCAACCTCACCAAACCTCTCAGCCCCAAGAGTGTCCACCCTTATGTCTCATTCAGCTGTGGGTCTAGATATGGTCAATCCAGGTTGCATCACAGCCCCTGAACGAATTGTGTAAGAATTTCTCTCTCTTTCCCTGTCTTTGTTTCATGGGTTTTTAAAAGTAATTTATTTTTATAATGGGGTTTAGCTGCTTTTCACGGCTGTGTTTATGCCGCTTTACACCCACTTGACACACTAACAGAGAGATATCAATACATAGGTTTTAAGATTATTACTAGTCAGATATATTCTTGTGCGGTGAATCGGGCGTGTTGAGTCCAGTTCTCTGAGCAAGGAGTAGGTCTTGTCTATTACATATTGGGTTTATGGAACGGTATCTGAGCTAATTTGAAACTCTTGTTTTATGTATCACCCCACCTCACCTTTCCCGTTAAGCAGCCATAGTGTGTTTTCTGCATGTGTGACTCTGTTCTGTTTTGTAATTCAGTTCAAGTGTAACGGTTTTTACATTCCCTCTATAAGTGACACCTTATGAGAAGTGTCCTTTTCTGTGTGAATTATTTCACTTAGAATCGTCTTACCTAAATCCACTCATCATGCTGCTACTAGCCTTATGACATTGATTTCATGGCTGAGTGATATTCCATTGTACATAAGGACCACAACTTTTTTATCCATTTTTCGCTTTCCTGGGATATTTAAGGTGGAAGGAAGTGGAGGTCCTTGTCAACAGAGCAGCCCTAAACTTTGGGGTGCTTGTGTCTTGCTGATTTTCAATTTTCCCGCTTTATCCCCCCATGCGTGGAAGTGCCCTATGCTCTCTAAGCTGTGTTTTTTAGATGTTTCAGGACCCACCGTACACTTCTCCAGAGTGGCTGTTGGCAATGTACATCCCGCCCATCAGTGTAGCAAGGCTCCCATTTCTCCATGGCCTGTCCTGCATTTCTGGTTTTGACACTTTTTTCAGCATGGCCCTTTTGACCGATGGGAAGCGAGACTTCTTTGTAGCGCTGATTTGCCTTTCCAGGTTGCTTGGATGGCCAAAAAGGGCGTATGCGTTTTTTCCTGAATATATTCAGGAAAAAACGCATACGCCCTTTTTGGCCAAGGGCATCATTGTCAACGTTTTGCCGCTTTTCATGTGCTTTAATGGCGATTCGAATCTACCTCCTGAAATCTGTTTCCTGCAATTCTGCCTTGATTTCAAATCCTCTTCTTTGCCTTCCCTCAATATATTTGTGGACGAGAGTTATCATTTATAACTCTGCAGGTTTGTGAATTGCAGTGCCCTGAAGCTCCATTTTACAAGTCGCTTTTTTGGGAGCCGGCCGCAAAAGCGCAGGATGGCTTCAGGCCCTGTTCTGGTTCCGGGGGGCAGGCTGAGCCTGTGGTTAATTCTTCTTCCTGATGGGAAAATAGAGTGACCTGTGCCTGTCCCAACACCAAGAGCTAGTCTCTCATTGGTTCCCCATCTTCCCGTTCATCCTCAGGACAAATTGCAACCTGTACGGAACAGGAGGTTAAAGGTGCTGATGCTCCAAGTAGGGAGATTGCTAGTAAAGTGGCTGGAATGGCGAACCCGAGCACAAGGAGATGAGAAATGAGGTGCGTTTTAGAAACCTTTCCCCATCACACGGTGTACCATCTTCTGGGTTTCTCATGCATGTTTTCGATGTAGGAAGATGCCCTTGAACCTGGAGATTTGGGACCCATGCGATGGGTAGCACGCAGTATTACTTTAAAGGGTCTGCGTTTGCTCACCCAACCTCACCAAACCTCTCAGCCCCAAGAGTGTCCACCCTTATGTCTCATCCAGCTGTGGGTCTAGATATGGTCAATCCAGGTTGCATCACAGCCCCTGAACGAATTGTGTAAGAATTTCTCTCTCTTTCCCTGTCTTTGTTTCATGGGTTTTTAAAAGTAATTTATTTTTATAATGGGGTTTAGCTGCTTTTCACGGCTGTGTTTATGCCGCTTTACATCCACTTGACACACTAACAGAGAGATATCAATACATAGGTTTTAAGATTATTACTACTCAGATATATTCTTGTGCGGTGAGTCGGGCGTGTTGAGTCCAGTTCTCTGAGCAAGGAGTAGGTCTTGTCTATTACATATTGGGTTTATGGAACGGTATCTGAGCTAATTTGAAACTCTTGTTTTATGTATCACCCCACCTCACCTTTCCCGTTAAGCAGCCATAGTGTGTTTTCTGCATGTGTGACTCTGTTCTGTTTTGTAATTCAGTTCAAGTGTAACGGTTTTTACATTCCCTCTATAAGTGACACCTTATGAGAAGTGTCCTTTTCTGTGTGACTTATTTCACTTAGAATCGTCTTACCTAAATCCACTCATCATGCTGCTACTAGCCTTATGACATTGATTTCATGGCTGAGTGATATTCCATTGTACATAAGGACAACAACTTTTTTATCCATTTTTCGCTTTCCTGGGATATTTAAGGTGGAAGGAAGTGGAGGTCCTTGTCAACAGAGCAGCCCTAAACTTTGGGGTGCTTGTGTTTTGCTGATTTTCAATTTTCCCACTTTATCCCCCCATGCGTGGAAGTGCCCTATGCTCTCTAAGCTGTGTTTTTTCGATGTTTCAGGACACACCGTACACTTCTCCAGAGTGGCTGTTGGCGATTTACATCCCGCCCATCAGTGTAGCAAGGCTCCCATTTCTCCATGGCCTGTCCTGAATTTCTGGTTTTGACACTTTTTTCAGCATGGCCCTTTGGACCGATGGGAAGCGAGACTTCTTTGTAGCGCTGATTTGCCTTTCCAGGTTGCTTGGTTGGCCAAAAAGGGCGTATGCGTTTTTTCCTGAATATATTCAGGAAAAAACGCATACGCCCTTTTTGGTCAAGGGCATCATTGTCAACGTTTTGCCACTTTTCATGTGCTTTAAAGGCGATTCGAATCTACCTCCTGAAATCTGTTTCCTGCAATTCTGCCTTGATTTCAAATCCTCTTCTTTGCCTTCCCTCAATATATTTGTGGACGAGAGTTATCATTTATAACTCTGCAGGTTTGTGAATTGCAGTGCCCTGAAGCTCCATTTTACAAGTCGCTTTTTTGGGAGCCGGCCGCAAAAGCGCAGGATGGCTTCAGGCCCTGTTCTGGTTCCGGGGGGCAGGCTGAGCCTGTGGTTAATTCTTCTTCCTGATGGGAAAATAGAGTGACCTGTGCCTGTCCCAACACCAAGAGCTAGTCTCTCATTGGTTCCCCGTCTTCCCGTTCATCCTGGGGACAAATTGCAACCTGTACGGAACAGGAGGTTAAAGGTGCTGATGCTCCAAGTAGGGAGATTGCTAGTAAAGTGGCTGGAATGGCGAACCCGAGCACAAGGAGATGAGAAATGAGGTGCGTTTTAGAAACCTTTCCCCATCACACGGTGTACCATCTTCTGGGTTTCTCATGCATGTTTTCGATGTAGGAAGATGCCCTTGAACCTGGAGATTTGGGACCCATGCGATGGGTAGCACGCAGTATTACTTTAAAGGGTCTGCGTTTGCTCACCCAACCTCACCAAACCTCTCAGCCCCAAGAGTGTCCACCCTTATGTCTCATCCAGCTGTGGGTCTAGATATGGTCAATCCAGGTTGCATCACAGCCCCTGAACGAATTGTGTAAGAATTTCTCTCTCTTTCCCTGTCTTTGTTTCATGGGTTTTTAAAAGTAATTTATTTTTATAATGGGGTTTAGCTGCTTTTCACGGCTGTGTTTATGCCGCTTTACACCCACTTGACACACTAACAGAGAGATATCAATACATAGGTTTTAAGATTATTAATAGTCAGATATATTCTTGTGCGGTGAATCGGGCGTGTTGAGTCCAGTTCTCTGAGCAAGGAGTAGGTCTTGTCTATTACATATTGGGTTTATGGAACGGTATCTGAGCTAATTTGAAACTCTTGTTTTATGTATCACCCCACCTCACCTTTCCAGTTAAGCAGCCATAGTGTGTTTTCTGCATGTGTGACTCTGTTCTGTTTTGTAATTCAGTTCAAGTGTAACGGTTTTTACATTCCCTCTATAAGTGACACCTTATGAGAAGTGTCCTTTTCTGTGTGACTTATTTCACTTAGAGTCGTCTTACCTAAATCCACTCATCATGCTGCTACTAGCCTTATGACATTGATTTCATGGCTGAGTGATATTCCATTGTACATAAGGACAACAACTTTTTTATCCATTTTTCGCTTTCCTGGGATATTTAAGGTGGAATGAAGTGGAGGTCCTTGTCAACAGAGCAGCCCTAAACTTTGGGGTGCTTGTGTCTTGCTGATTTTCAATTTTCCCGCTTTATCCCCCCATGCGTGGAAGTGCCCTATGCTCTCTAAGCTGTGTTTTTTAGATGTTTCAGGACCCACCGTACACTTCTCCAGAGTGGCTGTTGGCAATGTACATCCCGCCCATCAGTGTAGCAAGGCTCCCATTTCTCCATGGCCTGTCCTGCATTTCTGGTTTTGACACTTTTTTCAGCATGGCCCTTTTGACCGATGGGAAGCGAGACTTCTTTGTAGCGCTGATTTGCCTTTCCAGGTTGCTTGGTTGGCCAAAAAGGGCGTATGCGTTTTTTCCTGAATATATTCAGGAAAAAACGCATACGCCCTTTTTGGCCAAGGGCATCATTGTCAACGTTTTGCCGCTTTTCATGTGCTTTAAAGGCGATTCGAATCTACCTCCTGAAATCTGTTTCCTGCAATTCTGCCTTGATTTCAAATCCTCTTCTTTGCCTTCCCTCAATATATTTGTGGACGAGAGTTATCATTTATAACTCTGCAGGTTTGTGAATTGCAGTGCCCTGAAGCTCCATTTTACAAGTCGCTTTTTTGGGAGCCGGCCGCAAAAGCGCAGGATGGCTTCAGGCCCTGTTCTGGTTCTGGGGGGCAGGCTGAGCCTGTGGTTAATTCTTCTTCCTGATGGGAAAATAGAGTGACCTGTGCCTGTCCCAACACCAAGAGCTAGTCTCTCATTGGTTCCCCATCTTCCCGTTCATCCTCAGGACAAATTGCAACCTGTACGGAACAGGAGGTTAAAGGTGCTGATGCTCCAAGTAGGGAGATTGCTAGTAAAGTGGCTGGAATGGCGAACCCGAGCACAAGGAGATGAGAAATGAGGTGCGTTTTAGAAACCTTTCCCCATCACACGGTGTACCATCTTCTGGGTTTCTCATGCATGTTTTCGATGTAGGAAGATGCCCTTGAACCTGGAGATTTGGGACCCATGCGATGGGTAGCACGCAGTATTACTTTAAAGGGTCTGCGTTTGCTCACCCAACCTCACCAAACCTCTCAGCCCCAAGAGTGTCCACCCTTATGTCTCATCCAGCTGTGGGTCTAGATATGGTCAATCCAGGTTGCATCACAGCCCCTGAACGAATTGTGTAAGAATTTCTCTCTCTTTCCCTGTCTTTGTTTCATGGGTTTTTAAAAGTAATTTATTTTTATAATGGGGTTTAGCTGCTTTTCACGGCTGTGTTTATGCCGCTTTACATCCACTTGACACACTAACAGAGAGATATCAATACATAGGTTTTAAGATTATTACTACTCAGATATATTCTTGTGCGGTGAGTCGGGCGTGTTGAGTCCAGTTCTCTGAGCAAGGAGTAGGTCTTGTCTATTACATATTGGGTTTATGGAACGGTATCTGAGCTAATTTGAAACTCTTGTTTTATGTATCACCCCACCTCACCTTTCCCGTTAAGCAGCCATAGTGTGTTTTCTGCATGTGTGACTCTGTTCTGTTTTGTAATTCAGTTCAAGTGTAACGGTTTTTACATTCCCTCTATAAGTGACACCTTATGAGAAGTGTCCTTTTCTGTGTGACTTATTTCACTTAGAATCGTCTTACCTAAATCCACTCATCATGCTGCTACTAGCCTTATGACATTGATTTCATGGCTGAGTGATATTCCATTGTACATAAGGACCACAACTTTTTTATCCATTTTTCGCTTTCCTGGGATATTTAAGGTGGAAGGAAGTGGAGGTCCTTGTCAACAGAGCAGCCCTAAACTTTGGGGTGCTTGTGTCTTGCTGATTTTCAATTTTCCCGCTTTATCCCCCCATGCGTGGAAGTGCCCTATGCTCTCTAAGCTGTGTTTTTTAGATGTTTCAGGACCCACCGTACACTTCTCCAGAGTGGCTGTTGGCAATTTACATCCCGCCCATCAGTGTAGCAAGGCTCCCATTTCTCCATGGCCTGTCCTGAATTTCTGGTTTTGACACTTTTTTCAGCATGGCCCTTTTGACCGATGGGAAGCGAGACTTCTTTGTAGCGCTGATTTGCCTTTCCAGGTTGCTTGGTTGGCCAAAAAGGGCATCATTGTCAACGTTTTGCCGCTTTTCATGTGCTTTAAAGGCGATTCGAATCTACCTCCTGAAATCTGTTTCCTGCAATTCTGCCTTGATTTCAAATCCTCTTCTTTGCCTTCCCTCAATATTTTTGTGGACGAGAGTTATCATTTATAACTCTGCAGGTTTGTGAATTGCAGTACCCTGAAGCTCCATTTTACAAGTCGCTTTTTTGGGAGCCGGCCGCAAAAGCGCAGGATGGCTACAGGCCCTGTTCTGGTTCCGGGGGGCAGGCTGAGCCTGTGGTTAATTCTTCTTCCTGATGGGAAAATAGAGTGACCTGTGCCTGTCCCAACACCAAGAGCTAGTCTCTCATTGGTTCCCCATCTTCCCGTTCATCCTGGGGACAAATTGCAACCTGTACGGAACAGGAGGTTAAAGGTGCTGATGCTCCAAGTAGGGAGATTGCTAGTAAAGTGGCTGGAATGGCGAACCCGAGCACAAGGAGATGAGAAATGAGGTGCGTTTTAGAAACCTTTCCCCATCACACGGTGTACCATCTTCTGGGTTTCTCATGCATGTTTTCGATGTAGGAAGATGCCCTTGAACCTGGAGATTTGGGACCCATGCGATGGGTAGCACGCAGTATTACTTTAAAGGGTCTGCGTTTGCTCACCCAACCTCACCAAACCTCTCAGCCCCAAGAGTGTCCACCCTTATGTCTCATCCAGCTGTGGGTCTAGATATGGTCAATCCAGGTTGCATCACAGCCCCTGAACGAATTGTGTAAGAATTTCTCTCTCTTTCCCTGTCTTTGTTTCATGGGTTTTTAAAAGTAATTTATTTTTATAATGGGGTTTAGCTGCTTTTCACGGCTGTGTTTATGCCGCTTTACACCCACTTGACACACTAACAGAGAGATATCAATACATAGGTTTTAAGATTATTACTGGTCAGATATATTCTTGTGCGGTGAATCGGGCGTGTTGAGTCCAGTTCTCTGAGCAAGGAGTAGGTCTTGTCTATTACATATTGGGTTTATGGAACGGTATCTGAGCTAATTTGAAACTCTTGTTTTATGTATCACCCCACCTCACCTTTCCCGTTAAGCAGCCATAGTGTGTTTTCTGCATGTGTGACTCTGTTCTGTTTTGTAATTCAGTTCAAGTGTAACGGTTTTTACATTCCCTCTATAAGTGACACCTTATGAGAAGTGTCCTTTTCTGTGTGACTTATTTCACTTAGAATCGTCTTACCTAAATCCACTCATCATGCTGCTACTAGCCTTATGACATTGATTTCATGGCTGAGTGATATTCCATTGTACATAAGGACCACAACTTTTTTATCCATTTTTCGCTTTCCTGGGATATTTAAGGTGGAAGGAAGTGGAGGTCCTTGTCAACAGAGCAGCCCTAAACTTTGGGGTGCTTGTGTTTTGCTGATTTTCAATTTTCCCACTTTATCCCCCCATGCGTGGAAGTGCCCTATGCTCTCTAAGCTGTGTTTTTTCGATGTTTCAGGACACACCGTACACTTCTCCAGAGTGGCTGTTGGCAATTTACATCCCGCCCATCAGTGTAGCAAGGCTCCCATTTCTCCATGGCCTGTCCTGCATTTCTGGTTTTGACACTTTTTTCAGCATGGCCCTTTGGACCGATGGGAAGCGAGACTTCTTTGTAGCGCTGATTTGCCTTTCCAGGTTGCTTGGTTGGCCAAAAAGGGCGTATGCGTTTTTTCCTGAATATATTCAGGAAAAAACGCATACGCCCTTTTTGGCCAAGGGCATCATTGTCAACGTTTTGCCGCTTTTCATGTGCTTTAAAGGCGATTCGAATCTACCTCCTGAAATCTGTTTCCTGCAATTCTGCCTTGATTTCAAATCCTCTTCTTTGCCTTCCCTCAATATATTTGTGGACGAGAGTTATCATTTATAACTCTGCAGGTTTGTGAATTGCAGTACCCTGAAGCTCCATTTTACAAGTCGCTTTTTTGGGAGCCGGCCGCAAAAGCGCAGGATGGCTTCAGGCCCTGTTCTGGTTCCGGGGGGCAGGCTGAGCCTGTGGTTAATTCTTCTTCCTGATGGGAAAATAGAGTGACCTGTGCCTGTCCCAACACCAAGAGCTAGTCTCTCATTGGTTCCCCGTCTTCCCGTTCATCCTGGGGACAAATTGCAACCTGTATGGAACAGGAGGTTAAAGGTGCTGATGCTCCAAGTAGGGAGATTGCTAGTAAAGTGGCTGGAATGGCGAACCCGAGCACAAGGAGATGAGAAATGAGGTGCGTTTTAGAAACCTTTCCCCATCACATGGTGTACCATCTTCTGGGTTTCTCATGCATGTTTTCGATGTAGGAAGATGCCCTTGAACCTGGAGATTTGGGACCCATGCGATGGGTAGCACGCAGTATTACTTTAAAGGGTCTGCGTTTGCTCACCCAACCTCACCAAACCTCTCAGCCCCAAGAGTGTCCACCCTTATGTCTCATCCAGCTGTGGGTCTAGATATGGTCAATCCAGGTTGCATCACAGCCCCTGAACGAATTGTGTAAGAATTTCTCTCTCTTTCCCTGTCTTTGTTTCATGGGTTTTTAAAAGTAATTTATTTTTATAATGGGGTTTAGCTGCTTTTCACGGCTGTGTTTATGCCGCTTTACACCCACTTGACACACTAACAGAGAGATATCAATACATAGGTTTTAAGATTATTACTGGTCAGATATATTCTTGTGCGGTGAATCGGGCGTGTTGAGTCCAGTTCTCTGAGCAAGGAGTAGGTCTTGTCTATTACATATTGGGTTTATGGAACGGTATCTGAGCTAATTTGAAACTCTTGTTTTATGTATCACCCCACCTCACCTTTCCCGTTAAGCAGCCATAGTGTGTTTTCTGCATGTGTGACTCTGTTCTGTTTTGTAATTCAGTTCAAGTGTAACGGTTTTTACATTCCCTCTATAAGTGACACCTTATGAGAAGTGTCCTTTTCTGTGTGACTTATTTCACTTAGAATCGTCTTACCTAAATCCACTCATCATGCTGCTACTAGCCTTATGACATTGATTTCATGGCTGAGTGATATTCCATTGTACATAGGGACCACAACTTTTTTATCCATTTTTTGCTTTCCTGGGATATTTAAGGTGGAAGGAAGTGGAGGTCCTTGTCAACAGAGCAGCCCTAAACTTTGGGGTGCTTGTGTTTTGCTGATTTTCAATTTTCCCACTTTATCCCCCCATGCGTGGAAGTGCCCTATGCTCTCTAAGCGATGTTTTTTCGATGTTTCAGGACACACCGTACACTTCTCCAGAGTAGCTGTTGGCAATTTACATCCCGCCCATCAGTGTAGCAAGGCTCCCATTTCTCCATGGCCTGTCCTGCATTTCTGGTTTTGACACTTTTTTCAGCATGGCCCTTTGGACCGATGGGAAGCGAGACTTCTTTGTAGCGCTGATTTGCCTTTCCAGGTTGCTTGGTTGGCCAAAAAGGGCGTATGCGTTTTTTCCTGAATATATTCAGGAAAAAACGCATACGCCCTTTTTGGCCAAGGGCATCATTGTCAACGTTTTGCCGCTTTTCATGTGCTTTAAAGGCGATTCGAATCTACCTCCTGAAATCTGTTTCCTGCAATTCTGCCTTGATTTCAAATCCTCTTCTTTGCCTTCCCTCAATATATTTGTGGACGACAGTTATCATTTATAACTCTGCAGGTTTGTGAATTGCAGTGCCCTGAAGCTCCATTTTACAAGTCGCTTTTTTGGGAGCCGGCCGCAAAAGCGCAGGATGGCTTCAGGCCCTCTTCTGGTTCCGGGGGGCAGGCTGAGCCTGTGGTTAATTCTTCTTCCTGATGGGAAAATAGAGTGACCTGTGCCTGTCCCAACACCAAGAGCTAGTCTCTCATTGGTTCCCCGTCTTCCCGTTCATCCTGGGGACAAATTGCAACCTGTACGGAACAGGAGGTTAAAGGTGCTGATGCTCCAAGTAGGGAGATTGCTAGTAACGTGGCTGGAATGGCGAACCCGAGCACAAGGAGATGAGAAATGAGGTGCGTTTTAGAAATCTTTCCCCATCACACGGTGTACCATCTTCTGGGTTTCTCATGCATGTTTTCGATGTAGGAAGATGCCCTTGAACCTGGAGATTTGGGACCCATGCGATGGGTAGCACGCAGTATTACTTTAAAGGGTCTGCGTTTGCTCACCCAACCTCACCAAACCTCTCAGCCCCAAGAGTGTCCACCCTTATGTCTCATTCAGCTGTGGGTCTAGATATGGTCAATCCAGGTTGCATCACAGCCCCTGAACGAATTGTGTAAGAATTTCTCTCTCTTTCCCTGTCTTTGTTTCATGGGTTTTTAAAAGTAATTTATTTTTATAATGGGGTTTAGCTGCTTTTCACGGCTGTGTTTATGCCGCTTTACACCCACTTGACACACTAACAGAGAGATATCTATACATAGGTTTTAAGATTATTACTAGTCAGATATATTCTTGTGCGGTGAATCGGGCGTGTTGAGTCCAGTTCTCTGAGCAAGGAGTAGGTCTTGTCTATTACATATTGGGTTTATGGAACGGTATCTGAGCTAATTTGAAACTCTTGTTTTATGTATCACCCCACCTCACCTTTCCCGTTAAGCAGCCATAGTGTGTTTTCTGCATGTGTGACTCTGTTCTGTTTTGTAATTCAGTTCAAGTGTAACGGTTTTTACATTCCCTCTATAAGTGACACCTTATGAGAAGTGTCCTTTTCTGTGTGAATTATTTCACTTAGAATCGTCTTACCTAAATCCACTCATCATGCTGCTACTAGCCTTATGACATTGATTTCATGGCTGAGTGATATTCCATTGTACATAAGGACCACAACTTTTTTATCCATTTTTCGCTTTCCTGGGATATTTAAGGTGGAAGGAAGTGGAGGTCCTTGTCAACAGAGCAGCCCTAAACTTTGGGGTGCTTGTGTCTTGCTGATTTTCAATTTTCCCGCTTTATCCCCCCATGCGTGGAAGTGCCCTATGCTCTCTAAGCTGTGTTTTTTAGATGTTTCAGGACCCACCGTACACTTCTCCAGAGTGGCTGTTGGCAATGTACATCCCGCCCATCAGTGTAGCAAGGCTCCCATTTCTCCATGGCCTGTCCTGCATTTCTGGTTTTGACACTTTTTTCAGCATGGCCCTTTGGACCGATGGGAAGCGAGACTTCTTTGTAGCGCTGATTTGCCTTTCCAGGTTGCTTGGTTGGCCAAAAAGGGCGTATGCGTTTTTTCCTGAATATATTCAGGAAAAAACGCATACGCCCTTTTTGGCCAAGGGCATCATTGTCAACGTTTTGCCGCTTTTCATGTGCTTTAAAGGCGATTCGAATCTACCTACTGAAATCTGTTTCCTGCAATTCTGCCTTGATTTCAAATCCTCTTCTTTGCCTTCCCTCAATATATTTGTGGACGAGAGTTATCATTTATAACTCTGCAGGTTTGTGAATTGCAGTGCCCTGAAGCTCCATTTTACAAGTCGCTTTTTTGGGAGCCGGCCGCAAAAGCGCAGGATGGCTTCAGGCCCTCTTCTGGTTCCGGGGGGCAGGCTGAGCCTGTGGTTAATTCTTCTTCCTGATGGGAAAATAGAGTGACCTGTGCCTGTCCCAACACCAAGAGCTAGTCTCTCATTGGTTCCCCGTCTTCCCGTTCATCCTGGGGACAAATTGCAACCTGTACGGAACAGGAGGTTAAAGGTGCTGATGCTCCAAGTAGGGAGATTGCTAGTAACGTGGCTGGAATGGCGAACCCGAGCACAAGGAGATGAGAAATGAGGTCCGTTTTAGAAATCTTTCCCCATCACACGGTGTACCATCTTCTGGGTTTCTCATGCATGTTTTCGATGTAGGAAGATGCCCTTGAACCTGGAGATTTGGGACCCATGCGATGGGTAGCACGCAGTATTACTTTAAAGGGTCTGCGTTTGCTCACCCAACCTCACCAAACCTCTCAGCCCCAAGAGTGTCCACCCTTATGTCTCATTCAGCTGTGGGTCTAGATATGGTCAATCCAGGTTGCATCACAGCCCCTGAACGAATTGTGTAAGAATTTCTCTCTCTTTCCCTGTCTTTGTTTCATGGGTTTTTAAAAGTAATTTATTTTTATAATGGGGTTTAGCTGCTTTTCACGGCTGTGTTTATGCCGCTTTACACCCACTTGACACACTAACAGAGAGATATCAATACATAGGTTTTAAGATTATTACTAGTCAGATATATTCTTGTGCGGTGAATCGGGCGTGTTGAGTCCAGTTCTCTGAGCAAGGAGTAGGTCTTGTCTATTACATATTGGGTTTATGGAACGGTATCTGAGCTAATTTGAAACTCTTGTTTTATGTATCACCCCACCTCACCTTTCCCGTTAAGCAGCCATAGTGTGTTTTCTGCATGTGTGACTCTGTTCTGTTTTGTAATTCAGTTCAAGTGTAACGGTTTTTACATTCCCTCTATAAGTGACACCTTATGAGAAGTGTCCTTTTCTGTGTGAATTATTTCACTTAGAATCGTCTTACCTAAATCCACTCATCATGCTGCTACTAGCCTTATGACATTGATTTCATGGCTGAGTGATATTCCATTGTACATAAGGACCACAACTTTTTTATCCATTTTTCGCTTTCCTGGGATATTTAAGGTGGAAGGAAGTGGAGGTCCTTGTCAACAGAGCAGCCCTAAACTTTGGGGTGCTTGTGTCTTGCTGATTTTCAATTTTCCCGCTTTATCCCCCCATGCGTGGAAGTGCCCTATGCTCTCTAAGCTGTGTTTTTTAGATGTTTCAGGACCCACCGTACACTTCTCCAGAGTGGCTGTTGGCAATGTACATCCCGCCCATCAGTGTAGCAAGGCTCCCATTTCTCCATGGCCTGTCCTGCATTTCTGGTTTTGACACTTTTTTCAGCATGGCCCTTTTGACCGATGGGAAGCGAGACTTCTTTGTAGCGCTGATTTGCCTTTCCAGGTTGCTTGGATGGCCAAAAAGGGCGTATGCGTTTTTTCCTGAATATATTCAGGAAAAAACGCATACGCCCTTTTTGGCCAAGGGCATCATTGTCAACGTTTTGCCGCTTTTCATGTGCTTTAATGGCGATTCGAATCTACCTCCTGAAATCTGTTTCCTGCAATTCTGCCTTGATTTCAAATCCTCTTCTTTGCCTTCCCTCAATATATTTGTGGACGAGAGTTATCATTTATAACTCTGCAGGTTTGTGAATTGCAGTGCCCTGAAGCTCCATTTTACAAGTCGCTTTTTTGGGAGCCGGCCGCAAAAGCGCAGGATGGCTTCAGGCCCTGTTCTGGTTCCGGGGGGCAGGCTGAGCCTGTGGTTAATTCTTCTTCCTGATGGGAAAATAGAGTGACCTGTGCCTGTCCCAACACCAAGAGCTAGTCTCTCATTGGTTCCCCATCTTCCCGTTCATCCTCAGGACAAATTGCAACCTGTACGGAACAGGAGGTTAAAGGTGCTGATGCTCCAAGTAGGGAGATTGCTAGTAAAGTGGCTGGAATGGCGAACCCGAGCACAAGGAGATGAGAAATGAGGTGCGTTTTAGAAACCTTTCCCCATCACACGGTGTACCATCTTCTGGGTTTCTCATGCATGTTTTCGATGTAGGAAGATGCCCTTGAACCTGGAGATTTGGGACCCATGCGATGGGTAGCACGCAGTATTACTTTAAAGGGTCTGCGTTTGCTCACCCAACCTCACCAAACCTCTCAGCCCCAAGAGTGTCCACCCTTATGTCTCATCCAGCTGTGGGTCTAGATATGGTCAATCCAGGTTGCATCACAGCCCCTGAACGAATTGTGTAAGAATTTCTCTCTCTTTCCCTGTCTTTGTTTCATGGGTTTTTAAAAGTAATTTATTTTTATAATGGGGTTTAGCTGCTTTTCACGGCTGTGTTTATGCCGCTTTACATCCACTTGACACACTAACAGAGAGATATCAATACATAGGTTTTAAGATTATTACTACTCAGATATATTCTTGTGCGGTGAGTCGGGCGTGTTGAGTCCAGTTCTCTGAGCAAGGAGTAGGTCTTGTCTATTACATATTGGGTTTATGGAACGGTATCTGAGCTAATTTGAAACTCTTGTTTTATGTATCACCCCACCTCACCTTTCCCGTTAAGCAGCCATAGTGTGTTTTCTGCATGTGTGACTCTGTTCTGTTTTGTAATTCAGTTCAAGTGTAACGGTTTTTACATTCCCTCTATAAGTGACACCTTATGAGAAGTGTCCTTTTCTGTGTGACTTATTTCACTTAGAATCGTCTTACCTAAATCCACTCATCATGCTGCTACTAGCCTTATGACATTGATTTCATGGCTGAGTGATATTCCATTGTACATAAGGACCACAACTTTTTTATCCATTTTTCGCTTTCCTGGGATATTTAAGGTGGAAGGAAGTGGAGGTCCTTGTCAACAGAGCAGCCCTAAACTTTGGGGTGCTTGTGTCTTGCTGATTTTCAATTTTCCCGCTTTATCCCCCCATGCGTGGAAGTGCCCTATGCTCTCTAAGCTGTGTTTTTTAGATGTTTCAGGACCCACCGTACACTTCTCCAGAGTGGCTGTTGGCAATTTACATCCCGCCCATCAGTGTAGCAAGGCTCCCATTTCTCCATGGCCTGTCCTGAATTTCTGGTTTTGACACTTTTTTCAGCATGGCCCTTTTGACCGATGGGAAGCGAGACTTCTTTGTAGCGCTGATTTGCCTTTCCAGGTTGCTTGGTTGGCCAAAAAGGGCATCATTGTCAACGTTTTGCCGCTTTTCATGTGCTTTAAAGGCGATTCGAATCTACCTCCTGAAATCTGTTTCCTGCAATTCTGCCTTGATTTCAAATCCTCTTCTTTGCCTTCCCTCAATATTTTTGTGGACGAGAGTTATCATTTATAACTCTGCAGGTTTGTGAATTGCAGTACCCTGAAGCTCCATTTTACAAGTCGCTTTTTTGGGAGCCGGCCGCAAAAGCGCAGGATGGCTACAGGCCCTGTTCTGGTTCCGGGGGGCAGGCTGAGCCTGTGGTTAATTCTTCTTCCTGATGGGAAAATAGAGTGACCTGTGCCTGTCCCAACACCAAGAGCTAGTCTCTCATTGGTTCCCCGTCTTCCCGTTCATCCTGGGGACAAATTGCAACCTGTACGGAACAGGAGGTTAAAGGTGCTGATGCTCCAAGTAGGGAGATTGCTAGTAACGTGGCTGGAATGGCGAACCCGAGCACAAGGAGATGAGAAATGAGGTGCGTTTTAGAAATCTTTCCCCATCACACGGTGTACCATCTTCTGGGTTTCTCATGCATGTTTTCGATGTAGGAAGATGCCCTTGAACCTGGAGATTTGGGACCCATGCGATGGGTAGCACGCAGTATTACTTTAAAGGGTCTGCGTTTGCTCACCCAACCTCACCAAACCTCTCAGCCCCAAGAGTGTCCACCCTTATGTCTCATTCAGCTGTGGGTCTAGATATGGTCAATCCAGGTTGCATCACAGCCCCTGAACGAATTGTGTAAGAATTTCTCTCTCTTTCCCTGTCTTTGTTTCATGGGTTTTTAAAAGTAATTTATTTTTATAATGGGGTTTAGCTGCTTTTCACGGCTGTGTTTATGCCGCTTTACACCCACTTGACACACTAACAGAGAGATATCTATACATAGGTTTTAAGATTATTACTAGTCAGATATATTCTTGTGCGGTGAATCGGGCGTGTTGAGTCCAGTTCTCTGAGCAAGGAGTAGGTCTTGTCTATTACATATTGGGTTTATGGAACGGTATCTGAGCTAATTTGAAACTCTTGTTTTATGTATCACCCCACCTCACCTTTCCCGTTAAGCAGCCATAGTGTGTTTTCTGCATGTGTGACTCTGTTCTGTTTTGTAATTCAGTTCAAGTGTAACGGTTTTTACATTCCCTCTATAAGTGACACCTTATGAGAAGTGTCCTTTTCTGTGTGAATTATTTCACTTAGAATCGTCTTACCTAAATCCACTCATCATGCTGCTACTAGCCTTATGACATTGATTTCATGGCTGAGTGATATTCCATTGTACATAAGGACCACAACTTTTTTATCCATTTTTCGCTTTCCTGGGATATTTAAGGTGGAAGGAAGTGGAGGTCCTTGTCAACAGAGCAGCCCTAAACTTTGGGGTGCTTGTGTCTTGCTGATTTTCAATTTTCCGCTTTATCCCCCCATGCGTGGAAGTGCCCTATGCTCTCTAAGCTGTGTTTTTTAGATGTTTCAGGACCCACCGTACACTTCTCCAGAGTGGCTGTTGGCAATGTACATCCCGCCCATCAGTGTAGCAAGGCTCCCATTTCTCCATGGCCTGTCCTGCATTTCTGGTTTTGACACTTTTTTCAGCATGGCCCTTTGGACCGATGGGAAGCGAGACTTCTTTGTAGCGCTGATTTGCCTTTCCAGGTTGCTTGGTTGGCCAAAAAGGGCGTATGCGTTTTTTCCTGAATATATTCAGGAAAAAACGCATACGCCCTTTTTGGCCAAGGGCATCATTGTCAACGTTTTGCCGCTTTTCATGTGCTTTAAAGGCGATTCGAATCTACCTCCTGAAATCTGTTTCCTGCAATTCTGCCTTGATTTCAAATCCTCTTCTTTGCCTTCCCTCAATATATTTGTGGACGAGAGTTATCATTTATAACTCTGCAGGTTTGTGAATTGCAGTGCCCTGAAGCTCCATTTTACAAGTCGCTTTTTTGGGAGCCGGCCGCAAAAGCGCAGGATGGCTTCAGGCCCTCTTCTGGTTCCGGGGGGCAGGCTGAGCCTGTGGTTAATTCTTCTTCCTGATGGGAAAATAGAGTGACCTGTGCCTGTCCCAACACCAAGAGCTAGTCTCTCATTGGTTCCCCGTCTTCCCGTTCATCCTGGGGACAAATTGCAACCTGTACGGAACAGGAGGTTAAAGGTGCTGATGCTCCAAGTAGGGAGATTGCTAGTAACGTGGCTGGAATGGCGAACCCGAGCACAAGGAGATGAGAAATGAGGTCCGTTTTAGAAATCTTTCCCCATCACACGGTGTACCATCTTCTGGGTTTCTCATGCATGTTTTCGATGTAGGAAGATGCCCTTGAACCTGGAGATTTGGGACCCATGCGATGGGTAGCACGCAGTATTACTTTAAAGGGTCTGCGTTTGCTCACCCAACCTCACCAAACCTCTCAGCCCCAAGAGTGTCCACCCTTATGTCTCATTCAGCTGTGGGTCTAGATATGGTCAATCCAGGTTGCATCACAGCCCCTGAACGAATTGTGTAAGAATTTCTCTCTCTTTCCCTGTCTTTGTTTCATGGGTTTTTAAAAGTAATTTATTTTTATAATGGGGTTTAGCTGCTTTTCACGGCTGTGTTTATGCCGCTTTACACCCACTTGACACACTAACAGAGAGATATCAATACATAGGTTTTAAGATTATTACTAGTCAGATATATTCTTGTGCGGTGAATCGGGCGTGTTGAGTCCAGTTCTCTGAGCAAGGAGTAGGTCTTGTCTATTACATATTGGGTTTATGGAACGGTATCTGAGCTAATTTGAAACTCTTGTTTTATGTATCACCCCACCTCACCTTTCCCGTTAAGCAGCCATAGTGTGTTTTCTGCATGTGTGACTCTGTTCTGTTTTGTAATTCAGTTCAAGTGTAACGGTTTTTACATTCCCTCTATAAGTGACACCTTATGAGAAGTGTCCTTTTCTGTGTGAATTATTTCACTTAGAATCGTCTTACCTAAATCCACTCATCATGCTGCTACTAGCCTTATGACATTGATTTCATGGCTGAGTGATATTCCATTGTACATAAGGACCACAACTTTTTTATCCATTTTTCGCTTTCCTGGGATATTTAAGGTGGAAGGAAGTGGAGGTCCTTGTCAACAGAGCAGCCCTAAACTTTGGGGTGCTTGTGTCTTGCTGATTTTCAATTTTCCCGCTTTATCCCCCCATGCGTGGAAGTGCCCTATGCTCTCTAAGCTGTGTTTTTTAGATGTTTCAGGACCCACCGTACACTTCTCCAGAGTGGCTGTTGGCAATGTACATCCCGCCCATCAGTGTAGCAAGGCTCCCATTTCTCCATGGCCTGTCCTGCATTTCTGGTTTTGACACTTTTTTCAGCATGGCCCTTTTGACCGATGGGAAGCGAGACTTCTTTGTAGCGCTGATTTGCCTTTCCAGGTTGCTTGGATGGCCAAAAAGGGCGTATGCGTTTTTTCCTGAATATATTCAGGAAAAAACGCATACGCCCTTTTTGGCCAAGGGCATCATTGTCAACGTTTTGCCGCTTTTCATGTGCTTTAATGGCGATTCGAATCTACCTCCTGAAATCTGTTTCCTGCAATTCTGCCTTGATTTCAAATCCTCTTCTTTGCCTTCCCTCAATATATTTGTGGACGAGAGTTATCATTTATAACTCTGCAGGTTTGTGAATTGCAGTGCCCTGAAGCTCCATTTTACAAGTCGCTTTTTTGGGAGCCGGCCGCAAAAGCGCAGGATGGCTTCAGGCCCTGTTCTGGTTCCGGGGGGCAGGCTGAGCCTGTGGTTAATTCTTCTTCCTGATGGGAAAATAGAGTGACCTGTGCCTGTCCCAACACCAAGAGCTAGTCTCTCATTGGTTCCCCATCTTCCCGTTCATCCTCAGGACAAATTGCAACCTGTACGGAACAGGAGGTTAAAGGTGCTGATGCTCCAAGTAGGGAGATTGCTAGTAAAGTGGCTGGAATGGCGAACCCGAGCACAAGGAGATGAGAAATGAGGTGCGTTTTAGAAACCTTTCCCCATCACACGGTGTACCATCTTCTGGGTTTCTCATGCATGTTTTCGATGTAGGAAGATGCCCTTGAACCTGGAGATTTGGGACCCATGCGATGGGTAGCACGCAGTATTACTTTAAAGGGTCTGCGTTTGCTCACCCAACCTCACCAAACCTCTCAGCCCCAAGAGTGTCCACCCTTATGTCTCATCCAGCTGTGGGTCTAGATATGGTCAATCCAGGTTGCATCACAGCCCCTGAACGAATTGTGTAAGAATTTCTCTCTCTTTCCCTGTCTTTGTTTCATGGGTTTTTAAAAGTAATTTATTTTTATAATGGGGTTTAGCTGCTTTTCACGGCTGTGTTTATGCCGCTTTACATCCACTTGACACACTAACAGAGAGATATCAATACATAGGTTTTAAGATTATTACTACTCAGATATATTCTTGTGCGGTGAGTCGGGCGTGTTGAGTCCAGTTCTCTGAGCAAGGAGTAGGTCTTGTCTATTACATATTGGGTTTATGGAACGGTATCTGAGCTAATTTGAAACTCTTGTTTTATGTATCACCCCACCTCACCTTTCCCGTTAAGCAGCCATAGTGTGTTTTCTGCATGTGTGACTCTGTTCTGTTTTGTAATTCAGTTCAAGTGTAACGGTTTTTACATTCCCTCTATAAGTGACACCTTATGAGAAGTGTCCTTTTCTGTGTGACTTATTTCACTTAGAATCGTCTTACCTAAATCCACTCATCATGCTGCTACTAGCCTTATGACATTGATTTCATGGCTGAGTGATATTCCATTGTACATAAGGACCACAACTTTTTTATCCATTTTTCGCTTTCCTGGGATATTTAAGGTGGAAGGAAGTGGAGGTCCTTGTCAACAGAGCAGCCCTAAACTTTGGGGTGCTTGTGTCTTGCTGATTTTCAATTTTCCCGCTTTATCCCCCCATGCGTGGAAGTGCCCTATGCTCTCTAAGCTGTGTTTTTTAGATGTTTCAGGACCCACCGTACACTTCTCCAGAGTGGCTGTTGGCAATTTACATCCCGCCCATCAGTGTAGCAAGGCTCCCATTTCTCCATGGCCTGTCCTGAATTTCTGGTTTTGACACTTTTTTCAGCATGGCCCTTTTGACCGATGGGAAGCGAGACTTCTTTGTAGCGCTGATTTGCCTTTCCAGGTTGCTTGGTTGGCCAAAAAGGGCATCATTGTCAACGTTTTGCCGCTTTTCATGTGCTTTAAAGGCGATTCGAATCTACCTCCTGAAATCTGTTTCCTGCAATTCTGCCTTGATTTCAAATCCTCTTCTTTGCCTTCCCTCAATATTTTTGTGGACGAGAGTTATCATTTATAACTCTGCAGGTTTGTGAATTGCAGTACCCTGAAGCTCCATTTTACAAGTCGCTTTTTTGGGAGCCGGCCGCAAAAGCGCAGGATGGCTACAGGCCCTGTTCTGGTTCCGGGGGGCAGGCTGAGCCTGTGGTTAATTCTTCTTCCTGATGGGAAAATAGAGTGACCTGTGCCTGTCCCAACACCAAGAGCTAGTCTCTCATTGGTTCCCCATCTTCCCGTTCATCCTGGGGACAAATTGCAACCTGTACGGAACAGGAGGTTAAAGGTGCTGATGCTCCAAGTAGGGAGATTGCTAGTAAAGTGGCTGGAATGGCGAACCCGAGCACAAGGAGATGAGAAATGAGGTGCGTTTTAGAAACCTTTCCCCATCACACGGTGTACCATCTTCTGGGTTTCTCATGCATGTTTTCGATGTAGGAAGATGCCCTTGAACCTGGAGATTTGGGACCCATGCGATGGGTAGCACGCAGTATTACTTTAAAGGGTCTGCGTTTGCTCACCCAACCTCACCAAACCTCTCAGCCCCAAGAGTGTCCACCCTTATGTCTCATCCAGCTGTGGGTCTAGATATGGTCAATCCAGGTTGCATCACAGCCCCTGAACGAATTGTGTAAGAATTTCTCTCTCTTTCCCTGTCTTTGTTTCATGGGTTTTTAAAAGTAATTTATTTTTATAATGGGGTTTAGCTGCTTTTCACGGCTGTGTTTATGCCGCTTTACACCCACTTGACACACTAACAGAGAGATATCAATACATAGGTTTTAAGATTATTACTGGTCAGATATATTCTTGTGCGGTGAATCGGGCGTGTTGAGTCCAGTTCTCTGAGCAAGGAGTAGGTCTTGTCTATTACATATTGGGTTTATGGAACGGTATCTGAGCTAATTTGAAACTCTTGTTTTATGTATCACCCCACCTCACCTTTCCCGTTAAGCAGCCATAGTGTGTTTTCTGCATGTGTGACTCTGTTCTGTTTTGTAATTCAGTTCAAGTGTAACGGTTTTTACATTCCCTCTATAAGTGACACCTTATGAGAAGTGTCCTTTTCTGTGTGACTTATTTCACTTAGAATCGTCTTACCTAAATCCACTCATCATGCTGCTACTAGCCTTATGACATTGATTTCATGGCTGAGTGATATTCCATTGTACATAAGGACCACAACTTTTTTATCCATTTTTCGCTTTCCTGGGATATTTAAGGTGGAAGGAAGTGGAGGTCCTTGTCAACAGAGCAGCCCTAAACTTTGGGGTGCTTGTGTTTTGCTGATTTTCAATTTTCCCACTTTATCCCCCCATGCGTGGAAGTGCCCTATGCTCTCTAAGCTGTGTTTTTTCGATGTTTCAGGACACACCGTACACTTCTCCAGAGTGGCTGTTGGCAATTTACATCCCGCCCATCAGTGTAGCAAGGCTCCCATTTCTCCATGGCCTGTCCTGCATTTCTGGTTTTGACACTTTTTTCAGCATGGCCCTTTGGACCGATGGGAAGCGAGACTTCTTTGTAGCGCTGATTTGCCTTTCCAGGTTGCTTGGTTGGCCAAAAAGGGCGTATGCGTTTTTTCCTGAATATATTCAGGAAAAAACGCATACGCCCTTTTTGGCCAAGGGCATCATTGTCAACGTTTTGCCGCTTTTCATGTGCTTTAAAGGCGATTCGAATCTACCTCCTGAAATCTGTTTCCTGCAATTCTGCCTTGATTTCAAATCCTCTTCTTTGCCTTCCCTCAATATATTTGTGGACGAGAGTTATCATTTATAACTCTGCAGGTTTGTGAATTGCAGTACCCTGAAGCTCCATTTTACAAGTCGCTTTTTTGGGAGCCGGCCGCAAAAGCGCAGGATGGCTTCAGGCCCTGTTCTGGTTCCGGGGGGCAGGCTGAGCCTGTGGTTAATTCTTCTTCCTGATGGGAAAATAGAGTGACCTGTGCCTGTCCCAACACCAAGAGCTAGTCTCTCATTGGTTCCCCGTCTTCCCGTTCATCCTGGGGACAAATTGCAACCTGTATGGAACAGGAGGTTAAAGGTGCTGATGCTCCAAGTAGGGAGATTGCTAGTAAAGTGGCTGGAATGGCGAACCCGAGCACAAGGAGATGAGAAATGAGGTGCGTTTTAGAAACCTTTCCCCATCACACGGTGTACCATCTTCTGGGTTTCTCATGCATGTTTTCGATGTAGGAAGATGCCCTTGAACCTGGAGATTTGGGACCCATGCGATGGGTAGCACGCAGTATTACTTTAAAGGGTCTGCGTTTGCTCACCCAACCTCACCAAACCTCTCAGCCCCAAGAGTGTCCACCCTTATGTCTCATCCAGCTGTGGGTCTAGATATGGTCAATCCAGGTTGCATCACAGCCCCTGAACGAATTGTGTAAGAATTTCTCTCTCTTTCCCTGTCTTTGTTTCATGGGTTTTTAAAAGTAATTTATTTTTATAATGGGGTTTAGCTGCTTTTCACGGCTGTGTTTATGCCGCTTTACACCCACTTGACACACTAACAGAGAGATATCAATACATAGGTTTTAAGATTATTACTGGTCAGATATATTCTTGTGCGGTGAATCGGGCGTGTTGAGTCCAGTTCTCTGAGCAAGGAGTAGGTCTTGTCTATTACATATTGGGTTTATGGAACGGTATCTGAGCTAATTTGAAACTCTTGTTTTATGTATCACCCCACCTCACCTTTCCCGTTAAGCAGCCATAGTGTGTTTTCTGCATGTGTGACTCTGTTCTGTTTTGTAATTCAGTTCAAGTGTAACGGTTTTTACATTCCCTCTATAAGTGACACCTTATGAGAAGTGTCCTTTTCTGTGTGACTTATTTCACTTAGAATCGTCTTACCTAAATCCACTCATCATGCTGCTACTAGCCTTATGACATTGATTTCATGGCTGAGTGATATTCCATTGTACATAGGGACCACAACTTTTTTATCCATTTTTTGCTTTCCTGGGATATTTAAGGTGGAAGGAAGTGGAGGTCCTTGTCAACAGAGCAGCCCTAAACTTTGGGGTGCTTGTGTTTTGCTGATTTTCAATTTTCCCACTTTATCCCCCCATGCGTGGAAGTGCCCTATGCTCTCTAAGCGATGTTTTTTCGATGTTTCAGGACACACCGTACACTTCTCCAGAGTAGCTGTTGGCAATTTACATCCCGCCCATCAGTGTAGCAAGGCTCCCATTTCTCCATGGCCTGTCCTGCATTTCTGGTTTTGACACTTTTTTCAGCATGGCCCTTTGGACCGATGGGAAGCGAGACTTCTTTGTAGCGCTGATTTGCCTTTCCAGGTTGCTTGGTTGGCCAAAAAGGGCGTATGCGTTTTTTCCTGAATATATTCAGGAAAAAACGCATACGCCCTTTTTGGCCAAGGGCATCATTGTCAACGTTTTGCCGCTTTTCATGTGCTTTAAAGGCGATTCGAATCTACCTCCTGAAATCTGTTTCCTGCAATTCTGCCTTGATTTCAAATCCTCTTCTTTGCCTTCCCTCAATATATTTGTGGACGACAGTTATCATTTATAACTCTGCAGGTTTGTGAATTGCAGTGCCCTGAAGCTCCATTTTACAAGTCGCTTTTTTGGGAGCCGGCCGCAAAAGCGCAGGATGGCTTCAGGCCCTCTTCTGGTTCCGGGGGGCAGGCTGAGCCTGTGGTTAATTCTTCTTCCTGATGGGAAAATAGAGTGACCTGTGCCTGTCCCAACACCAAGAGCTAGTCTCTCATTGGTTCCCCGTCTTCCCGTTCATCCTGGGGACAAATTGCAACCTGTACGGAACAGGAGGTTAAAGGTGCTGATGCTCCAAGTAGGGAGATTGCTAGTAACGTGGCTGGAATGGCGAACCCGAGCACAAGGAGATGAGAAATGAGGTGCGTTTTAGAAATCTTTCCCCATCACACGGTGTACCATCTTCTGGGTTTCTCATGCATGTTTTCGATGTAGGAAGATGCCCTTGAACCTGGAGATTTGGGACCCATGCGATGGGTAGCACGCAGTATTACTTTAAAGGGTCTGCGTTTGCTCACCCAACCTCACCAAACCTCTCAGCCCCAAGAGTGTCCACCCTTATGTCTCATTCAGCTGTGGGTCTAGATATGGTCAATCCAGGTTGCATCACAGCCCCTGAACGAATTGTGTAAGAATTTCTCTCTCTTTCCCTGTCTTTGTTTCATGGGTTTTTAAAAGTAATTTATTTTTATAATGGGGTTTAGCTGCTTTTCACGGCTGTGTTTATGCCGCTTTACACCCACTTGACACACTAACAGAGAGATATCTATACATAGGTTTTAAGATTATTACTAGTCAGATATATTCTTGTGCGGTGAATCGGGCGTGTTGAGTCCAGTTCTCTGAGCAAGGAGTAGGTCTTGTCTATTACATATTGGGTTTATGGAACGGTATCTGAGCTAATTTGAAACTCTTGTTTTATGTATCACCCCACCTCACCTTTCCCGTTAAGCAGCCATAGTGTGTTTTCTGCATGTGTGACTCTGTTCTGTTTTGTAATTCAGTTCAAGTGTAACGGTTTTTACATTCCCTCTATAAGTGACACCTTATGAGAAGTGTCCTTTTCTGTGTGAATTATTTCACTTAGAATCGTCTTACCTAAATCCACTCATCATGCTGCTACTAGCCTTATGACATTGATTTCATGGCTGAGTGATATTCCATTGTACATAAGGACCACAACTTTTTTATCCATTTTTCGCTTTCCTGGGATATTTAAGGTGGAAGGAAGTGGAGGTCCTTGTCAACAGAGCAGCCCTAAACTTTGGGGTGCTTGTGTCTTGCTGATTTTCAATTTTCCCGCTTTATCCCCCCATGCGTGGAAGTGCCCTATGCTCTCTAAGCTGTGTTTTTTAGATGTTTCAGGACCCACCGTACACTTCTCCAGAGTGGCTGTTGGCAATGTACATCCCGCCCATCAGTGTAGCAAGGCTCCCATTTCTCCATGGCCTGTCCTGCATTTCTGGTTTTGACACTTTTTTCAGCATGGCCCTTTGGACCGATGGGAAGCGAGACTTCTTTGTAGCGCTGATTTGCCTTTCCAGGTTGCTTGGTTGGCCAAAAAGGGCGTATGCGTTTTTTCCTGAATATATTCAGGAAAAAACGCATACGCCCTTTTTGGCCAAGGGCATCATTGTCAACGTTTTGCCGCTTTTCATGTGCTTTAAAGGCGATTCGAATCTACCTCCTGAAATTTGTTTCCTGCAATTCTGCCTTGATTTCAAATCCTCTTCTTTGCCTTCCCTCAATATATTTGTGGACGAGAGTTATCATTTATAACTCTGCAGGTTTGTGAATTGCAGTACCCTGAAGCTCCATTTTACAAGTCGCTTTTTTGGGAGCCGGCCGCAAAAGCGCAGGATGGCTTCAGGCCCTGTTCTGGTTCCGGGGGGCAGGCTGAGCCTGTGGTTAATTCTTCTTCCTGATGGGAAAATAGAGTGACCTGTGCCTGTCCCAACACCAAGAGCTAGTCTCTCATTGGTTCCCCGTCTTCCCGTTCATCCTGGGGACAAATTGCAACCTGTATGGAACAGGAGGTTAAAGGTGCTGATGCTCCAAGTAGGGAGATTGCTAGTAAAGTGGCTGGAATGGCGAACCCGAGCACAAGGAGATGAGAAATGAGGTGCGTTTTAGAAACCTTTCCCCATCACACGGTGTACCATCTTCTGGGTTTCTCATGCATGTTTTCGATGTAGGAAGATGCCCTTGAACCTGGAGATTTGGGACCCATGCGATGGGTAGCACGCAGTATTACTTTAAAGGGTCTGCGTTTGCTCACCCAACCTCACCAAACCTCTCAGCCCCAAGAGTGTCCACCCTTATGTCTCATCCAGCTGTGGGTCTAGATATGGTCAATCCAGGTTGCATCACAGCCCCTGAACGAATTGTGTAAGAATTTCTCTCTCTTTCCCTGTCTTTGTTTCATGGGTTTTTAAAAGTAATTTATTTTTATAATGGGGTTTAGCTGCTTTTCACGGCTGTGTTTATGCCGCTTTACACCCACTTGACACACTAACAGAGAGATATCTATACATAGGTTTTAAGATTATTACTAGTCAGATATATTCTTGTGCGGTGAATCGGGCGTGTTGAGTCCAGTTCTCTGAGCAAGGAGTAGGTCTTGTCTATTACATATTGGGTTTATGGAACGGTATCTGAGCTAATTTGAAACTCTTGTTTTATGTATCACCCCACCTCACCTTTCCCGTTAAGCAGCCATAGTGTGTTTTCTGCATGTGTGACTCTGTTCTGTTTTGTAATTCAGTTCAAGTGTAACGGTTTTTACATTCCCTCTATAAGTGACACCTTATGAGAAGTGTCCTTTTCTGTGTGAATTATTTCACTTAGAATCGTCTTACCTAAATCCACTCATCATGCTGCTACTAGCCTTATGACATTGATTTCATGGCTGAGTGATATTCCATTGTACATAAGGACCACAACTTTTTTATCCATTTTTCGCTTTCCTGGGATATTTAAGGTGGAAGGAAGTGGAGGTCCTTGTCAACAGAGCAGCCCTAAACTTTGGGGTGCTTGTGTCTTGCTGATTTTCAATTTTCCCGCTTTATCCCCCCATGCGTGGAAGTGCCCTATGCTCTCTAAGCTGTGTTTTTTAGATGTTTCAGGACCCACCGTACACTTCTCCAGAGTGGCTGTTGGCAATGTACATCCCGCCCATCAGTGTAGCAAGGCTCCCATTTCTCCATGGCCTGTCCTGCATTTCTGGTTTTGACACTTTTTTCAGCATGGCCCTTTGGACCGATGGGAAGCGAGACTTCTTTGTAGCGCTGATTTGCCTTTCCAGGTTGCTTGGTTGGCCAAAAAGGGCGTATGCGTTTTTTCCTGAATATATTCAGGAAAAAACGCATACGCCCTTTTTGGCCAAGGGCATCATTGTCAACGTTTTGCCGCTTTTCATGTGCTTTAAAGGCGATTCGAATCTACCTCCTGAAATCTGTTTCCTGCAATTCTGCCTTGATTTCAAATCCTCTTCTTTGCCTTCCCTCAATATATTTGTGGACGAGAGTTATCATTTATAACTCTGCAGGTTTGTGAATTGCAGTACCCTGAAGCTCCATTTTACAAGTCGCTTTTTTGGGAGCCGGCCGCAAAAGCGCAGGATGGCTTCAGGCCCTGTTCTGGTTCCGGGGGGCAGGCTGAGCCTGTGGTTAATTCTTCTTCCTGATGGGAAAATAGAGTGACCTGTGCCTGTCCCAACACCAAGAGCTAGTCTCTCATTGGTTCCCCGTCTTCCCGTTCATCCTGGGGACAAATTGCAACCTGTATGGAACAGGAGGTTAAAGGTGCTGATGCTCCAAGTAGGGAGATTGCTAGTAAAGTGGCTGGAATGGCGAACCCGAGCACAAGGAGATGAGAAATGAGGTGCGTTTTAGAAACCTTTCCCCATCACACGGTGTACCATCTTCTGGGTTTCTCATGCATGTTTTCGATGTAGGAAGATGCCCTTGAACCTGGAGATTTGGGACCCATGCGATGGGTAGCACGCAGTATTACTTTAAAGGGTCTGCGTTTGCTCACCCAACCTCACCAAACCTCTCAGCCCCAAGAGTGTCCACCCTTATGTCTCATCCAGCTGTGGGTCTAGATATGGTCAATCCAGGTTGCATCACAGCCCCTGAACGAATTGTGTAAGAATTTCTCTCTCTTTCCCTGTCTTTGTTTCATGGGTTTTTAAAAGTAATTTATTTTTATAATGGGGTTTAGCTGCTTTTCACGGCTGTGTTTATGCCGCTTTACACCCACTTGACACACTAACAGAGAGATATCAATACATAGGTTTTAAGATTATTACTGGTCAGATATATTCTTGTGCGGTGAATCGGGCGTGTTGAGTCCAGTTCTCTGAGCAAGGAGTAGGTCTTGTCTATTACATATTGGGTTTATGGAACGGTATCTGAGCTAATTTGAAACTCTTGTTTTATGTATCACCCCACCTCACCTTTCCCGTTAAGCAGCCATAGTGTGTTTTCTGCATGTGTGACTCTGTTCTGTTTTGTAATTCAGTTCAAGTGTAACGGTTTTTACATTCCCTCTATAAGTGACACCTTATGAGAAGTGTCCTTTTCTGTGTGACTTATTTCACTTAGAATCGTCTTACCTAAATCCACTCATCATGCTGCTACTAGCCTTATGACATTGATTTCATGGCTGAGTGATATTCCATTGTACATAAGGACCACAACTTTTTTATCCATTTTTCGCTTTCCTGGGATATTTAAGGTGGAAGGAAGTGGAGGTCCTTGTCAACAGAGCAGCCCTAAACTTTGGGGTGCTTGTGTTTTGCTGATTTTCAATTTTCCCACTTTATCCCCCCATGCGTGGAAGTGCCCTATGCTCTCTAAGCTGTGTTTTTTCGATGTTTCAGGACACACCGTACACTTCTCCAGAGTGGCTGTTGGCGATTTACATCCCGCCCATCAGTGTAGCAAGGCTCCCATTTCTCCATGGCCTGTCCTGCATTTCTGGTTTTGACACTTTTTTCAGCATGGCCCTTTGGACCGATGGGAAGCGAGACTTCTTTGTAGCGCTGATTTGCCTTTCCAGGTTGCTTGGTTGGCCAAAAAGGGCGTATGCGTTTTTTCCTGAATATATTCAGGAAAAAACGCATACGCCCTTTTTGGCCAAGGGCATCATTGTCAACGTTTTGCCGCTTTTCATGTGCTTTAAAGGCGATTCGAATCTACCTCCTGAAATCTGTTTCCTGCAATTCTGCCTTGATTTCAAATCCTCTTCTTTGCCTTCCCTCAATATATTTGTGGACGAGAGTTATCATTTATAACTCTGCAGGTTTGTGAATTGCAGTGCCCTGAAGCTCCATTTTACAAGTCGCTTTTTTGGGAGCCGGCCGCAAAAGCGCAGGATGGCTTCAGGCCCTGTTCTGGTTCCGGGGGGCAGGCTGAGCCTGTGGTTAATTCTTCTTCCTGATGGGAAAATAGAGTGACCTGTGCCTGTCCCAACACCAAGAGCTAGTCTCTCATTGGTTCCCCGTCTTCCCGTTCATCCTGGGGACAAATTGCAACCTGTACGGAACAGGAGGTTAAAGGTGCTGATGCTCCAAGTAGGGAGATTGCTAGTAAAGTGGCTGGAATGGCGAACCCGAGCACAAGGAGATGAGAAATGAGGTGCGTTTTAGAAACCTTTCCCCATCACACGGTGTACCATCTTCTGGGTTTCTCATGCATGTTTTCGATGTAGGAAGATGCCCTTGAACCTGGAGATTTGGGACCCATGCGATGGGTAGCACGCAGTATTACTTTAAAGGGTCTGCGTTTGCTCACCCAACCTCACCAAACCTCTCAGCCCCAAGAGTGTCCACCCTTATGTCTCATCCAGCTGTGGGTCTAGATATGGTCAATCCAGGTTGCATCACAGCCCCTGAACGAATTGTGTAAGAATTTCTCTCTCTTTCCCTGTCTTTGTTTCATGGGTTTTTAAAAGTAATTTATTTTTATAATGGGGTTTAGCTGCTTTTCACGGCTGTGTTTATGCCGCTTTACACCCACTTGACACACTAACAGAGAGATATCAATACATAGGTTTTAAGATTATTACTGGTCAGATATATTCTTGTGCGGTGAATCGGGCGTGTTGAGTCCAGTTCTCTGAGCAAGGAGTAGGTCTTGTCTATTACATATTGGGTTTATGGAACGGTATCTGAGCTAATTTGAAACTCTTGTTTTATGTATCACCCCACCTCACCTTTCCCGTTAAGCAGCCATAGTGTGTTTTCTGCATGTGTGACTCTGTTCTGTTTTGTAATTCAGTTCAAGTGTAACGGTTTTTACATTCCCTCTATAAGTGACACCTTATGAGAAGTGTCCTTTTCTGTGTGACTTATTTCACTTAGAATCGTCTTACCTAAATCCACTCATCATGCTGCTACTAGCCTTATGACATTGATTTCATGGCTGAGTGATATTCCATTGTACATAAGGACCACAACTTTTTTATCCATTTTTCGCTTTCCTGGGATATTTAAGGTGGAAGGAAGTGGAGGTCCTTGTCAACAGAGCAGCCCTAAACTTTGGGGTGCTTGTGTTTTGCTGATTTTCAATTTTCCCACTTTATCCCCCCATGCGTGGAAGTGCCCTATGCTCTCTAAGCTGTGTTTTTTCGATGTTTCAGGACACACCGTACACTTCTCCAGAGTGGCTGTTGGCGATTTACATCCCGCCCATCAGTGTAGCAAGGCTCCCATTTCTCCATGGCCTGTCCTGCATTTCTGGTTTTGACACTTTTTTCAGCATGGCCCTTTGGACCGATGGGAAGCGAGACTTCTTTGTAGCGCTGATTTGCCTTTCCAGGTTGCTTGGTTGGCCAAAAAGGGCGTATGCGTTTTTTCCTGAATATATTCAGGAAAAAACGCATACGCCCTTTTTGGCCAAGGGCATCATTGTCAACGTTTTGCCGCTTTTCATGTGCTTTAAAGGCGATTCGAATCTACCTCCTGAAATCTGTTTCCTGCAATTCTGCCTTGATTTCAAATCCTCTTCTTTGCCTTCCCTCAATATATTTGTGGACGAGAGTTATCATTTATAACTCTGCAGGTTTGTGAATTGCAGTGCCCTGAAGCTCCATTTTACAAGTCGCTTTTTTGGGAGCCGGCCGCAAAAGCGCAGGATGGCTTCAGGCCCTGTTCTGGTTCCGGGGGGCAGGCTGAGCCTGTGGTTAATTCTTCTTCCTGATGGGAAAATAGAGTGACCTGTGCCTGTCCCAACACCAAGAGCTAGTCTCTCATTGGTTCCCCGTCTTCCCGTTCATCCTGGGGACAAATTGCAACCTGTACGGAACAGGAGGTTAAAGGTGCTGATGCTCCAAGTAGGGAGATTGCTAGTAAAGTGGCTGGAATGGCGAACCCGAGCACAAGGAGATGAGAAATGAGGTGCGTTTTAGAAACCTTTCCCCATCACACGGTGTACCATCTTCTGGGTTTCTCATGCATGTTTTCGATGTAGGAAGATGCCCTTGAACCTGGAGATTTGGGACCCATGCGATGGGTAGCACGCAGTATTACTTTAAAGGGTCTGCGTTTGCTCACCCAACCTCACCAAACCTCTCAGCCCCAAGAGTGTCCACCCTTATGTCTCATCCAGCTGTGGGTCTAGATATGGTCAATCCAGGTTGCATCACAGCCCCTGAACGAATTGTGTAAGAATTTCTCTCTCTTTCCCTGTCTTTGTTTCATGGGTTTTTAAAAGTAATTTATTTTTATAATGGGGTTTAGCTGCTTTTCACGGCTGTGTTTATGCCGCTTTACACCCACTTGACACACTAACAGAGAGATATCAATACATAGGTTTTAAGATTATTACTGGTCAGATATATTCTTGTGCGGTGAATCGGGCGTGTTGAGTCCAGTTCTCTGAGCAAGGAGTAGGTCTTGTCTATTACATATTGGGTTTATGGAACGGTATCTGAGCTAATTTGAAACTCTTGTTTTATGTATCACCCCACCTCACCTTTCCCGTTAAGCAGCCATAGTGTGTTTTCTGCATGTGTGACTCTGTTCTGTTTTGTAATTCAGTTCAAGTGTAACGGTTTTTACATTCCCTCTATAAGTGACACCTTATGAGAAGTGTCCTTTTCTGTGTGACTTATTTCACTTAGAATCGTCTTACCTAAATCCACTCATCATGCTGCTACTAGCCTTATGACATTGATTTCATGGCTGAGTGATATTCCATTGTACATAAGGACCACAACTTTTTTATCCATTTTTCGCTTTCCTGGGATATTTAAGGTGGAAGGAAGTGGAGGTCCTTGTCAACAGAGCAGCCCTAAACTTTGGGGTGCTTGTGTTTTGCTGATTTTCAATTTTCCCACTTTATCCCCCCATGCGTGGAAGTGCCCTATGCTCTCTAAGCTGTGTTTTTTCGATGTTTCAGGACACACCGTACACTTCTCCAGAGTGGCTGTTGGCGATTTACATCCCGCCCATCAGTGTAGCAAGGCTCCCATTTCTCCATGGCCTGTCCTGCATTTCTGGTTTTGACACTTTTTTCAGCATGGCCCTTTGGACCGATGGGAAGCGAGACTTCTTTGTAGCGCTGATTTGCCTTTCCAGGTTGCTTGGTTGGCCAAAAAGGGCGTATGCGTTTTTTCCTGAATATATTCAGGAAAAAACGCATACGCCCTTTTTGGCCAAGGGCATCATTGTCAACGTTTTGCCGCTTTTCATGTGCTTTAAAGGCGATTCGAATCTACCTCCTGAAATCTGTTTCCTGCAATTCTGCCTTGATTTCAAATCCTCTTCTTTGCCTTCCCTCAATATATTTGTGGACGAGAGTTATCATTTATAACTCTGCAGGTTTGTGAATTGCAGTGCCCTGAAGCTCCATTTTACAAGTCGCTTTTTTGGGAGCCGGCCGCAAAAGCGCAGGATGGCTTCAGGCCCTGTTCTGGTTCCGGGGGGCAGGCTGAGCCTGTGGTTAATTCTTCTTCCTGATGGGAAAATAGAGTGACCTGTGCCTGTCCCAACACCAAGAGCTAGTCTCTCATTGGTTCCCCGTCTTCCCGTTCATCCTGGGGACAAATTGCAACCTGTACGGAACAGGAGGTTAAAGGTGCTGATGCTCCAAGTAGGGAGATTGCTAGTAAAGTGGCTGGAATGGCGAACCCGAGCACAAGGAGATGAGAAATGAGGTGCGTTTTAGAAACCTTTCCCCATCACACGGTGTACCATCTTCTGGGTTTCTCATGCATGTTTTCGATGTAGGAAGATGCCCTTGAACCTGGAGATTTGGGACCCATGCGATGGGTAGCACGCAGTATTACTTTAAAGGGTCTGCGTTTGCTCACCCAACCTCACCAAACCTCTCAGCCCCAAGAGTGTCCACCCTTATGTCTCATCCAGCTGTGGGTCTAGATATGGTCAATCCAGGTTGCATCACAGCCCCTGAACGAATTGTGTAAGAATTTCTCTCTCTTTCCCTGTCTTTGTTTCATGGGTTTTTAAAAGTAATTTATTTTTATAATGGGGTTTAGCTGCTTTTCACGGCTGTGTTTATGCCGCTTTACACCCACTTGACACACTAACAGAGAGATATCAATACATAGGTTTTAAGATTATTACTGGTCAGATATATTCTTGTGCGGTGAATCGGGCGTGTTGAGTCCAGTTCTCTGAGCAAGGAGTAGGTCTTGTCTATTACATATTGGGTTTATGGAACGGTATCTGAGCTAATTTGAAACTCTTGTTTTATGTATCACCCCACCTCACCTTTCCCGTTAAGCAGCCATAGTGTGTTTTCTGCATGTGTGACTCTGTTCTGTTTTGTAATTCAGTTCAAGTGTAACGGTTTTTACATTCCCTCTATAAGTGACACCTTATGAGAAGTGTCCTTTTCTGTGTGACTTATTTCACTTAGAATCGTCTTACCTAAATCCACTCATCATGCTGCTACTAGCCTTATGACATTGATTTCATGGCTGAGTGATATTCCATTGTACATAAGGACCACAACTTTTTTATCCATTTTTCGCTTTCCTGGGATATTTAAGGTGGAAGGAAGTGGAGGTCCTTGTCAACAGAGCAGCCCTAAACTTTGGGGTGCTTGTGTTTTGCTGATTTTCAATTTTCCCACTTTATCCCCCCATGCGTGGAAGTGCCCTATGCTCTCTAAGCTGTGTTTTTTCGATGTTTCAGGACACACCGTACACTTCTCCAGAGTGGCTGTTGGCGATTTACATCCCGCCCATCAGTGTAGCAAGGCTCCCATTTCTCCATGGCCTGTCCTGCATTTCTGGTTTTGACACTTTTTTCAGCATGGCCCTTTGGACCGATGGGAAGCGAGACTTCTTTGTAGCGCTGATTTGCCTTTCCAGGTTGCTTGGTTGGCCAAAAAGGGCGTATGCGTTTTTTCCTGAATATATTCAGGAAAAAACGCATACGCCCTTTTTGGCCAAGGGCATCATTGTCAACGTTTTGCCGCTTTTCATGTGCTTTAAAGGCGATTCGAATCTACCTCCTGAAATCTGTTTCCTGCAATTCTGCCTTGATTTCAAATCCTCTTCTTTGCCTTCCCTCAATATATTTGTGGACGAGAGTTATCATTTATAACTCTGCAGGTTTGTGAATTGCAGTGCCCTGAAGCTCCATTTTACAAGTCGCTTTTTTGGGAGCCGGCCGCAAAAGCGCAGGATGGCTTCAGGCCCTGTTCTGGTTCCGGGGGGCAGGCTGAGCCTGTGGTTAATTCTTCTTCCTGATGGGAAAATAGAGTGACCTGTGCCTGTCCCAACACCAAGAGCTAGTCTCTCATTGGTTCCCCGTCTTCCCGTTCATCCTGGGGACAAATTGCAACCTGTACGGAACAGGAGGTTAAAGGTGCTGATGCTCCAAGTAGGGAGATTGCTAGTAAAGTGGCTGGAATGGCGAACCCGAGCACAAGGAGATGAGAAATGAGGTGCGTTTTAGAAACCTTTCCCCATCACACGGTGTACCATCTTCTGGGTTTCTCATGCATGTTTTCGATGTAGGAAGATGCCCTTGAACCTGGAGATTTGGGACCCATGCGATGGGTAGCACGCAGTATTACTTTAAAGGGTCTGCGTTTGCTCACCCAACCTCACCAAACCTCTCAGCCCCAAGAGTGTCCACCCTTATGTCTCATCCAGCTGTGGGTCTAGATATGGTCAATCCAGGTTGCATCACAGCCCCTGAACGAATTGTGTAAGAATTTCTCTCTCTTTCCCTGTCTTTGTTTCATGGGTTTTTAAAAGTAATTTATTTTTATAATGGGGTTTAGCTGCTTTTCACGGCTGTGTTTATGCCGCTTTACACCCACTTGACACACTAACAGAGAGATATCAATACATAGGTTTTAAGATTATTACTGGTCAGATATATTCTTGTGCGGTGAATCGGGCGTGTTGAGTCCAGTTCTCTGAGCAAGGAGTAGGTCTTGTCTATTACATATTGGGTTTATGGAACGGTATCTGAGCTAATTTGAAACTCTTGTTTTATGTATCACCCCACCTCACCTTTCCCGTTAAGCAGCCATAGTGTGTTTTCTGCATGTGTGACTCTGTTCTGTTTTGTAATTCAGTTCAAGTGTAACGGTTTTTACATTCCCTCTATAAGTGACACCTTATGAGAAGTGTCCTTTTCTGTGTGACTTATTTCACTTAGAATCGTCTTACCTAAATCCACTCATCATGCTGCTACTAGCCTTATGACATTGATTTCATGGCTGAGTGATATTCCATTGTACATAAGGACCACAACTTTTTTATCCATTTTTCGCTTTCCTGGGATATTTAAGGTGGAAGGAAGTGGAGGTCCTTGTCAACAGAGCAGCCCTAAACTTTGGGGTGCTTGTGTTTTGCTGATTTTCAATTTTCCCACTTTATCCCCCCATGCGTGGAAGTGCCCTATGCTCTCTAAGCTGTGTTTTTTCGATGTTTCAGGACACACCGTACACTTCTCCAGAGTGGCTGTTGGCGATTTACATCCCGCCCATCAGTGTAGCAAGGCTCCCATTTCTCCATGGCCTGTCCTGCATTTCTGGTTTTGACACTTTTTTCAGCATGGCCCTTTGGACCGATGGGAAGCGAGACTTCTTTGTAGCGCTGATTTGCCTTTCCAGGTTGCTTGGTTGGCCAAAAAGGGCGTATGCGTTTTTTCCTGAATATATTCAGGAAAAAACGCATACGCCCTTTTTGGCCAAGGGCATCATTGTCAACGTTTTGCCGCTTTTCATGTGCTTTAAAGGCGATTCGAATCTACCTCCTGAAATCTGTTTCCTGCAATTCTGCCTTGATTTCAAATCCTCTTCTTTGCCTTCCCTCAATATATTTGTGGACGAGAGTTATCATTTATAACTCTGCAGGTTTGTGAATTGCAGTGCCCTGAAGCTCCATTTTACAAGTCGCTTTTTTGGGAGCCGGCCGCAAAAGCGCAGGATGGCTTCAGGCCCTGTTCTGGTTCCGGGGGGCAGGCTGAGCCTGTGGTTAATTCTTCTTCCTGATGGGAAAATAGAGTGACCTGTGCCTGTCCCAACACCAAGAGCTAGTCTCTCATTGGTTCCCCGTCTTCCCGTTCATCCTGGGGACAAATTGCAACCTGTACGGAACAGGAGGTTAAAGGTGCTGATGCTCCAAGTAGGGAGATTGCTAGTAAAGTGGCTGGAATGGCGAACCCGAGCACAAGGAGATGAGAAATGAGGTGCGTTTTAGAAACCTTTCCCCATCACACGGTGTACCATCTTCTGGGTTTCTCATGCATGTTTTCGATGTAGGAAGATGCCCTTGAACCTGGAGATTTGGGACCCATGCGATGGGTAGCACGCAGTATTACTTTAAAGGGTCTGCGTTTGCTCACCCAACCTCACCAAACCTCTCAGCCCCAAGAGTGTCCACCCTTATGTCTCATCCAGCTGTGGGTCTAGATATGGTCAATCCAGGTTGCATCACAGCCCCTGAACGAATTGTGTAAGAATTTCTCTCTCTTTCCCTGTCTTTGTTTCATGGGTTTTTAAAAGTAATTTATTTTTATAATGGGGTTTAGCTGCTTTTCACGGCTGTGTTTATGCCGCTTTACACCCACTTGACACACTAACAGAGAGATATCAATACATAGGTTTTAAGATTATTACTGGTCAGATATATTCTTGTGCGGTGAATCGGGCGTGTTGAGTCCAGTTCTCTGAGCAAGGAGTAGGTCTTGTCTATTACATATTGGGTTTATGGAACGGTATCTGAGCTAATTTGAAACTCTTGTTTTATGTATCACCCCACCTCACCTTTCCCGTTAAGCAGCCATAGTGTGTTTTCTGCATGTGTGACTCTGTTCTGTTTTGTAATTCAGTTCAAGTGTAACGGTTTTTACATTCCCTCTATAAGTGACACCTTATGAGAAGTGTCCTTTTCTGTGTGACTTATTTCACTTAGAATCGTCTTACCTAAATCCACTCATCATGCTGCTACTAGCCTTATGACATTGATTTCATGGCTGAGTGATATTCCATTGTACATAAGGACCACAACTTTTTTATCCATTTTTCGCTTTCCTGGGATATTTAAGGTGGAAGGAAGTGGAGGTCCTTGTCAACAGAGCAGCCCTAAACTTTGGGGTGCTTGTGTTTTGCTGATTTTCAATTTTCCCACTTTATCCCCCCATGCGTGGAA
This sequence comes from Balaenoptera physalus, assembly GCF_965194825.1. Taxonomy (NCBI): domain Eukaryota; kingdom Metazoa; phylum Chordata; class Mammalia; order Artiodactyla; family Balaenopteridae; genus Balaenoptera; species Balaenoptera physalus. The sequence continues at coordinate 227,320 of NW_028126386.1, forward strand.
GTGCCCTATGCTCTCTAAGCTGTGTTTTTTCGATGTTTCAGGACACACCGTACACTTCTCCAGAGTGGCTGTTGGCGATTTACATCCCGCCCATCAGTGTAGCAAGGCTCCCATTTCTCCATGGCCTGTCCTGCATTTCTGGTTTTGACACTTTTTTCAGCATGGCCCTTTGGACCGATGGGAAGCGAGACTTCTTTGTAGCGCTGATTTGCCTTTCCAGGTTGCTTGGTTGGCCAAAAAGGGCGTATGCGTTTTTTCCTGAATATATTCAGGAAAAAACGCATACGCCCTTTTTGGCCAAGGGCATCATTGTCAACGTTTTGCCGCTTTTCATGTGCTTTAAAGGCGATTCGAATCTACCTACTGAAATCTGTTTCCTGCAATTCTGCCTTGATTTCAAATCCTCTTCTTTGCCTTCCCTCAATATATTTGTGGACGAGAGTTATCATTTATAACTCTGCAGGTTTGTGAATTGCAGTGCCCTGAAGCTCCATTTTACAAGTCGCTTTTTTGGGAGCCGGCCGCAAAAGCGCAGGATGGCTTCAGGCCCTCTTCTGGTTCCGGGGGGCAGGCTGAGCCTGTGGTTAATTCTTCTTCCTGATGGGAAAATAGAGTGACCTGTGCCTGTCCCAACACCAAGAGCTAGTCTCTCATTGGTTCCCCGTCTTCCCGTTCATCCTGGGGACAAATTGCAACCTGTACGGAACAGGAGGTTAAAGGTGCTGATGCTCCAAGTAGGGAGATTGCTAGTAACGTGGCTGGAATGGCGAACCCGAGCACAAGGAGATGAGAAATGAGGTCCGTTTTAGAAATCTTTCCCCATCACACGGTGTACCATCTTCTGGGTTTCTCATGCATGTTTTCGATGTAGGAAGATGCCCTTGAACCTGGAGATTTGGGACCCATGCGATGGGTAGCACGCAGTATTACTTTAAAGGGTCTGCGTTTGCTCACCCAACCTCACCAAACCTCTCAGCCCCAAGAGTGTCCACCCTTATGTCTCATTCAGCTGTGGGTCTAGATATGGTCAATCCAGGTTGCATCACAGCCCCTGAACGAATTGTGTAAGAATTTCTCTCTCTTTCCCTGTCTTTGTTTCATGGGTTTTTAAAAGTAATTTATTTTTATAATGGGGTTTAGCTGCTTTTCACGGCTGTGTTTATGCCGCTTTACACCCACTTGACACACTAACAGAGAGATATCAATACATAGGTTTTAAGATTATTACTAGTCAGATATATTCTTGTGCGGTGAATCGGGCGTGTTGAGTCCAGTTCTCTGAGCAAGGAGTAGGTCTTGTCTATTACATATTGGGTTTATGGAACGGTATCTGAGCTAATTTGAAACTCTTGTTTTATGTATCACCCCACCTCACCTTTCCCGTTAAGCAGCCATAGTGTGTTTTCTGCATGTGTGACTCTGTTCTGTTTTGTAATTCAGTTCAAGTGTAACGGTTTTTACATTCCCTCTATAAGTGACACCTTATGAGAAGTGTCCTTTTCTGTGTGAATTATTTCACTTAGAATCGTCTTACCTAAATCCACTCATCATGCTGCTACTAGCCTTATGACATTGATTTCATGGCTGAGTGATATTCCATTGTACATAAGGACCACAACTTTTTTATCCATTTTTCGCTTTCCTGGGATATTTAAGGTGGAAGGAAGTGGAGGTCCTTGTCAACAGAGCAGCCCTAAACTTTGGGGTGCTTGTGTCTTGCTGATTTTCAATTTTCCCGCTTTATCCCCCCATGCGTGGAAGTGCCCTATGCTCTCTAAGCTGTGTTTTTTAGATGTTTCAGGACCCACCGTACACTTCTCCAGAGTGGCTGTTGGCAATGTACATCCCGCCCATCAGTGTAGCAAGGCTCCCATTTCTCCATGGCCTGTCCTGCATTTCTGGTTTTGACACTTTTTTCAGCATGGCCCTTTTGACCGATGGGAAGCGAGACTTCTTTGTAGCGCTGATTTGCCTTTCCAGGTTGCTTGGATGGCCAAAAAGGGCGTATGCGTTTTTTCCTGAATATATTCAGGAAAAAACGCATACGCCCTTTTTGGCCAAGGGCATCATTGTCAACGTTTTGCCGCTTTTCATGTGCTTTAATGGCGATTCGAATCTACCTCCTGAAATCTGTTTCCTGCAATTCTGCCTTGATTTCAAATCCTCTTCTTTGCCTTCCCTCAATATATTTGTGGACGAGAGTTATCATTTATAACTCTGCAGGTTTGTGAATTGCAGTGCCCTGAAGCTCCATTTTACAAGTCGCTTTTTTGGGAGCCGGCCGCAAAAGCGCAGGATGGCTTCAGGCCCTGTTCTGGTTCCGGGGGGCAGGCTGAGCCTGTGGTTAATTCTTCTTCCTGATGGGAAAATAGAGTGACCTGTGCCTGTCCCAACACCAAGAGCTAGTCTCTCATTGGTTCCCCATCTTCCCGTTCATCCTCAGGACAAATTGCAACCTGTACGGAACAGGAGGTTAAAGGTGCTGATGCTCCAAGTAGGGAGATTGCTAGTAAAGTGGCTGGAATGGCGAACCCGAGCACAAGGAGATGAGAAATGAGGTGCGTTTTAGAAACCTTTCCCCATCACACGGTGTACCATCTTCTGGGTTTCTCATGCATGTTTTCGATGTAGGAAGATGCCCTTGAACCTGGAGATTTGGGACCCATGCGATGGGTAGCACGCAGTATTACTTTAAAGGGTCTGCGTTTGCTCACCCAACCTCACCAAACCTCTCAGCCCCAAGAGTGTCCACCCTTATGTCTCATCCAGCTGTGGGTCTAGATATGGTCAATCCAGGTTGCATCACAGCCCCTGAACGAATTGTGTAAGAATTTCTCTCTCTTTCCCTGTCTTTGTTTCATGGGTTTTTAAAAGTAATTTATTTTTATAATGGGGTTTAGCTGCTTTTCACGGCTGTGTTTATGCCGCTTTACATCCACTTGACACACTAACAGAGAGATATCAATACATAGGTTTTAAGATTATTACTACTCAGATATATTCTTGTGCGGTGAGTCGGGCGTGTTGAGTCCAGTTCTCTGAGCAAGGAGTAGGTCTTGTCTATTACATATTGGGTTTATGGAACGGTATCTGAGCTAATTTGAAACTCTTGTTTTATGTATCACCCCACCTCACCTTTCCCGTTAAGCAGCCATAGTGTGTTTTCTGCATGTGTGACTCTGTTCTGTTTTGTAATTCAGTTCAAGTGTAACGGTTTTTACATTCCCTCTATAAGTGACACCTTATGAGAAGTGTCCTTTTCTGTGTGACTTATTTCACTTAGAATCGTCTTACCTAAATCCACTCATCATGCTGCTACTAGCCTTATGACATTGATTTCATGGCTGAGTGATATTCCATTGTACATAAGGACAACAACTTTTTTATCCATTTTTCGCTTTCCTGGGATATTTAAGGTGGAAGGAAGTGGAGGTCCTTGTCAACAGAGCAGCCCTAAACTTTGGGGTGCTTGTGTTTTGCTGATTTTCAATTTTCCCACTTTATCCCCCCATGCGTGGAAGTGCCCTATGCTCTCTAAGCTGTGTTTTTTCGATGTTTCAGGACACACCGTACACTTCTCCAGAGTGGCTGTTGGCGATTTACATCCCGCCCATCAGTGTAGCAAGGCTCCCATTTCTCCATGGCCTGTCCTGCATTTCTGGTTTTGACACTTTTTTCAGCATGGCCCTTTTGACCGATGGGAAGCGAGACTTCTTTGTAGCGCTGATTTGCCTTTCCAGGTTGCTTGGTTGGCCAAAAAGGGCGTATGCGTTTTTTCCTGAATATATTCAGGAAAAAACGCATACGCCCTTTTTGGCCAAGGGCATCATTGTCAACGTTTTGCCGCTTTTCATGTGCTTTAAAGGCGATTCGAATCTACCTCCTGAAATCTGTTTCCTGCAATTCTGCCTTGATTTCAAATCCTCTTCTTTGCCTTCCCTCAATATATTTGTGGACGAGAGTTATCATTTATAACTCTGCAGGTTTGTGAATTGCAGTGCCCTGAAGCTCCATTTTACAAGTCGCTTTTTTGGGAGCCGGCCGCAAAAGCGCAGGATGGCTTCAGGCCCTGTTCTGGTTCTGGGGGGCAGGCTGAGCCTGTGGTTAATTCTTCTTCCTGATGGGAAAATAGAGTGACCTGTGCCTGTCCCAACACCAAGAGCTAGTCTCTCATTGGTTCCCCATCTTCCCGTTCATCCTCAGGACAAATTGCAACCTGTACGGAACAGGAGGTTAAAGGTGCTGATGCTCCAAGTAGGGAGATTGCTAGTAAAGTGGCTGGAATGGCGAACCCGAGCACAAGGAGATGAGAAATGAGGTGCGTTTTAGAAACCTTTCCCCATCACACGGTGTACCATCTTCTGGGTTTCTCATGCATGTTTTCGATGTAGGAAGATGCCCTTGAACCTGGAGATTTGGGACCCATGCGATGGGTAGCACGCAGTATTACTTTAAAGGGTCTGCGTTTGCTCACCCAACCTCACCAAACCTCTCAGCCCCAAGAGTGTCCACCCTTATGTCTCATCCAGCTGTGGGTCTAGATATGGTCAATCCAGGTTGCATCACAGCCCCTGAACGAATTGTGTAAGAATTTCTCTCTCTTTCCCTGTCTTTGTTTCATGGGTTTTTAAAAGTAATTTATTTTTATAATGGGGTTTAGCTGCTTTTCACGGCTGTGTTTATGCCGCTTTACATCCACTTGACACACTAACAGAGAGATATCAATACATAGGTTTTAAGATTATTACTACTCAGATATATTCTTGTGCGGTGAGTCGGGCGTGTTGAGTCCAGTTCTCTGAGCAAGGAGTAGGTCTTGTCTATTACATATTGGGTTTATGGAACGGTATCTGAGCTAATTTGAAACTCTTGTTTTATGTATCACCCCACCTCACCTTTCCCGTTAAGCAGCCATAGTGTGTTTTCTGCATGTGTGACTCTGTTCTGTTTTGTAATTCAGTTCAAGTGTAACGGTTTTTACATTCCCTCTATAAGTGACACCTTATGAGAAGTGTCCTTTTCTGTGTGACTTATTTCACTTAGAATCGTCTTACCTAAATCCACTCATCATGCTGCTACTAGCCTTATGACATTGATTTCATGGCTGAGTGATATTCCATTGTACATAAGGACCACAACTTTTTTATCCATTTTTCGCTTTCCTGGGATATTTAAGGTGGAAGGAAGTGGAGGTCCTTGTCAACAGAGCAGCCCTAAACTTTGGGGTGCTTGTGTCTTGCTGATTTTCAATTTTCCCGCTTTATCCCCCCATGCGTGGAAGTGCCCTATGCTCTCTAAGCTGTGTTTTTTAGATGTTTCAGGACCCACCGTACACTTCTCCAGAGTGGCTGTTGGCAATTTACATCCCGCCCATCAGTGTAGCAAGGCTCCCATTTCTCCATGGCCTGTCCTGAATTTCTGGTTTTGACACTTTTTTCAGCATGGCCCTTTTGACCGATGGGAAGCGAGACTTCTTTGTAGCGCTGATTTGCCTTTCCAGGTTGCTTGGTTGGCCAAAAAGGGCATCATTGTCAACGTTTTGCCGCTTTTCATGTGCTTTAAAGGCGATTCGAATCTACCTCCTGAAATCTGTTTCCTGCAATTCTGCCTTGATTTCAAATCCTCTTCTTTGCCTTCCCTCAATATTTTTGTGGACGAGAGTTATCATTTATAACTCTGCAGGTTTGTGAATTGCAGTACCCTGAAGCTCCATTTTACAAGTCGCTTTTTTGGGAGCCGGCCGCAAAAGCGCAGGATGGCTACAGGCCCTGTTCTGGTTCCGGGGGGCAGGCTGAGCCTGTGGTTAATTCTTCTTCCTGATGGGAAAATAGAGTGACCTGTGCCTGTCCCAACACCAAGAGCTAGTCTCTCATTGGTTCCCCATCTTCCCGTTCATCCTGGGGACAAATTGCAACCTGTACGGAACAGGAGGTTAAAGGTGCTGATGCTCCAAGTAGGGAGATTGCTAGTAAAGTGGCTGGAATGGCGAACCCGAGCACAAGGAGATGAGAAATGAGGTGCGTTTTAGAAACCTTTCCCCATCACACGGTGTACCATCTTCTGGGTTTCTCATGCATGTTTTCGATGTAGGAAGATGCCCTTGAACCTGGAGATTTGGGACCCATGCGATGGGTAGCACGCAGTATTACTTTAAAGGGTCTGCGTTTGCTCACCCAACCTCACCAAACCTCTCAGCCCCAAGAGTGTCCACCCTTATGTCTCATCCAGCTGTGGGTCTAGATATGGTCAATCCAGGTTGCATCACAGCCCCTGAACGAATTGTGTAAGAATTTCTCTCTCTTTCCCTGTCTTTGTTTCATGGGTTTTTAAAAGTAATTTATTTTTATAATGGGGTTTAGCTGCTTTTCACGGCTGTGTTTATGCCGCTTTACACCCACTTGACACACTAACAGAGAGATATCAATACATAGGTTTTAAGATTATTACTGGTCAGATATATTCTTGTGCGGTGAATCGGGCGTGTTGAGTCCAGTTCTCTGAGCAAGGAGTAGGTCTTGTCTATTACATATTGGGTTTATGGAACGGTATCTGAGCTAATTTGAAACTCTTGTTTTATGTATCACCCCACCTCACCTTTCCCGTTAAGCAGCCATAGTGTGTTTTCTGCATGTGTGACTCTGTTCTGTTTTGTAATTCAGTTCAAGTGTAACGGTTTTTACATTCCCTCTATAAGTGACACCTTATGAGAAGTGTCCTTTTCTGTGTGACTTATTTCACTTAGAATCGTCTTACCTAAATCCACTCATCATGCTGCTACTAGCCTTATGACATTGATTTCATGGCTGAGTGATATTCCATTGTACATAAGGACCACAACTTTTTTATCCATTTTTCGCTTTCCTGGGATATTTAAGGTGGAAGGAAGTGGAGGTCCTTGTCAACAGAGCAGCCCTAAACTTTGGGGTGCTTGTGTTTTGCTGATTTTCAATTTTCCCACTTTATCCCCCCATGCGTGGAAGTGCCCTATGCTCTCTAAGCTGTGTTTTTTCGATGTTTCAGGAGACACCGTACACTTCTCCAGAGTGGCTGTTGGCAATTTACATCCCGCCCATCAGTGTAGCAAGGCTCCCATTTCTCCATGGCCTGTCCTGCATTTCTGGTTTTGACACTTTTTTCAGCATGGCCCTTTGGACCGATGGGAAGCGAGACTTCTTTGTAGCGCTGATTTGCCTTTCCAGGTTGCTTGGTTGGCCAAAAAGGGCGTATGCGTTTTTTCCTGAATATATTCAGGAAAAAACGCATACGCCCTTTTTGGCCAAGGGCATCATTGTCAACGTTTTGCCGCTTTTCATGTGCTTTAAAGGCGATTCGAATCTACCTCCTGAAATCTGTTTCCTGCAATTCTGCCTTGATTTCAAATCCTCTTCTTTGCCTTCCCTCAATATATTTGTGGACGAGAGTTATCATTTATAACTCTGCAGGTTTGTGAATTGCAGTACCCTGAAGCTCCATTTTACAAGTCGCTTTTTTGGGAGCCGGCCGCAAAAGCGCAGGATGGCTTCAGGCCCTGTTCTGGTTCCGGGGGGCAGGCTGAGCCTGTGGTTAATTCTTCTTCCTGATGGGAAAATAGAGTGACCTGTGCCTGTCCCAACACCAAGAGCTAGTCTCTCATTGGTTCCCCGTCTTCCCGTTCATCCTGGGGACAAATTGCAACCTGTATGGAACAGGAGGTTAAAGGTGCTGATGCTCCAAGTAGGGAGATTGCTAGTAAAGTGGCTGGAATGGCGAACCCGAGCACAAGGAGATGAGAAATGAGGTGCGTTTTAGAAACCTTTCCCCATCACACGGTGTACCATCTTCTGGGTTTCTCATGCATGTTTTCGATGTAGGAAGATGCCCTTGAACCTGGAGATTTGGGACCCATGCGATGGGTAGCACGCAGTATTACTTTAAAGGGTCTGCGTTTGCTCACCCAACCTCACCAAACCTCTCAGCCCCAAGAGTGTCCACCCTTATGTCTCATCCAGCTGTGGGTCTAGATATGGTCAATCCAGGTTGCATCACAGCCCCTGAACGAATTGTGTAAGAATTTCTCTCTCTTTCCCTGTCTTTGTTTCATGGGTTTTTAAAAGTAATTTATTTTTATAATGGGGTTTAGCTGCTTTTCACGGCTGTGTTTATGCCGCTTTACACCCACTTGACACACTAACAGAGAGATATCAATACATAGGTTTTAAGATTATTACTGGTCAGATATATTCTTGTGCGGTGAATCGGGCGTGTTGAGTCCAGTTCTCTGAGCAAGGAGTAGGTCTTGTCTATTACATATTGGGTTTATGGAACGGTATCTGAGCTAATTTGAAACTCTTGTTTTATGTATCACCCCACCTCACCTTTCCCGTTAAGCAGCCATAGTGTGTTTTCTGCATGTGTGACTCTGTTCTGTTTTGTAATTCAGTTCAAGTGTAACGGTTTTTACATTCCCTCTATAAGTGACACCTTATGAGAAGTGTCCTTTTCTGTGTGACTTATTTCACTTAGAATCGTCTTACCTAAATCCACTCATCATGCTGCTACTAGCCTTATGACATTGATTTCATGGCTGAGTGATATTCCATTGTACATAGGGACCACAACTTTTTTATCCATTTTTTGCTTTCCTGGGATATTTAAGGTGGAAGGAAGTGGAGGTCCTTGTCAACAGAGCAGCCCTAAACTTTGGGGTGCTTGTGTTTTGCTGATTTTCAATTTTCCCACTTTATCCCCCCATGCGTGGAAGTGCCCTATGCTCTCTAAGCGATGTTTTTTCGATGTTTCAGGACACACCGTACACTTCTCCAGAGTAGCTGTTGGCAATTTACATCCCGCCCATCAGTGTAGCAAGGCTCCCATTTCTCCATGGCCTGTCCTGCATTTCTGGTTTTGACACTTTTTTCAGCATGGCCCTTTGGACCGATGGGAAGCGAGACTTCTTTGTAGCGCTGATTTGCCTTTCCAGGTTGCTTGGTTGGCCAAAAAGGGCGTATGCGTTTTTTCCTGAATATATTCAGGAAAAAACGCATACGCCCTTTTTGGCCAAGGGCATCATTGTCAACGTTTTGCCGCTTTTCATGTGCTTTAAAGGCGATTCGAATCTACCTCCTGAAATCTGTTTCCTGCAATTCTGCCTTGATTTCAAATCCTCTTCTTTGCCTTCCCTCAATATATTTGTGGACGACAGTTATCATTTATAACTCTGCAGGTTTGTGAATTGCAGTGCCCTGAAGCTCCATTTTACAAGTCGCTTTTTTGGGAGCCGGCCGCAAAAGCGCAGGATGGCTTCAGGCCCTCTTCTGGTTCCGGGGGGCAGGCTGAGCCTGTGGTTAATTCTTCTTCCTGATGGGAAAATAGAGTGACCTGTGCCTGTCCCAACACCAAGAGCTAGTCTCTCATTGGTTCCCCGTCTTCCCGTTCATCCTGGGGACAAATTGCAACCTGTACGGAACAGGAGGTTAAAGGTGCTGATGCTCCAAGTAGGGAGATTGCTAGTAACGTGGCTGGAATGGCGAACCCGAGCACAAGGAGATGAGAAATGAGGTGCGTTTTAGAAATCTTTCCCCATCACACGGTGTACCATCTTCTGGGTTTCTCATGCATGTTTTCGATGTAGGAAGATGCCCTTGAACCTGGAGATTTGGGACCCATGCGATGGGTAGCACGCAGTATTACTTTAAAGGGTCTGCGTTTGCTCACCCAACCTCACCAAACCTCTCAGCCCCAAGAGTGTCCACCCTTATGTCTCATTCAGCTGTGGGTCTAGATATGGTCAATCCAGGTTGCATCACAGCCCCTGAACGAATTGTGTAAGAATTTCTCTCTCTTTCCCTGTCTTTGTTTCATGGGTTTTTAAAAGTAATTTATTTTTATAATGGGGTTTAGCTGCTTTTCACGGCTGTGTTTATGCCGCTTTACACCCACTTGACACACTAACAGAGAGATATCTATACATAGGTTTTAAGATTATTACTAGTCAGATATATTCTTGTGCGGTGAATCGGGCGTGTTGAGTCCAGTTCTCTGAGCAAGGAGTAGGTCTTGTCTATTACATATTGGGTTTATGGAACGGTATCTGAGCTAATTTGAAACTCTTGTTTTATGTATCACCCCACCTCACCTTTCCCGTTAAGCAGCCATAGTGTGTTTTCTGCATGTGTGACTCTGTTCTGTTTTGTAATTCAGTTCAAGTGTAACGGTTTTTACATTCCCTCTATAAGTGACACCTTATGAGAAGTGTCCTTTTCTGTGTGAATTATTTCACTTAGAATCGTCTTACCTAAATCCACTCATCATGCTGCTACTAGCCTTATGACATTGATTTCATGGCTGAGTGATATTCCATTGTACATAAGGACCACAACTTTTTTATCCATTTTTCGCTTTCCTGGGATATTTAAGGTGGAAGGAAGTGGAGGTCCTTGTCAACAGAGCAGCCCTAAACTTTGGGGTGCTTGTGTCTTGCTGATTTTCAATTTTCCCGCTTTATCCCCCCATGCGTGGAAGTGCCCTATGCTCTCTAAGCTGTGTTTTTTAGATGTTTCAGGACCCACCGTACACTTCTCCAGAGTGGCTGTTGGCAATGTACATCCCGCCCATCAGTGTAGCAAGGCTCCCATTTCTCCATGGCCTGTCCTGCATTTCTGGTTTTGACACTTTTTTCAGCATGGCCCTTTGGACCGATGGGAAGCGAGACTTCTTTGTAGCGCTGATTTGCCTTTCCAGGTTGCTTGGTTGGCCAAAAAGGGCGTATGCGTTTTTTCCTGAATATATTCAGGAAAAAACGCATACGCCCTTTTTGGCCAAGGGCATCATTGTCAACGTTTTGCCGCTTTTCATGTGCTTTAAAGGCGATTCGAATCTACCTCCTGAAATTTGTTTCCTGCAATTCTGCCTTGATTTCAAATCCTCTTCTTTGCCTTCCCTCAATATATTTGTGGACGAGAGTTATCATTTATAACTCTGCAGGTTTGTGAATTGCAGTACCCTGAAGCTCCATTTTACAAGTCGCTTTTTTGGGAGCCGGCCGCAAAAGCGCAGGATGGCTTCAGGCCCTGTTCTGGTTCCGGGGGGCAGGCTGAGCCTGTGGTTAATTCTTCTTCCTGATGGGAAAATAGAGTGACCTGTGCCTGTCCCAACACCAAGAGCTAGTCTCTCATTGGTTCCCCGTCTTCCCGTTCATCCTGGGGACAAATTGCAACCTGTACGGAACAGGAGGTTAAAGGTGCTGATGCTCCAAGTAGGGAGATTGCTAGTAAAGTGGCTGGAATGGCGAACCCGAGCACAAGGAGATGAGAAATGAGGTGCGTTTTAGAAACCTTTCCCCATCACACGGTGTACCATCTTCTGGGTTTCTCATGCATGTTTTCGATGTAGGAAGATGCCCTTGAACCTGGAGATTTGGGACCCATGCGATGGGTAGCACGCAGTATTACTTTAAAGGGTCTGCGTTTGCTCACCCAACCTCACCAAACCTCTCAGCCCCAAGAGTGTCCACCCTTATGTCTCATCCAGCTGTGGGTCTAGATATGGTCAATCCAGGTTGCATCACAGCCCCTGAACGAATTGTGTAAGAATTTCTCTCTCTTTCCCTGTCTTTGTTTCATGGGTTTTTAAAAGTAATTTATTTTTATAATGGGGTTTAGCTGCTTTTCACGGCTGTGTTTATGCCGCTTTACACCCACTTGACACACTAACAGAGAGATATCAATACATAGGTTTTAAGATTATTACTGGTCAGATATATTCTTGTGCGGTGAATCGGGCGTGTTGAGTCCAGTTCTCTGAGCAAGGAGTAGGTCTTGTCTATTACATATTGGGTTTATGGAACGGTATCTGAGCTAATTTGAAACTCTTGTTTTATGTATCACCCCACCTCACCTTTCCCGTTAAGCAGCCATAGTGTGTTTTCTGCATGTGTGACTCTGTTCTGTTTTGTAATTCAGTTCAAGTGTAACGGTTTTTACATTCCCTCTATAAGTGACACCTTATGAGAAGTGTCCTTTTCTGTGTGACTTATTTCACTTAGAATCGTCTTACCTAAATCCACTCATCATGCTGCTACTAGCCTTATGACATTGATTTCATGGCTGAGTGATATTCCATTGTACATAGGGACCACAACTTTTTTATCCATTTTTTGCTTTCCTGGGATATTTAAGGTGGAAGGAAGTGGAGGTCCTTGTCAACAGAGCAGCCCTAAACTTTGGGGTGCTTGTGTTTTGCTGATTTTCAATTTTCCCACTTTATCCCCCCATGCGTGGAAGTGCCCTATGCTCTCTAAGCGATGTTTTTTCGATGTTTCAGGACACACCGTACACTTCTCCAGAGTAGCTGTTGGCAATTTACATCCCGCCCATCAGTGTAGCAAGGCTCCCATTTCTCCATGGCCTGTCCTGCATTTCTGGTTTTGACACTTTTTTCAGCATGGCCCTTTGGACCGATGGGAAGCGAGACTTCTTTGTAGCGCTGATTTGCCTTTCCAGGTTGCTTGGTTGGCCAAAAAGGGCGTATGCGTTTTTTCCTGAATATATTCAGGAAAAAACGCATACGCCCTTTTTGGCCAAGGGCATCATTGTCAACGTTTTGCCGCTTTTCATGTGCTTTAAAGGCGATTCGAATCTACCTCCTGAAATCTGTTTCCTGCAATTCTGCCTTGATTTCAAATCCTCTTCTTTGCCTTCCCTCAATATATTTGTGGACGACAGTTATCATTTATAACTCTGCAGGTTTGTGAATTGCAGTGCCCTGAAGCTCCATTTTACAAGTCGCTTTTTTGGGAGCCGGCCGCAAAAGCGCAGGATGGCTTCAGGCCCTCTTCTGGTTCCGGGGGGCAGGCTGAGCCTGTGGTTAATTCTTCTTCCTGATGGGAAAATAGAGTGACCTGTGCCTGTCCCAACACCAAGAGCTAGTCTCTCATTGGTTCCCCGTCTTCCCGTTCATCCTGGGGACAAATTGCAACCTGTACGGAACAGGAGGTTAAAGGTGCTGATGCTCCAAGTAGGGAGATTGCTAGTAACGTGGCTGGAATGGCGAACCCGAGCACAAGGAGATGAGAAATGAGGTGCGTTTTAGAAATCTTTCCCCATCACACGGTGTACCATCTTCTGGGTTTCTCATGCATGTTTTCGATGTAGGAAGATGCCCTTGAACCTGGAGATTTGGGACCCATGCGATGGGTAGCACGCAGTATTACTTTAAAGGGTCTGCGTTTGCTCACCCAACCTCACCAAACCTCTCAGCCCCAAGAGTGTCCACCCTTATGTCTCATTCAGCTGTGGGTCTAGATATGGTCAATCCAGGTTGCATCACAGCCCCTGAACGAATTGTGTAAGAATTTCTCTCTCTTTCCCTGTCTTTGTTTCATGGGTTTTTAAAAGTAATTTATTTTTATAATGGGGTTTAGCTGCTTTTCACGGCTGTGTTTATGCCGCTTTACACCCACTTGACACACTAACAGAGAGATATCTATACATAGGTTTTAAGATTATTACTAGTCAGATATATTCTTGTGCGGTGAATCGGGCGTGTTGAGTCCAGTTCTCTGAGCAAGGAGTAGGTCTTGTCTATTACATATTGGGTTTATGGAACGGTATCTGAGCTAATTTGAAACTCTTGTTTTATGTATCACCCCACCTCACCTTTCCCGTTAAGCAGCCATAGTGTGTTTTCTGCATGTGTGACTCTGTTCTGTTTTGTAATTCAGTTCAAGTGTAACGGTTTTTACATTCCCTCTATAAGTGACACCTTATGAGAAGTGTCCTTTTCTGTGTGAATTATTTCACTTAGAATCGTCTTACCTAAATCCACTCATCATGCTGCTACTAGCCTTATGACATTGATTTCATGGCTGAGTGATATTCCATTGTACATAAGGACCACAACTTTTTTATCCATTTTTCGCTTTCCTGGGATATTTAAGGTGGAAGGAAGTGGAGGTCCTTGTCAACAGAGCAGCCCTAAACTTTGGGGTGCTTGTGTCTTGCTGATTTTCAATTTTCCCGCTTTATCCCCCCATGCGTGGAAGTGCCCTATGCTCTCTAAGCTGTGTTTTTTAGATGTTTCAGGACCCACCGTACACTTCTCCAGAGTGGCTGTTGGCAATGTACATCCCGCCCATCAGTGTAGCAAGGCTCCCATTTCTCCATGGCCTGTCCTGCATTTCTGGTTTTGACACTTTTTTCAGCATGGCCCTTTTGACCGATGGGAAGCGAGACTTCTTTGTAGCGCTGATTTGCCTTTCCAGGTTGCTTGGATGGCCAAAAAGGGCGTATGCGTTTTTTCCTGAATATATTCAGGAAAAAACGCATACGCCCTTTTTGGCCAAGGGCATCATTGTCAACGTTTTGCCGCTTTTCATGTGCTTTAATGGCGATTCGAATCTACCTCCTGAAATCTGTTTCCTGCAATTCTGCCTTGATTTCAAATCCTCTTCTTTGCCTTCCCTCAATATATTTGTGGACGAGAGTTATCATTTATAACTCTGCAGGTTTGTGAATTGCAGTGCCCTGAAGCTCCATTTTACAAGTCGCTTTTTTGGGAGCCGGCCGCAAAAGCGCAGGATGGCTTCAGGCCCTGTTCTGGTTCCGGGGGGCAGGCTGAGCCTGTGGTTAATTCTTCTTCCTGATGGGAAAATAGAGTGACCTGTGCCTGTCCCAACACCAAGAGCTAGTCTCTCATTGGTTCCCCGTCTTCCCGTTCATCCTGGGGACAAATTGCAACCTGTACGGAACAGGAGGTTAAAGGTGCTGATGCTCCAAGTAGGGAGATTGCTAGTAAAGTGGCTGGAATGGCGAACCCGAGCACAAGGAGATGAGAAATGAGGTGCGTTTTAGAAACCTTTCCCCATCACACGGTGTACCATCTTCTGGGTTTCTCATGCATGTTTTCGATGTAGGAAGATGCCCTTGAACCTGGAGATTTGGGACCCATGCGATGGGTAGCACGCAGTATTACTTTAAAGGGTCTGCGTTTGCTCACCCAACCTCACCAAACCTCTCAGCCCCAAGAGTGTCCACCCTTATGTCTCATCCAGCTGTGGGTCTAGATATGGTCAATCCAGGTTGCATCACAGCCCCTGAACGAATTGTGTAAGAATTTCTCTCTCTTTCCCTGTCTTTGTTTCATGGGTTTTTAAAAGTAATTTATTTTTATAATGGGGTTTAGCTGCTTTTCACGGCTGTGTTTATGCCGCTTTACACCCACTTGACACACTAACAGAGAGATATCAATACATAGGTTTTAAGATTATTACTGGTCAGATATATTCTTGTGCGGTGAATCGGGCGTGTTGAGTCCAGTTCTCTGAGCAAGGAGTAGGTCTTGTCTATTACATATTGGGTTTATGGAACGGTATCTGAGCTAATTTGAAACTCTTGTTTTATGTATCACCCCACCTCACCTTTCCCGTTAAGCAGCCATAGTGTGTTTTCTGCATGTGTGACTCTGTTCTGTTTTGTAATTCAGTTCAAGTGTAACGGTTTTTACATTCCCTCTATAAGTGACACCTTATGAGAAGTGTCCTTTTCTGTGTGACTTATTTCACTTAGAATCGTCTTACCTAAATCCACTCATCATGCTGCTACTAGCCTTATGACATTGATTTCATGGCTGAGTGATATTCCATTGTACATAGGGACCACAACTTTTTTATCCATTTTTTGCTTTCCTGGGATATTTAAGGTGGAAGGAAGTGGAGGTCCTTGTCAACAGAGCAGCCCTAAACTTTGGGGTGCTTGTGTTTTGCTGATTTTCAATTTTCCCACTTTATCCCCCCATGCGTGGAAGTGCCCTATGCTCTCTAAGCGATGTTTTTTCGATGTTTCAGGACACACCGTACACTTCTCCAGAGTAGCTGTTGGCAATTTACATCCCGCCCATCAGTGTAGCAAGGCTCCCATTTCTCCATGGCCTGTCCTGCATTTCTGGTTTTGACACTTTTTTCAGCATGGCCCTTTGGACCGATGGGAAGCGAGACTTCTTTGTAGCGCTGATTTGCCTTTCCAGGTTGCTTGGTTGGCCAAAAAGGGCGTATGCGTTTTTTCCTGAATATATTCAGGAAAAAACGCATACGCCCTTTTTGGCCAAGGGCATCATTGTCAACGTTTTGCCGCTTTTCATGTGCTTTAAAGGCGATTCGAATCTACCTCCTGAAATCTGTTTCCTGCAATTCTGCCTTGATTTCAAATCCTCTTCTTTGCCTTCCCTCAATATATTTGTGGACGACAGTTATCATTTATAACTCTGCAGGTTTGTGAATTGCAGTGCCCTGAAGCTCCATTTTACAAGTCGCTTTTTTGGGAGCCGGCCGCAAAAGCGCAGGATGGCTTCAGGCCCTGTTCTGGTTCCGGGGGGCAGGCTGAGCCTGTGGTTAATTCTTCTTCCTGATGGGAAAATAGAGTGACCTGTGCCTGTCCCAACACCAAGAGCTAGTCTCTCATTGGTTCCCCGTCTTCCCGTTCATCCTGGGGACAAATTGCAACCTGTACGGAACAGGAGGTTAAAGGTGCTGATGCTCCAAGTAGGGAGATTGCTAGTAACGTGGCTGGAATGGCGAACCCGAGCACAAGGAGATGAGAAATGAGGTGCGTTTTAGAAATCTTTCCCCATCACACGGTGTACCATCTTCTGGGTTTCTCATGCATGTTTTCGATGTAGGAAGATGCCCTTGAAACTGGAGATTTGGGACCCATGCGATGGGTAGCACGCAGTATTACTTTAAAGGGTCTGCGTTTGCTCACCCAACCTCACCAAACCTCTCAGCCCCAAGAGTGTCCACCCTTATGTCTCATTCAGCTGTGGGTCTAGATATGGTCAATCCAGGTTGCATCACAGCCCCTGAACGAATTGTGTAAGAATTTCTCTCTCTTTCCCTGTCTTTGTTTCATGGGTTTTTAAAAGTAATTTATTTTTATAATGGGGTTTAGCTGCTTTTCACGGCTGTGTTTATGCCGCTTTACACCCACTTGACACACTAACAGAGAGATATCAATACATAGGTTTTAAGATTATTACTAGTCAGATATATTCTTGTGCGGTGAATCGGGCGTGTTGAGTCCAGTTCTCTGAGCAAGGAGTAGGTCTTGTCTATTACATATTGGGTTTATGGAACGGTATCTGAGCTAATTTGAAACTCTTGTTTTATGTATCACCCCACCTCACCTTTCCCGTTAAGCAGCCATAGTGTGTTTTCTGCATGTGTGACTCTGTTCTGTTTTGTAATTCAGTTCAAGTGTAACGGTTTTTACATTCCCTCTATAAGTGACACCTTATGAGAAGTGTCCTTTTCTGTGTGAATTATTTCACTTAGAATCGTCTTACCTAAATCCACTCATCATGCTGCTACTAGCCTTATGACATTGATTTCATGGCTGAGTGATATTCCATTGTACATAAGGACCACAACTTTTTTATCCATTTTTCGCTTTCCTGGGATATTTAAGGTGGAAGGAAGTGGAGGTCCTTGTCAACAGAGCAGCCCTAAACTTTGGGGTGCTTGTGTCTTGCTGATTTTCAATTTTCCCGCTTTATCCCCCCATGCGTGGAAGTGCCCTATGCTCTCTAAGCTGTGTTTTTTAGATGTTTCAGGACCCACCGTACACTTCTCCAGAGTGGCTGTTGGCAATGTACATCCCGCCCATCAGTGTAGCAAGGCTCCCATTTCTCCATGGCCTGTCCTGCATTTCTGGTTTTGACACTTTTTTCAGCATGGCCCTTTTGACCGATGGGAAGCGAGACTTCTTTGTAGCGCTGATTTGCCTTTCCAGGTTGCTTGGATGGCCAAAAAGGGCGTATGCGTTTTTTCCTGAATATATTCAGGAAAAAACGCATACGCCCTTTTTGGCCAAGGGCATCATTGTCAACGTTTTGCCGCTTTTCATGTGCTTTAATGGCGATTCGAATCTACCTCCTGAAATCTGTTTCCTGCAATTCTGCCTTGATTTCAAATCCTCTTCTTTGCCTTCCCTCAATATATTTGTGGGCGAGAGTTATCATTTATAACTCTGCAGGTTTGTGAATTGCAGTGCCCTGAAGCTCCATTTTACAAGTCGCTTTTTTGGGAGCCGGCCGCAAAAGCGCAGGATGGCTTCAGGCCCTGTTCTGGTTCCGGGGGGCAGGCTGAGCCTGTGGTTAATTCTTCTTCCTGATGGGAAAATAGAGTGACCTGTGCCTGTCCCAACACCAAGAGCTAGTCTCTCATTGGTTCCCCATCTTCCCGTTCATCCTCAGGACAAATTGCAACCTGTACGGAACAGGAGGTTAAAGGTGCTGATGCTCCAAGTAGGGAGATTGCTAGTAAAGTGGCTGGAATGGCGAACCCGAGCACAAGGAGATGAGAAATGAGGTGCGTTTTAGAAACCTTTCCCCATCACACGGTGTACCATCTTCTGGGTTTCTCATGCATGTTTTCGATGTAGGAAGATGCCCTTGAACCTGGAGATTTGGGACCCATGCGATGGGTAGCACGCAGTATTACTTTAAAGGGTCTGCGTTTGCTCACCCAACCTCACCAAACCTCTCAGCCCCAAGAGTGTCCACCCTTATGTCTCATCCAGCTGTGGGTCTAGATATGGTCAATCCAGGTTGCATCACAGCCCCTGAACGAATTGTGTAAGAATTTCTCTCTCTTTCCCTGTCTTTGTTTCATGGGTTTTTAAAAGTAATTTATTTTTATAATGGGGTTTAGCTGCTTTTCACGGCTGTGTTTATGCCGCTTTACATCCACTTGACACACTAACAGAGAGATATCAATACATAGGTTTTAAGATTATTACTACTCAGATATATTCTTGTGCGGTGAGTCGGGCGTGTTGAGTCCAGTTCTCTGAGCAAGGAGTAGGTCTTGTCTATTACATATTGGGTTTATGGAACGGTATCTGAGCTAATTTGAAACTCTTGTTTTATGTATCACCCCACCTCACCTTTCCCGTTAAGCAGCCATAGTGTGTTTTCTGCATGTGTGACTCTGTTCTGTTTTGTAATTCAGTTCAAGTGTAACGGTTTTTACATTCCCTCTATAAGTGACACCTTATGAGAAGTGTCCTTTTCTGTGTGACTTATTTCACTTAGAATCGTCTTACCTAAATCCACTCATCATGCTGCTACTAGCCTTATGACATTGATTTCATGGCTGAGTGATATTCCATTGTACATAAGGACCACAACTTTTTTATCCATTTTTCGCTTTCCTGGGATATTTAAGGTGGAAGGAAGTGGAGGTCCTTGTCAACAGAGCAGCCCTAAACTTTGGGGTGCTTGTGTCTTGCTGATTTTCAATTTTCCCGCTTTATCCCCCCATGCGTGGAAGTGCCCTATGCTCTCTAAGCTGTGTTTTTTAGATGTTTCAGGACCCACCGTACACTTCTCCAGAGTGGCTGTTGGCAATTTACATCCCGCCCATCAGTGTAGCAAGGCTCCCATTTCTCCATGGCCTGTCCTGCATTTCTGGTTTTGACACTTTTTTCAGCATGGCCCTTTTGACCGATGGGAAGCGAGACTTCTTTGTAGCGCTGATTTGCCTTTCCAGGTTGCTTGGTTGGCCAAAAAGGGCATCATTGTCAACGTTTTGCCGCTTTTCATGTGCTTTAAAGGCGATTCGAATCTACCTCCTGAAATCTGTTTCCTGCAATTCTGCCTTGATTTCAAATCCTCTTCTTTGCCTTCCCGCAATATATTTGTGGACGAGAGTTATCATTTATAACTCTGCAGGTTTGTGAATTGCAGTGCCCTGAAGCTCCATTTTACAAGTCGCTTTTTTGGGAGCCGGCCGCAAAAGCGCAGGATGGCTTCAGGCCCTGTTCTGGTTCCGGGGGGCAGGCTGAGCCTGTGGTTAATTCTTCTTCCTGATGGGAAAATAGAGTGACCTGTGCCTGTCCCAACACCAAGAGCTAGTCTCTCATTGGTTCCCCGTCTTCCCGTTCATCCTCAGGACAAATTGCAACCTGTACGGAACAGGAGGTTAAAGGTGCTGATGCTCCAAGTAGGGAGATTGCTAGTAAAGTGGCTGGAATGGCGAACCCGAGCACAAGGAGATGAGAAATGAGGTGCGTTTTAGAAACCTTTCCCCATCACACGGTGTACCATCTTCTGGGTTTCTCATGCATGTTTTCGATGTAGGAAGATGCCCTTGAACCTGGAGATTTGGGACCCATGCGATGGGTAGCACGCAGTATTACTTTAAAGGGTCTGCGTTTGCTCACCCAACCTCACCAAACCTCTCAGCCCCAAGAGTGTCCACCCTTATGTCTCATCCAGCTGTGGGTCTAGATATGGTCAATCCAGGTTGCATCACAGCCCCTGAACGAATTGTGTAAGAATTTCTCTCTCTTTCCCTGTCTTTGTTTCATGGGTTTTTAAAAGTAATTTATTTTTATAATGGGGTTTAGCTGCTTTTCACGGCTGTGTTTATGCCGCTTTACACCCACTTGACACACTAACAGAGAGATATCAATACATAGGTTTTAAGATTATTAATAGTCAGATATATTCTTGTGCGGTGAATCGGGCGTGTTGAGTCCAGTTCTCTGAGCAAGGAGTAGGTCTTGTCTATTACATATTGGGTTTATGGAACGGTATCTGAGCTAATTTGAAACTCTTGTTTTATGTATCACCCCACCTCACCTTTCCAGTTAAGCAGCCATAGTGTGTTTTCTGCATGTGTGACTCTGTTCTGTTTTGTAATTCAGTTCAAGTGTAACGGTTTTTACATTCCCTCTATAAGTGACACCTTATGAGAAGTGTCCTTTTCTGTGTGACTTATTTCACTTAGAGTCGTCTTACCTAAATCCACTCATCATGCTGCTACTAGCCTTATGACATTGATTTCATGGCTGAGTGATATTCCATTGTACATAAGGACAACAACTTTTTTATCCATTTTTCGCTTTCCTGGGATATTTAAGGTGGAATGAAGTGGAGGTCCTTGTCAACAGAGCAGCCCTAAACTTTGGGGTGCTTGTGTCTTGCTGATTTTCAATTTTCCCGCTTTATCCCCCCATGCGTGGAAGTGCCCTATGCTCTCTAAGCTGTGTTTTTTAGATGTTTCAGGACCCACCGTACACTTCTCCAGAGTGGCTGTTGGCAATGTACATCCCGCCCATCAGTGTAGCAAGGCTCCCATTTCTCCATGGCCTGTCCTGCATTTCTGGTTTTGACACTTTTTTCAGCATGGCCCTTTTGACCGATGGGAAGCGAGACTTCTTTGTAGCGCTGATTTGCCTTTCCAGGTTGCTTGGTTGGCCAAAAAGGGCGTATGCGTTTTTTCCTGAATATATTCAGGAAAAAACGCATACGCCCTTTTTGGCCAAGGGCATCATTGTCAACGTTTTGCCGCTTTTCATGTGCTTTAAAGGCGATTCGAATCTACCTCCTGAAATCTGTTTCCTGCAATTCTGCCTTGATTTCAAATCCTCTTCTTTGCCTTCCCTCAATATATTTGTGGACGAGAGTTATCATTTATAACTCTGCAGGTTTGTGAATTGCAGTGCCCTGAAGCTCCATTTTACAAGTCGCTTTTTTGGGAGCCGGCCGCAAAAGCGCAGGATGGCTTCAGGCCCTGTTCTGGTTCTGGGGGGCAGGCTGAGCCTGTGGTTAATTCTTCTTCCTGATGGGAAAATAGAGTGACCTGTGCCTGTCCCAACACCAAGAGCTAGTCTCTCATTGGTTCCCCATCTTCCCGTTCATCCTCAGGACAAATTGCAACCTGTACGGAACAGGAGGTTAAAGGTGCTGATGCTCCAAGTAGGGAGATTGCTAGTAAAGTGGCTGGAATGGCGAACCCGAGCACAAGGAGATGAGAAATGAGGTGCGTTTTAGAAACCTTTCCCCATCACACGGTGTACCATCTTCTGGGTTTCTCATGCATGTTTTCGATGTAGGAAGATGCCCTTGAACCTGGAGATTTGGGACCCATGCGATGGGTAGCACGCAGTATTACTTTAAAGGGTCTGCGTTTGCTCACCCAACCTCACCAAACCTCTCAGCCCCAAGAGTGTCCACCCTTATGTCTCATCCAGCTGTGGGTCTAGATATGGTCAATCCAGGTTGCATCACAGCCCCTGAACGAATTGTGTAAGAATTTCTCTCTCTTTCCCTGTCTTTGTTTCATGGGTTTTTAAAAGTAATTTATTTTTATAATGGGGTTTAGCTGCTTTTCACGGCTGTGTTTATGCCGCTTTACATCCACTTGACACACTAACAGAGAGATATCAATACATAGGTTTTAAGATTATTACTACTCAGATATATTCTTGTGCGGTGAGTCGGGCGTGTTGAGTCCAGTTCTCTGAGCAAGGAGTAGGTCTTGTCTATTACATATTGGGTTTATGGAACGGTATCTGAGCTAATTTGAAACTCTTGTTTTATGTATCACCCCACCTCACCTTTCCCGTTAAGCAGCCATAGTGTGTTTTCTGCATGTGTGACTCTGTTCTGTTTTGTAATTCAGTTCAAGTGTAACGGTTTTTACATTCCCTCTATAAGTGACACCTTATGAGAAGTGTCCTTTTCTGTGTGACTTATTTCACTTAGAATCGTCTTACCTAAATCCACTCATCATGCTGCTACTAGCCTTATGACATTGATTTCATGGCTGAGTGATATTCCATTGTACATAAGGACCACAACTTTTTTATCCATTTTTCGCTTTCCTGGGATATTTAAGGTGGAAGGAAGTGGAGGTCCTTGTCAACAGAGCAGCCCTAAACTTTGGGGTGCTTGTGTCTTGCTGATTTTCAATTTTCCCGCTTTATCCCCCCATGCGTGGAAGTGCCCTATGCTCTCTAAGCTGTGTTTTTTAGATGTTTCAGGACCCACCGTACACTTCTCCAGAGTGGCTGTTGGCAATTTACATCCCGCCCATCAGTGTAGCAAGGCTCCCATTTCTCCATGGCCTGTCCTGAATTTCTGGTTTTGACACTTTTTTCAGCATGGCCCTTTTGACCGATGGGAAGCGAGACTTCTTTGTAGCGCTGATTTGCCTTTCCAGGTTGCTTGGTTGGCCAAAAAGGGCATCATTGTCAACGTTTTGCCGCTTTTCATGTGCTTTAAAGGCGATTCGAATCTACCTCCTGAAATCTGTTTCCTGCAATTCTGCCTTGATTTCAAATCCTCTTCTTTGCCTTCCCTCAATATTTTTGTGGACGAGAGTTATCATTTATAACTCTGCAGGTTTGTGAATTGCAGTACCCTGAAGCTCCATTTTACAAGTCGCTTTTTTGGGAGCCGGCCGCAAAAGCGCAGGATGGCTTCAGGCCCTGTTCTGGTTCCGGGGGGCAGGCTGAGCCTGTGGTTAATTCTTCTTCCTGATGGGAAAATAGAGTGACCTTTGCCTGTCCCAACACCAAGAGCTAGTCTCTCATTGGTTCCCCATCTTCCCGTTCATCCTGGGGACAAATTGCAACCTGTACGGAACAGGAGGTTAAAGGTGCTGATGCTCCAAGTAGGGAGATTGCTAGTAAAGTGGCTGGAATGGCGAACCCGAGCACAAGGAGATGAGAAATGAGGTGCGTTTTAGAAACCTTTCCCCATCACACGGTGTACCATCTTCTGGGTTTCTCATGCATGTTTTCGATGTAGGAAGATGCCCTTGAACCTGGAGATTTGGGACCCATGCGATGGGTAGCACGCAGTATTACTTTAAAGGGTCTGCGTTTGCTCACCCAACCTCACCAAACCTCTCAGCCCCAAGAGTGTCCACCCTTATGTCTCATCCAGCTGTGGGTCTAGATATGGTCAATCCAGGTTGCATCACAGCCCCTGAACGAATTGTGTAAGAATTTCTCTCTCTTTCCCTGTCTTTGTTTCATGGGTTTTTAAAAGTAATTTATTTTTATAATGGGGTTTAGCTGCTTTTCACGGCTGTGTTTAGGCCGCTTTACACCCACTTGACACACTAACAGAGAGATATCAATACATAGGTTTTAAGATTATTACTAGTCAGATATATTCTTGTGCGGTGAATCGGGCGTGTTGAGTCCAGTTCTCTGAGCAAGGAGTAGGTCTTGTCTATTACATATTGGGTTTATGGAACGGTATCTGAGCTAATTTGAAACTCTTGTTTTATGTATCACCCCACCTCACCTTTCCCGTTAAGCAGCCATAGTGTGTTTTCTGCATGTGAGACTCTGTTCTGTTTTGTAATTCATTTCAAGTGTAACGGTTTTTACATTCCCTCTATAAGTGACACCTTATGAGAAGTGTCCTTTTCTGTGTGACTTATTTCACTTAGAATCGTCTTACCTAAATCCACTCATCATGCTGCTACTAGCCTTATGACATTGATTTCATGGCTGAGTGATATTCCATTGTACATAAGGACCACAACTTTTTTATCCATTTTTCGCTTTCCTGGGATATTTAAGGTGGAAGGAAGTGGAGGTCCTTGTCAACAGAGCAGCCCTAAACTTTGGGGTGCTTGTGTTTTGCTGATTTTCAATTTTCCCACTTTATCCCCCCATGCGTGGAAGTGCCCTATGCTCTCTAAGCTGTGTTTTTTAGATGTTTCAGGACACACCGTACACTTCTCCAGAGTGGCTGTTGGCAATTTACATCCCGCCCATCAGTGTAGCAAGGCTCCCATTTCTCCATGGCCTGTCCTGCATTTCTGATTTTGACACTTTTTTCAGCATGGCCCTTTTGACCGATGGGAAGCGAGACTTCTTTGTAGCGCTTATTTGCCTTTCCAGGTTGCTTGGTTGGCCAAAAAGGGCGTATGCGTTTTTTCCTGAATATATTCAGGAAAAAACGCATACGCCCTTTTTGGCCAAGGGCATCATTGTCAACGTTTTGCCGCTTTTCATGTGCTTTAAAGGCGATTCGAATCTACCTCCTGAAATCTGTTTCCTGTAATTCTGCCTTGATTTCAAATCCTCTTCTTTGCCTTCCCTCAATATATTTGTGGACGAGAGTTATCATTTATAACTCTGCAGGTTTGTGAATTGCAGTGCCCTGAAGCTCCATTTTACAAGTCGCTTTTTTGGGAGCCGGCCGCAAAAGCGCAGGATGGCTTCAGGCCCTGTTCTGGTTCTGGGGGGCAGGCTGAGCCTGTGGTTAATTCTTCTTCCTGATGGGAAAATAGAGTGACCTGTGCCTGTCCCAACACCAAGAGCTAGTCTCTCATTGGTTCCCCGTCTTCCCGTTCATCCTCAGGACAAATTGCAACCTGTACGGAACAGGAGGTTAAAGGTGCTGATGCTCCAAGTAGGGAGATTGCTAGTAAAGTGGCTGGAATGGCGAACCCGAGCACAAGGAGATGAGAAATGAGGTGCGTTTTAGAAACCTTTCCCCATCTCACGGTGTACCATCTTCTGGGTTTCTCATGCATGTTTTCGATGTAGGAAGATGCCCTTGAACCTGGAGATTTGGGACCCATGCGATGGGTAGCACGCAGTATTACTTTAAAGGGTCTGCGTTTGCTCACCCAACCTCACCAAACCTCTCAGCCCCAAGAGTGTCCACCCTTATGTCTCATCCAGCTGTGGGTCTAGATATGGTCAATCCAGGTTGCATCACAGCCCCTGAACGAATTGTGTAAGAATTTCTCTCTCTTTCCCTGTCTTTGTTTCATGGGTTTTTAAAAGTAATTTATTTTTATAATGGGGTTTAGCTGCTTTTCACGGCTGTGTTTATGCCGCTTTACATCCACTTGACACACTAACAGAGAGATATCAATACATAGGTTTTAAGATTATTACTAGTCAGATATATTCTTGTGCGGTGAATCGGGCGTGTTGAGTCCAGTTCTCTGAGCAAGGAGTAGGTCTTGTCTATTACATATTGGGTTTATGGAACGGTATCTGAGCTAATTTGAAACTCTTGTTTTATGTATCACCCCACCTCACCTTTCCCGTTAAGCAGCCATAGTGTGTTTTCTGCATGTGTGACTCTGTTCTGTTTTGTAATTCAGTTCAAGTGTAACGGTTTTTACATTCCCTCTATAAGTGACACCTTATGAGAAGTGTCCTTTTCTGTGTGACTTATTTCACTTAGAATCGTCTTACCTAAATCCACTCATCATGCTGCTACTAGCCTTATGACATTGATTTCATGGCTGAGTGATATTCCATTCTACATAAGGACCACAACTTTTTTATCCATTTTTCGCTTTCCTGGGATATTTAAGGTGGAATGAAGTGGAGGTCCTTGTCAACAGAGCAGCCCTAAACTTTGGGGTGCTTGTGTCTTGCTGATTTTCAATTTTCCCGCTTTATCCCCCCATGCGTGGAAGTGCCCTATGCTCTCTAAGCTGTGTTTTTTAGATGTTTCAGGACCCACCGTACACTTCTCCAGAGTGGCTGTTGGCAATGTACATCCCGCCCATCAGTGTAGCAAGGCTCCCATTTCTCCATGGCCTGTCCTGCATTTCTGGTTTTGACACTTTTTTCAGCATGGCCCTTTTGACCGATGGGAAGCGAGACTTCTTTGTAGCGCTGATTTGCCTTTCCAGGTTGCTTGGTTGGCCAAAAAGGGCGTATGCGTTTTTTCCTGAATATATTCAGGAAAAAACGCATACGCCCTTTTTGGCCAAGGGCATCATTGTCAACGTTTTGCCGCTTTTCATGTGCTTTAAAGGCGATTCGAATCTACCTCCTGAAATCTGTTTCCTGCAATTCTGCCTTGATTTCAAATCCTCTTCTTTGCCTTCCCTCAATATATTTGTGGACGAGAGTTATCATTTATAACTCTGCAGGTTTGTGAATTGCAGTGCCCTGAAGCTCCATTTTACAAGTCGCTTTTTTGGGAGCCGGCCGCAAAAGCGCAGGATGGCTTCAGGCCCTGTTCTGGTTCTGGGGGGCAGGCTGAGCCTGTGGTTAATTCTTCTTCCTGATGGGAAAATAGAGTGACCTGTGCCTGTCCCAACACCAAGAGCTAGTCTCTCATTGGTTCCCCATCTTCCCGTTCATCCTCAGGACAAATTGCAACCTGTACGGAACAGGAGGTTAAAGGTGCTGATGCTCCAAGTAGGGAGATTGCTAGTAAAGTGGCTGGAATGGCGAACCCGAGCACAAGGAGATGAGAAATGAGGTGCGTTTTAGAAACCTTTCCCCATCACACGGTGTACCATCTTCTGGGTTTCTCATGCATGTTTTCGATGTAGGAAGATGCCCTTGAACCTGGAGATTTGGGACCCATGCGATGGGTAGCACGCAGTATTACTTTAAAGGGTCTGTGTTTGCTCACCCAACCTCACCAAACCTCTCAGCCCCAAGAGTGTCCACCCTTATGTCTCATCCAACTGTGGGTCTAGATATGGTCAATCCAGGTTGCATCACAGCCCCTGAACGAATTGTGTAAGAATTTCTCTCTCTTTCCCTGTCTTTGTTTCATGGGTTTTTAAAAGTAATTTATTTTTATAATGGGGTTTAGCTGCTTTTCACGGCTGTGTTTATGCCGCTTTACATCCACTTGACACACTAACAGAGAGATATCAATACATAGGTTTTAAGATTATTACTACTCAGATATATTCTTGTGCGGTGAGTCGGGCGTGTTGAGTCCAGTTCTCTGAGCAAGGAGTAGGTCTTGTCTATTACATATTGGGTTTATGGAACGGTATCTGAGCTAATTTGAAACTCTTGTTTTATGTATCACCCCACCTCACCTTTCCCGTTAAACAGCCATAGTGTGTTTTCTGCATGTGTGACTCTGTTCTGTTTTGTAATTCAGTTCAAGTGTAACGGTTTTTACATTCCCTCTATAAGTGACACCTTATGAGAAGTGTCCTTTTCTGTGTGACTTATTTCACTTAGAATCGTCTTACCTAAATCCACTCATCATGCTGCTACTAGCCTTATGACATTGATTTCATGGCTGAGTGATATTCCATTGTACATAAGGACCACAACTTTTTTATCCATTTTTCGCTTTCCTGGGATATTTAAGGTGGAAGGAAGTGGAGGTCCTTGTCAACAGAGCAGCCCTAAACTTTGGGGTGCTTGTGTCTTGCTGATTTTCAATTTTCCCGCTTTATCCCCCCATGCGTGGAAGTGCCCTATGCTCTCTAAGCTGTGTTTTTTAGATGTTTCAGGACCCACCGTACACTTCTCCAGAGTGGCTGTTGGCAATTTACATCCCGCCCATCAGTGTAGCAAGGCTCCCATTTCTCCATGGCCTGTCCTGAATTTCTGGTTTTGACACTTTTTTCAGCATGGCCCTTTTGACCGATGGGAAGCGAGACTTCTTTGTAGCGCTGATTTGCCTTTCCAGGTTGCTTGGTTGGCCAAAAAGGGCATCATTGTCAACGTTTTGCCGCTTTTCATGTGCTTTAAAGGCGATTCGAATCTACCTCCTGAAATCTGTTTCCTGCAATTCTGCCTTGATTTCAAATCCTCTTCTTTGCCTTCCCTCAATATTTTTGTGGACGAGAGTTATCATTTATAACTCTGCAGGTTTGTGAATTGCAGTACCCTGAAGCTCCATTTTACAAGTCGCTTTTTTGGGAGCCGGCCGCAAAAGCGCAGGATGGCTACAGGCCCTGTTCTGGTTCCGGGGGGCAGGCTGAGCCTGTGGTTAATTCTTCTTCCTGATGGGAAAATAGAGTGACCTGTGCCTGTCCCAACACCAAGAGCTAGTCTCTCATTGGTTCCCCATCTTCCCGTTCATCCTGGGGACAAATTGCAACCTGTACGGAACAGGAGGTTAAAGGTGCTGATGCTCCAAGTAGGGAGATTGCTAGTAAAGTGGCTGGAATGGCGAACCCGAGCACAAGGAGATGAGAAATGAGGTGCGTTTTAGAAACCTTTCCCCATCACACGGTGTACCATCTTCTGGGTTTCTCATGCATGTTTTCGATGTAGGAAGATGCCCTTGAACCTGGAGATTTGGGACCCATGCGATGGGTAGCACGCAGTATTACTTTAAAGGGTCTGCGTTTGCTCACCCAACCTCACCAAACCTCTCAGCCCCAAGAGTGTCCACCCTTATGTCTCATCCAGCTGTGGGTCTAGATATGGTCAATCCAGGTTGCATCACAGCCCCTGAACGAATTGTGTAAGAATTTCTCTCTCTTTCCCTGTCTTTGTTTCATGGGTTTTTAAAAGTAATTTATTTTTATAATGGGGTTTAGCTGCTTTTCACGGCTGTGTTTATGCCGCTTTACACCCACTTGACACACTAACAGAGAGATATCAATACATAGGTTTTAAGATTATTACTGGTCAGATATATTCTTGTGCGGTGAATCGGGCGTGTTGAGTCCAGTTCTCTGAGCAAGGAGTAGGTCTTGTCTATTACATATTGGGTTTATGGAACGGTATCTGAGCTAATTTGAAACTCTTGTTTTATGTATCACCCCACCTCACCTTTCCCGTTAAGCAGCCATAGTGTGTTTTCTGCATGTGTGACTCTGTTCTGTTTTGTAATTCAGTTCAAGTGTAACGGTTTTTACATTCCCTCTATAAGTGACACCTTATGAGAAGTGTCCTTTTCTGTGTGACTTATTTCACTTAGAATCGTCTTACCTAAATCCACTCATCATGCTGCTACTAGCCTTATGACATTGATTTCATGGCTGAGTGATATTCCATTGTACATAAGGACCACAACTTTTTTATCCATTTTTCGCTTTCCTGGGATATTTAAGGTGGAAGGAAGTGGAGGTCCTTGTCAACAGAGCAGCCCTAAACTTTGGGGTGCTTGTGTTTTGCTGATTTTCAATTTTCCCACTTTATCCCCCCATGCGTGGAAGTGCCCTATGCTCTCTAAGCTGTGTTTTTTCGATGTTTCAGGACACACCGTACACTTCTCCAGAGTGGCTGTTGGCGATTTACATCCCGCCCATCAGTGTAGCAAGGCTCCCATTTCTCCATGGCCTGTCCTGCATTTCTGGTTTTGACACTTTTTTCAGCATGGCCCTTTGGACCGATGGGAAGCGAGACTTCTTTGTAGCGCTGATTTGCCTTTCCAGGTTGCTTGGTTGGCCAAAAAGGGCGTATGCGTTTTTTCCTGAATATATTCAGGAAAAAACGCATACGCCCTTTTTGGCCAAGGGCATCATTGTCAACGTTTTGCCGCTTTTCATGTGCTTTAAAGGCGATTCGAATCTACCTCCTGAAATCTGTTTCCTGCAATTCTGCCTTGATTTCAAATCCTCTTCTTTGCCTTCCCTCAATATATTTGTGGACGAGAGTTATCATTTATAACTCTGCAGGTTTGTGAATTGCCGTGCCCTGAAGCTCCATTTTACAAGTCGCTTTTTTGGGAGCCGGCCGCAAAAGCGCAGGATGGCTTCAGGCCCTGTTCTGGTTCCGGGGGGCAGGCTGAGCCTGTGGTTAATTCTTCTTCCTGATGGGAAAATAGAGTGACCTGTGCCTGTCCCAACACCAAGAGCTAGTCTCTCATTGGTTCCCCGTCTTCCCGTTCATCCTGGGGACAAATTGCAACCTGTACGGAACAGGAGGTTAAAGGTGCTGATGCTCCAAGTAGGGAGATTGCTAGTAAAGTGGCTGGAATGGCGAACCCGAGCACAAGGAGATGAGAAATGAGGTGCGTTTTAGAAACCTTTCCCCATCACACGGTGTACCATCTTCTGGGTTTCTCATGCATGTTTTCGATGTAGGAAGATGCCCTTGAACCTGGAGATTTGGGACCCATGCGATGGGTAGCACGCAGTATTACTTTAAAGGGTCTGCGTTTGCTCACCCAACCTCACCAAACCTCTCAGCCCCAAGAGTGTCCACCCTTATGTCTCATCCAGCTGTGGGTCTAGATATGGTCAATCCAGGTTGCATCACAGCCCCTGAACGAATTGTGTAAGAATTTCTCTCTCTTTCCCTGTCTTTGTTTCATGGGTTTTTAAAAGTAATTTATTTTTATAATGGGGTTTAGCTGCTTTTCACGGCTGTGTTTAGGCCGCTTTACACCCACTTGACACACTAACAGAGAGATATCAATACATAGGTTTTAAGATTATTACTGGTCAGATATATTCTTGTGCGGTGAATCGGGCGTGTTGAGTCCAGTTCTCTGAGCAAGGAGTAGGTCTTGTCTATTACATATTGGGTTTATGGAACGGTATCTGAGCTAATTTGAAACTCTTGTTTTATGTATCACCCCACCTCACCTTTCCCGTTAAGCAGCCATAGTGTGTTTTCTGCATGTGTGACTCTGTTCTGTTTTGTAATTCAGTTCAAGTGTAACGGTTTTTACATTCCCTCTATAAGTGACACCTTATGAGAAGTGTCCTTTTCTGTGTGACTTATTTCACTTAGAATCGTCTTACCTAAATCCACTCATCATGCTGCTACTAGCCTTATGACATTGATTTCATGGCTGAGTGATATTCCATTGTACATAGGGACCACAACTTTTTTATCCATTTTTTGCTTTCCTGGGATATTTAAGGTGGAAGGAAGTGGAGGTCCTTGTCAACAGAGCAGCCCTAAACTTTGGGGTGCTTGTGTTTTGCTGATTTTCAATTTTCCCACTTTATCCCCCCATGCGTGGAAGTGCCCTATGCTCTCTAAGCGATGTTTTTTCGATGTTTCAGGACACACCGTACACTTCTCCAGAGTAGCTGTTGGCAATTTACATCCCGCCCATCAGTGTAGCAAGGCTCCCATTTCTCCATGGCCTGTCCTGCATTTCTGGTTTTGACACTTTTTTCAGCATGGCCCTTTGGACCGATGGGAAGCGAGACTTCTTTGTAGCGCTGATTTGCCTTTCCAGGTTGCTTGGTTGGCCAAAAAGGGCGTATGCGTTTTTTCCTGAATATATTCAGGAAAAAACGCATACGCCCTTTTTGGCCAAGGGCATCATTGTCAACGTTTTGCCGCTTTTCATGTGCTTTAAAGGCGATTCGAATCTACCTCCTGAAATCTGTTTCCTGCAATTCTGCCTTGATTTCAAATCCTCTTCTTTGCCTTCCCTCAATATATTTGTGGACGACAGTTATCATTTATAACTCTGCAGGTTTGTGAATTGCAGTGCCCTGAAGCTCCATTTTACAAGTCGCTTTTTTGGGAGCCGGCCGCAAAAGCGCAGGATGGCTTCAGGCCCTCTTCTGGTTCCGGGGGGCAGGCTGAGCCTGTGGTTAATTCTTCTTCCTGATGGGAAAATAGAGTGACCTGTGCCTGTCCCAACACCAAGAGCTAGTCTCTCTTTGGTTCCCCGTCTTCCCGTTCATCCTGGGGACAAATTGCAACCTGTACGGAACAGGAGGTTAAAGGTGCTGATGCTCCAAGTAGGGAGATTGCTAGTAACGTGGCTGGAATGGCGAACCCGAGCACAAGGAGATGAGAAATGAGGTGCGTTTTAGAAATCTTTCCCCATCACACGGTGTACCATCTTCTGGGTTTCTCATGCATGTTTTCGATGTAGGAAGATGCCCTTGAACCTGGAGATTTGGGACCCATGCGATGGGTAGCACGCAGTATTACTTTAAAGGGTCTGCGTTTGCTCACCCAACCTCACCAAACCTCTCAGCCCCAAGAGTGTCCACCCTTATGTCTCATTCAGCTGTGGGTCTAGATATGGTCAATCCAGGTTGCATCACAGCCCCTGAACGAATTGTGTAAGAATTTCTCTCTCTTTCCCTGTCTTTGTTTCATGGGTTTTTAAAAGTAATTTATTTTTATAATGGGGTTTAGCTGCTTTTCACGGCTGTGTTTATGCCGCTTTACACCCACTTGACACACTAACAGAGAGATATCTATACATAGGTTTTAAGATTATTACTAGTCAGATATATTCTTGTGCGGTGAATCGGGCGTGTTGAGTCCAGTTCTCTGAGCAAGGAGTAGGTCTTGTCTATTACATATTGGGTTTATGGAACGGTATCTGAGCTAATTTGAAACTCTTGTTTTATGTATCACCCCACCTCACCTTTCCCGTTAAGCAGCCATAGTGTGTTTTCTGCATGTGTGACTCTGTTCTGTTTTGTAATTCAGTTCAAGTGTAACGGTTTTTACATTCCCTCTATAAGTGACACCTTATGAGAAGTGTCCTTTTCTGTGTGAATTATTTCACTTAGAATCGTCTTACCTAAATCCACTCATCATGCTGCTACTAGCCTTATGACATTGATTTCATGGCTGAGTGATATTCCATTGTACATAAGGACCACAACTTTTTTATCCATTTTTCGCTTTCCTGGGATATTTAAGGTGGAAGGAAGTGGAGGTCCTTGTCAACAGAGCAGCCCTAAACTTTGGGGTGCTTGTGTCTTGCTGATTTTCAATTTTCCCGCTTTATCCCCCCATGCGTGGAAGTGCCCTATGCTCTCTAAGCTGTGTTTTTTAGATGTTTCAGGACCCACCGTACACTTCTCCAGAGTGGCTGTTGGCAATGTACATCCCGCCCATCAGTGTAGCAAGGCTCCCATTTCTCCATGGCCTGTCCTGCATTTCTGGTTTTGACACTTTTTTCAGCATGGCCCTTTTGACCGATGGGAAGCGAGACTTCTTTGTAGCGCTGATTTGCCTTTCCAGGTTGCTTGGATGGCCACAAAGGGCGTATGCGTTTTTTCCTGAATATATTCAGGAAAAAACGCATACGCCCTTTTTGGCCAAGGGCATCATTGTCAACGTTTTGCCGCTTTTCATGTGCTTTAATGGCGATTCGAATCTACCTCCTGAAATCTGTTTCCTGCAATTCTGCCTTGATTTCAAATCCTCTTCTTTGCCTTCCCTCAATATATTTGTGGACGAGAGTTATCATTTATAACTCTGCAGGTTTGTGAATTGCAGTGCCCTGAAGCTCCATTTTACAAGTCGCTTTTTTGGGAGCCGGCCGCAAAAGCGCAGGATGGCTTCAGGCCCTGTTCTGGTTCCGGGGGGCAGGCTGAGCCTGTGGTTAATTCTTCTTCCTGATGGGAAAATAGAGTGACCTGTGCCTGTCCCAACACCAAGAGCTAGTCTCTCATTGGTTCCCCATCTTCCCGTTCATCCTCAGGACAAATTGCAACCTGTACGGAACAGGAGGTTAAAGGTGCTGATGCTCCAAGTAGGGAGATTGCTAGTAAAGTGGCTGGAATGGCGAACCCGAGCACAAGGAGATGAGAAATGAGGTGCGTTTTAGAAACCTTTCCCCATCACACGGTGTACCATCTTCTGGGTTTCTCATGCATGTTTTCGATGTAGGAAGATGCCCTTGAACCTGGAGATTTGGGACCCATGCGATGGGTAGCACGCAGTATTACTTTAAAGGGTCTGCGTTTGCTCACCCAACCTCACCAAACCTCTCAGCCCCAAGAGTGTCCACCCTTATGTCTCATCCAGCTGTGGGTCTAGATATGGTCAATCCAGGTTGCATCACAGCCCCTGAACGAATTGTGTAAGAATTTCTCTCTCTTTCCCTGTCTTTGTTTCATGGGTTTTTAAAAGTAATTTATTTTTATAATGGGGTTTAGCTGCTTTTCACGGCTGTGTTTATGCCGCTTTACATCCACTTGACACACTAACAGAGAGATATCAATACATAGGTTTTAAGATTATTACTACTCAGATATATTCTTGTGCGGTGAGCCGGGCGTGTTGAGTCCAGTTCTCTGAGCAAGGAGTAGGTCTTGTCTATTACATATTGGGTTTATGGAACGGTATCTGAGCTAATTTGAAACTCTTGTTTTATGTATCACCCCACCTCACCTTTCCCGTTAAGCAGCCATAGTGTGTTTTCTGCATGTGTGACTCTGTTCTGTTTTGTAATTCAGTTCAAGTGTAACGGTTTTTACATTCCCTCTATAAGTGACACCTTATGAGAAGTGTCCTTTTCTGTGTGACTTATTTCACTTAGAATCGTCTTACCTAAATCCACTCATCATGCTGCTACTAGCCTTATGACATTGATTTCATGGCTGAGTGATATTCCATTGTACATAAGGACCACAACTTTTTTATCCATTTTTCGCTTTCCTGGGATATTTAAGGTGGAAGGAAGTGGAGGTCCTTGTCAACAGAGCAGCCCTAAACTTTGGGGTGCTTGTGTTTTGCTGATTTTCAATTTTCCCACTTTATCCCCCCATGCGTGGAAGTGCCCTATGCTCTCTAAGCTGTGTTTTTTCGATGTTTCAGGACACACCGTACACTTCTCCAGAGTGGCTGTTGGCAATGTACATCCCGCCCATCAGTGTAGCAAGGCTCCCATTTCTCCATGGCCTGTCCTGCATTTCTGGTTTTGACACTTTTTTCAGCATGGCCCTTTTGACCGATGGGAAGCGAGACTTCTTTGTAGCGCTGATTTGCCTTTCCAGGTTGCTTGGATGGCCAAAAAGGGCGTATGCGTTTTTTCCTGAATATATTCAGGAAAAAACGCATACGCCCTTTTTGGCCAAGGGCATCATTGTCAACGTTTTGCCGCTTTTCATGTGCTTTAATGGCGATTCGAATCTACCTCCTGAAATCTGTTTCCTGCAATTCTGCCTTGATTTCAAATCCTCTTCTTTGCCTTCCCTCAATATATTTGTGGACGAGAGTTATCATTTATAACTCTGCAGGTTTGTGAATTGCAGTGCCCTGAAGCTCCATTTTACAAGTCGCTTTTTTGGGAGCCGGCCGCAAAAGCGCAGGATGGCTTCAGGCCCTGTTCTGGTTCCGGGGGGCAGGCTGAGCCTGTGGTTAATTCTTCTTCCTGATGGGAAAATAGAGTGACCTGTGCCTGTCCCAACACCAAGAGCTAGTCTCTCATTGGTTCCCCATCTTCCCGTTCATCCTCAGGACAAATTGCAACCTGTACGGAACAGGAGGTTAAAGGTGCTGATGCTCCAAGTAGGGAGATTGCTAGTAAAGTGGCTGGAATGGCGAACCCGAGCACAAGGAGATGAGAAATGAGGTGCGTTTTAGAAACCTTTCCCCATCACACGGTGTACCATCTTCTGGGTTTCTCATGCATGTTTTCGATGTAGGAAGATGCCCTTGAACCTGGAGATTTGGGACCCATGCGATGGGTAGCACGCAGTATTACTTTAAAGGGTCTGCGTTTGCTCACCCAACCTCACCAAACCTCTCAGCCCCAAGAGTGTCCACCCTTATGTCTCATCCAGCTGTGGGTCTAGATATGGTCAATCCAGGTTGCATCACAGCCCCTGAACGAATTGTGTAAGAATTTCTCTCTCTTTCCCTGTCTTTGTTTCATGGGTTTTTAAAAGTAATTTATTTTTATAATGGGGTTTAGCTGCTTTTCACGGCTGTGTTTATGCCGCTTTACATCCACTTGACACACTAACAGAGAGATATCAATACATAGGTTTTAAGATTATTACTACTCAGATATATTCTTGTGCGGTGAGTCGGGCGTGTTGAGTCCAGTTCTCTGAGCAAGGAGTAGGTCTTGTCTATTACATATTGGGTTTATGGAACGGTATCTGAGCTAATTTGAAACTCTTGTTTTATGTATCACCCCACCTCACCTTTCCCGTTAAGCAGCCATAGTGTGTTTTCTGCATGTGTGACTCTGTTCTGTTTTGTAATTCAGTTCAAGTGTAACGGTTTTTACATTCCCTCTATAAGTGACACCTTATGAGAAGTGTCCTTTTCTGTGTGACTTATTTCACTTAGAATCGTCTTACCTAAATCCACTCATCATGCTGCTACTAGCCTTATGACATTGATTTCATGGCTGAGTGATATTCCATTGTACATAAGGACCACAACTTTTTTATCCATTTTTCGCTTTCCTGGGATATTTAAGGTGGAAGGAAGTGGAGGTCCTTGTCAACAGAGCAGCCCTAAACTTTGGGGTGCTTGTGTTTTGCTGATTTTCAATTTTCCCACTTTATCCCCCCATGCGTGGAAGTGCCCTATGCTCTCTAAGCTGTGTTTTTTCGATGTTTCAGGACACACCGTACACTTCTCCAGAGTGGCTGTTGGCGATTTACATCCCGCCCATCAGTGTAGCAAGGCTCCCATTTCTCCATGGCCTGTCCTGCATTTCTGGTTTTGACACTTTTTTCAGCATGGCCCTTTGGACCGATGGGAAGCGAGACTTCTTTGTAGCGCTGATTTGCCTTTCCAGGTTGCTTGGTTGGCCAAAAAGGGCGTATGCGTTTTTTCCTGAATATATTCAGGAAAAAACGCATACGCCCTTTTTGGTCAAGGGCATCATTGTCAACGTTTTGCCGCTTTTCATGTGCTTTAAAGGCGATTCGAATCTACCTCCTGAAATCTGTTTCCTGCAATTCTGCCTTGATTTCAAATCCTCTTCTTTGCCTTCCCTCAATATATTTGTGGACGAGAGTTATCATTTATAACTCTGCAGGTTTGTGAATTGCAGTGCCCTGAAGCTCCATTTTACAAGTCGCTTTTTTGGGAGCCGGCCGCAAAAGCGCAGGATGGCTTCAGGCCCTGTTCTGGTTCCGGGGGGCAGGCTGAGCCTGTGGTTAATTCTTCTTCCTGATGGGAAAATAGAGTGACCTGTGCCTGTCCCAACACCAAGAGCTAGTCTCTCATTGGTTCCCCGTCTTCCCGTTCATCCTGGGGACAAATTGCAACCTGTACGGAACAGGAGGTTAAAGGTGCTGATGCTCCAAGTAGGGAGATTGCTAGTAAAGTGGCTGGAATGGCGAACCCGAGCACAAGGAGATGAGAAATGAGGTGCGTTTTAGAAACCTTTCCCCATCACACGGTGTACCATCTTCTGGGTTTCTCATGCATGTTTTCGATGTAGGAAGATGCCCTTGAACCTGGAGATTTGGGACCCATGCGATGGGTAGCACGCAGTATTACTTTAAAGGGTCTGCGTTTGCTCACCCAACCTCACCAAACCTCTCAGCCCCAAGAGTGTCCACCCTTATGTCTCATCCAGCTGTGGGTCTAG
Organism: Balaenoptera physalus; assembly: GCF_965194825.1. Classification (NCBI taxonomy): domain Eukaryota; kingdom Metazoa; phylum Chordata; class Mammalia; order Artiodactyla; family Balaenopteridae; genus Balaenoptera; species Balaenoptera physalus. The sequence continues at coordinate 265,057 of NW_028126386.1, forward strand.
ATATGGTCAATCCAGGTTGCATCACAGCCCCTGAACGAATTGTGTAAGAATTTCTCTCTCTTTCCCTGTCTTTGTTTCATGGGTTTTTAAAAGTAATTTATTTTTATAATGGGGTTTAGCTGCTTTTCACGGCTGTGTTTATGCCGCTTTACACCCACTTGACACACTAACAGAGAGATATCAATACATAGGTTTTAAGATTATTACTGGTCAGATATATTCTTGTGCGGTGAATCGGGCGTGTTGAGTCCAGTTCTCTGAGCAAGGAGTAGGTCTTGTCTATTACATATTGGGTTTATGGAACGGTATCTGAGCTAATTTGAAACTCTTGTTTTATGTATCACCCCACCTCACCTTTCCCGTTAAGCAGCCATAGTGTGTTTTCTGCATGTGTGACTCTGTTCTGTTTTGTAATTCAGTTCAAGTGTAACGGTTTTTACATTCCCTCTATAAGTGACACCTTATGAGAAGTGTCCTTTTCTGTGTGACTTATTTCACTTAGAATCGTCTTACCTAAATCCACTCATCATGCTGCTACTAGCCTTATGACATTGATTTCATGGCTGAGTGATATTCCATTGTACATAGGGACCACAACTTTTTTATCCATTTTTTGCTTTCCTGGGATATTTAAGGTGGAAGGAAGTGGAGGTCCTTGTCAACAGAGCAGCCCTAAACTTTGGGGTGCTTGTGTTTTGCTGATTTTCAATTTTCCCACTTTATCCCCCCATGCGTGGAAGTGCCCTATGCTCTCTAAGCGATGTTTTTTCGATGTTTCAGGACACACCGTACACTTCTCCAGAGTAGCTGTTGGCAATTTACATCCCGCCCATCAGTGTAGCAAGGCTCCCATTTCTCCATGGCCTGTCCTGCATTTCTGGTTTTGACACTTTTTTCAGCATGGCCCTTTGGACCGATGGGAAGCGAGACTTCTTTGTAGCGCTGATTTGCCTTTCCAGGTTGCTTGGTTGGCCAAAAAGGGCGTATGCGTTTTTTCCTGAATATATTCAGGAAAAAACGCATACGCCCTTTTTGGCCAAGGGCATCATTGTCAACGTTTTGCCGCTTTTCATGTGCTTTAAAGGCGATTCGAATCTACCTCCTGAAATCTGTTTCCTGCAATTCTGCCTTGATTTCAAATCCTCTTCTTTGCCTTCCCTCAATATATTTGTGGACGACAGTTATCATTTATAACTCTGCAGGTTTGTGAATTGCAGTGCCCTGAAGCTCCATTTTACAAGTCGCTTTTTTGGGAGCCGGCCGCAAAAGCGCAGGATGGCTTCAGGCCCTCTTCTGGTTCCGGGGGGCAGGCTGAGCCTGTGGTTAATTCTTCTTCCTGATGGGAAAATAGAGTGACCTGTGCCTGTCCCAACACCAAGAGCTAGTCTCTCATTGGTTCCCCGTCTTCCCGTTCATCCTGGGGACAAATTGCAACCTGTACGGAACAGGAGGTTAAAGGTGCTGATGCTCCAAGTAGGGAGATTGCTAGTAACGTGGCTGGAATGGCGAACCCGAGCACAAGGAGATGAGAAATGAGGTGCGTTTTAGAAATCTTTCCCCATCACACGGTGTACCATCTTCTGGGTTTCTCATGCATGTTTTCGATGTAGGAAGATGCCCTTGAACCTGGAGATTTGGGACCCATGCGATGGGTAGCACGCAGTATTACTTTAAAGGGTCTGCGTTTGCTCACCCAACCTCACCAAACCTCTCAGCCCCAAGAGTGTCCACCCTTATGTCTCATTCAGCTGTGGGTCTAGATATGGTCAATCCAGGTTGCATCACAGCCCCTGAACGAATTGTGTAAGAATTTCTCTCTCTTTCCCTGTCTTTGTTTCATGGGTTTTTAAAAGTAATTTATTTTTATAATGGGGTTTAGCTGCTTTTCACGGCTGTGTTTATGCCGCTTTACACCCACTTGACACACTAACAGAGAGATATCAATACATAGGTTTTAAGATTATTACTAGTCAGATATATTCTTGTGCGGTGAATCGGGCGTGTTGAGTCCAGTTCTCTGAGCAAGGAGTAGGTCTTGTCTATTACATATTGGGTTTATGGAACGGTATCTGAGCTAATTTGAAACTCTTGTTTTATGTATCACCCCACCTCACCTTTCCCGTTAAGCAGCCATAGTGTGTTTTCTGCATGTGTGACTCTGTTCTGTTTTGTAATTCAGTTCAAGTGTAACGGTTTTTACATTCCCTCTATAAGTGACACCTTATGAGAAGTGTCCTTTTCTGTGTGAATTATTTCACTTAGAATCGTCTTACCTAAATCCACTCATCATGCTGCTACTAGCCTTATGACATTGATTTCATGGCTGAGTGATATTCCATTGTACATAAGGACCACAACTTTTTTATCCATTTTTCGCTTTCCTGGGATATTTAAGGTGGAAGGAAGTGGAGGTCCTTGTCAACAGAGCAGCCCTAAACTTTGGGGTGCTTGTGTCTTGCTGATTTTCAATTTTCCCGCTTTATCCCCCCATGCGTGGAAGTGCCCTATGCTCTCTAAGCTGTGTTTTTTAGATGTTTCAGGACCCACCGTACACTTCTCCAGAGTGGCTGTTGGCAATGTACATCCCGCCCATCAGTGTAGCAAGGCTCCCATTTCTCCATGGCCTGTCCTGCATTTCTGGTTTTGACACTTTTTTCAGCATGGCCCTTTTGACCGATGGGAAGCGAGACTTCTTTGTAGCACTGATTTGCCTTTCCAGGTTGCTTGGATGGCCAAAAAGGGCGTATGCGTTTTTTCCTGAATATATTCAGGAAAAAACGCATACGCCCTTTTTGGCCAAGGGCATCATTGTCAACGTTTTGCCGCTTTTCATGTGCTTTAATGGCGATTCGAATCTACCTCCTGAAATCTGTTTCCTGCAATTCTGCCTTGATTTCAAATCCTCTTCTTTGCCTTCCCGCAATATATTTGTGGACGAGAGTTATCATTTATAACTCTGCAGGTTTGTGAATTGCAGTGCCCTGAAGCTCCATTTTACAAGTCGCTTTTTTGGGAGCCGGCCGCAAAAGCGCAGGATGGCTTCAGGCCCTGTTCTGGTTCCGGGGGGCAGGCTGAGCCTGTGGTTAATTCTTCTTCCTGATGGGAAAATAGAGTGACCTGTGCCTGTCCCAACACCAAGAGCTAGTCTCTCATTGGTTCCCCGTCTTCCCGTTCATCCTCAGGACAAATTGCAACCTGTACGGAACAGGAGGTTAAAGGTGCTGATGCTCCAAGTAGGGAGATTGCTAGTAAAGTGGCTGGAATGGCGAACCCGAGCACAAGGAGATGAGAAATGAGGTGCGTTTTAGAAACCTTTCCCCATCACACGGTGTACCATCTTCTGGGTTTCTCATGCATGTTTTCGATGTAGGAAGATGCCCTTGAACCTGGAGATTTGGGACCCATGCGATGGGTAGCACGCAGTATTACTTTAAAGGGTCTGCGTTTGCTCACCCAACCTCACCAAACCTCTCAGCCCCAAGAGTGTCCACCCTTATGTCTCATCCAGCTGTGGGTCTAGATATGGTCAATCCAGGTTGCATCACAGCCCCTGAACGAATTGTGTAAGAATTTCTCTCTCTTTCCCTGTCTTTGTTTCATGGGTTTTTAAAAGTAATTTATTTTTATAATGGGGTTTAGCTGCTTTTCACGGCTGTGTTTATGCCGCTTTACACCCACTTGACACACTAACAGAGAGATATCAATACATAGGTTTTAAGATTATTAATAGTCAGATATATTCTTGTGCGGTGAATCGGGCGTGTTGAGTCCAGTTCTCTGAGCAAGGAGTAGGTCTTGTCTATTACATATTGGGTTTATGGAACGGTATCTGAGCTAATTTGAAACTCTTGTTTTATGTATCACCCCACCTCACCTTTCCAGTTAAGCAGCCATAGTGTGTTTTCTGCATGTGTGACTCTGTTCTGTTTTGTAATTCAGTTCAAGTGTAACGGTTTTTACATTCCCTCTATAAGTGACACCTTATGAGAAGTGTCCTTTTCTGTGTGACTTATTTCACTTAGAGTCGTCTTACCTAAATCCACTCATCATGCTGCTACTAGCCTTATGACATTGATTTCATGGCTGAGTGATATTCCATTGTACATAAGGACAACAACTTTTTTATCCATTTTTCGCTTTCCTGGGATATTTAAGGTGGAATGAAGTGGAGGTCCTTGTCAACAGAGCAGCCCTAAACTTTAGGGTGCTTGTGTCTTGCTGATTTTCAATTTTCCCGCTTTATCCCCCCATGCGTGGAAGTGCCCTATGCTCTCTAAGCTGTGTTTTTTAGATGTTTCAGGACCCACCGTACACTTCTCCAGAGTGGCTGTTGGCAATGTACATCCCGCCCATCAGTGTAGCAAGGCTCCCATTTCTCCATGGCCTGTCCTGCATTTCTGGTTTTGACACTTTTTTCAGCATGGCCCTTTTGACCGATGGGAAGCGAGACTTCTTTGTAGCGCTGATTTGCCTTTCCAGGTTGCTTGGTTGGCCAAAAAGGGCGTATGCGTTTTTTCCTGAATATATTCAGGAAAAAACGCATACGCCCTTTTTGGCCAAGGGCATCATTGTCAACGTTTTGCCGCTTTTCATGTGCTTTAAAGGCGATTCGAATCTACCTCCTGAAATCTGTTTCCTGCAATTCTGCCTTGATTTCAAATCCTCTTCTTTGCCTTCCCTCAATATATTTGTGGACGAGAGTTATCATTTATAACTCTGCAGGTTTGTGAATTGCAGTGCCCTGAAGCTCCATTTTACAAGTCGCTTTTTTGGGAGCCGGCCGCAAAAGCGCAGGATGGCTTCAGGCCCTGTTCTGGTTCTGGGGGGCAGGCTGAGCCTGTGGTTAATTCTTCTTCCTGATGGGAAAATAGAGTGACCTGTGCCTGTCCCAACACCAAGAGCTAGTCTCTCATTGGTTCCCCATCTTCCCGTTCATCCTCAGGACAAATTGCAACCTGTACGGAACAGGAGGTTAAAGGTGCTGATGCTCCAAGTAGGGAGATTGCTAGTAAAGTGGCTGGAATGGCGAACCCGAGCACAAGGAGATGAGAAATGAGGTGCGTTTTAGAAACCTTTCCCCATCACACGGTGTACCATCTTCTGGGTTTCTCATGCATGTTTTCGATGTAGGAAGATGCCCTTGAACCTGGAGATTTGGGACCCATGCGATGGGTAGCACGCAGTATTACTTTAAAGGGTCTGCGTTTGCTCACCCAACCTCACCAAACCTCTCAGCCCCAAGAGTGTCCACCCTTATGTCTCATCCAGCTGTGGGTCTAGATATGGTCAATCCAGGTTGCATCACAGCCCCTGAACGAATTGTGTAAGAATTTCTCTCTCTTTCCCTGTCTTTGTTTCATGGGTTTTTAAAAGTAATTTATTTTTATAATGGGGTTTAGCTGCTTTTCACGGCTGTGTTTATGCCGCTTTACATCCACTTGACACACTAACAGAGAGATATCAATACATAGGTTTTAAGATTATTACTACTCAGATATATTCTTGTGCGGTGAGTCGGGCGTGTTGAGTCCAGTTCTCTGAGCAAGGAGTAGGTCTTGTCTATTACATATTGGGTTTATGGAACGGTATCTGAGCTAATTTGAAACTCTTGTTTTATGTATCACCCCACCTCACCTTTCCCGTTAAGCAGCCATAGTGTGTTTTCTGCATGTGTGACTCTGTTCTGTTTTGTAATTCAGTTCAAGTGTAACGGTTTTTACATTCCCTCTATAAGTGACACCTTATGAGAAGTGTCCTTTTCTGTGTGACTTATTTCACTTAGAATCGTCTTACCTAAATCCACTCATCATGCTGCTACTAGCCTTATGACATTGATTTCATGGCTGAGTGATATTCCATTGTACATAAGGACCACAACTTTTTTATCCATTTTTCGCTTTCCTGGGATATTTAAGGTGGAAGGAAGTGGAGGTCCTTGTCAACAGAGCAGCCCTAAACTTTGGGGTGCTTGTGTCTTGCTGATTTTCAATTTTCCCGCTTTATCCCCCCATGCGTGGAAGTGCCCTATGCTCTCTAAGCTGTGTTTTTTAGATGTTTCAGGACCCACCGTACACTTCTCCAGAGTGGCTGTTGGCAATTTACATCCCGCCCATCAGTGTAGCAAGGCTCCCATTTCTCCATGGCCTGTCCTGAATTTCTGGTTTTGACACTTTTTTCAGCATGGCCCTTTTGACCGATGGGAAGCGAGACTTCTTTGTAGCGCTGATTTGCCTTTCCAGGTTGCTTGGTTGGCCAAAAAGGGCATCATTGTCAACGTTTTGCCGCTTTTCATGTGCTTTAAAGGCGATTCGAATCTACCTCCTGAAATCTGTTTCCTGCAATTCTGCCTTGATTTCAAATCCTCTTCTTTGCCTTCCCGCAATATATTTGTGGACGAGAGTTATCATTTATAACTCTGCAGGTTTGTGAATTGCAGTGCCCTGAAGCTCCATTTTACAAGTCGCTTTTTTGGGAGCCGGCCGCAAAAGCGCAGGATGGCTTCAGGCCCTGTTCTGGTTCCGGGGGGCAGGCTGAGCCTGTGGTTAATTCTTCTTCCTGATGGGAAAATAGAGTGACCTGTGCCTGTCCCAACACCAAGAGCTAGTCTCTCATTGGTTCCCCGTCTTCCCGTTCATCCTCAGGACAAATTGCAACCTGTACGGAACAGGAGGTTAAAGGTGCTGATGCTCCAAGTAGGGAGATTGCTAGTAAAGTGGCTGGAATGGCGAACCCGAGCACAAGGAGATGAGAAATGAGGTGCGTTTTAGAAACCTTTCCCCATCACACGGTGTACCATCTTCTGGGTTTCTCATGCATGTTTTCGATGTAGGAAGATGCCCTTGAACCTGGAGATTTGGGACCCATGCGATGGGTAGCACGCAGTATTACTTTAAAGGGTCTGCGTTTGCTCACCCAACCTCACCAAACCTCTCAGCCCCAAGAGTGTCCACCCTTATGTCTCATCCAGCTGTGGGTCTAGATATGGTCAATCCAGGTTGCATCACAGCCCCTGAACGAATTGTGTAAGAATTTCTCTCTCTTTCCCTGTCTTTGTTTCATGGGTTTTTAAAAGTAATTTATTTTTATAATGGGGTTTAGCTGCTTTTCACGGCTGTGTTTATGCCGCTTTACACCCACTTGACACACTAACAGAGAGATATCAATACATAGGTTTTAAGATTATTAATAGTCAGATATATTCTTGTGCGGTGAATCGGGCGTGTTGAGTCCAGTTCTCTGAGCAAGGAGTAGGTCTTGTCTATTACATATTGGGTTTATGGAACGGTATCTGAGCTAATTTGAAACTCTTGTTTTATGTATCACCCCACCTCACCTTTCCAGTTAAGCAGCCATAGTGTGTTTTCTGCATGTGTGACTCTGTTCTGTTTTGTAATTCAGTTCAAGTGTAACGGTTTTTACATTCCCTCTATAAGTGACACCTTATGAGAAGTGTCCTTTTCTGTGTGACTTATTTCACTTAGAGTCGTCTTACCTAAATCCACTCATCATGCTGCTACTAGCCTTATGACATTGATTTCATGGCTGAGTGATATTCCATTGTACATAAGGACAACAACTTTTTTATCCATTTTTCGCTTTCCTGGGATATTTAAGGTGGAATGAAGTGGAGGTCCTTGTCAACAGAGCAGCCCTAAACTTTGGGGTGCTTGTGTCTTGCTGATTTTCAATTTTCCCGCTTTATCCCCCCATGCGTGGAAGTGCCCTATGCTCTCTAAGCTGTGTTTTTTAGATGTTTCAGGACCCACCGTACACTTCTCCAGAGTGGCTGTTGGCAATGTACATCCCGCCCATCAGTGTAGCAAGGCTCCCATTTCTCCATGGCCTGTCCTGCATTTCTGGTTTTGACACTTTTTTCAGCATGGCCCTTTTGACCGATGGGAAGCGAGACTTCTTTGTAGCGCTGATTTGCCTTTCCAGGTTGCTTGGTTGGCCAAAAAGGGCGTATGCGTTTTTTCCTGAATATATTCAGGAAAAAACGCATAAGCCCTTTTTGGCCAAGGGCATCATTGTCAACGTTTTGCCGCTTTTCATGTGCTTTAAAGGCGATTCGAATCTACCTCCTGAAATCTGTTTCCTGCAATTCTGCCTTGATTTCAAATCCTCTTCTTTGCCTTCCCTCAATATATTTGTGGACGAGAGTTATCATTTATAACTCTGCAGGTTTGTGAATTGCAGTGCCCTGAAGCTCCATTTTACAAGTCGCTTTTTTGGGAGCCGGCCGCAAAAGCGCAGGATGGCTTCAGGCCCTGTTCTGGTTCTGGGGGGCAGGCTGAGCCTGTGGTTAATTCTTCTTCCTGATGGGAAAATAGAGTGACCTGTGCCTGTCCCAACACCAAGAGCTAGTCTCTCATTGGTTCCCCATCTTCCCGTTCATCCTCAGGACAAATTGCAACCTGTACGGAACAGGAGGTTAAAGGTGCTGATGCTCCAAGTAGGGAGATTGCTAGTAAAGTGGCTGGAATGGCGAACCCGAGCACAAGGAGATGAGAAATGAGGTGCGTTTTAGAAACCTTTCCCCATCACACGGTGTACCATCTTCTGGGTTTCTCATGCATGTTTTCGATGTAGGAAGATGCCCTTGAACCTGGAGATTTGGGACCCATGCGATGGGTAGCACGCAGTATTACTTTAAAGGGTCTGCGTTTGCTCACCCAACCTCACCAAACCTCTCAGCCCCAAGAGTGTCCACCCTTATGTCTCATCCAGCTGTGGGTCTAGATATGGTCAATCCAGGTTGCATCACAGCCCCTGAACGAATTGTGTAAGAATTTCTCTCTCTTTCCCTGTCTTTGTTTCATGGGTTTTTAAAAGTAATTTATTTTTATAATGGGGTTTAGCTGCTTTTCACGGCTGTGTTTATGCCGCTTTACATCCATTTGACACACTAACAGAGAGATATCAATACATAGGTTTTAAGATTATTACTACTCAGATATATTCTTGTGCGGTGAGTCGGGCGTGTTGAGTCCAGTTCTCTGAGCAAGGAGTAGGTCTTGTCTATTACATATTGGGTTTATGGAACGGTATCTGAGCTAATTTGAAACTCTTGTTTTATGTATCACCCCACCTCACCTTTCCCGTTAAGCAGCCATAGTGTGTTTTCTGCATGTGTGACTCTGTTCTGTTTTGTAATTCAGTTCAAGTGTAACGGTTTTTACATTCCCTCTATAAGTGACACCTTATGAGAAGTGTCCTTTTCTGTGTGACTTATTTCACTTAGAATCGTCTTACCTAAATCCACTCATCATGCTGCTACTAGCCTTATGACATTGATTTCATGGCTGAGTGATATTCCATTGTACATAAGGACCACAACTTTTTTATCCATTTTTCGCTTTCCTGGGATATTTAAGGTGGAAGGAAGTGGAGGTCCTTGTCAACAGAGCAGCCCTAAACTTTGGGGTGCTTGTGTCTTGCTGATTTTCAATTTTCCCGCTTTATCCCCCCATGCGTGGAAGTGCCCTATGCTCTCTAAGCTGTGTTTTTTAGATGTTTCAGGACCCACCGTACACTTCTCCAGAGTGGCTGTTGGCAATTTACATCCCGCCCATCAGTGTAGCAAGGCTCCCATTTCTCCATGGCCTGTCCTGAATTTCTGGTTTTGACACTTTTTTCAGCATGGCCCTTTTGACCGATGGGAAGCGAGACTTCTTTGTAGCGCTGATTTGCCTTTCCAGGTTGCTTGGTTGGCCAAAAAGGGCATCATTGTCAACGTTTTGCCGCTTTTCATGTGCTTTAAAGGCGATTCGAATCTACCTCCTGAAATCTGTTTCCTGCAATTCTGCCTTGATTTCAAATCCTCTTCTTTGCCTTCCCTCAATATTTTTGTGGACGAGAGTTATCATTTATAACTCTGCAGGTTTGTGAATTGCAGTACCCTGAAGCTCCATTTTACAAGTCGCTTTTTTGGGAGCCGGCCGCAAAAGCGCAGGATGGCTTCAGGCCCTGTTCTGGTTCCGGGGGGCAGGCTGAGCCTGTGGTTAATTCTTCTTCCTGATGGGAAAATAGAGTGACCTGTGCCTGTCCCAACACCAAGAGCTAGTCTCTCATTGGTTCCCCATCTTCCCGTTCATCCTGGGGACAAATTGCAACCTGTACGGAACAGGAGGTTAAAGGTGCTGATGCTCCAAGTAGGGAGATTGCTAGTAAAGTGGCTGGAATGGCGAACCCGAGCACAAGGAGATGAGAAATGAGGTGCGTTTTAGAAACCTTTCCCCATCACACGGTGTACCATCTTCTGGGTTTCTCATGCATGTTTTCGATGTAGGAAGATGCCCTTGAACCTGGAGATTTGGGACCCATGCGATGGGTAGCACGCAGTATTACTTTAAAGGGTCTGCGTTTGCTCACCCAACCTCACCAAACCTCTCAGCCCCAAGAGTGTCCACCCTTATGTCTCATCCAGCTGTGGGTCTAGATATGGTCAATCCAGGTTGCATCACAGCCCCTGAACGAATTGTGTAAGAATTTCTCTCTCTTTCCCTGTCTTTGTTTCATGGGTTTTTAAAAGTAATTTATTTTTATAATGGGGTTTAGCTGCTTTTCACGGCTGTGTTTAGGCCGCTTTACACCCACTTGACACACTAACAGAGAGATATCAATACATAGGTTTTAAGATTATTACTAGTCAGATATATTCTTGTGCGGTGAATCGGGCGTGTTGAGTCCAGTTCTCTGAGCAAGGAGTAGGTCTTGTCTATTACATATTGGGTTTATGGAACGGTATCTGAGCTAATTTGAAACTCTTGTTTTATGTATCACCCCACCTCACCTTTCCCGTTAAGCAGCCATAGTGTGTTTTCTGCATGTGAGACTCTGTTCTGTTTTGTAATTCATTTCAAGTGTAACGGTTTTTACATTCCCTCTATAAGTGACACCTTATGAGAAGTGTCCTTTTCTGTGTGACTTATTTCACTTAGAATCGTCTTACCTAAATCCACTCATCATGCTGCTACTAGCCTTATGACATTGATTTCATGGCTGAGTGATATTCCATTGTACATAAGGACCACAACTTTTTTATCCATTTTTCGCTTTCCTGGGATATTTAAGGTGGAAGGAAGTGGAGGTCCTTGTCAACAGAGCAGCCCTAAACTTTGGGGTGCTTGTGTTTTGCTGATTTTCAATTTTCCCACTTTATCCCCCCATGCGTGGAAGTGCCCTATGCTCTCTAAGCTGTGTTTTTTAGATGTTTCAGGACACACCGTACACTTCTCCAGAGTGGCTGTTGGCAATTTACATCCCGCCCATCAGTGTAGCAAGGCTCCCATTTCTCCATGGCCTGTCCTGCATTTCTGATTTTGACACTTTTTTCAGCATGGCCCTTTTGACCGATGGGAAGCGAGACTTCTTTGTAGCGCTTATTTGCCTTTCCAGGTTGCTTGGTTGGCCAAAAAGGGCGTATGCGTTTTTTCCTGAATATATTCAGGAAAAAACGCATACGCCCTTTTTGGCCAAGGGCATCATTGTCAACGTTTTGCCGCTTTTCATGTGCTTTAAAGGCGATTCGAATCTACCTCCTGAAATCTGTTTCCTGTAATTCTGCCTTGATTTCAAATCCTCTTCTTTGCCTTCCCTCAATATATTTGTGGACGAGAGTTATCATTTATAACTCTGCAGGTTTGTGAATTGCAGTGCCCTGAAGCTCCATTTTACAAGTCGCTTTTTTGGGAGCCGGCCGCAAAAGCGCAGGATGGCTTCAGGCCCTGTTCTGGTTCTGGGGGGCAGGCTGAGCCTGTGGTTAATTCTTCTTCCTGATGGGAAAATAGAGTGACCTGTGCCTGTCCCAACACCAAGAGCTAGTCTCTCATTGGTTCCCCGTCTTCCCGTTCATCCTCAGGACAAATTGCAACCTGTACGGAACAGGAGGTTAAAGGTGCTGATGCTCCAAGTAGGGAGATTGCTAGTAAAGTGGCTGGAATGGCGAACCCGAGCACAAGGAGATGAGAAATGAGGTGCGTTTTAGAAACCTTTCCCCATCACACGGTGTACCATCTTCTGGGTTTCTCATGCATGTTTTCGATGTAGGAAGATGCCCTTGAACCTGGAGATTTGGGACCCATGCGATGGGTAGCACGCAGTATTACTTTAAAGGGTCTGCGTTTGCTCACCCAACCTCACCAAACCTCTCAGCCCCAAGAGTGTCCACCCTTATGTCTCATCCAGCTGTGGGTCTAGATATGGTCAATCCAGGTTGCATCACAGCCCCTGAACGAATTGTGTAAGAATTTCTCTCTCTTTCCCTGTCTTTGTTTCATGGGTTTTTAAAAGTAATTTATTTTTATAATGGGGTTTAGCTGCTTTTCACGGCTGTGTTTATGCCGCTTTACATCCACTTGACACACTAACAGAGAGATATCAATACATAGGTTTTAAGATTATTACTAGTCAGATATATTCTTGTGCGGTGAATCGGGCGTGTTGAGTCCAGTTCTCTGAGCAAGGAGTAGGTCTTGTCTATTACATATTGGGTTTATGGAACGGTATCTGAGCTAATTTGAAACTCTTGTTTTATGTATCACCCCACCTCACCTTTCCCGTTAAGCAGCCATAGTGTGTTTTCTGCATGTGTGACTCTGTTCTGTTTTGTAATTCAGTTCAAGTGTAACGGTTTTTACATTCCCTCTATAAGTGACACCTTATGAGAAGTGTCCTTTTCTGTGTGACTTATTTCACTTAGAATCGTCTTACCTAAATCCACTCATCATGCTGCTACTAGCCTTATGACATTGATTTCATGGCTGAGTGATATTCCATTCTACATAAGGACCACAACTTTTTTATCCATTTTTCGCTTTCCTGGGATATTTAAGGTGGAATGAAGTGGAGGTCCTTGTCAACAGAGCAGCCCTAAACTTTGGGGTGCTTGTGTCTTGCTGATTTTCAATTTTCCCACTTTATCCCCCCATGCGTGGAAGTGCCCTATGCTCTCTAAGCTGTGTTTTTTAGATGTTTCAGGACACACCGTACACTTCTCCAGAGTGGCTGTTGGCAATTTACATCCCGCCCATCAGTGTAGCAAGGCTCCCATTTCTCCATGGCCTGTCCTGCATTTCTGGTTTTGACACTTTTTTCAGCATGGCCCTTTTGACCGATGGGAAGCGAGACTTCTTTGTAGCGCTTATTTGCCTTTCCAGGTTGCTTGGTTGGCCAAAAAGGGCGTATGCGTTTTTTCCTGAATATATTCAGGAAAAAACGCATACGCCCTTTTTGGCCAAGGGCATCATTGTCAACGTTTTGCCGCTTTTCATGTGCTTTAAAGGCGATTCGAATCTACCTCCTGAAATCTGTTTCCTGTAATTCTGCCTTGATTTCAAATCCTCTTCTTTGCCTTCCCTCAATATATTTGTGGACGAGAGTTATCATTTATAACTCTGCAGGTTTGTGAATTGCAGTGCCCTGAAGCTCCATTTTACAAGTCGCTTTTTTGGGAGCCGGCCGCAAAAGCGCAGGATGGCTTCAGGCCCTGTTCTGGTTCTGGGGGGCAGGCTGTGCCTGTGGTTAATTCTTCTTCCTGATGGGAAAATAGAGTGACCTGTGCCTGTCCCAACACCAAGAGCTAGTCTCTCATTGGTTCCCCGTCTTCCCGTTCATCCTCAGGACAAATTGCAACCTGTACGGAACAGGAGGTTAAAGGTGCTGATGCTCCAAGTAGGGAGATTGCTAGTAAAGTGGCTGGAATGGCGAACCCGAGCACAAGGAGATGAGAAATGAGGTGCGTTTTAGAAACCTTTCCCCATCACACGGTGTACCATCTTCTGGGTTTCTCATGCATGTTTTCGATGTAGGAAGATGCCCTTGAACCTGGAGATTTGGGACCCATGCGATGGGTAGCACGCAGTATTACTTTAAAGGGTCTGCGTTTGCTCACCCAACCTCACCAAACCTCTCAGCCCCAAGAGTGTCCACCCTTATGTCTCATCCAGCTGTGGGTCTAGATATGGTCAATCCAGGTTGCATCACAGCCCCTGAACGAATTGTGTAAGAATTTCTCTCTCTTTCCCTGTCTTTGTTTCATGGGTTTTTAAAAGTAATTTATTTTTATAATGGGGTTTAGCTGCTTTTCACGGCTGTGTTTAGGCCGCTTTACACCCACTTGACACACTAACAGAGAGATATCAATACATAGGTTTTAAGATTATTACTAGTCAGATATATTCTTGTGCGGTGAATCGGGCGTGTTGAGTCCAGTTCTCTGAGCAAGGAGTAGGTCTTGTCTATTACATATTGGGTTTATGGAACGGTATCTGAGCTAATTTGAAACTCTTGTTTTATGTATCACCCCACCTCACCTTTCCCGTTAAGCAGCCATAGTGTGTTTTCTGCATGTGAGACTCTGTTCTGTTTTGTAATTCATTTCAAGTGTAACGGTTTTTACATTCCCTCTATAAGTGACACCTTATGAGAAGTGTCCTTTTCTGTGTGACTTATTTCACTTAGAATCGTCTTACCTAAATCCACTCATCATGCTGCTACTAGCCTTATGACATTGATTTCATGGCTGAGTGATATTCCATTGTACATAAGGACCACAACTTTTTTATCCATTTTTCGCTTTCCTGGGATATTTAAGGTGGAAGGAAGTGGAGGTCCTTGTCAACAGAGCAGCCCTAAACTTTGGGGTGCTTGTGTTTTGCTGATTTTCAATTTTCCCACTTTATCCCCCCATGCGTGGAAGTGCCCTATGCTCTCTAAGCTGTGTTTTTTAGATGTTTCAGGACACACCGTACACTTCTCCAGAGTGGCTGTTGGCAATTTACATCCCGCCCATCAGTGTAGCAAGGCTCCCATTTCTCCATGGCCTGTCCTGCATTTCTGGTTTTGACACTTTTTCAGCATGGCCCTTTTGACTGATGGGAAGCGAGACTTCTTTGTAGCGCTGATTTGCCTTTCCAGGTTGCTTGGTTGGACAAAAAGGGCATCATTGTCAACGTTTTGCCGCTTTTCATGTGCTTTAAAGGCGATTCGAATCTACCTCCTGAAATCTGTTTCCTGCAATTCTGCCTTGATTTCAGATCCTCTTCTTTGCCTTCCCTCAATATATTTGTGGACGAGAGTTATCATTTATAACTCTGCAGGTTTGTGAATTGCAGTGCCCTGAAGCTCCATTTTACAAGTCGCTTTTTTGGGAGCCGGCCGCAAAGGCGCAGGATGGCTTCAGGCCCTGTTCTGGTTCCGGGGGGCAGGCTGAGCCTGTGGTTAATTCTTCTTCCTGATGGGAAAATAGAGTGACCTGTGCCGGTCCCAACACCAAGAGCTAGTCTCTCATTGGTTCCCCATCTTCCCGTTCATCCTGGGGACAAATTGCAACCTGTACGGAACAGGAGGTTAAAGGTGCTGATGCTCCAAGTAGGGAGATTGCTAGTAAAGTGGCTGGAATGGCGAACCCGAGCACAAGGAGATGAGAAATGAGGTGCGTTTTAGAAACCTTTCCCCATCACACGGTGTACCATCTTCTGGGTTTCTCATGCATGTTTTCGATGTAGGAAGATGCCCTTGAACCTGGAGATTTGGGACCCATGCGATGGGTAGCACGCAGTATTACTTTAAAGGGTCTGCGTTTGCTCACCCAACCTCACCAAACCTCTCAGCCCCAAGAGTGTCCACCCTTATGTCTCATCCAGCTGTGGGTCTAGATATGGTCAATCCAGGTTGCATCACAGCCCCTGAACGAATTGTGTAAGAATTTCTCTCTCTTTCCCTGTCTTTGTTTCATGGGTTTTTAAAAGTAATTTATTTTTATAATGGGGTTTAGCTGCTTTTCACGGCTGTGTTTAGGCCGCTTTACACCCACTTGACACACTAACAGAGAGATATCAATACATAGGTTTTAAGATTATTACTAGTCAGATATATTCTTGTGCAGTGAATCGGGCGTGTTGAGTCCAGTTCTCTGAGCAAGGAGTAGGTCTTGTCTATTACATATTGAGTTTATGGAACGGTATCTGAGCTAATTTGAAACTCTTGTTTTATGTATCACCCCACCTCACCTTTCCCGTTAAGCAGCCATAGTGTGTTTTCTGCATGTGTGACTCTGTTCTGTTTTGTAATTCAGTTCAAGTGTAACGGTTTTTACATTCCCTCTATAAGTGACACCTTATGAGAAGTGTCCTTTTCTGTGTGACTTATTTCACTTAGAGTCGTCTTACCTAAATCCACTCATCATGCTGCTACTAGCCTTATGACATTGATTTCATGGCTGAGTGATATTCCATTGTACATAAGGACCACAACTTTTTTATCCATTTTTCGCTTTCCTGGGATATTTAAGGTGGAATGAAGTGGAGGTCCTTGTCAACAGAGCAGCCCTAAACTTTGGGGTGCTTGTGTCTTGCTGATTTTCAATTTTCCCACTTTATCCCCCCATGCGTGGAAGTGCCCTATGCTCTCTAAGCTGTGTTTTTTAGATGTTTCAGGACACACCGTACACTTCTCCAGAGTGGCTGTTGGCAATTTACATCCCGCCCATCAGTGTAGCAAGGCTCCCATTTCTCCATGGCCTGTCCTGCATTTCTGGTTTTGACACTTTTTTCAGCATGGCCCTTTTGACCGATGGGAAGCGAGACTTCTTTGTAGCGCTGATTTGCCTTTCCAGGTTGCTTGGTTGGCCAAAAAGGGCGTATGCGTTTTTTCCTGAATATATTCAGGAAAAAACGCATACGCCCTTTTTGGCCAAGGGCATCATTGTCAACCTTTTGCCGCTTTTCATGTGCTTTAAAGGCGATTCGAATCTACCTCCTGAAATCTGTTTCCTGCAATTCTGCCTTGATTTCAAATCCTCTTCTTTGCCTTCCCGCAATATATTTGTGGACGAGAGTTATCATTTATAACTCTGCAGGTTTGTGAATTGCAGTGCCCTGAAGCTCCATTTTACAAGTCGCTTTTTTGGGAGCCGGCCGCAAAAGCGCAGGATGGCTTCAGGCCCTGTTCTGGTTCCGGGGGGCAGGCTGAGCCTGTGGTTAATTCTTCTTCCTGATGGGAAAATAGAGTGACCTGTGCCTGTCCCAACACCAAGAGCTAGTCTCTCATTGGTTCCCCGTCTTCCCGTTCATCCTCAGGACAAATTGCAACCTGTACGGAACAGGAGGTTAAAGGTGCTGATGCTCCAAGTAGGGAGATTGCTAGTAAAGTGGCTGGAATGGCGAACCCGAGCACAAGGAGATGAGAAATGAGGTGCGTTTTAGAAACCTTTCCCCATCACACGGTGTACCATCTTCTGGGTTTCTCATGCATGTTTTCGATGTAGGAAGATGCCCTTGAACCTGGAGATTTGGGACCCATGCGATGGGTAGCACGCAGTATTACTTTAAAGGGTCTGCGTTTGCTCACCCAACCTCACCAAACCTCTCAGCCCCAAGAGTGTCCACCCTTATGTCTCATCCAGCTGTGGGTCTAGATATGGTCAATCCAGGTTGCATCACAGCCCCTGAACGAATTGTGTAAGAATTTCTCTCTCTTTCCCTGTCTTTGTTTCATGGGTTTTTAAAAGTAATTTATTTTTATAATGGGGTTTAGCTGCTTTTCACGGCTGTGTTTATGCCGCTTTACACCCACTTGACACACTAACAGAGAGATATCAATACATAGGTTTTAAGATTATTAATAGTCAGATATATTCTTGTGCGGTGAATCGGGCGTGTTGAGTCCAGTTCTCTGAGCAAGGAGTAGGTCTTGTCTATTACATATTGGGTTTATGGAACGGTATCTGAGCTAATTTGAAACTCTTGTTTTATGTATCACCCCACCTCACCTTTCCAGTTAAGCAGCCATAGTGTGTTTTCTGCATGTGTGACTCTGTTCTGTTTTGTAATTCAGTTCAAGTGTAACGGTTTTTACATTCCCTCTATAAGTGACACCTTATGAGAAGTGTCCTTTTCTGTGTGACTTATTTCACTTAGAGTCGTCTTACCTAAATCCACTCATCATGCTGCTACTAGCCTTATGACATTGATTTCATGGCTGAGTGATATTCCATTGTACATAAGGACAACAACTTTTTTATCCATTTTTCGCTTTCCTGGGATATTTAAGGTGGAATGAAGTGGAGGTCCTTGTCAACAGAGCAGCCCTAAACTTTGGGGTGCTTGTGTCTTGCTGATTTTCAATTTTCCCGCTTTATCCCCCCATGCGTGGAAGTGCCCTATGCTCTCTAAGCTGTGTTTTTTAGATGTTTCAGGACCCACCGTACACTTCTCCAGAGTGGCTGTTGGCAATGTACATCCCGCCCATCAGTGTAGCAAGGCTCCCATTTCTCCATGGCCTGTCCTGCATTTCTGGTTTTGACACTTTTTTCAGCATGGCCCTTTTGACCGATGGGAAGCGAGACTTCTTTGTAGCGCTGATTTGCCTTTCCAGGTTGCTTGGTTGGCCAAAAAGGGCGTATGCGTTTTTTCCTGAATATATTCAGGAAAAAACGCATACGCCCTTTTTGGCCAAGGGCATCATTGTCAACGTTTTGCCGCTTTTCATGTGCTTTAAAGGCGATTCGAATCTACCTCCTGAAATCTGTTTCCTGCAATTCTGCCTTGATTTCAAATCCTCTTCTTTGCCTTCCCTCAATATATTTGTGGACGAGAGTTATCATTTATAACTCTGCAGGTTTGTGAATTGCAGTGCCCTGAAGCTCCATTTTACAAGTCGCTTTTTTGGGAGCCGGCCGCAAAAGCGCAGGATGGCTTCAGGCCCTGTTCTGGTTCTGGGGGGCAGGCTGAGCCTGTGGTTAATTCTTCTTCCTGATGGGAAAATAGAGTGACCTGTGCCTGTCCCAACACCAAGAGCTAGTCTCTCATTGGTTCCCCATCTTCCCGTTCATCCTCAGGACAAATTGCAACCTGTACGGAACAGGAGGTTAAAGGTGCTGATGCTCCAAGTAGGGAGATTGCTAGTAAAGTGGCTGGAATGGCGAACCCGAGCACAAGGAGATGAGAAATGAGGTGCGTTTTAGAAACCTTTCCCCATCACACGGTGTACCATCTTCTGGGTTTCTCATGCATGTTTTCGATGTAGGAAGATGCCCTTGAACCTGGAGATTTGGGACCCATGCGATGGGTAGCACGCAGTATTACTTTAAAGGGTCTGCGTTTGCTCACCCAACCTCACCAAACCTCTCAGCCCCAAGAGTGTCCACCCTTATGTCTCATCCAGCTGTGGGTCTAGATATGGTCAATCCAGGTTGCATCACAGCCCCTGAACGAATTGTGTAAGAATTTCTCTCTCTTTCCCTGTCTTTGTTTCATGGGTTTTTAAAAGTAATTTATTTTTATAATGGGGTTTAGCTGCTTTTCACGGCTGTGTTTATGCCGCTTTACATCCACTTGACACACTAACAGAGAGATATCAATACATAGGTTTTAAGATTATTACTACTCAGATATATTCTTGTGCGGTGAGTCGGGCGTGTTGAGTCCAGTTCTCTGAGCAAGGAGTAGGTCTTGTCTATTACATATTGGGTTTATGGAACGGTATCTGAGCTAATTTGAAACTCTTGTTTTATGTATCACCCCACCTCACCTTTCCCGTTAAGCAGCCATAGTGTGTTTTCTGCATGTGTGACTCTGTTCTGTTTTGTAATTCAGTTCAAGTGTAACGGTTTTTACATTCCCTCTATAAGTGACACCTTATGAGAAGTGTCCTTTTCTGTGTGACTTATTTCACTTAGAATCGTCTTACCTAAATCCACTCATCATGCTGCTACTAGCCTTATGACATTGATTTCATGGCTGAGTGATATTCCATTGTACATAAGGACCACAACTTTTTTATCCATTTTTCGCTTTCCTGGGATATTTAAGGTGGAAGGAAGTGGAGGTCCTTGTCAACAGAGCAGCCCTAAACTTTGGGGTGCTTGTGTCTTGCTGATTTTCAATTTTCCCGCTTTATCCCCCCATGCGTGGAAGTGCCCTATGCTCTCTAAGCTGTGTTTTTTAGATGTTTCAGGACCCACCGTACACTTCTCCAGAGTGGCTGTTGGCAATTTACATCCCGCCCATCAGTGTAGCAAGGCTCCCATTTCTCCATGGCCTGTCCTGAATTTCTGGTTTTGACACTTTTTTCAGCATGGCCCTTTTGACCGATGGGAAGCGAGACTTCTTTGTAGCGCTGATTTGCCTTTCCAGGTTGCTTGGTTGGCCAAAAAGGGCATCATTGTCAACGTTTTGCCGCTTTTCATGTGCTTTAAAGGCGATTCGAATCTACCTCCTGAAATCTGTTTCCTGCAATTCTGCCTTGATTTCAAATCCTCTTCTTTGCCTTCCCTCAATATTTTTGTGGACGAGAGTTATCATTTATAACTCTGCAGGTTTGTGAATTGCAGTACCCTGAAGCTCCATTTTACAAGTCGCTTTTTTGGGAGCCGGCCGCAAAAGCGCAGGATGGCTTCAGGCCCTGTTCTGGTTCCGGGGGGCAGGCTGAGCCTGTGGTTAATTCTTCTTCCTGATGGGAAAATAGAGTGACCTGTGCCTGTCCCAACACCAAGAGCTAGTCTCTCATTGGTTCCCCATCTTCCCGTTCATCCTGGGGACAAATTGCAACCTGTACGGAACAGGAGGTTAAAGGTGCTGATGCTCCAAGTAGGGAGATTGCTAGTAAAGTGGCTGGAATGGCGAACCCGAGCACAAGGAGATGAGAAATGAGGTGCGTTTTAGAAACCTTTCCCCATCACACGGTGTACCATCTTCTGGGTTTCTCATGCATGTTTTCGATGTAGGAAGATGCCCTTGAACCTGGAGATTTGGGACCCATGCGATGGGTAGCACGCAGTATTACTTTAAAGGGTCTGCGTTTGCTCACCCAACCTCACCAAACCTCTCAGCCCCAAGAGTGTCCACCCTTATGTCTCATCCAGCTGTGGGTCTAGATATGGTCAATCCAGGTTGCATCACAGCCCCTGAACGAATTGTGTAAGAATTTCTCTCTCTTTCCCTGTCTTTGTTTCATGGGTTTTTAAAAGTAATTTATTTTTATAATGGGGTTTAGCTGCTTTTCACGGCTGTGTTTATGCCGCTTTACACCCACTTGACACACTAACAGAGAGATATCAATACATAGGTTTTAAGATTATTACTGGTCAGATATATTCTTGTGCGGTGAATCGGGCGTGTTGAGTCCAGTTCTCTGAGCAAGGAGTAGGTCTTGTCTATTACATATTGGGTTTATGGAACGGTATCTGAGCTAATTTGAAACTCTTGTTTTATGTATCACCCCACCTCACCTTTCCCGTTAAGCAGCCATAGTGTGTTTTCTGCATGTGTGACTCTGTTCTGTTTTGTAATTCAGTTCAAGTGTAACGGTTTTTACATTCCCTCTATAAGTGACACCTTATGAGAAGTGTCCTTTTCTGTGTGACTTATTTCACTTAGAATCGTCTTACCTAAATCCACTCATCATGCTGCTACTAGCCTTATGACATTGATTTCATGGCTGAGTGATATTCCATTGTACATAAGGACCACAACTTTTTTATCCATTTTTCGCTTTCCTGGGATATTTAAGGTGGAAGGAAGTGGAGGTCCTTGTCAACAGAGCAGTCCTAAACTTTGGGGTGCTTGTGTTTTGCTGATTTTCAATTTTCCCACTTTATCCCCCCATGCGTGGAAGTGCCCTATGCTCTCTAAGCTGTGTTTTTTCGATGTTTCAGGACACACCGTACACTTCTCCAGAGTGGCTGTTGGCAATTTACATCCCGCCCATCAGTGTAGCAAGGCTCCCATTTCTCCATGGCCTGTCCTGCATTTCTGGTTTTGACACTTTTTTCAGCATGGCCCTTTGGACCGATGGGAAGCGAGACTTCTTTGTAGCGCTGATTTGCCTTTCCAGGTTGCTTGGTTGGCCAAAAAGGGCGTATGCGTTTTTTCCTGAATATATTCAGGAAAAAACGCATACGCCCTTTTTGGCCAAGGGCATCATTGTCAACGTTTTGCCGCTTTTCATGTGCTTTAAAGGCGATTCGAATCTACCTCCTGAAATCTGTTTCCTGCAATTCTGCCTTGATTTCAAATCCTCTTCTTTGCCTTCCCTCAATATATTTGTGGACGAGAGTTATCATTTATAACTCTGCAGGTTTGTGAATTGCAGTGCCCTGAAGCTCCATTTTACAAGTCGCTTTTTTGGGAGCCGGCCGCAAAAGCGCAGGATGGCTTCAGGCCCTGTTCTGGTTCCGGGGGGCAGGCTGAGCCTGTGGTTAATTCTTCTTCCTGATGGGAAAATAGAGTGACCTGTGCCTGTCCCAACACCAAGAGCTAGTCTCTCATTGGTTCCCCGTCTTCCCGTTCATCCTGGGGACAAATTGCAACCTGTACGGAACAGGAGGTTAAAGGTGCTGATGCTCCAAGTAGGGAGATTGCTAGTAAAGTGGCTGGAATGGCGAACCCGAGCACAAGGAGATGAGAAATGAGGTGCGTTTTAGAAACCTTTCCCCATCACACGGTGTACCATCTTCTGGGTTTCTCATGCATGTTTTCGATGTAGGAAGATGCCCTTGAACCTGGAGATTTGGGACCCATGCGATGGGTAGCACGCAGTATTACTTTAAAGGGTCTGCGTTTGCTCACCCAACCTCACCAAACCTCTCAGCCCCAAGAGTGTCCACCCTTATGTCTCATCCAGCTGTGGGTCTAGATATGGTCAATCCAGGTTGCATCACAGCCCCTGAACGAATTGTGTAAGAATTTCTCTCTCTTTCCCTGTCTTTGTTTCATGGGTTTTTAAAAGTAATTTATTTTTATAATGGGGTTTAGCTGCTTTTCACGGCTGTGTTTATGCCGCTTTACATCCACTTGACACACTAACAGAGAGATATCAATACATAGGTTTTAAGATTATTACTACTCAGATATATTCTTGTGCGGTGAGTCGGGCGTGTTGAGTCCAGTTCTCTGAGCAAGGAGTAGGTCTTGTCTATTACATATTGGGTTTATGGAACGGTATCTGAGCTAATTTGAAACTCTTGTTTTATGTATCACCCCACCTCACCTTTCCCGTTAAGCAGCCATAGTGTGTTTTCTGCATGTGTGACTCTGTTCTGTTTTGTAATTCAGTTCAAGTGTAACGGTTTTTACATTCCCTCTATAAGTGACACCTTATGAGAAGTGTCCTTTTCTGTGTGACTTATTTCACTTAGAATCGTCTTACCTAAATCCACTCATCATGCTGCTACTAGCCTTATGACATTGATTTCATGGCTGAGTGATATTCCATTGTACATAAGGACCACAACTTTTTTATCCATTTTTCGCTTTCCTGGGATATTTAAGGTGGAAGGAAGTGGAGGTCCTTGTCAACAGAGCAGCCCTAAACTTTGGGGTGCTTGTGTTTTGCTGATTTTCAATTTTCCCACTTTATCCCCCCATGCGTGGAAGTGCCCTATGCTCTCTAAGCTGTGTTTTTTCGATGTTTCAGGACACACCGTACACTTCTCCAGAGTGGCTGTTGGCAATTTACATCCCGCCCATCAGTGTAGCAAGGCTCCCATTTCTCCATGGCCTGTCCTGCATTTCTGGTTTTGACACTTTTTTCAGCATGGCCCTTTGGACCGATGGGAAGCGAGACTTCTTTGTAGCGCTGATTTGCCTTTCCAGGTTGCTTGGTTGGCCAAAAAGGGCGTATGCGTTTTTTCCTGAATATATTCAGGAAAAAACGCATACGCCCTTTTTGGCCAAGGGCATCATTGTCAACGTTTTGCCGCTTTTCATGTGCTTTAAAGGCGATTCGAATCTACCTCCTGAAATCTGTTTCCTGCAATTCTGCCTTGATTTCAAATCCTCTTCTTTGCCTTCCCTCAATATATTTGTGGACGAGAGTTATCATTTATAACTCTGCAGGTTTGTGAATTGCAGTACCCTGAAGCTCCATTTTACAAGTCGCTTTTTTGGGAGCCGGCCGCAAAAGCGCAGGATGGCTTCAGGCCCTGTTCTGGTTCCGGGGGGCAGGCTGAGCCTGTGGTTAATTCTTCTTCCTGATGGGAAAATAGAGTGACCTGTGCCTGTCCCAACACCAAGAGCTAGTCTCTCATTGGTTCCCCGTCTTCCCGTTCATCCTGGGGACAAATTGCAACCTGTATGGAACAGGAGGTTAAAGGTGCTGATGCTCCAAGTAGGGAGATTGCTAGTAAAGTGGCTGGAATGGCGAACCCGAGCACAAGGAGATGAGAAATGAGGTGCGTTTTAGAAACCTTTCCCCATCACACGGTGTACCATCTTCTGGGTTTCTCATGCATGTTTTCGATGTAGGAAGATGCCCTTGAACCTGGAGATTTGGGACCCATGCGATGGGTAGCACGCAGTATTACTTTAAAGGGTCTGCGTTTGCTCACCCAACCTCACCAAACCTCTCAGCCCCAAGAGTGTCCACCCTTATGTCTCATCCAGCTGTGGGTCTAGATATGGTCAATCCAGGTTGCATCACAGCCCCTGAACGAATTGTGTAAGAATTTCTCTCTCTTTCCCTGTCTTTGTTTCATGGGTTTTTAAAAGTAATTTATTTTTATAATGGGGTTTAGCTGCTTTTCACGGCTGTGTTTATGCCGCTTTACACCCACTTGACACACTAACAGAGAGATATCAATACATAGGTTTTAAGATTATTACTGGTCAGATATATTCTTGTGCGGTGAATCGGGCGTGTTGAGTCCAGTTCTCTGAGCAAGGAGTAGGTCTTGTCTATTCCATATTGGGTTTATGGAACGGTATCTGAGCTAATTTGAAACTCTTGTTTTATGTATCACCCCACCTCACCTTTCCCGTTAAGCAGCCATAGTGTGTTTTCTGCATGTGTGACTCTGTTCTCTTTTGTAATTCAATTCAAGTGTAACGGTTTTTACATTCCCTCTATAAGTGACACCTTATGAGAAGTGTCCTTTTCTGTGTGACTTATTTCACTTAGAATCGTCTTACCTAAATCCACTCATCATGCTGCTACTAGCCTTATGACATTGATTTCATGGCTGAGTGATATTCCATTGTACATAAGGACCACAAATTTTTTATCCATTTTTCGCTTTCCTGGGATATTTAAGGTGGAAGGAAGTGGAGGTCCTTGTCAACAGAGCAGCCCTAAACTTTGGGGTGCTTGTGTTTTGCTGATTTTCAATTTTCCCACTTTATCCCCCCATGCGTGGAAGTGCCCTATGCTCTCTAAGCTGTGTTTTTTCGATGTTTCAGGACACACCGTACACTTCTCCAGAGTGGCTGTTGGCGATTTACATCCCGCCCATCAGTGTAGCAAGGCTCCCATTTCTCCATGGCCTGTCCTGCATTTCTGGTTTTGACACTTTTTTCAGCATGGCCCTTTGGACCGATGGGAAGCGAGACTTCTTTGTAGCGCTGATTTGCCTTTCCAGGTTGCTTGGTTGGCCAAAAAGGGCGTATGCGTTTTTTCCTGAATATATTCAGGAAAAAACGCATACGCCCTTTTTGGCCAAGGGCATCATTGTCAACGTTTTGCCGCTTTTCATGTGCTTTAAAGGCGATTCGAATCTACCTCCTGAAATCTGTTTCCTGCAATTCTGCCTTGATTTCAAATCCTCTTCTTTGCCTTCCCTCAATATATTTGTGGACGAGAGTTATCATTTATAACTCTGCAGGTTTGTGAATTGCAGTGCCCTGAAGCTCCATTTTACAAGTCGCTTTTTTGGGAGCCGGCCGCAAAAGCGCAGGATGGCTTCAGGCCCTGTTCTGGTTCCGGGGGGCAGGCTGAGCCTGTGGTTAATTCTTCTTCCTGATGGGAAAATAGAGTGACCTGTGCCTGTCCCAACACCAAGAGCTAGTCTCTCATTGGTTCCCCGTCTTCCCGTTCATCCTGGGGACAAATTGCAACCTGTACGGAACAGGAGGTTAAAGGTGCTGATGCTCCAAGTAGGGAGATTGCTAGTAAAGTGGCTGGAATGGCGAACCCGAGCACAAGGAGATGAGAAATGAGGTGCGTTTTAGAAACCGTTCCCCATCACACGGTGTACCATCTTCTGGGTTTCTCATGCATGTTTTCGATGTAGGAAGATGCCCTTGAACCTGGAGATTTGGGACCCATGCGATGGGTAGCACGCAGTATTACTTTAAAGGGTCTGCGTTTGCTCACCCAACCTCACCAAACCTCTCAGCCCCAAGAGTGTCCACCCTTATGTCTCATCCAGCTGTGGGTCTAGATATGGTCAATCCAGGTTGCATCACAGCCCCTGAACGAATTGTGTAAGAATTTCTCTCTCTTTCCCTGTCTTTGTTTCATGGGTTTTTAAAAGTAATTTATTTTTATAATGGGGTTTAGCTGCTTTTCACGGCTGTGTTTATGCCACTTTACACCCACTTGACACACTAACAGAGAGATATCAATACATAGGTTTTAAGATTATTACTGGTCAGATATATTCTTGTGCGGTGAATCGGGCGTGTTGAGTCCAGTTCTCTGAGCAAGGAGTAGGTCTTGTCTATTACATATTGGGTTTATGGAACGGTATCTGAGTTAATTTGAAACTCTTGTTTTATGTATCACCCCACCTCACCTTTCCCGTTAAGCAGCCATAGTGTGTTTTCTGCATGTGTGACTCTGTTCTGTTTTGTAATTCAGTTCAAGTGTAACGGTTTTTACATTCCCTCTATAAGTGACACCTTATGAGAAGTGTCCTTTTCTGTGTGACTTATTTCACTTAGAATCGTCTTACCTAAATCCACTCATCATGCTGCTACTAGCCTTATGACATTGATTTCATGGCTGAGTGATATTCCATTGTACATAGGGACCACAACTTTTTTATCCATTTTTTGCTTTCCTGGGATATTTAAGGTGGAAGGAAGTGGAGGTCCTTGTCAACAGAGCAGCCCTAAACTTTGGGGTGCTTGTGTTTTGCTGATTTTCAATTTTCCCACTTTATCCCCCCATGCGTGGAAGTGCCCTATGCTCTCTAAGCGATGTTTTTTCGATGTTTCAGGACACACCGTACACTTCTCCAGAGTAGCTGTTGGCAATTTACATCCCGCCCATCAGTGTAGCAAGGCTCCCATTTCTCCATGGCCTGTCCTGCATTTCTGGTTTTGACACTTTTTTCAGCATGGCCCTTTGGACCGATGGGAAGCGAGACTTCTTTGTAGCGCTGATTTGCCTTTCCAGGTTGCTTGGTTGGCCAAAAAGGGCGTATGCGTTTTTTCCTGAATATATTCAGGAAAAAACGCATACGCCCTTTTTGGCCAAGGGCATCATTGTCAACGTTTTGCCGCTTTTCATGTGCTTTAAAGGCGATTCGAATCTACCTCCTGAAATCTGTTTCCTGCAATTCTGCCTTGATTTCAAATCCTCTTCTTTGCCTTCCCTCAATATATTTGTGGACGACAGTTATCATTTATAACTCTGCAGGTTTGTGAATTGCAGTGCCCTGAAGCTCCATTTTACAAGTCGCTTTTTTGGGAGCCGGCCGCAAAAGCGCAGGATGGCTTCAGGCCCTCTTCTGGTTCCGGGGGGCAGGCTGAGCCTGTGGTTAATTCTTCTTCCTGATGGGAAAATAGAGTGACCTGTGCCTGTCCCAACACCAAGAGCTAGTCTCTCATTGGTTCCCCGTCTTCCCGTTCATCCTGGGGACAAATTGCAACCTGTACGGAACAGGAGGTTAAAGGTGCTGATGCTCCAAGTAGGGAGATTGCTAGTAACGTGGCTGGAATGGCGAACCCGAGCACAAGGAGATGAGAAATGAGGTGCGTTTTAGAAATCTTTCCCCATCACACGGTGTACCATCTTCTGGGTTTCTCATGCATGTTTTCGATGTAGGAAGATGCCCTTGAACCTGGAGATTTGGGACCCATGCGATGGGTAGCACGCAGTATTACTTTAAAGGGTCTGCGTTTGCTCACCCAACCTCACCAAACCTCTCAGCCCCAAGAGTGTCCACCCTTATGTCTCATTCAGCTGTGGGTCTAGATATGGTCAATCCAGGTTGCATCACAGCCCCTGAACGAATTGTGTAAGAATTTCTCTCTCTTTCCCTGTCTTTGTTTCATGGGTTTTTAAAAGTAATTTATTTTTATAATGGGGTTTAGCTGCTTTTCACGGCTGTGTTTATGCCGCTTTACACCCACTTGACACACTAACAGATAGATATCAATACATAGGTTTTAAGATTATTACTAGTCAGATATATTCTTGTGCGGTGAATCGGGCGTGTTGAGTCCAGTTCTCTGAGCAAGGAGTAGGTCTTGTCTATTACATATTGGGTTTATGGAACGGTATCTGAGCTAATTTGAAACTCTTGTTTTATGTATCACCCCACCTCACATTTCCCGTTAAGCAGCCATAGTGTGTTTTCTGCATGTGTGACTCTGTTCTGTTTTGTAATTCAGTTCAAGTGTAACGGTTTTTACATTCCCTCTATAAGTGACACCTTATGAGAAGTGTCCTTTTCTGTGTGAATTATTTCACTTAGAATCGTCTTACCTAAATCCACTCATCATGCTGCTACTAGCCTTATGACATTGATTTCATGGCTGAGTGGTATTCCATTGTACATAAGGACCACAACTTTTTTATCCATTTTTCGCTTTCCTGGGATATTTAAGGTGGAAGGAAGTGGAGGTCCTTGTCAACAGAGCAGCCCTAAACTTTGGGGTGCTTGTGTCTTGCTGATTTTCAATTTTCCCGCTTTATCCCCCCATGCGTGGAAGTGCCCTATGCTCTCTAAGCTGTGTTTTTTAGATGTTTCAGGACCCACCGTACACTTCTCCAGAGTGGCTGTTGGCAATGTACATCCCGCCCATCAGTGTAGCAAGGCTCCCATTTCTCCATGGCCTGTCCTGCATTTCTGGTTTTGACACTTTTTTCAGCATGGCCCTTTTGACCGAAGGGAAGCGAGACTTCTTTGTAGCGCTGATTTGCCTTTCCAGGTTGCTTGGATGGCCAAAAAGGGCGTATGCGTTTTTTCCTGAATATATTCAGGAAAAAACGCATACGCCCTTTTTGGCCAAGGGCATCATTGTCAACGTTTTGCCGCTTTTCATGTGCTTTAATGGCGATTCGAATCTACCTCCTGAAATCTGTTTCCTGCAATTCTGCCTTGATTTCAAATCCTCTTCTTTGCCTTCCCTCAATATATTTGTGGACGAGAGTTATCATTTATAACTCTGCAGGTTTGTGAATTGCAGTGCCCTGAAGCTCCATTTTACAAGTCGCTTTTTTGGGAGCCGGCCGCAAAAGCGCAGGATGGCTTCAGGCCCTGTTCTGGTTCCGGGGGGCAGGCTGAGCCTGTGGTTAATTCTTCTTCCTGATGGGAAAATAGAGTGACCTGTGCCTGTCCCAACACCAAGAGCTAGTCTCTCATTGGTTCCCCGTCTTCCCGTTCATCCTGGGGACAAATTGCAACCTGTACGGAACAGGAGGTTAAAGGTGCTGATGCTCCAAGTAGGGAGATTGCTAGTAAAGTGGCTGGAATGGCGAACCCGAGCACAAGGAGATGAGAAATGAGGTGCGTTTTAGAAACCTTTCCCCATCACACGGTGTACCATCTTCTGGGTTTCTCATGCATGTTTTCGATGTAGGAAGATGCCCTTGAACCTGGAGATTTGGGACCCATGCGATGGGTAGCACGCAGTATTACTTTAAAGGGTCTGCGTTTGCTCACCCAACCTCACCAAACCTCTCAGCCCCAAGAGTGTCCACCCTTATGTCTCATCCAGCTGTGGGTCTAGATATGGTCAATCCAGGTTGCATCACAGCCCCTGAACGAATTGTGTAAGAATTTCTCTCTCTTTCCCTGTCTTTGTTTCATGGGTTTTTAAAAGTAATTTATTTTTATAATGGGGTTTAGCTGCT
Source organism: Balaenoptera physalus (assembly GCF_965194825.1). Taxonomy (NCBI): domain Eukaryota; kingdom Metazoa; phylum Chordata; class Mammalia; order Artiodactyla; family Balaenopteridae; genus Balaenoptera; species Balaenoptera physalus. Next base: position 294,856 of record NW_028126386.1, read on the forward strand.
TTTCACGGCTGTGTTTATGCCGCTTTACATCCACTTGACACACTAACAGAGAGATATCAATACATAGGTTTTAAGATTATTACTACTCAGATATATTCTTGTGCGGTGAGTCGGGCGTGTTGAGTCCAGTTCTCTGAGCAAGGAGTAGGTCTTGTCTATTACATATTGGGTTTATGGAACGGTATCTGAGCTAATTTGAAACTCTTGTTTTATGTATCACCCCACCTCACCTTTCCCGTTAAGCAGCCATAGTGTGTTTTCTGCATGTGTGACTCTGTTCTGTTTTGTAATTCAGTTCAAGTGTAACGGTTTTTACATTCCCTCTATAAGTGACACCTTATGAGAAGTGTCCTTTTCTGTGTGACTTATTTCACTTAGAATCGTCTTACCTAAATCCACTCATCATGCTGCTACTAGCCTTATGACATTGATTTCATGGCTGAGTGATATTCCATTGTACATAAGGACCACAACTTTTTTATCCATTTTTCGCTTTCCTGGGATATTTAAGGTGGAAGGAAGTGGAGGTCCTTGTCAACAGAGCAGCCCTAAACTTTGGGGTGCTTGTGTCTTGCTGATTTTCAATTTTCCCGCTTTATCCCCCCATGCGTGGAAGTGCCCTATGCTCTCTAAGCTGTGTTTTTTAGATGTTTCAGGACCCACCGTACACTTCTCCAGAGTGGCTGTTGGCAATTTACATCCCGCCCATCAGTGTAGCAAGGCTCCCATTTCTCCATGGCCTGTCCTGCATTTCTGGTTTTGACACTTTTTTCAGCATGGCCCTTTTGACCGATGGGAAGCGAGACTTCTTTGTAGCGCTGATTTGCCTTTCCAGGTTGCTTGGTTGGCCAAAAAGGGCATCATTGTCAACGTTTTGCCGCTTTTCATGTGCTTTAAAGGCGATTCGAATCTACCTCCTGAAATCTGTTTCCTGCAATTCTGCCTTGATTTCAAATCCTCTTCTTTGCCTTCCCGCAATATATTTGTGGACGAGAGTTATCATTTATAACTCTGCAGGTTTGTGAATTGCAGTGCCCTGAAGCTCCATTTTACAAGTCGCTTTTTTGGGAGCCGGCCGCAAAAGCGCAGGATGGCTTCAGGCCCTGTTCTGGTTCCGGGGGGCAGGCTGAGCCTGTGGTTAATTCTTCTTCCTGATGGGAAAATAGAGTGACCTGTGCCTGTCCCAACACCAAGAGCTAGTCTCTCATTGGTTCCCCGTCTTCCCGTTCATCCTCAGGACAAATTGCAACCTGTACGGAACAGGAGGTTAAAGGTGCTGATGCTCCAAGTAGGGAGATTGCTAGTAAAGTGGCTGGAATGGCGAACCCGAGCACAAGGAGATGAGAAATGAGGTGCGTTTTAGAAACCTTTCCCCATCACACGGTGTACCATCTTCTGGGTTTCTCATGCATGTTTTCGATGTAGGAAGATGCCCTTGAACCTGGAGATTTGGGACCCATGCGATGGGTAGCACGCAGTATTACTTTAAAGGGTCTGCGTTTGCTCACCCAACCTCACCAAACCTCTCAGCCCCAAGAGTGTCCACCCTTATGTCTCATCCAGCTGTGGGTCTAGATATGGTCAATCCAGGTTGCATCACAGCCCCTGAACGAATTGTGTAAGAATTTCTCTCTCTTTCCCTGTCTTTGTTTCATGGGTTTTTAAAAGTAATTTATTTTTATAATGGGGTTTAGCTGCTTTTCACGGCTGTGTTTATGCCGCTTTACACCCACTTGACACACTAACAGAGAGATATCAATACATAGGTTTTAAGATTATTAATAGTCAGATATATTCTTGTGCGGTGAATCGGGCGTGTTGAGTCCAGTTCTCTGAGCAAGGAGTAGGTCTTGTCTATTACATATTGGGTTTATGGAACGGTATCTGAGCTAATTTGAAACTCTTGTTTTATGTATCACCCCACCTCACCTTTCCAGTTAAGCAGCCATAGTGTGTTTTCTGCATGTGTGACTCTGTTCTGTTTTGTAATTCAGTTCAAGTGTAACGGTTTTTACATTCCCTCTATAAGTGACACCTTATGAGAAGTGTCCTTTTCTGTGTGACTTATTTCACTTAGAGTCGTCTTACCTAAATCCACTCATCATGCTGCTACTAGCCTTATGACATTGATTTCATGGCTGAGTGATATTCCATTGTACATAAGGACAACAACTTTTTTATCCATTTTTCGCTTTCCTGGGATATTTAAGGTGGAATGAAGTGGAGGTCCTTGTCAACAGAGCAGCCCTAAACTTTGGGGTGCTTGTGTCTTGCTGATTTTCAATTTTCCCGCTTTATCCCCCCATGCGTGGAAGTGCCCTATGCTCTCTAAGCTGTGTTTTTTAGATGTTTCAGGACCCACCGTACACTTCTCCAGAGTGGCTGTTGGCAATGTACATCCCGCCCATCAGTGTAGCAAGGCTCCCATTTCTCCATGGCCTGTCCTGCATTTCTGGTTTTGACACTTTTTTCAGCATGGCCCTTTTGACCGATGGGAAGCGAGACTTCTTTGTAGCGCTGATTTGCCTTTCCAGGTTGCTTGGTTGGCCAAAAAGGGCGTATGCGTTTTTTCCTGAATATATTCAGGAAAAAACGCATACGCCCTTTTTGGCCAAGGGCATCATTGTCAACGTTTTGCCGCTTTTCATGTGCTTTAAAGGCGATTCGAATCTACCTCCTGAAATCTGTTTCCTGCAATTCTGCCTTGATTTCAAATCCTCTTCTTTGCCTTCCCTCAATATATTTGTGGACGAGAGTTATCATTTATAACTCTGCAGGTTTGTGAATTGCAGTGCCCTGAAGCTCCATTTTACAAGTCGCTTTTTTGGGAGCCGGCCGCAAAAGCGCAGGATGGCTTCAGGCCCTGTTCTGGTTCTGGGGGGCAGGCTGAGCCTGTGGTTAATTCTTCTTCCTGATGGGAAAATAGAGTGACCTGTGCCTGTCCCAACACCAAGAGCTAGTCTCTCATTGGTTCCCCATCTTCCCGTTCATCCTCAGGACAAATTGCAACCTGTACGGAACAGGAGGTTAAAGGTGCTGATGCTCCAAGTAGGGAGATTGCTAGTAAAGTGGCTGGAATGGCGAACCCGAGCACAAGGAGATGAGAAATGAGGTGCGTTTTAGAAACCTTTCCCCATCACACGGTGTACCATCTTCTGGGTTTCTCATGCATGTTTTCGATGTAGGAAGATGCCCTTGAACCTGGAGATTTGGGACCCATGCGATGGGTAGCACGCAGTATTACTTTAAAGGGTCTGCGTTTGCTCACCCAACCTCACCAAACCTCTCAGCCCCAAGAGTGTCCACCCTTATGTCTCATCCAGCTGTGGGTCTAGATATGGTCAATCCAGGTTGCATCACAGCCCCTGAACGAATTGTGTAAGAATTTCTCTCTCTTTCCCTGTCTTTGTTTCATGGGTTTTTAAAAGTAATTTATTTTTATAATGGGGTTTAGCTGCTTTTCACGGCTGTGTTTATGCCGCTTTACATCCACTTGACACACTAACAGAGAGATATCAATACATAGGTTTTAAGATTATTACTACTCAGATATATTCTTGTGCGGTGAGTCGGGCGTGTTGAGTCCAGTTCTCTGAGCAAGGAGTAGGTCTTGTCTATTACATATTGGGTTTATGGAACGGTATCTGAGCTAATTTGAAACTCTTGTTTTATGTATCACCCCACCTCACCTTTCCCGTTAAGCAGCCATAGTGTGTTTTCTGCATGTGTGACTCTGTTCTGTTTTGTAATTCAGTTCAAGTGTAACGGTTTTTACATTCCCTCTATAAGTGACACCTTATGAGAAGTGTCCTTTTCTGTGTGACTTATTTCACTTAGAATCGTCTTACCTAAATCCACTCATCATGCTGCTACTAGCCTTATGACATTGATTTCATGGCTGAGTGATATTCCATTGTACATAAGGACCACAACTTTTTTATCCATTTTTCGCTTTCCTGGGATATTTAAGGTGGAAGGAAGTGGAGGTCCTTGTCAACAGAGCAGCCCTAAACTTTGGGGTGCTTGTGTCTTGCTGATTTTCAATTTTCCCGCTTTATCCCCCCATGCGTGGAAGTGCCCTATGCTCTCTAAGCTGTGTTTTTTAGATGTTTCAGGACCCACCGTACACTTCTCCAGAGTGGCTGTTGGCAATTTACATCCCGCCCATCAGTGTAGCAAGGCTCCCATTTCTCCATGGCCTGTCCTGAATTTCTGGTTTTGACACTTTTTTCAGCATGGCCCTTTTGACCGATGGGAAGCGAGACTTCTTTGTAGCGCTGATTTGCCTTTCCAGGTTGCTTGGTTGGCCAAAAAGGGCATCATTGTCAACGTTTTGCCGCTTTTCATGTGCTTTAAAGGCGATTCGAATCTACCTCCTGAAATCTGTTTCCTGCAATTCTGCCTTGATTTCAAATCCTCTTCTTTGCCTTCCCTCAATATTTTTGTGGACGAGAGTTATCATTTATAACTCTGCAGGTTTGTGAATTGCAGTACCCTGAAGCTCCATTTTACAAGTCGCTTTTTTGGGAGCCGGCCGCAAAAGCGCAGGATGGCTTCACGCCCTGTTCTGGTTCCGGGGGGCAGGCTGAGCCTGTGGTTAATTCTTCTTCCTGATGGGAAAATAGAGTGACCTGTGCCTGTCCCAACACCAAGAGCTAGTCTCTCATTGGTTCCCCATCTTCCCGTTCATCCTGGGGACAAATTGCAACCTGTACGGAACAGGAGGTTAAAGGTGCTGATGCTCCAAGTAGGGAGATTGCTAGTAAAGTGGCTGGAATGGCGAACCCGAGCACAAGGAGATGAGAAATGAGGTGCGTTTTAGAAACCTTTCCCCATCACACGGTGTACCATCTTCTGGGTTTCTCATGCATGTTTTCGATGTAGGAAGATGCCCTTGAACCTGGAGATTTGGGACCCATGCGATGGGTAGCACGCAGTATTACTTTAAAGGGTCTGCGTTTGCTCACTCAACCTCACCAAACCTCTCAGCCCCAAGAGTGTCCACCCTTATGTCTCATCCAGCTGTGGGTCTAGATATGGTCAATCCAGGTTGCATCACAGCCCCTGAACGAATTGTGTAAGAATTTCTCTCTCTTTCCCTGTCTTTGTTTCATGGGTTTTTAAAAGTAATTTATTTTTATAATGGGGTTTAGCTGCTTTTCACGGCTGTGTTTATGCCGCTTTACACCCACTTGACACACTAACAGAGAGATATCAATACATAGGTTTTAAGATTATTACTGGTCAGATATATTCTTGTGCGGTGAATCGGGCGTGTTGAGTCCAGTTCTCTGAGCAAGGAGTAGGTCTTGTCTATTACATATTGGGTTTATGGAACGGTATCTGAGCTAATTTAAACTCTTGTTTTATGTATCACCCCACCTCACCTTTCCCGTTAAGCAGCCATAGTGTGTTTTCTGCATGTGTGACTCTGTTCTGTTTTGTAATTCAGTTCAAGTGTAACGGTTTTTACATTCCCTCTATAAGTGACACCTTATGAGAAGTGTCCTTTTCTGTGTGACTTATTTCACTTAGAATCGTCTTACCTAAATCCACTCATCATGCTGCTACTAGCCTTATGACATTGATTTCATGGCTGAGTGATATTCCATTGTACATAAGGACCACAACTTTTTTATCCATTTTTCGCTTTCCTGGGATATTTAAGGTGGAAGGAAGTGGAGGTCCTTGTCAACAGAGCAGCCCTAAACTTTGGGGTGCTTGTGTTTTGCTGATTTTCAATTTTCCCACTTTATCCCCCCATGCGTGGAAGTGCCCTATGCTCTCTAAGCTGTGTTTTTTCGATGTTTCAGGACACACCGTACACTTCTCCAGAGTGGCTGTTGGCAATTTACATCCCGCCCATCAGTGTAGCAAGGCTCCCATTTCTCCATGGCCTGTCCTGCATTTCTGGTTTTGACACTTTTTTCAGCATGGCCCTTTGGACCGATGGGAAGCGAGACTTCTTTGTAGCGCTGATTTGCCTTTCCAGGTTGCTTGGTTGGCCAAAAAGGGCGTATGCGTTTTTTCCTGAATATATTCAGGAAAAAACGCATACGCCCTTTTTGGCCAAGGGCATCATTGTCAACGTTTTGCTGCTTTTCATGTGCTTTAAAGGCGATTCGAATCTACCTCCTGAAATCTGTTTCCTGCAATTCTGCCTTGATTTCAAATCCTCTTCTTTGCCTTCCCTCAATATATTTGTGGACGAGAGTTATCATTTATAACTCTGCAGGTTTGTGAATTGCAGTGCCCTGAAGCTCCATTTTACAAGTCGCTTTTTTGGGAGCCGGCCGCAAAAGCGCAGGATGGCTTCAGGCCCTGTTCTGGTTCCGGGGGGCAGGCTGAGCCTGTGGTTAATTCTTCTTCCTGATGGGAAAATAGAGTGACCTGTGCCTGTCCCAACACCAAGAGCTAGTCTCTCATTGGTTCCCCGTCTTCCCGTTCATCCTGGGGACAAATTGCAACCTGTACGGAACAGGAGGTTAAAGGTGCTGATGCTCCAAGTAGGGAGATTGCTAGTAAAGTGGCTGGAATGGCGAACCCGAGCACAAGGAGATGAGAAATGAGGTGCGTTTTAGAAACCTTTCCCCATCACACGGTGTACCATCTTCTGGGTTTCTCATGCATGTTTTCGATGTAGGAAGATGCCCTTGAACCTGGAGATTTGGGACCCATGCGATGGGTAGCACGCAGTATTACTTTAAAGGGTCTGCGTTTGCTCACCCAACCTCACCAAACCTCTCAGCCCCAAGAGTGTCCACCCTTATGTCTCATCCAGCTGTGGGTCTAGATATGGTCAATCCAGGTTGCATCACAGCCCCTGAACGAATTGTGTAAGAATTTCTCTCTCTTTCCCTGTCTTTGTTTCATGGGTTTTTAAAAGTAATTTATTTTTATAATGGGGTTTAGCTGCTTTTCACGGCTGTGTTTATGCCGCTTTACATCCACTTGACACACTAACAGAGAGATATCAATACATAGGTTTTAAGATTATTACTACTCAGATATATTCTTGTGCGGTGAGTCGGGCGTGTTGAGTCCAGTTCTCTGAGCAAGGAGTAGGTCTTGTCTATTACATATTGGGTTTATGGAACGGTATCTGAGCTAATTTGAAACTCTTGTTTTATGTATCACCCCACCTCACCTTTCCCGTTAAGCAGCCATAGTGTGTTTTCTGCATGTGTGACTCTGTTCTGTTTTGTAATTCAGTTCAAGTGTAACGGTTTTTACATTCCCTCTATAAGTGACACCTTATGAGAAGTGTCCTTTTCTGTGTGACTTATTTCACTTAGAATCGTCTTACCTAAATCCACTCATCATGCTGCTACTAGCCTTATGACATTGATTTCATGGCTGAGTGATATTCCATTGTACATAAGGACCACAACTTTTTTATCCATTTTTCGCTTTCCTGGGATATTTAAGGTGGAAGGAAGTGGAGGTCCTTGTCAACAGAGCAGCCCTAAACTTTGGGGTGCTTGTGTCTTGCTGATTTTCAATTTTCCCGCTTTATCCCCCCATGCGTGGAAGTGCCCTATGCTCTCTAAGCTGTGTTTTTTAGATGTTTCAGGACCCACCGTACACTTCTCCAGAGTGGCTGTTGGCAATTTACATCCCGCCCATCAGTGTAGCAAGGCTCCCATTTCTCCATGGCCTGTCCTGCATTTCTGGTTTTGACACTTTTTTCAGCATGGCCCTTTTGACCGATGGGAAGCGAGACTTCTTTGTAGCGCTGATTTGCCTTTCCAGGTTGCTTGGTTGGCCAAAAAGGGCATCATTGTCAACGTTTTGCCGCTTTTCATGTGCTTTAAAGGCGATTCGAATCTACCTCCTGAAATCTGTTTCCTGCAATTCTGCCTTGATTTCAAATCCTCTTCTTTGCCTTCCCTCAATATATTTGTGGACGAGAGTTATCATTTATAACTCTGCAGGTTTGTGAATTGCAGTACCCTGAAGCTCCATTTTACAAGTCGCTTTTTTGGGAGCCGGCCGCAAAAGCGCAGGATGGCTTCAGGCCCTGTTCTGGTTCCGGGGGGCAGGCTGAGCCTGTGGTTAATTCTTCTTCCTGATGGGAAAATAGAGTGACCTGTGCCTGTCCCAACACCAAGAGCTAGTCTCTCATTGGTTCCCCGTCTTCCCGTTCATCCTGGGGACAAATTGCAACCTGTATGGAACAGGAGGTTAAAGGTGCTGATGCTCCAAGTAGGGAGATTGCTAGTAAAGTGGCTGGAATGGCGAACCCGAGCACAAGGAGATGAGAAATGAGGTGCGTTTTAGAAACCTTTCCCCATCACACGGTGTACCATCTTCTGGGTTTCTCATGCATGTTTTCGATGTAGGAAGATGCCCTTGAACCTGGAGATTTGGGACCCATGCGATGGGTAGCACGCAGTATTACTTTAAAGGGTCTGCGTTTGCTCACCCAACCTCACCAAACCTCTCAGCCCCAAGAGTGTCCACCCTTATGTCTCATCCAGCTGTGGGTCTAGATATGGTCAATCCAGGTTGCATCACAGCCCCTGAACGAATTGTGTAAGAATTTCTCTCTCTTTCCCTGTCTTTGTTTCATGGGTTTTTAAAAGTAATTTATTTTTATAATGGGGTTTAGCTGCTTTTCACGGCTGTGTTTATGCCGCTTTACACCCACTTGACACACTAACAGAGAGATATCAATACATAGGTTTTAAGATTATTACTGGTCAGATATATTCTTGTGCGGTGAATCGGGCGTGTTGAGTCCAGTTCTCTGAGCAAGGAGTAGGTCTTGTCTATTACATATTGGGTTTATGGAACGGTATCTGAGCTAATTTGAAACTCTTGTTTTATGTATCACCCCACCTCACCTTTCCCGTTAAGCAGCCATAGTGTGTTTTCTGCATGTGTGACTCTGTTCTGTTTTGTAATTCAGTTCAAGTGTAACGGTTTTTACATTCCCTCTATAAGTGACACCTTATGAGAAGTGTCCTTTTCTGTGTGACTTATTTCACTTAGAATCGTCTTACCTAAATCCACTCATCATGCTGCTACTAGCCTTATGACATTGATTTCATGGCTGAGTGATATTCCATTGTACATAGGGACCACAACTTTTTTATCCATTTTTTGCTTTCCTGGGATATTTAAGGTGGAAGGAAGTGGAGGTCCTTGTCAACAGAGCAGCCCTAAACTTTGGGGTGCTTGTGTTTTGCTGATTTTCAATTTTCCCACTTTATCCCCCCATGCGTGGAAGTGCCCTATGCTCTCTCAGCGATGTTTTTTCGATGTTTCAGGACACACCGTACACTTCTCCAGAGTAGCTGTTGGCAATTTACATCCCGCCCATCAGTGTAGCAAGGCTCCCATTTCTCCATGGCCTGTCCTGCATTTCTGGTTTTGACACTTTTTTCAGCATGGCCCTTTGGACCGATGGGAAGCGAGACTTCTTTGTAGCGCTGATTTGCCTTTCCAGGTTGCTTGGTTGGCCAAAAAGGGCGTATGCGTTTTTTCCTGAATATATTCAGGAAAAAACGCATACGCCCTTTTTGGCCAAGGGCATCATTGTCAACGTTTTGCCGCTTTTCATGTGCTTTAAAGGCGATTCGAATCTACCTCCTGAAATCTGTTTCCTGCAATTCTGCCTTGATTTCAAATCCTCTTCTTTGCCTTCCCTCAATATATTTGTGGACGACAGTTATCATTTATAACTCTGCAGGTTTGTGAATTGCAGTGCCCTGAAGCTCCATTTTACAAGTCGCTTTTTTGGGAGCCGGCCGCAAAAGCGCAGGATGGCTTCAGGCCCTCTTCTGGTTCCGGGGGGCAGGCTGAGCCTGTGGTTAATTCTTCTTCCTGATGGGAAAATAGAGTGACCTGTGCCTGTCCCAACACCAAGAGCTAGTCTCTCATTGGTTCCCCGTCTTCCCGTTCATCCTGGGGACAAATTGCAACCTGTACGGAACAGGAGGTTAAAGGTGCTGATGCTCCAAGTAGGGAGATTGCTAGTAAAGTGGCTGGAATGGCGAACCCGAGCACAAGGAGATGAGAAATGAGGTGCGTTTTAGAAACCTTTCCCCATCACACGGTGTACCATCTTCTGGGTTTCTAATGCATGTTTTCGATGTAGGAAGATGCCCTTGAACCTGGAGATTTGGGACCCATGCGATGGGTAGCACGCAGTATTACTTTAAAGGGTCTGCGTTTGCTCACCCAACCTCACCAAACCTCTCAGCCCCAAGAGTGTCCACCCTTATGTCTCATCCAGCTGTGGGTCTAGATATGGTCAATCCAGGTTGCATCACAGCCCCTGAACGAATTGTGTAAGAATTTCTCTCTCTTTCCCTGTCTTTGTTTCATGGGTTTTTAAAAGTAATCTATTTTTATAATGGGGTTTAGCTGCTTTTCACGGCTGTGTTTAGGCCGCTTTACACCCACTTGACACACTAACAGAGAGATATCAATACATAGGTTTTAAGATTATTACTAGTCAGATATATTCTTGTGCGGTGAATCGGGCGTGTTGAGTCCAGTTCTCTGAGCAAGGAGTAGGTCTTGTCTATTACATATTGGGTTTATGGAACGGTATCTGAGCTAATTTGAAACTCTTGTTTTATGTATCACCCCACCTCACCTTTCCCGTTAAGCAGCCATAGTGTGTTTTCTGCATGTGTGACTCTGTTCTGTTTTGTAATTCAGTTCAAGTGTAACGGTTTTTACATTCCCTCTATAAGTGACACCTTATGAGAAGTGTCCTTTTCTGTGTGACTTATTTCACTTAGAATCGTCTTACCTAAATCCACTCATCATGCTGCTACTAGCCTTATGACATTGATTTCATGGCTGAGTGATATTCCATTGTACATAGGGACCACAACTTTTTTATCCATTTTTCGCTTTCCCGGGATATTTAAGGTGGAATGAAGTGGAGGTCCTTGTCAACAGAGCAGCCCTAAACTTTGGGGTGCTTGTGTCTTGCTGATTTTCAATTTTCCCACTTTATCCCCCCATGCGTGGAAGTGCCCTATGCTCTCTAAGCTGTGTTTTTTCGATGTTTCAGGACACACCGTACACTTCTCCAGAGTGGCTGTTGGCAATTTACATCCCGCCCATCAGTGTAGCAAGGCTCCCATTTCTCCATGGCCTGTCCTGCATTTCTGGTTTTGACACTTTTTTCAGCATGGCCCTTTGGACCGATGGGAAGCGAGACTTCTTTGTAGCGCTGATTTGCCTTTCCAGGTTGCTTGGTTGGCCAAAAAGGGCGTATGCGTTTTTTCCTGAATATATTCAGGAAAAAACGCATACGCCCTTTTTGGCCAAGGGCATCATTGTCAACGTTTTGCCGCTTTTCATGTGCTTTAAAGGCGATTCGAATCTACCTCCTGAAATCTGTTTCCTGCAATTCTGCCTTGATTTCAAATCCTCTTCTTTGCCTTCCCTCAATATATTTGTGGACGAGAGTTATCATTTATAACTCTGCAGGTTTGTGAATTGCAGTGCCCTGAAGCTCCATTTTACAAGTCGCTTTTTTGGGAGGCGGCCGCAAAAGCGCAGGATGGATTCAGGCCCTGTTCTGGTTCCGGGGGGCAGGGTGAGCCTGTGGTTAATTCTTCTTCCTGATGGGAAAATAGAGTGACCTGTGCCTGTCCCAACACCAAGAGCTAGTCTCTCATTGGTTCCCCGTCTTCCCGTTCATCCTGGGGACAAATTGCAACCTGTACGGAACAGGAGGTTAAAGGTGCTGATGCTCCAAGTAGGGAGATTGCTAGTAAAGTGGCTGGAATGGCGAACCCGAGCACAAGGAGATGAGAAATGAGGTGCGTTTTAGAAACCTTTCCCCATCACACGGTGTACCATCTTCTGGGTTTCTCATGCATGTTTTCGATGTAGGAAGATGCCCTTGAACCTGGAGATTTGGGACCCATGCGATGGGTAGCACGCAGTATTACTTTAAAGGGTCTGCGTTTGCTCACCCAACCTCACCAAACCTCTCAGCCCCAAGAGTGTCCACCCTTATGTCTCATCCAGCTGTGGGTCTAGATATGGTCAATCCAGGTTGCATCACAGCCCCTGAACGAATTGTGTAAGAATTTCTCTCTCTTTCCCTGTCTTTGTTTCATGGGTTTTTAAAAGTAATTTATTTTTATAATGGGGTTTAGCTGCTTTTCACGGCTGTGTTTATGCCGCTTTACACCCACTTGACACACTAACAGAGAGATATCAATACATAGGTTTTAAGATTATTACTAGTCAGATATATTCTTGTGCGGTGAATAGGGCGTGTTGAGTCCAGTTCTCTGAGCAAGGAGTAGGTCTTGTCTATTACATATTGGGTTTATGGAACGGTATCTGAGCTAATTTGAAACTCTTGTTTTATGTATCACCCCACCTCACCTTTCCCGTTAAGCAGCCATAGTGTGTTTTCTGCATGTGTGACTCTGTTCTGTTTTGTAATTCAGTTCAAGTATAACGGTTTTTACATTCCCTCTATAAGTGACACCTTATGAGAAGTGTCCTTTTCTGTGTGACTTATTTCTCTTAGAATCGTCTTACCTAAATCCACTCATCATGCTGCTACTAGCCTTATGACATTGATTTCATGGCTGAGTGATATTCCATTGTACATAAGGACCACAACTTTTTTATCCATTTTTCGCTTTCCTGGGATATTTAAGGTGGAAGGAAGTGGAGGTCCTTGTCAACAGAGCAGCCCTAAACTTTGGGGTGCTTGTGTCTTGCTGATTTTCAATTTTCCCGCTTTATCCCCCCATGCGTGGAAGTGCCCTATGCTCTCTAAGCTGTGTTTTTTAGATGTTTCAGGACCCACCGTACACTTCTCCAGAGTGGCTGTTGGCAATGTACATCCCGCCCATCAGTGTAGCAAGGCTCCCATTTCTCCATGGCCTGTCCTGCATTTCTGGTTTTGACACTTTTTTCAGCATGGCCCTTTTGACCGATGGGAAGCGAGACTTCTTTGTAGCGCTGATTTGCCTTTCCAGGTTGCTTGGATGGCCAAAAAGGGCGTATGCGTTTTTTCCTGAATATATTCAGGAAAAAACGCATACGCCCTTTTTGGCCAAGGGCATCATTGTCAACGTTTTGCCGCTTTTCATGTGCTTTAAAGGCGATTCGAATCTACCTCCTGAAATCTGTTTCCTGCAATTCTGCCTTGATTTCAAATCCTCTTCTTTGCCTTCCCTCAATATATTTGTGGACGAGAGTTATCATTTATAACTCTGCAGGTTTGTGAATTGCAGTGCCCTGAAGCTCCATTTTACAAGTCGCTTTTTTGGGAGCCGGCCGCAAAAGCGCAGGATGGATTCAGGCCCTGTTCTGGTTCCGGGGGGCAGGGTGAGCCTGTGGTTAATTCTTCTTCCTGATGGGAAAATAGAGTGACCTGTGCCTGTCCCAACACCAAGAGCTAGTCTCTCATTGGTTCCCCGTCTTCCCGTTCATCCTGGGGACAAATTGCAACCTGTACGGAACAGGAGGTTAAAGGTGCTGATGCTCCAAGTAGGGAGATTGCTAGTAAAGTGGCTGGAATGGCGAACCCGAGCACAAGGAGATGAGAAATGAGGTGCGTTTTAGAAACCTTTCCCCATCACACGGTGTACCATCTTCTGGGTTTCTCATGCATGTTTTCGATGTAGGAAGATGCCCTTGAACCTGGAGATTTGGGACCCATGCGATGGGTAGCACGCAGTATTACTTTAAAGGGTCTGCGTTTGCTCACCCAACCTCACCAAACCTCTCAGCCCCAAGAGTGTCCACCCTTATGTCTCATCCAGCTGTGGGTCTAGATATGGTCAATCCAGGTTGCATCACAGCCCCTGAACGAATTGTGTAAGAATTTCTCTCTCTTTCCCTGTCTTTGTTTCATGGGTTTTTAAAAGTAATTTATTTTTATAATGGGGTTTAGCTGCTTTTCACGGCTGTGTTTATGCCGCTTTACACCCACTTGACACACTAACAGAGAGATATCAATACATAGGTTTTAAGATTATTACTAGTCAGATATATTCTTGTGCGGTGAATAGGGCGTGTTGAGTCCAGTTCTCTGAGCAAGGAGTAGGTCTTGTCTATTACATATTGGGTTTATGGAACGGTATCTGAGCTAATTTGAAACTCTTGTTTTATGTATCACCCCACCTCACCTTTCCCGTTAAGCAGCCATAGTGTGTTTTCTGCATGTGTGACTCTGTTCTGTTTTGTAATTCAGTTCAAGTATAACGGTTTTTACATTCCCTCTATAAGTGACACCTTATGAGAAGTGTCCTTTTCTGTGTGACTTATTTCACTTAGAATCGTCTTACCTAAATCCACTCATCATGCTGCTACTAGCCTTATGACATTGATTTCATGGCTGAGTGATATTCCATTGTACATAAGGACCACAACTTTTTTATCCATTTTTCGCTTTCCTGGGATATTTAAGGTGGAAGGAAGTGGAGGTCCTTGTCAACAGAGCAGCCCTAAACTTTGGGGTGCTTGTGTCTTGCTGATTTTCAATTTTCCCGCTTTATCCCCCCATGCGTGGAAGTGCCCTATGCTCTCTAAGCTGTGTTTTTTAGATGTTTCAGGACCCACCGTACACTTCTCCAGAGTGGCTGTTGGCAATGTACATCCCGCCCATCAGTGTAGCAAGGCTCCCATTTCTCCATGGCCTGTCCTGCATTTCTGGTTTTGACACTTTTTTCAGCATGGCCCTTTTGACCGATGGGAAGCGAGACTTCTTTGTAGCGCTGATTTGCCTTTCCAGGTTGCTTGGATGGCCAAAAAGGGCGTATGCGTTTTTTCCTGAATATATTCAGGAAAAAACGCATACGCCCTTTTTGGCCAAGGGCATCATTGTCAACGTTTTGCCGCTTTTCATGTGCTTTAATGGCGATTCGAATCTACCTCCTGAAATCTGTTTCCTGCAATTCTGCCTTGATTTCAAATCCTCTTCTTTGCCTTCCCTCAATATATTTGTGGACGAGAGTTATCATTTATAACTCTGCAGGTTTGTGAATTGCAGTGCCCTGAAGCTCCATTTTACAAGTCGCTTTTTTGGGAGCCGGCCGCAAAAGCGCAGGATGGCTTCAGGCCCTGTTCTGGTTCCGGGGGGCAGGCTGAGCCTGTGGTTAATTCTTCTTCCTGATGGGAAAATAGAGTGACCTGTGCCTGTCCCAACACCAAGAGCTAGTCTCTCATTGGTTCCCCATCTTCCCGTTCATCCTCAGGACAAATTGCAACCTGTACGGAACAGGAGGTTAAAGGTGCTGATGCTCCAAGTAGGGAGATTGCTAGTAAAGTGGCTGGAATGGCGAACCCGAGCACAAGGAGATGAGAAATGAGGTGCGTTTTAGAAACCTTTCCCCATCACACGGTGTACCATCTTCTGGGTTTCTCATGCATGTTTTCGATGTAGGAAGATGCCCTTGAACCTGGAGATTTGGGACCCATGCGATGGGTAGCACGCAGTATTACTTTAAAGGGTCTGCGTTTGCTCACCCAACCTCACCAAACCTCTCAGCCCCAAGAGTGTCCACCCTTATGTCTCATCCAGCTGTGGGTCTAGATATGGTCAATCCAGGTTGCATCACAGCCCCTGAACGAATTGTGTAAGAATTTCTCTCTCTTTCCCTGTCTTTGTTTCATGGGTTTTTAAAAGTAATTTATTTTTATAATGGGGTTTAGCTGCTTTTCACGGCTGTGTTTATGCCGCTTTACATCCACTTGACACACTAACAGAGAGATATCAATACATAGGTTTTAAGATTATTACTAGTCAGATATATTCTTGTGCGGTGAATCGGGCGTGTTGAGTCCAGTTCTCTGAGCAAGGAGTAGGTCTTGTCTATTACATATTGGGTTTATGGAACGGTATCTGAGCTAATTTGAAACTCTTGTTTTATGTATCACCCCACCTCACCTTTCCCGTTAAGCAGCCATAGTGTGTTTTCTGCATGTGTGACTCTGTTCTGTTTTGTAATTCAGTTCAAGTGTAACGGTTTTTATATTCCCTCTATAAGTGACACCTTATGAGAAGTGTCCTTTTCTGTGTGACTTATTTCACTTAGAATCGTCTTACCTAAATCCACTCATCATGCTGCTACTAGCCTTATGACATTGATTTCATGGCTGAGTGATATTCCATTGTACATAGGGACCACAACTTTTTTATCCATTTTTCGCTTTCCTGGGATATTTAAGGTGGAAGGAAGTGGAGGTCCTTGTCAACAGAGCAGCCCTAAACTTTGGGGTGCTTGTGTTTTGCTGATTTTCAATTTTCCCACTTTATCCCCCCATGCGTGGAAGTGCCCTATGCTCTCTAAGCGGTGTTTTTTCGATGTTTCAGGACACACCGTACACTTCTCCAGAGTGGCTGTTGGCAATTTACATCCCGCCCATCAGTGTAGCAAGGCTCCCATTTCTCCATGGCCTGTCCTGCATTTCTGGTTTTGACACTTTTTTCAGCATGGCCCTTTGGACCGATGGGAAGCGAGACTTCTTTGTAGCGCTGATTTGCCTTTCCAGGTTGCTTGGTTGGCCAAAAAGGGCGTATGCGTTTTTTCCTGAATATATTCAGGAAAAAACGCATACGCCCTTTTTGGCCAAGGGCATCATTGTCAACGTTTTGCCGCTTTTCATGTGCTTTAAAGGCGATTCGAATCTACCTCCTGAAATCTGTTTCCTGCAATTCTGCCTTGATTTCAGATCCTCTTCTTTGCCTTCCCTCAATATATTTGTGGACGAGAGTTATCATTTATAACTCTGCAGGTTTGTGAATTGCAGTGCCCTGAAGCTCCATTTTACAAGTCGCTTTTTTGGGAGCCGGCCGCAAAAGCGCAGGATGGCTTCAGGCCCTGTTCTGGTTCCGGGGGGCAGGGTGAGCCTGTGGTTAATTCTTCTTCCTGATGGGAAAATAGAGTGACCTGTGCCTGTCCCAACACCAAGAGCTAGTCTCTCATTGGTTCCCCGTCTTCCCGTTCATCCTGGGGACAAATTGCAACCTGTACGGAACAGGAGGTTAAAGGTGCTGATGCTCCAAGTAGGGAGATTGCTAGTAAAGTGGCTGGAATGGCGAACCCGAGCACAGGGAGATGAGAAATGAGGTGCGTTTTAGAAACCTTTCCCCATCACACGGTGTACCATCTTCTGGGTTTCTAATGCATGTTTTCGATGTAGGAAGATGCCCTTGAACCTGGAGATTTGGGACCCATGCGATGGGTAGCACGCAGTATTACTTTAAAGGGTCTGCGTTTGCTCACCCAACCTCACCAAACCTCTCAGCCCCAAGAGTGTCCACCCTTATGTCTCATCCAGCTGTGGGTCTAGATATGGTCAATCCAGGTTGTATCACAGCCCCTGAACGAATTGTGTAAGAATTTCTCTCTCTTTCCCTGTCTTTGTTTCATGGGTTTTTAAAAGTAATCTATTTTTATAATGGGGTTTAGCTGCTTTTCACGGCTGTGTTTAGGCCGCTTTACACCCACTTGACACACTAACAGAGAGATATCAATACATAGGTTTTAAGATTATTACTAGTCAGATATATTCTTGTGCGGTGAATCGGGCGTGTTGAGTCCAGTTCTCTGAGCAAGGAGTAGGTCTTGTCTATTACATATTGGGTTTATGGAACGGTATCTGAGCTAATTTGAAACTCTTGTTTTATGTATCACCCCACCTCACCTTTCCCGTTAAGCAGCCATAGTGTGTTTTCTGCATGTGTGACTCTGTTCTGTTTTGTAATTCAGTTCAAGTGTAACGGTTTTTACATTCCCTCTATAAGTGACACCTTATGAGAAGTGTCCTTTTCTGTGTGACTTATTTCACTTAGAATCGTCTTACCTAAATCCACTCATCATGCTGCTACTAGCCTTATGACATTGATTTCATGGCTGAGTGATATTCCATTGTACATAGGGACCACAACTTTTTTATCCATTTTTCGCTTTCCCGGGATATTTAAGGTGGAATGAAGTGGAGGTCCTTGTCAACAGAGCAGCCCTAAACTTTGGGGTGCTTGTGTCTTGCTGATTTTCAATTTTCCCACTTTATCCCCCCATGCGTGGAAGTGCCCTATGCTCTCTAAGCTGTGTTTTTTCGATGTTTCAGGACACACCGTACACTTCTCCAGAGTGGCTGTTGGCAATTTACATCCCGCCCATCAGTGTAGCAAGGCTCCCATTTCTCCATGGCCTGTCCTGCATTTCTGGTTTTGACACTTTTTTCAGCATGGCCCTTTGGACCGATGGGAAGCGAGACTTCTTTGTAGCGCTGATTTGCCTTTCCAGGTTGCTTGGTTGGCCAAAAAGGGCGTATGCGTTTTTTCCTGAATATATTCAGGAAAAAACGCATACGCCCTTTTTGGCCAAGGGCATCATTGTCAACGTTTTGCCGCTTTTCATGTGCTTTAAAGGCGATTCGAATCTACCTCCTGAAATCTGTTTCCTGCAATTCTGCCTTGATTTCAAATCCTCTTCTTTGCCTTCCCTCAATATATTTGTGGACGAGAGTTATCATTTATAACTCTGCAGGTTTGTGAATTGCAGTGCCCTGAAGCTCCATTTTACAAGTCGCTTTTTTGGGAGCCGGCCGCAAAAGCGCAGGATGGATTCAGGCCCTGTTCTGGTTCCGGGGGGCAGGGTGAGCCTGTGGTTAATTCTTCTTCCTGATGGGAAAATAGAGTGACCTGTGCCTGTCCCAACACCAAGAGCTAGTCTCTCATTGGTTCCCCGTCTTCCCGTTCATCCTGGGGACAAATTGCAACCTGTACGGAACAGGAGGTTAAAGGTGCTGATGCTCCAAGTAGGGAGATTGCTAGTAAAGTGGCTGGAATGGCGAACCCGAGCACAAGGAGATGAGAAATGAGGTGCGTTTTAGAAACCTTTCCCCATCACACGGTGTACCATCTTCTGGGTTTCTCATGCATGTTTTCGATGTAGGAAGATGCCCTTGAACCTGGAGATTTGGGACCCATGCGATGGGTAGCACGCAGTATTACTTTAAAGGGTCTGCGTTTGCTCACCCAACCTCACCAAACCTGTCAGCCCCAAGAGTGTCCACCCTTATGTCTCATCCAGCTGTGGGTCTAGATATGGTCAATCCAGGTTGCATCACAGCCCCTGAACGAATTGTGTAAGAATTTCTCTCTCTTTCCCTGTCTTTGTTTCATGGGTTTTTAAAAGTAATCTATTTTTATAATGGGGTTTAGCTGCTTTTCACGGCTGTGTTTAGGCCGCTTTACACCCACTTGACACACTAACAGAGAGATATCAATACATAGGTTTTAAGATTATTACTAGTCAGATATATTCTTGTGCGGTGAATCGGGCGTGTTGAGTCCAGTTCTCTGAGCAAGGAGTAGGTCTTGTCTATTACATATTGGGTTTATGGAACGGTATCTGAGCTAATTTGAAACTCTTGTTTTATGTATCACCCCACCTCACCTTTCCCGTTAAGCAGCCATAGTGTGTTTTCTGCATGTGTGACTCTGTTCTGTTTTGTAATTCAGTTCAAGTGTAACGGTTTTTACATTCCCTCTATAAGTGACACCTTATGAGAAGTGTCCTTTTCTGTGTGACTTATTTCACTTAGAATCGTCTTACCTAAATCCACTCATCATGCTGCTACTAGCCTTATGACATTGATTTCATGGCTGAGTGATATTCCATTGTACATAGGGACCACAACTTTTTTATCCATTTTTCGCTTTCCCGGGATATTTAAGGTGGAATGAAGTGGAGGTCCTTGTCAACAGAGCAGCCCTAAACTTTGGGGTGCTTGTGTCTTGCTGATTTTCAATTTTCCCACTTTATCCCCCCATGCGTGGAAGTGCCCTATGCTCTCTAAGCTGTGTTTTTTCGATGTTTCAGGACACACCGTACACTTCTCCAGAGTGGCTGTTGGCAATTTACATCCCGCCCATCAGTGTAGCAAGGCTCCCATTTCTCCATGGCCTGTCCTGCATTTCTGGTTTTGACACTTTTTTCAGCATGGCCCTTTGGACCGATGGGAAGCGAGACTTCTTTGTAGCGCTGATTTGCCTTTCCAGGTTGCTTGGTTGGCCAAAAAGGGCGTATGCGTTTTTTCCTGAATATATTCAGGAAAAAACGCATACGCCCTTTTTGGCCAAGGGCATCATTGTCAACGTTTTGCCGCTTTTCATGTGCTTTAAAGGCGATTCGAATCTACCTCCTGAAATCTGTTTCCTGCAATTCTGCCTTGATTTCAAATCCTCTTCTTTGCCTTCCCTCAATATATTTGTGGACGAGAGTTATCATTTATAACTCTGCAGGTTTGTGAATTGCAGTGCCCTGAAGCTCCATTTTACAAGTCGCTTTTTTGGGAGCCGGCCGCAAAAGCGCAGGATGGCTTCAGGCCCTGTTCTGGTTCCGGGGGGCAGGCTGAGCCTGTGGTTAATTCTTCTTCCTGATGGGAAAATAGAGTGACCTGTGCCTGTCCCAACACCAAGAGCTAGTCTCTCATTGGTTCCCCGTCTTCCCGTTCATCATGGGGACAAATTGAAACCTGTACGGAACAGGAGGTTAAAGGTGCTGATGCTCCAAGTAGGGAGATTGCTAGTAAAGTGGCTGGAATGGCGAACCCGAGCACAAGGAGATGAGAAATGAGGTGCGTTTTAGAAACCTTTCCCCATCACACGGTGTACCATCTTCTGGGTTTCTCATGCATGTTTTCGATGTAGGAAGATGCCCTTGAACCTGGAGATTTGGGACCCATGCGATGGGTAGCACGCAGTATTACTTTAAAGGGTCTGCGTTTGCTCACCCAACCTCACCAAACCTCTCAGCCCCAAGAGTGTCCACCCTTATGTCTCATCCAGCTGTGGGTCTAGATATGGTCAATCCAGGTTGCATCAGAGCCCCTGAACGAATTGTGTAAGAATTTCTCTCTCTTTCCCTGTCTTTGTTTCATGGGTTTTTAAAAGTAATTTATTTTTATAATGGGGTTTAGCTGCTTTTCACGGCTGTGTTTAGGCCGCTTTACACCCACTTGACACACTAACAGAGAGATATCAATACATAGGTTTTAAGATTATTACTAGTCAGATATATTCTTGTGCGGTGAATCGGGCGTGTTGAGTCCAGTTCTCTGAGCAAGGAGTAGGTCTTGTCTATTACATATTGGGTTTATGGAACGGTATCTGAGCTAATTTGAAACTCTTGTTTTATGTATCACCCCACCTCACCTTTCCCGTTAAGAAGCCATAGTGTGTTTTCTGCATGTGTGACTCTGTTCTGTTTTGTAATTCAGTTCAAGTGTAACGGTTTTTACATTCCCTCTATAAGTGACACCTTATGAGAAGTGTCCTTTTCTGTGTGACTTATTTCACTTAGAGTCGTCTTACCTAAATCCACTCATCATGCTGCTACTAGCCTTATGACATTGATTTCATGGCTGAGTGATATTCCATTGTACATAAGGACCACAACTTTTTTATCCATTTTTCGCTTTCCTGGGATATTTAAGGTGGAATGAAGTGGAGGTCCTTGTCAACAGAGCAGCCCTAAACTTTGGGGTGCTTGTGTCTTGCTGATTTTCAATTTTCCCGCTTTATCCCCCCATGCGTGGAAGTGCCCTATGCTCTCTAAGCTGTGTTTTTTAGATGTTTCAGGACCCACCGTACACTTCTCCAGAGTGGCTGTTGGCAATTTACATCCCGCCCATTAGTGTAGCAAGGCTCCCATTTCTCCATGGCCTGTCCTGCATTTCTGGTTTTCACACTTTTTTCAGCATGGCCCTTTTTACCGATGGGAAGCGAGACTTCTTTGTAGTGCTGATTTGCCTTTCCAGGTTGCTTGGTTGGCCAAAAAGGGCGTATGCGTTTTTTCCTGAATATATTCAGGAAAAAACGCATACGCCCTTTTTGGCCAAGGGCATCATTGTCAACGTTTTGCCGCTTTTCATGTGCTTTAAAGGCGATTCGAATCTACCTCCTGAAATCTGTTTCCTGCAATTCTGCCTTGATTTCAAATCCTCTTCTTTGCCTTCCCTCAATATATTTGTGGACGAGAGTTATCATTTATAACTCTGCAGGTTTGTGAATTGCAGTGCCCTGAAGCTCCATTTTACAAGTCGCTTTTTTGGGAGCCGGCCGCAAAAGCGCAGGATGGCTTCAGGCCCTGTTCTGGTTCCGGGGGGCAGGTGAGCCTGTGGTTAATTCTTCTTCCTGATGGGAAAATAGAGTGACCTGTGCCTGTCCCAACACCAAGAGCTAGTCTCTCATTGGTTCCCCGTCTTCCCGTTCATCCTGGGGACAAATTGCAACCTGTACGGAACAGGAGGTTAAAGGTGCTGATGCTCCAAGTAGGGAGATTGCTAGTAAAGTGGCTGGAATGGCGAACCCGAGCACAAGGAGATGAGAAATGAGGTGCGTTTTAGAAACCTTTCCCCATCACACGGTGTACCATCTTCTGGGTTTCTCATGCATGTTTTCGATGTAGGAAGATGCCCTTGAACCTGGAGATTTGGGACCCATGCGATGGGTAGCACGCAGTATTACTTTAAAGGGTCTGCGTTTGCTCACCCAACCTCACCAAACCTCTCAGCCCCAAGAGTGTCCACCCTTATGTCTCATCCAGCTGTGGGTCTAGATATGGTCAATCCAGGTTGCATCACAGCCCCGGAACGAATTGTGTAAGAATTTCTCTCTCTTTCCCTGTCTTTGTTTCATGGGTTTTTAAAAGTAATTTATTTTTATAATGGGGTTTAGCTGCTTTTCACGGCTGTGTTTAGGCCGCTTTACACCCACTTGACACACTAACAGAGAGATATCAATACATAGGTTTTAAGATTATTACTAGTCAGATATATTCTTGTGCGGTGAATCGGGCGTGTTGAGTCCAGTTCTCTGAGCAAGGAGTAGGTCTTGTCTATTACATATTGGGTTTATGGAACGGTATCTGAGCTAATTTGAAACTCTTGTTTTATGTATCACCCCACCTCACCTTTCCCGTTAAGCAGCCATAGTGTGTTTTCTGCATGTGTGACTCTGTTCTGGTTTGTAATTCAGTTCAAGTGTAACGGTTTTTACATTCCCTCTATAAGTGACACCTTATGAGAAGTGTCCTTTTCTGTGTGACTTATTTCACTTAGAATCGTCTTACCTAAATCCACTCATCATGCTGCTACTAGCCTTATGACATTGATTTCATGGCTGAGTGATATTCCATTGTACATAAGGACCACAACTTTTTTATCCATTTTTCGCTTTCCTGGGATATTTAAGGTGGAAGGAAGTGGAGGTCCTTGTCAACAGAGCAGCCCTAAACTTTGGGGTGCTTGTGTCTTGCTGATTTTCAATTTTCCCACTTTATCCCCCCATGCGTGGAAGTGCCCTATGCTCTCTAAGCTGTGTTTTTTAGATGTTTCAGGACACACCGTACACTTCTCCAGAGTGGCTGTTGGCAATTTACATCCCGCCCATCAGTGTAGCAAGGCTCCCATTTCTCCATGGCCTGTCCTGCATTTCTGGTTTTGACACTTTTTTCAGCATGGCCCTTTGGACCGATGGGAAGCGAGACTTCTTTGTAGCGCTGATTTGCCTTTCCAGGTTGCTTGGTTGGCCAAAAAGGGCGTATGCGTTTTTTCCTGAATATATTCAGGAAAAAACGCATACGCCCTTTTTGGCCAAGGGCATCATTGTCAACGTTTTGCCGCTTTTCATGTGCTTTAAAGGCGATTCGAATCTACCTCCTGAAATCTGTTTCCTGTAATTCTGCCTTGATTTCAAATCCTCTTCTTTGCCTTCCCTCAATATATTTGTGGACGAGAGTTATCATTTATAACTCTGCAGGTTTGTGAATTGCAGTGCCCTGAAGCTCCATTTTACAAGTCGGTTTTTCGGGAGCCGGCCGCAAAAGCGCAGGATGGCTTCAGGCCCTGTTCTGGTTCTGGGGGGCAGGCTGAGCCTGTGGTTAATTCTTCTTCCTGATGGGAAAATAGAGTGACCTGTGCCTGTCCCAACACCAAGAGCTAGTCTCTCATTGGTTCCCCGTCTTCCCGTTCATCCTCAGGACAAATTGCAACCTGTACGGAACAGGAGGTTAAAGGTGCTGATGCTCCAAGTAGGGAGATTGCTAGTAAAGTGGCTGGAATGGCGAACCCGAGCACAAGGAGATGAGAAATGAGGTGCGTTTTAGAAACCTTTCCCCATCACACGGTGTACCATCTTCTGGGTTTCTCATGCATGTTTTCGATGTAGGAAGATGCCCTTGAACCTGGAGATTTGGGACCCATGCGATGGGTAGCACGCAGTATTACTTTAAAGGGTCTGCGTTTGCTCACCCAACCTCACCAAACCTCTCAGCCCCAAGAGTGTCCACCCTTATGTCTCATCCAGCTGTGGGTCTAGATATGGTCAATCCAGGTTGCATCACAGCCCCTGAACGAATTGTGTAAGAATTTCTCTCTCTTTCCCTGTCTTTGTTTCATGGGTTTTTAAAAGTAATTTATTTTTATAATGGGGTTTAGCTGCTTTTCACGGCTGTGTTTAGGCCGCTTTACACCCACTTGACACACTAACAGAGAGATATCAATACATAGGTTTTAAGATTATTACTAGTCAGATATATTCTTGTGCGGTGAATCGGGCGTGTTGAGTCCAGTTCTCTGAGCAAGGAGTAGGTCTTGTCTATTACATATTGGGTTTATGGAACGGTATCTGAGCTAATTTGAAACTCTTGTTTTATGTATCACCCCACCTCACCTTTCCCGTTAAGCAGCCATAGTGTGTTTTCTGCATGTGTGACTCTGTTCTGTTTTGTAATTCAGTTCAAGTGTAACGGTTTTTACATTCCCTCTATAAGTGACACCTTATGAGAAGTGTCCTTTTCTGTGTGACTTATTTCACTTAGAATCGTCTTACCTAAATCCACTCATCATGCTGCTACTAGCCTTATGACATTGATTTCATGGCTGAGTGATATTCCAGTGTACATAAGGACCACAACTTTTTTATCCATTTTTCGCTTTCCTGGGATATTTAAGGTGGAAGGAAGTGGAGGTCCTTGTCAACAGAGCAGCCTTAAACTTTGGGGTGCTTGTGTCTTGCTGATTTTCAATTTTCCCACTTTATCCCCCCATGCGTGGAAGTGCCCTATGCTCTCTAAGCTGTGTTTTTTAGATGTTTCAGGACACACCGTACACTTCTCCAGAGTGGCTGTTGGCAATTTACATCCCGCCCATCAGTGTAGCAAGGCTCCCATTTCTCCATGGCCTGTCCTGCATTTCTGGTTTTGACACTTTTTTCAGCATGGCCCTTTTGACCGATGGGAAGCGAGACTTCTTTGTAGCGCTGATTTGCCTTTCCAGGTTGCTTGGATGGCCAAAAAGGGCGTATGCGTTTTTTCCTGAATATATTCAGGAAAAAACGCATACGCCCTTTTTGGCCAAGGGCATCATTGTCAACGTTTTGCCGCTTTTCATGTGCTTTAAAGGCGATTCGAATCTACCTCCTGAAATCTGTTTCCTGCAATTCTGCCTTTTTTTCAAATCCTCTTCTTTGCCTTCCCTCAATATATTTGTGGACGAGAGTTATCATTTATAACTCTGCAGGTTTGTGAATTGCAGTGGCCTGAAGCTCCATTTTACAAGTCGCTTTTTTGGGAGCCGGCCGCAAAAGCGCAGGATGGCTTCAGGCCCTGTTCTGGTTCCGGGGGGCAGGCTGAGCCTGTGGTTAATTCTTCTTCCTGATGGGAAAATAGAGTGACCTGTGCCTGTCCCAACACCAAGAGCTAGTCTCTCATTGGTTCCCCGTCTTCCCGTTCATCCTCAGGATGATTTGCAACCTGTACGGAACAGGAGGTTAAAGGTGCTGATGCTCCAAGTAGGGAGATTGCTAGTAAAGTGGCTGGAATGGCGAACCCGAGCACAAGGAGATGAGAAATGAGGTGCTTTTTAGAAACCTTTCCCCATCACACGGTGTACCATCTTCTGGGTTTCTCATGCATGTTTTCGATGTAGGAAGATGCCCTTGAACCAGGAGATTTGGGACCCATGCGATGGGTAGCACGCAGTATTACTTTAAAGGGTCTGCGTTTGCTCACCCAACCTCACCAAACCTCTCAGCCCCAAGAGTGTCCACCCTTATGTCTCATCCAGCTGTGGGTCTAGATATGGTCAATCCAGGTTGCATCACAGCCCCTGAACGAATTGTGTAAGAATTTCTCTCTCTTTCCCTGTCTTTGTTTCATGGGTTTTTAAAAGTAATTTATTTTTATAATGGGGTTTAGCTGCTTTTCACGGCTGTGTTTAGGCCGCTTTACACCCACTTGACACACTAACAGAGAGATATCAATACATAGGTTTTAAGATTATTACTAGTCAGATATATTCTTGTGCGGTGAATCGGGCGTGTTGAGTCCAGTTCTCTGAGCAAGGAGTAGGTCTTGTCTATTACATATTGGGTTTATGGAACGGTATCTGAGCTAATTTGAAACTCTTGTTTTATGTATCACCCCACCTCACCTTTCCCGTTAAGCAGCCATAGTGTGTTTTCTGCATGTGTGACTCTGTTCTGGTTTGTAATTCAGTTCAAGTGTAACGGTTTTTACATTCCCTCTATAAGTGACACCTTATGAGAAGTGTCCTTTTCTGTGTGACTTATTTCACTTAGAATCGTCTTACCTAAATCCACTCATCATGCTGCTACTAGCCTTATGACATTGATTTCATGGCTGAGTGATATTCCATTGTACATAAGGACCACAACTTTTTTATCCATTTTTCGCTTTCCTGGGATATTTAAGGTGGAAGGAAGTGGAGGTCCTTGTCAACAGAGCAGCCCTAAACTTTGGGGTGCTTGTGTCTTGCTGATTTTCAATTTTCCCACTTTATCCCCCCATGCGTGGAAGTGCCCTATGCTCTCTAAGCTGTGTTTTTTAGATGTTTCAGGACACACCGTACACTTCTCCAGAGTGGCTGTTGGCAATTTACATCCCGCCCATCAGTGTAGCAAGGCTCCCATTTCTCCATGGCCTGTCCTGCATTTCTGGTTTTGACACTTTTTTCAGCATGGCCCTTTGGACCGATGGGAAGCGAGACTTCTTTGTAGCGCTGATTTGCCTTTCCAGGTTGCTTGGTTGGCCAAAAAGGGCGTATGCGTTTTTTCCTGAATATATTCAGGAAAAAACGCATACGCCCTTTTTGGCCAAGGGCATCATTGTCAACGTTTTGCCGCTTTTCATGTGCTTTAAAGGCGATTCGAATCTACCTCCTGAAATCTGTTTCCTGTAATTCTGCCTTGATTTCAAATCCTCTTCTTTGCCTTCCCTCAATATATTTGTGGACGAGAGTTATCATTTATAACTCTGCAGGTTTGTGAATTGCAGTGCCCTGAAGCTCCATTTTAAAAGTCGGTTTTTCGGGAGCCGGCCGCAAAAGCGCAGGATGGCTTCAGGCCCTGTTCTGGTTCTGGGGGGCAGGCTGAGCCTGTGGTTAATTCTTCTTCCTGATGGGAAAATAGAGTGACCTGTGCCTGTCCCAACACCAAGAGCTAGTCTCTCATTGGTTCCCCGTCTTCCCGTTCATCCTCAGGACAAATTGCAACCTGTACGGAACAGGAGGTTAAAGGTGCTGATGCTCCAAGTAGGGAGATTGCTAGTAAAGTGGCTGGAATGGCGAACCCGAGCACAAGGAGATGAGAAATGAGGTGCGTTTTAGAAACCTTTCCCCATCACACGGTGTACCATCTTCTGGGTTTCTCATGCATGTTTTCGATGTAGGAAGATGCCCTTGAACCTGGAGATTTGGGACCCATGCGATGGGTAGCACGCAGTATTACTTTAAAGGGTCTGCGTTTGCTCACCCAACCTCACCAAACCTCTCAGCCCCAAGAGTGTCCACCCTTATGTCTCATCCAGCTGTGGGTCTAGATATGGTCAATCCAGGTTGCATCACAGCCCCTGAACGAATTGTGTAAGAATTTCTCTCTCTTTCCCTGTCTTTGTTTCATGGGTTTTTAAAAGTAATTTATTTTTATAATGGGGTTTAGCTGCTTTTCACGGCTGTGTTTAGGCCGCTTTACACCCACTTGACACACTAACAGAGAGATATCAATACATAGGTTTTAAGATTATTACTAGTCAGATATATTCTTGTGCGGTGAATCGGGCGTGTTGAGTCCAGTTCTCTGAGCAAGGAGTAGGTCTTGTCTATTACATATTGGGTTTATGGAACGGTATCTGAGCTAATTTGAAACTCTTGTTTTATGTATCACCCCACCTCACCTTTCCCGTTAAGCAGCCATAGTGTGTTTTCTGCATGTGTGACTCTGTTCTGTTTTGTAATTCAGTTCAAGTGTAACGGTTTTTACATTCCCTCTATAAGTGACACCTTATGAGAAGTGTCCTTTTCTGTGTGACTTATTTCACTTAGAATCGTCTTACCTAAATCCACTCATCATGCTGCTACTAGCCTTATGACATTGATTTCATGGCTGAGTGATATTCCAGTGTACATAAGGACCACAACTTTTTTATCCATTTTTCGCTTTCCTGGGATATTTAAGGTGGAAGGAAGTGGAGGTCCTTGTCAACAGAGCAGCCTTAAACTTTGGGGTGCTTGTGTCTTGCTGATTTTCAATTTTCCCACTTTATCCCCCCATGCGTGGAAGTGCCCTATGCTCTCTAAGCTGTGTTTTTTAGATGTTTCAGGACACACCGTACACTTCTCCAGAGTGGCTGTTGGCAATTTACATCCCGCCCATCAGTGTAGCAAGGCTCCCATTTCTCCATGGCCTGTCCTGCATTTCTGGTTTTGACACTTTTTTCAGCATGGCCCTTTTGACCGATGGGAAGCGAGACTTCTTTATAGCGCTGATTTGCCTTTCCAGGTTGCTTGGATGGCCAAAAAGGGCGTATGCGTTTTTTCCTGAATATATTCAGGAAAAAACGCATACGCCCTTTTTGGCCAAGGGCATCATTGTCAACGTTTTGCCGCTTTTCATGTGCTTTAAAGGCGATTCGAATCTACCTCCTGAAATCTGTTTCCTGCAATTCTGCCTTTTTTTCAAATCCTCTTCTTTGCCTTCCCTCAATATATTTGTGGACGAGAGTTATCATTTATAACTCTGCAGGTTTGTGAATTGCAGTGGCCTGAAGCTCCATTTTACAAGTCGCTTTTTTGGGAGCCGGCCGCAAAAGCGCAGGATGGCTTCAGGCCCTGTTCTGGTTCCGGGGGGCAGGCTGAGCCTGTGGTTAATTCTTCTTCCTGATGGGAAAATAGAGTGACCTGTGCCTGTCCCAACACCAAGAGCTAGTCTCTCATTGGTTCCTCGTCTTCCCGTTCATCCTCAGGACGATTTGCAACCTGTACGGAACAGGAGGTTAAAGGTGCTGATGCTCCAAGTAGGGAGATTGCTAGTAAAGTGGCTGGAATGGCGAACCCGAGCACAAGGAGATGAGAAATGAGGTGCTTTTTAGAAACCTTTCCCCATCACACGGTGTACCATCTTCTGGGTTTCTCATGCATGTTTTCGATGTAGGAAGATGCCCTTGAACCAGGAGATTTGGGACCCATGCGATGGGTAGCACGCAGTATTACTTTAAAGGGTCTGCGTTTGCTCACCCAACCTCACCAAACCTCTCAGCCCCAAGAGTGTCCACCCTTATGTCTCATCCAGCTGTGGGTCTAGATATGGTCAATCCAGGTTGCATCACAGCCCCTGAACGAATTGTGTAAGAATTTCTCTCTCTTTCCCTGTCTTTGTTTCATGGGTTTTTAAAAGTAATTTATTTTTATAATGGGGTTTAGCTGCTTTTCACGGCTGTGTTTAGGCCGCTTTACACCCACTTGACACACTAACAGAGAGATATCAATACATAGGTTTTAAGATTATTACTAGTCAGATATATTCTTGTGCGGTGAATCGGGCGTGTTGAGTCCAGTTCTCTGAGCAAGGAGTAGGTCTTGTCTATTACATATTGGGTTTATGGAACGGTATCTGAGCTAATTTGAAACTCTTGTTTTATGTATCACCCCACCTCACCTTTCCCGTTAAGCAGCCATAGTGTGTTTTCTGCATGTGTGACTCTGTTCTGGTTTGTAATTCAGTTCAAGTGTAACGGTTTTTACATTCCCTCTATAAGTAACACCTTATGAGAAGTGTCCTTTTCTGTGTGACTTATTTCACTTAGAATCGTCTTACCTAAATCCACTCATCATGCTGCTACTAGCCTTATGACATTGATTTCATGGCTGAGTGATATTCCATTGTACATAAGGACCACAACTTTTTTATCCATTTTTCGCTTTCCTGGCATATTTAAGGTGGAAGGAAGTGGAGGTCCTTGTCAACAGAGCAGCCCTAAACTTTGGGGTGCTTGTGTCTTGCTGATTTTCAATTTTCCCACTTTATCCCCCCATGCGTGGAAGTGCCCTATGCTCTCTAAGCTGTGTTTTTTAGATGTTTCAGGACACACCGTACACTTCTCCAGAGTGGCTGTTGGCAATTTACATCCCGCCCATCAGTGTAGCAAGGCTCCCATTTCTCCATGGCCTGTCCTGCATTTCTGGTTTTGACACTTTTTTCAGCATGGCCCTTTGGACCGATGGGAAGCGAGACTTCTTTGTAGCGCTGATTTGCCTTTCCAGGTTGCTTGGTTGGCCAAAAAGGGCATCATTGTCAACGTTTTGCCGCTTTTCATGTGCTTTAAAGGCGATTCGAATCTACCTCCTGAAATCTGTTTCCTGCAATTCTGCCTTGATTTCAAATCCTCTTCTTTGCCTTCCCTCAATATATTTGTGGACGAGAGTTATCATTTATAACTCTGCAGGTTTGTGAATTGCAGTGCCCTGAAGCTCCATTTTACAAGTCGCTTTTTTGGGAGCCGGCCGCAAAAGCGCAGGATGGCTTCAGGCCCTGTTCTGGTTCCGGGGGGCAGGTGAGCCTGTGGTTAATTCTTCTTCCTGATGGGAAAATAGAGTGACCTGTGCCTGTCCCAACACCAAGAGCTAGTCTCTCATTGGTTCCCCGTCTTCCCGTTCATCCTGGGGACAAATTGCAACCTGTACGGAACAGGAGGTTAAAGGTGCTGATGCTCCAAGTAGGGAGATTGCTAGTAAAGTGGCTGGAATGGCGAACCCGAGCACAAGGAGATGAGAAATGAGGTGCGTTTTAGAAACCTTTCCCCATCACACGGTGTACCATCTTCTGGGTTTCTCATGCATGTTTTCGATGTAGGAAGATGCCCTTGAACCTGGAGATTTGGGACCCATGCGATGGGTAGCACGCAGTATTACTTTAAAGGGTCTGCGTTTGCTCACCCAACCTCACCAAACCTCTCAGCCCCAAGAGTGTCCACCCTTATGTCTCATCCAGCTGTGGGTCTAGATATGGTCAATCCAGGTTGCATCACAGCCCCTGAACGAATTGTGTAAGAATTTCTCTCTCTTTCCCTGTCTTTGTTTCATGGGTTTTTAAAAGTAATTTATTTTTATAATGGGGTTTAGCTGCTTTTCACGGCTGTGTTTAGGCCGCTTTACACCCACTTGACACACTAACAGAGAGATATCAATACATAGGTTTTAAGATTATTACTAGTCAGATATATTCTTGTGCGGTGAATCGGGCGTGTTGAGTCCAGTTCTCTGAGCAAGGAGTAGGTCTTGTCTATTACATATTGGGTTTATGGAACGGTATCTGAGCTAATTTGAAACTCTTGTTTTATGTATCACCCCACCTCACCTTTCCCATTAAGCAGCCATAATGTGTTTTCTGCATGTGTGACTCTGTTCTGGTTTGTAATTCAGTTCAAGTGTAACGGTTTTTACATTCCCTCTATAAGTGACACCTTATGAGAAGTGTCCTTTTCTGTGTGACTTATTTCACTTAGAATCGTCTTACCTAAATCCACTCATCATGCTGCTACTAGCCTTATGACATTGATTTCATGGCTGAGTGATATTCCATTGTACATAAGGACCACAACTTTTTTATCCATTTTTCGCTTTCCTGGGATATTTAAGGTGGAAGGAAGTGGAGGTCCTTGTCAACAGAGCAGCCCTAAACTTTGGGGTGCTTGTGTCTTGCTGATTTTCAATTTTCCCACTTTATCCCCCCATGCGTGGAAGTGCCCTATGCTCTCTAAGCTGTGTTTTTTAGATGTTTCAGGACCCACCGTACACTTCTCCAGAGTGGCTGTTGGCAATTTACATCCCGCCCATCAGTGTAGCAAGGCTCCCATTTCTCCATGGCCTGTCCTGCATTTCTGGTTTTGACACTTTTTTCAGCATGGCCCTTTTGACCGATGGGAAGCGAGACTTCTTTGTAGCGCTGATTTGCCTTTCCAGGTTGCTTGGTTGGCCAAAAAGGGCATCATTGTCAACGTTTTGCCGCTTTTCATGTGCTTTAAAGGCGATTCGAATCTACTTCCTGAAATCTGTTTCCTGAAATTCTGCCTTGATTTCAAATCCTCTTCTTTGCCTTCCCTCAATATATTTGTGGACGAGAGTTATCATTTATAACTCTGCAGGTTTGTGAATTGCAGTGCCCTGAAGCTCCATTTTACAAGTCGCTTTTTTGGGAGCCGGCCGCAAAAGCGCAGGATGGCTTCAGGCCCTGTTCTGGTTCTGGGGGGCAGGCTGAGCCTGTGGTTAATTCTTCTTCCTGATGGGAAAATAGAGTGACCTGTGCCTGTCCCAACACCAAGAGCTAGTCTCTCATTGGTTCCCCGTCTGCCCGTTCATCCTCAGGACAAATTGCAACCTGTACGGAACAGGAGGTTAAAGGTGCTGATGCTCCAAGTAGGGAGATTGCTAGTAAAGTGGCTGGAATGGCGAACCCGAGCACAAGGAGATGAGAAATGAGGTGCGTTTTAGAAACCTTTCCCCATCACACGGTGTACCATCTTCTGGGTTTCTCATGCATGTTTTCGATGTAGGAAGATGCCCTTGAACCTGGAGATTTGGGACCCATGCGATGGGTAGCACGCAGTATTACTTTAAAGGGTCTGCGTTTGCTCACCCAACCTCACCAAACCTCTCAGCCCCAAGAGTGTCCACCCTTATGTCTCATCCAGCTGTGGGTCTAGATATGGTCAATCCAGGTTGCATCACAGCCCCTGAACGAATTGTGTAAGAATTTCTCTCTCTTTCCCTGTCTTTGTTTCATGGGTTTTTAAAAGTAATTTATTTTTATAATGGGGTTTAGCTGCTTTTCACGGCTGTGTTTATGCCGCTTTACACCCACTTGACACACTAACAGAGAGATATCAATACATAGGTTTTAAGATTATTACTAGTCAGATATATTCTTGTGCGGTGAATCGGGCGTGTTGAGTCCAGTTCTCTGAGCAAGGAGTAGGTCTTGTCTATTACATATTGGGTTTATGGAACGGTATCTGAGCTAATTTGAAACTCTTGTTTTATGTATCACCCCACCTCACCTTTCCCGTTAAGCAGCCATAGTGTGTTTTCTGCATGTGTGACTCTGTTCTGGTTTGTAATTCAGTTCAAGTGTAACGGTTTTTACATTCCCTCTATAAGTGACACCTTATGAGAAGTGTCCTTTTCTGTGTGACTTATTTCACTTAGAATCGTCTTACCTAAATCCACTCATCATGCTGCTACTAGCCTTATGACATTGATTTCATGGCTGAGTGATATTCCATTGTACATAAGGACCACAACTTTTTTATCCATTTTTGGCTTTCCCGGGATATTTAAGGTGGAAAGAAGTGGAGGTCCTTGTCAACAGAGCAGCCCTAAACTTTGGGGTGCTTGTGTCTTGCTGATTTTCAATTTTCCCACTTTATCCCCCCATGCGTGGAAGTGCCCTATGCTCTCTAAGCTGTGTTTTTTAGATGTTTCAGGACACACCGTACACTTCTCCAGAGTGGCTGTTGGCAATTTACATCCCGCCCATCAGTGTAGCAAGGCTCCCATTTCTCCATGGCCTGTCCTGCATTTCTGGTTTTGACACTTTTTTCAGCATGGCCCTTTGGACCGATGGGAAGCGAGACTTCTTTGTAGCGCTGATTTGCCTTTCCAGGTTGCTTGGTTGGCCAAAAAGGGCGTATGCGTTTTTTCCTGAATATATTCAGGAAAAAACGCATACGCCCTTTTTGGCCAAGGGCATCATTGTCAACGTTTTGCCGCTTTTCATGTGCTTTAAAAGCGATTCGAATCTACCTCCTTAAATCTGTTTCCTGTAATTCTGCCTTGATTTCAAATCCTCTTCTTTGCCTTCCCTCAATATATTTGTGGACGAGAGTTATCATTTATAACTCTGCAGGTTTGTGAATTGCAGTGCCCTGAAGCTCCATTTTACAAGTCGCTTTTTTGGGAGCCGGCCGCAAAAGCGCAGGATGGCTTCAGGCCCTGTTCTGGTTCTGGGGGGCAGGCTGAGCCTGTGGTTAATTCTTCTTCCTGATGGGAAAATAGAGTGACCTGTGCCTGTCCCAACACCAAGAGCTAGTCTCTCATTGGTTCCCCGTCTTCCCGTTCATCCTCAGGACAAATTGCAACCTGTACGGAACAGGAGGTTAAAGGTGCTGATGCTCCAAGTAGGGAGATTGCTAGTAAAGTGGCTGGAATGGCGAACCCGAGCACAAGGAGATGAGAAATGAGGTGCGTTTTAGAAACCTTTCCCCATCACACGGTGTACCATCTTCTGGGTTTCTCATGCATGTTTTCGATGTAGGAAGATGCCCTTGAACCTGGAGATTTGGGACCCATGCGATGGGTAGCACGCAGTATTACTTTAAAGGGTCTGCGTTTGCTCACCCAACCTCACCAAACCTCTCAGCCCCAAGAGTGTCCACCCTTATGTCTCATCCAGCTGTGGGTCTAGATATGGTCAATCCAGGTTGCATCACAGCCCCGGAACGAATTGTGTAAGAATTTCTCTCTCTTTCCCTGTCTTTGTTTCATGGGTTTTTAAAAGTAATTTATTTTTATAATGGGGTTTAGCTGCTTTTCACGGCTGTGTTTATGCCGCTTTACACCCACTTGACACACTAACAGAGAGATATCAATACATAGGTTTTAAGATTATTACTAGTCAGATATATTCTTGGGCGGTGAATCGGGCGTGTGGAGTCCAGTTCTCTGAGCAAGGAGTAGGTCATGTCTATTCCATATTGGGTTTATGGAACGGTATCTGAGCTAATTTGAAACTCTTGTTTTATGTATCACCCCACCTCACCTTTCCCGTTAAGCAGCCATAGTGTGTTTTCTGCATGTGTGACTCTGTTCTGTTTTGTAATTCAGTTCAAGTGTAACGGTTTTTACATTCCCTCTATAAGTGACACCTTATGAGAAGTGTCCTTTTCTGTGTGACTTATTTCACTTAGAATCGTCTTACCTAAATCCACTCATCATGCTGCTACTAGCCTTATGACATTGATTTCATGGCTGAGTGATATTCCATTGTACATAAGGACCACAACTTTTTTATCCATTTTTCGCTTTCCTGGGATATTTAAGGTGGAAGGAAGTGGAGGTCCTTGTCAACAGAGCAGCCCTAAACTTTGGGGTGCTTGTGTCTTGCTGATTTTCAATTTTCCCACTTTATCCCCCCATGCGTGGAAGTGCCCTATGCTCTCTAAGCTGTGTTTTTTAGATGTTTCAGGACACACCGTACACTTCTCCAGAGTGGCTGTTGGCAATTTACATCCCACCCATCAGTGTAGCAAGGCTCCCATTTCTCCATGGCCTGTCCTGCATTTCTGGTTTTGACACTTTTTTCAGCATGGCCCTTTTGACCGATGGGAAGCGAGACTTCTTTGTAGCGCTGATTTGCCTTTCCAGGTTGCTTGGTTGGCCAAAAAGGGCGTATGCGTTTTTTCCTGAATATATTCAGGAAAAAACGCATACGCCCTTTTTGGCCAAGGGCATCATTGTCAACGTTTTGCCGCTTTTCATGTGCTTTAAAGGCGATTCGAATCTACCTCCTGAAATCTGTTTCCTGCAATTCTGCCTTGATTTCAAATCCTCTTCTTTGCCTTCCCTCAATATATTTGTGGACGAGAGTTATCATTTATAACTCTGCAGGTTTGTGAATTGCAGTGCCCTGAAGCTCCATTTTACAAGTCGCTTTTTTGGGAGCCGGCCGCAAAAGCGCAGGATGGCTTCAGGCCCTGTTCTGGTTCCGGGGGGCAGGCTGAGCCTGTGGTTAATTCTTCTTCCTGATGGGAAAATAGAGTGACCTGTGCCTGTCCCAACACCAAGAGCTAGTCTCTCATTGGTTCCCCGTCTTCCCGTTCATCCTCAGGACAAATTGCAACCTGTACGGAACAGGAGGTTAAAGGTGCTGATGCTCCAAGTAGGGAGATTGCTAGTAAAGTGGCTGGAATGGCGAACCCGAGCACAAGGAGATGAGAAATGAGGTGCGTTTTAGAAACCTTTCCCCATCACACGGTGTACCATCTTCTGGGTTTCTCATGCATGTTTTTGATGTAGGAAGATGCCCTTGAACCTGGAGATTTGGGACCCATGCGATGGGTAGCACGCAGTATTACTTTAAAGGGTCTGCGTTTGCTCACCCAACCTCACCAAACCTCTCAGCCCCAAGAGTGTCCACCCTTATGTCTCATCCAGCTGTGGGTCTAGATATGGTCAATCCAGGTTGCATCACAGCCCCTGAACGAATTGTGTAAGAATTTCTCTCTCTTTCCCTGTCTTTGTTTCATGGGTTTTTAAAAGTAATTTATTTTTATAATGGGGTTTAGCTGCTTTTCACGGCTGTGTTTATGCCGCTTTACACCCACTTGACACACTAACAGAGAGATATCAATACATAGGTTTTAAGATTATTACTAGTCAGATATATTCTTGTGCGGTGAATCGGGCGTGTTGAGTCCAGTTCTCTGAGCAAGGAGTAGGTCTTGTCTATTACATATTGGGTTTATGGAACGGTATCTGAGCTAATTTGAAACTCTTGTTTTATGTATCACCCCACCTCACCTTTCCCGTTAAGCAGCCATAGTGTGTTTTCTGCATGTGTGACTCTGTTCTGGTTTGTAATTCAGTTCAAGTGTAACGGTTTTTACATTCCCTCTATAAGTGACACCTTATGAGAAGTGTCCTTTTCTGTGTGACTTATTTCACTTAGAATCGTCTTACCTAAATCCACTCATCATGCTGCTACTAGCCTTATGACATTGATTTCATGGCTGAGTGATATTCCATTGTACATAAGGACCACAACTTTTTTATCCATTTTTGGCTTTCCTGGGATATTTAAGGTGGAAGGAAGTGGAGGTCCTTGTCAACAGAGCAGCCCTAAACTTTGGGGTGCTTGTGTCTTGCTGATTTTCAATTTTCCCACTTTATCCCCCCATGCGTGGAAGTGCCCTATGCTCTCTAAGCTGTGTTTTTTAGATGTTTCAGGACCCACCGTACACTTCTCCAGAGTGGCTGTTGGCAATTTACATCCCGCCCATCAGTGTAGCAAGGCTCCCATTTCTCCATGGCCTGTCCTGCATTTCTGGTTTTGACACTTTTTTCAGCATGGCCCTTTGGACCGATGGGAAGCGAGACTTCTTTGTAGCGCTGATTTGCCTTTCCAGGTTGCTTGGTTGGCCAAAAAGGGCGTATGCGTTTTTTCCTGAATATATTCAGGAAAAAACGCATACGCCCTTTTTGGCCAAGGGCATCATTGTCAACCTTTTGCCGCTTTTCATGTGCTTTAAAGGCGATTCGAATCTACCTCCTGAAATCTGTTTCCTGCAATTCTGCCTTGATTTCAAATCTTCTTCTTTGCCTTCCCTCAATATATTTGTGGACGAGAGTTATCATTTATAACTCTGCAGGTTTGTGAATTGCAGTGCCCTGAAGCTCCATTTTACAAGTCGCTTTTTTGGGAGCTGGCCGCAAAAGCGCAGGATGGCTTCAGGCCCTGTTCTGGTTCCGGGGGGCAGGCTGAGCCTGTGGTTAATTCTTCTTCCTGATGGGCAAATATAGTGACCTGTGCCTGTCCCAACACCAAGAGCTAGTCTCTCATTGGTTCCCCGTCTTCCCGTTCATCCTGGGGACAAATTGCAACCTGTACGGAACAGGAGGTTAAAGGTGCTGATGCTCCAAGTAGGGAGATTGCTAGTAAAGTGGCTGGAATGGCGAACCCGAGCACAAGGAGATGAGAAATGAGGTGCGTTTTAGAAACCTTTCCCCATCACACGGTGTACCATCTTCTGGGTTTCTCATGCATGTTTTCGATGTAGGAAGATGCCCTTGAACCTGGAGATTTGGGACCCATGCGATGGGTAGCACGCAGTATTACTTTAAAGGGTCTGCGTTTGCTCACCCAACCTCACCAAACCTCTCAGCCCCAAGAGTGTCCACCCTTATGTCTCATCCAGCTGTGGGTCTAGATATGGTCAATCCAGGTTGCATCACAGCCCCGGAATGAATTGTGTAAGAATTTCTCTCTCTTTCCCTGTCTTTGTTTCATGGGTTTTTAAAAGTAATTTATTTTTATAATGGGGTTTAGCTGCTTTTCACGGCTGTGTTTATGCCGCTTTACACCCACTTGACACACTAACAGAGAGATATCAATACATAGGTTTTAAGATTATTACTAGTCAGATATATTCTTGGGCGGTGAATCGGGCGTGTGGAGTCCAGTTCTCTGAGCAAGGAGTAGGTCATGTCTATTCCATATTGGGTTTATGGAACGGTATCTGAGCTAATTTGAAACTCTTGTTTTATGTATCACCCCACCTCACCTTTCCCGTTAAGCAGCCATAGTGTGTTTTCTGCACGTGTGACTCTGTTCTGTTTTGTAATTCAGTTCAAGTGTAATGGTTTTTACATTCCCTCTATAAGTGACACCTTATGAGAAGTGTCCTTTTCTGTGTGACTTATTTCACTTAGAATCGTCTTACCTAAATCCACTCATCATGCTGCTACTAGCCTTATGACATTGATTTCATGGCTGAGTGATATTCCATTGTACATAAGGACCACAACTTTTTTATCCATTTTTCGCTTTCCTGGGATATTTAAGGTGGAATGAAGTGGAGGTCCTTGTCAACAGAGCAGCCCTAAACTTTGGGGTGCTTGTGTCTTGCTGATTTTCAATTTTCCCACTTTATCCCCCCATGCGTGGAAGTGCCCTATGCTCTCTAAGCTGTGTTTTTTAGATGTTTCAGGACACACCGTACACTTCTCCAGAGTGGCTGTTGGCAATTTACATCCCACCCATCAGTGTAGCAAGGCTCCCATTTCTCCATGGCCTGTCCTGCATTTCTGGTTTTGACACTTTTTTCAGCATGGCCCTTTTGACCGATGGGAAGCGAGACTTCTTTGTAGCGCTGATTTGCCTTTCCAGGTTGCTTGGTTGGCCAAAAAGGGCGTATGCGTTTTTTCCTGAATATATTCAGGAAAAAACGCATACGCCCTTTTTGGCCAAGGGCATCATTGTCAACGTTTTGCCGCTTTTCATGTGCTTTAAAGGCGATTCGAATCTACCTCTTGAAATCTGTTTCCTGCAATTCTGCCTTGATTTCAAATCCTCTTCTTTGCCTTCCCTCAATATATTTGTGGACGAGAGTTATCATTTATAACTCTGCAGGTTTGTGAATTGCAGTGCCCTGAAGCTCCATTTTACAAGTCGCTTTTTTGGGAGCCGGCCGCAAAAGCGCAGGATGGCTTCAGGCCCTGTTCTGGTTCCGGGGGGCAGGCTGAGCCTGTGGTTAATTCTTCTTCCTGATGGGAAAATAGAGTGACCTGTGCCTGTCCCAACACCAAGAGCTAGTCTCTCATTGGTTCCCCGTCTTCCCGTTCATCCTCAGGACAAATTGCAACCTGTACGGAACAGGAGGTTAAAGGTGCTGATGCTCCAAGTAGGGAGATTGCTAGTAAAGTGGCTGGAATGGCGAACCCGAGCACAAGGAGATGAGAAATGAGGTGCGTTTTAGAAACCTTTCCCCATCACACGGTGTACCATCTTCTGGGTTTCTCATGCATGTTTTTGATGTAGGAAGATGCCCTTGAACCTGGAGATTTGGGACCCATGCGATGGGTAGCACGCAGTATTACTTTAAAGGGTCTGCGTTTGCTCACCCAACCTCACCAAACCTCTCAGCCCCAAGAGTGTCCACCCTTATGTCTCATCCAGCTGTGGGTCTAGATATGGTCAATCCAGGTTGCATCACAGCCCCTGAACGAATTGTGTAAGAATTTCTCTCTCTTTCCCTGTCTTTGTTTCATGGGTTTTTAAAAGTAATTTATTTTTATAATGGGGTTTAGCTGCTTTTCACGGCTGTGTTTATGCCGCTTTACACCCACTTGACACACTAACAGAGAGATATCAATACATAGGTTTTAAGATTATTACTAGTCAGATATATTCTTGTGCGGTGAATCGGGCGTGTTGAGTCCAGTTCTCTGAGCAAGGAGTAGGTCTTGTCTATTACATATTGGGTTTATGGAACGGTATCTGAGCTAATTTGAAACTCTTGTTTTATGTATCACCCCACCTCACCTTTCCCGTTAAGCAGCCATAGTGTGTTTTCTGCATGTGTGACTCTGTTCTGGTTTGTAATTCAGTTCAAGTGTAACGGTTTTTACATTCCCTCTATAAGTGACACCTTATGAGAAGTGTCCTTTTCTGTGTGACTTATTTCACTTAGAATCGTCTTACCTAAATCCACTCATCATGCTGCTACTAGCCTTATGACATTGATTTCATGGCTGAGTGATATTCCATTGTACATAAGGACCACAACTTTTTTATCCATTTTTGGCTTTCCTGGGATATTTAAGGTGGAAGGAAGTGGAGGTCCTTGTCAACAGAGCAGCCCTAAACTTTGGGGTGCTTGTGTCTTGCTGATTTTCAATTTTCCCACTTTATCCCCCCATGCGTGGAAGTGCCCTATGCTCTCTAAGCTGT
The DNA here is from genome assembly GCF_965194825.1 of Balaenoptera physalus. Taxonomy (NCBI): domain Eukaryota; kingdom Metazoa; phylum Chordata; class Mammalia; order Artiodactyla; family Balaenopteridae; genus Balaenoptera; species Balaenoptera physalus. The sequence continues at coordinate 335,666 of NW_028126386.1, forward strand.
GTTTTTTAGATGTTTCAGGACCCACCGTACACTTCTCCAGAGTGGCTGTTGGCAATTTACATCCCGCCCATCAGTGTAGCAAGGCTCCCATTTCTCCATGGCCTGTCCTGCATTTCTGGTTTTGACACTTTTTTCAGCATGGCCCTTTGGACCGATGGGAAGCGAGACTTCTTTGTAGCGCTGATTTGCCTTTCCAGGTTGCTTGGTTGGCCAAAAAGGGCGTATGCGTTTTTTCCTGAATATATTCAGGAAAAAACGCATACGCCCTTTTTGGCCAAGGGCATCATTGTCAACGTTTTGCCGCTTTTCATGTGCTTTAAAGGCGATTCGAATCTACCTCCTGAAATCTGTTTCCTGTAATTCTGCCTTGATTTCAAATCCTCTTCTTTGCCTTCCCTCAATATATTTGTGGACGAGAGTTATCATTTATAACTCTGCAGGTTTGTGAATTGCAGTGCCCTGAAGCTCCATTTTACAAGTCGCTTTTTTGGGAGCCGGCCGCAAAAGCGCAGGATGGCTTCAGGCCCTGTTCTGGTTCTGGGGGGCAGGCTGAGCCTGTGGTTAATTCTTCTTCCTGATGGGAAAATAGAGTGACCTGTGCCTGTCCCAACACCAAGAGCTAGTCTCTCATTGGTTCCCCGTCTTCCCGTTCATCCTCAGGACAAATTGCAACCTGTACGGAACAGGAGGTTAAAGGTGCTGATGCTCCAAGTAGGGAGATTGCTAGTAAAGTGGCTGGAATGGCGAACCCGAGCACAAGGAGATGAGAAATGAGGTGCGTTTTAGAAACCTTTCCCCATCACACGGTGTACCATCTTCTGGGTTTCTCATGCATGTTTTCGATGTAGGAAGATGCCCTTGAACCTGGAGATTTGGGACCCATGCGATGGGTAGCACGCAGTATTACTTTAAAGGGTCTGCGTTTGCTCACCCAACCTCACCAAACCTCTCAGCCCCAAGAGTGTCCACCCTTATGTCTCATCCAGCTGTGGGTCTAGATATGGTCAATCCAGGTTGCATCACAGCCCCTGAACGAATTGTGTAAGAATTTCTCTCTCTTTCCCTGTCTTTGTTTCATGGGTTTTTAAAAGTAATTTATTTTTATAATGGGGTTTAGCTGCTTTTCACGGCTGTGTTTATGCCGCTTTACACCCACTTGACACACTAACAGAGAGATATCAATACATAGGTTTTAAGATTATTACTAGTCAGATATATTCTTGTGCGGTGAATCGGGCGTGTTGAGTCCAGTTCTCTGAGCAAGGAGTAGGTCTTGTCTATTACATATTGGGTTTATGGAACGGTATCTGAGCTAATTTGAAACTCTTGTTTTATGTATCACCCCACCTCACCTTTCCCGTTAAGCAGCCATAGTGTGTTTTCTGCATGTGTGACTCTGTTCTGGTTTGTAATTCAGTTCAAGTGTAACGGTTTTTACATTCCCTCTATAAGTGACACCTTATGAGAAGTGTCCTTTTCTGTGTGACTTATTTCACTTAGAATCGTCTTACCTAAATCCACTCATCATGCTGCTACTAGCCTTATGACATTGATTTCATGGCTGAGTGATATTCCATTGTACATAAGGACCACAACTTTTTTATCCATTTTTCGCTTTCCTGGGATATTTAAGGTGGAAGGAAGTGGAGGTCCTTGTCAACAGAGCAGCCCTAAACTTTGGGGTGCTTGTGTCTTGCTGATTTTCAATTTTCCCACTTTATCCCCCCATGCGTGGAATTGCCCTATGCTCTCTAAGCTGTGTTTTTTCGATGTTTCAGGACACACCGTACACTTCTCCAGAGTGGCTGTTGGCAATTTACATCCCGCCCATCAGTGTAGCAAGGCTCCCATTTCTCCATGGCCTGTCCTGCATTTCTGGTTTTGACACTTTTTTCAGCATGGCCCTTTTGACCGATGGGAAGCGAGACTTCTTTGTAGCGCTGATTTGCCTTTCCAGGTTGCTTGGTTGGCCAAAAAGGGCGTATGCGTTTTTTCCTGAATATATTCAGGAAAAAACGCATACGCCCTTTTTGGCCAAGGGCATCATTGTCAACCTTTTGCCGCTTTTCATGTGCTTCAAAGGCGATTCGAATCTACCTCCTGAAATCTGTTTCCTGCAATTCTGCCTTGATTTCAAATCTTCCTCTTTGCCTTCCCTCAATATATTTGTGGACGAGAGTTATCATTTATAACTCTGCAGGTTTGTGAATTGCAGTGCCCTGAAGCTCCATTTTACAAGTCGCTTTTTTGGGAGCTGGCCGCAAAAGCGCAGGATGGCTTCAGGCCCTGTTCTGGTTCCGGGGGGCAGGCTGAGCCTGTGGTTAATTCTTCTTCCTGATGGGCAAATAGAGTGACCTGTGCCTGTCCCAACACCAAGAGCTAGTCTCTCATTGGTTCCCCGTCTTCCCGTTCATCCTCAGGACAAATTGCAACCTGTACGGAACAGGAGGTTAAAGGTGCTGATGCTCCAAGTAGGGAGATTGCTAGTAAAGTGGCTGGAATGGCGAACCCGAGCACAAGGAGATGAGAAATGAGGTGCGTTTTAGAAACCTTTCCCCATCACACGGTGTACCATCTTCTGGGTTTCTCATGCATGTTTTCGATGTAGGAAGATGCCCTTGAACCTGGAGATTTGGGACCCATGCGATGGGTAGCACGCAGTATTACTTTAAAGGGTCTGCGTTTGCTCACCCAACCTCACCAAACCTCTCAGCCCCAAGAGTGTCCACCCTTATGTCTCATCCAGCTGTGGGTCTAGATATGGTCAATCCAGGTTGCATCACAGCCCCGGAACGAATTGTGTAAGAATTTCTCTCTCTTTCCCTGTCTTTGTTTCATGGGTTTTTAAAAGTAATTTATTTTTATAATGGGGTTTAGCTGCTTTTCACGGCTGTGTTTATGCCGCTTTACATCCACTTGACACACTAACAGAGAGATATCAATACATAGGTTTTAAGATTATTACTAGTCAGATATATTCTTGTGCGGTGAATCGGGCGTGTTGAGTCCAGTTCTCTGAGCAAGGAGTAGGTCTTGTCTATTACATATTGGGTTTATGGAACGGTATCTGAGCTAATTTGAAACTCTTGTTTTATGTATCACCCCACCTCACCTTTCCCGTTAAGCAGCCATAGTGTGTTTTCTGCATGTGTGACTCTGTTCTGTTTTGTAATTCAGTTCAAGTGTAACGGTTTTTACATTCCCTCTATAAGTGACACCTTATGAGAAGTGTCCTTTTCTGTGTGACTTATTTCACATAGAATCGTCTTACCTAAATCCACTCATCATGCTGCTACTAGCCTTATGAAATTGATTTCATGGCTGAGTGATATTCCATTGTACATAAGGACCACAACTTTTTTATCCATTTTTCGCTTTCCTGGGATATTTAAGGTGGAAGGAAATGGAGGTCCTTGTCAACAGAGCAGCCCTAAACTTTGGGGTGCTTGTGTCTTGCTGATTTTCAATTTTCCCACTTTATCCCCCCATGCGTGGAAGTGCCCTATGCTCTATAAGCTGTGTTTTTTAGATGTTTCAGGACACACCGTACACTTCTCCAGAGTGGCTGTTGGCAATTTACATCCCACCCATCAGTGTAGCAAGGCTCCCATTTCTCCATGGCCTGTCCTGCATTTCTGGTTTTGACACTTTTTTCAGCATGGCCCTTTTGACCGATGGGAAGCGAGACTTCTTTGTAGCGCTGATTTGCCTTTCCAGGTTGCTTGGTTGGCCAAAAAGGGCGTATGCGTTTTTTCCTGAATATATTCAGGAAAAAACGCATACGCCCTTTTTGGCCAAGGGCATCATTGTCAACCTTTTGCCGCTTTTCATGTGCTTTAAAGGCGATTCGAATCTACCTCCTGAAATCTGTTTCCTGCAATTCTGCCTTGATTTCAAATCTTCTTCTTTGCCTTCCCTCAATATATTTGTGGACGAGAGTTATCATTTATAACTCTGCAGGTTTGTGAATTGCAGTGCCCTGAAGCTCCATTTTACAAGTCGCTTTTTTGGGAGCTGGCCGCAAAAGCGCAGGATGGCTTCAGGCCCTGTTCTGGTTCCGGGGGGCAGGCTGAGCCTGTGGTTAATTCTTCTTCCTGATGGGCAAATAGAGTGACCTGTGCCTGTCCCAACACCAAGAGCTAGTCTCTCATTGGTTCCCCGTCTTCCCGTTCATCCTCAGGACAAATTGCAACCTGTACGGAACAGGAGGTTAAAGGTGCTGATGCTCCAAGTAGGGAGATTGCTAGTAAAGTGGCTGGAATGGCGAACCCGAGCACAAGGAGATGAGAAATGAGGTGCGTTTTAGAAACCTTTCCCCATCACACGGTGTACCATCTTCTGGGTTTCTCATGCATGTTTTCGATGTAGGAAGATGCCCTTGAACCTGGAGATTTGGGACCCATGCGATGGGTAGCACGCAGTATTACTTTAAAGGGTCTGCGTTTGCTCACCCAACCTCACCAAACCTCTCAGCCCCAAGAGTGTCCACCCTTATGTCTCATCCATCTGTGGGTCTAGATATGGTCAATCCAGGTTGCATCACAGCCCCGGAACGAATTGTGTAAGAATTTCTCTCTCTTTCCCTGTCTTTGTTTCATGGGTTTTTAAAAGTAATTTATTTTTATAATGGGGTTTAGCTGCTTTTCACGGCTGTGTTTATGCCGCTTTACACCCACTTGACACACTAACAGAGAGATATCAATACATAGGTTTTAAGATTATTACTAGTCAGATATATTCTTGGGCGGTGAATCGGGCGTGTGGAGTCCAGTTCTCTGAGCAAGGAGTAGGTCTTGTCTATTCCATATTGGGTTTATGGAACGGTATCTGAGCTAATTTGAAACTCTTGTTTTATGTATCACCCCACCTCACCTTTCCCGTTAAGCAGCCATAGTGTGTTTTCTGCATGTGTGACTCTGTTCTGTTTTGTAATTCAGTTCAAGTGTAACGGTTTTTACATTCCCTCTATAAGTGACACCTTATGAGAAGTGTCCTTTTCTGTGTGACTTATTTCACTTAGAATCGTCTTACCTAAATCCACTCATCATGCTGCTACTAGCCTTATGACATTGATTTCATGGCTGAGTGATATTCCATTGTACATAAGGACCACAACTTTTTTATCCATTTTTGGCTTTCCCGGGATATTTAAGGTGGAAAGAAGTGGAGGTCCTTGTCAACAGAGCAGCCCTAAACTTTGGGGTGCTTGTGTCTTGCTGATTTTCAATTTTCCCACTTTATCCCCCCATGCGTGAAAGTGCACTATGCTCTCTAAGCTGTGTTTTTTAGATGTTTCAGGACACACCGTACACTTCTCCAGAGTGGCTGTTGGCAATTTACATCCCGCCCATCAGTGTAGCAAGGCTCCCATTTCTCCATGGCCTGTCCTGCATTTCTGGTTTTGACACTTTTTTCAGCATGGCCCTTTGGACCGATGGGAAGCGAGACTTCTTTGTAGCGCTGATTTGCCTTTCCAGGTTGCTTGGTTGGCCAAAAAGGGCGTATGCGTTTTTTCCTGAATATATTCAGGAAAAAACGCATACGCCCTTTTTGGCCAAGGGCATCATTGTCAACGTTTTGCCGCTTTTCATGTGCTTTAAAAGCGATTCGAATCTACCTCCTTAAATCTGTTTCCTGTAATTCTGCCTTGATTTCAAATCCTCTTCTTTGCCTTCCCTCAATATATTTGTGGACGAGAGTTATCATTTATAACTCTGCAGGTTTGTGAATTGCAGTGCCCTGAAGCTCCATTTTACAAGTCGCTTTTTTGGGAGCCGGCCGCAAAAGCGCAGGATGGCTTCAGGCCCTGTTCTGGTTCTGGGGGGCAGGCTGAGCCTGTGGTTAATTCTTCTTCCTGATGGGAAAATAGAGTGACCTGTGCCTGTCCCAACACCAAGAGCTAGTCTCTCATTGGTTCCCCGTCTTCCCGTTCATCCTCAGGACAAATTGCAACCTGTACGGAACAGGAGGTTAAAGGTGCTGATGCTCCAAGTAGGGAGATTGCTAGTAAAGTGGCTGGAATGGCGAACCCGAGCACAAGGAGATGAGAAATGAGGTGCGTTTTAGAAACCTTTCCCCATCACACGGTGTACCATCTTCTGGGTTTCTCATGCATGTTTTCGATGTAGGAAGATGCCCTTGAACCTGGAGATTTGGGACCCATGCGATGGGTAGCACGCAGTATTACTTTAAAGGGTCTGCGTTTGCTCACCCAACCTCACCAAACCTCTCAGCCCCAAGAGTGTCCACCCTTATGTCTCATCCAGCTGTGGGTCTAGATATGGTCAATCCAGGTTGCATCACAGCCCCGGAACGAATTGTGTAAGAATTTCTCTCTCTTTCCCTGTCTTTGTTTCATGGGTTTTTAAAAGTAATTTATTTTTATAATGGGGTTTAGCTGCTTTTCACGGCTGTGTTTATGCCGCTTTACACCCACTTGACACACTAACAGAGAGATATCAATACATAGGTTTTAAGATTATTACTAGTCAGATATATTCTTGGGCGGTGAATCGGGCGTGTGGAGTCCAGTTCTCTGAGCAAGGAGTAGGTCATGTCTATTCCATATTGGGTTTATGGAACGGTATCTGAGCTAATTTGAAACTCTTGTTTTATGTATCACCCCACCTCACCTTTCCCGTTAAGCAGCCATAGTGTGTTTTCTGCATGTGTGACTCTGTTCTGTTTTGTAATTCAGTTCAAGTGTAACGGTTTTTACATTCCCTCTATAAGTGACACCTTATGAGAAGTGTCCTTTTCTGTGTGACTTATTTCACTTAGAATCGTCTTACCTAAATCCACTCATCATGCTGCTACTAGCCTTATGACATTGATTTCATGGCTGAGTGATATTCCATTGTACATAAGGACCACAACTTTTTTATCCATTTTTCGCTTTCCTGGGATATTTAAGGTGGAAGGAAGTGGAGGTCCTTGTCAACAGAGCAGCCCTAAACTTTGAGGTGCTTGTGTCTTGCTGATTTTCAATTTTCCCACTTTATCCCCCCATGCGTGGAAGTGCCCTATGCTCTCTAAGCTGTGTTTTTTAGATGTTTCAGGACACACCGTACACTTCTCCAGAGTGGCTGTTGGCAATTTACATCCCACCCATCAGTGTAGCAAGGCTCCCATTTCTCCATGGCCTGTCCTGCATTTCTGGTTTTGACACTTTTTTCAGCATGGCCCTTTTGACCGATGGGAAGCGAGACTTCTTTGTAGCGCTGATTTGCCTTTCCAGGTTGCTTGGTTGGCCAAAAAGGGCGTATGCGTTTTTTCCTGAATATATTCAGGAAAAAACGCATACGCCCTTTTTGGCCAAGGGCATCATTGTCAACGTTTTGCCGCTTTTCATGTGCTTTAAAGGCGATTCGAATCTACCTCCTGAAATCTGTTTCCTGCAATTCTGCCTTGATTTCAAATCCTCTTCTTTGCCTTCCCTCAATATATTTGTGGACGAGAGTTATCATTTATAACTCTGCAGGTTTGTGAATTGCAGTGCCCTGAAGCTCCATTTTACAAGTCGCTTTTTTGGGAGCCGGCCGCAAAAGCGCAGGATGGCTTCAGGCCCTGTTCTGGTTCCGGGGGGCAGGCTGAGCCTGTGGTTAATTCTTCTTCCTGATGGGAAAATAGAGTGACCTGTGCCTGTCCCAACACCAAGAGCTAGTCTCTCATTGGTTCCCCGTCTTCCCGTTCATCCTCAGGACAAATTGCAACCTGTACGGAACAGGAGGTTAAAGGTGCTGATGCTCCAAGTAGGGAGATTGCTAGTAAAGTGGCTGGAATGGCGAACCCGAGCACAAGGAGATGAGAAATGAGGTGCGTTTTAGAAACCTTTCCCCATCACACGGTGTACCATCTTCTGGGTTTCTCATGCATGTTTTTGATGTAGGAAGATGCCCTTGAACCTGGAGATTTGGGACCCATGCGATGGGTAGCACGCAGTATTACTTTAAAGGGTCTGCGTTTGCTCACCCAACCTCACCAAACCTCTCAGCCCCAAGAGTGTCCACCCTTATGTCTCATCCAGCTGTGGGTCTAGATATGGTCAATCCAGGTTGCATCACAGCCCCTGAACGAATTGTGTAAGAATTTCTCTCTCTTTCCCTGTCTTTGTTTCATGGGTTTTTTAAAGTAATTTATTTTTATAATGGGGTTTAGCTGCTTTTCACGGCTGTGTTTATGCCGCTTTACACCCACTTGACACACTAACAGAGAGATATCAATACATAGGTTTTAAGATTATTACTAGTCAGATATATTCTTGTGCGGTGAATCGGGCGTGTTGAGTCCAGTTCTCTGAGCAAGGAGTAGGTCTTGTCTATTACATATTGGGTTTATGGAACGGTATCTGAGCTAATTTGAAACTCTTGTTTTATGTATCACCCCACCTCACCTTTCCCGTTAAGCAGCCATAGTGTGTTTTCTGCATGTGTGACTCTGTTCTGGTTTGTAATTCAGTTCAAGTGTAACGGTTTTTACATTCCCTCTATAAGTGACACCTTATGAGAAGTGTCCTTTTCTGTGTGACTTATTTCACTTAGAATCGTCTTACCTAAATCCACTCATCATGCTGCTACTAGCCTTATGACATTGATTTCATGGCTGAGTGATATTCCATTGTACATAAGGACCACAACTTTTTTATCCATTTTTGGCTTTCCTGGGATATTTAAGGTGGAAGGAAGTGGAGGTCCTTGTCAACAGAGCAGCCCTAAACTTTGGGGTGCTTGTGTCTTGCTGATTTTCAATTTTCCCACTTTATCCCCCCATGCGTGGAAGTGCCCTATGCTCTCTAAGCTGTGTTTTTTAGATGTTTCAGGACCCACCGTACACTTCTCCAGAGTGGCTGTTGGCAATTTACATCCCGCCCATCAGTGTAGCAAGGCTCCCATTTCTCCATGGCCTGTCCTGCATTTCTGGTTTTGACACTTTTTTCAGCATGGCCCTTTGGACCGATGGGAAGCGAGACTTCTTTGTAGCGCTGATTTGCCTTTCCAGGTTGCTTGGTTGGCCAAAAAGGGCGTATGCGTTTTTTCCTGAATATATTCAGGAAAAAACGCATACGCCCTTTTTGGCCAAGGGCATCATTGTCAACGTTTTGCCGCTTTTCATGTGCTTTAAAGGCGATTCGAATCTACCTCCTGAAATCTGTTTCCTGTAATTCTGCCTTGATTTCAAATCCTCTTCTTTGCCTTCCCTCAATATATTTGTGGACGAGAGTTATCATTTATAACTCTGCAGGTTTGTGAATTGCAGTGCCCTGAAGCTCCATTTTACAAGTCGCTTTTTTGGGAGCCGGCCGCAAAAGCGCAGGATGGCTTCAGGCCCTGTTCTGGTTCTGGGGGGCAGGCTGAGCCTGTGGTTAATTCTTCTTCCTGATGGGAAAATAGAGTGACCTGTGCCTGTCCCAACACCAAGAGCTAGTCTCTCATTGGTTCCCCGTCTTCCCGTTCATCCTCAGGACAAATTGCAACCTGTACGGAACAGGAGGTTAAAGGTGCTGATGCTCCAAGTAGGGAGATTGCTAGTAAAGTGGCTGGAATGGCGAACCCGAGCACAAGGAGATGAGAAATGAGGTGCGTTTTAGAAACCTTTCCCCATCACACGGTGTACCATCTTCTGGGTTTCTCATGCATGTTTTCGATGTAGGAAGATGCCCTTGAACCTGGAGATTTGGGACCCATGCGATGGGTAGCACGCAGTATTACTTTAAAGGGTCTGCGTTTGCTCACCCAACCTCACCAAACCTCTCAGCCCCAAGAGTGTCCACCCTTATGTCTCATCCAGCTGTGGGTCTAGATATGGTCAATCCAGGTTGCATCACAGCCCCTGAACGAATTGTGTAAGAATTTCTCTCTCTTTCCCTGTCTTTGTTTCATGGGTTTTTAAAAGTAATTTATTTTTATAATGGGGTTTAGCTGCTTTTCACGGCTGTGTTTATGCCGCTTTACACCCACTTGACACACTAACAGAGAGATATCAATACATAGGTTTTAAGATTATTACTAGTCAGATATATTCTTGTGCGGTGAATCGGGCGTGTTGAGTCCAGTTCTCTGAGCAAGGAGTAGGTCTTGTCTATTACATATTGGGTTTATGGAACGGTATCTGAGCTAATTTGAAACTCTTGTTTTATGTATCACCCCACCTCACCTTTCCCGTTAAGCAGCCATAGTGTGTTTTCTGCATGTGTGACTCTGTTCTGGTTTGTAATTCAGTTCAAGTGTAACGGTTTTTACATTCCCTCTATAAGTGACACCTTATGAGAAGTGTCCTTTTCTGTGTGACTTATTTCACTTAGAATCGTCTTACCTAAATCCACTCATCATGCTGCTACTAGCCTTATGACATTGATTTCATGGCTGAGTGATATTCCATTGTACATAAGGACCACAACTTTTTTATCCATTTTTCGCTTTCCTGGGATATTTAAGGTGGAAGGAAGTGGAGGTCCTTGTCAACAGAGCAGCCCTAAACTTTGGGGTGCTTGTGTCTTGCTGATTTTCAATTTTCCCACTTTATCCCCCCATGCGTGGAATTGCCCTATGCTCTCTAAGCTGTGTTTTTTCGATGTTTCAGGACACACCGTACACTTCTCCAGAGTGGCTGTTGGCAATTTACATCCCGCCCATCAGTGTAGCAAGGCTCCCATTTCTCCATGGCCTGTCCTGCATTTCTGGTTTTGACACTTTTTTCAGCATGGCCCTTTTGACCGATGGGAAGCGAGACTTCTTTGTAGCGCTGATTTGCCTTTCCAGGTTGCTTGGTTGGCCAAAAAGGGCGTATGCGTTTTTTCCTGAATATATTCAGGAAAAAACGCATACGCCCTTTTTGGCCAAGGGCATCATTGTCAACCTTTTGCCGCTTTTCATGTGCTTCAAAGGCGATTCGAATCTACCTCCTGAAATCTGTTTCCTCCAATTCTGCCTTGATTTCAAATCTTCCTCTTTGCCTTCCCTCAATATATTTGTGGACGAGAGTTATCATTTATAACTCTGCAGGTTTGTGAATTGCAGTGCCCTGAAGCTCCATTTTACAAGTCGCTTTTTTGGGAGCTGGCCGCAAAAGCGCAGGATGGCTTCAGGCCCTGTTCTGGTTCCGGGGGGCAGGCTGAGCCTGTGGTTAATTCTTCTTCCTGATGGGCAAATAGAGTGACCTGTGCCTGTCCCAACACCAAGAGCTAGTCTCTCATTGGTTCCCCGTCTTCCCGTTCATCCTCAGGACAAATTGCAACCTGTACGGAACAGGAGGTTAAAGGTGCTGATGCTCCAAGTAGGGAGATTGCTAGTAAAGTGGCTGGAATGGCGAACCCGAGCACAAGGAGATGAGAAATGAGGTGCGTTTTAGAAACCTTTCCCCATCACACGGTGTACCATCTTCTGGGTTTCTCATGCATGTTTTCGATGTAGGAAGATGCCCTTGAACCTGGAGATTTGGGACCCATGCGATGGGTAGCACGCAGTATTACTTTAAAGGGTCTGCGTTTGCTCACCCAACCTCACCAAACCTCTCAGCCCCAAGAGTGTCCACCCTTATGTCTCATCCAGCTGTGGGTCTAGATATGGTCAATCCAGGTTGCATCACAGCCCCGGAACGAATTGTGTAAGAATTTCTCTCTCTTTCCCTGTCTTTGTTTCATGGGTTTTTAAAAGTAATTTATTTTTATAATGGGGTTTAGCTGCTTTTCACGGCTGTGTTTATGCCGCTTTACACCCACTTGACACACTAACAGAGAGATATCAATACATAGGTTTTAAGATTATTACTAGTCAGATATATTCTTGTGCGGTGAATCGGGCGTGTTGAGTCCAGTTCTCTGAGCAAGGAGTAGGTCTTGTCTATTACATATTGGGTTTATGGAACGGTATCTGAGCTAATTTGAAACTCTTGTTTTATGTATCACCCCACCTCACCTTTCCCGTTAAGCAGCCATAGTGTGTTTTCTGCATGTGTGACTCTGTTCTGTTTTGTAATTCAGTTCAAGTGTAACGGTTTTTACATTCCCTCTATAAGTGACACCTTATGAGAAGTGTCCTTTTCTGTGTGACTTATTTCACATAGAATCGTCTTACCTAAATCCACTCATCATGCTGCTACTAGCCTTATGAAATTGATTTCATGGCTGAGTGATATTCCATTGTACATAAGGACCACAACTTTTTTATCCATTTTTCGCTTTCCTGGGATATTTAAGGTGGAAGGAAATGGAGGTCCTTGTCAACAGAGCAGCCCTAAACTTTGGGGTGCTTGTGTCTTGCTGATTTTCAATTTTCCCACTTTATCCCCCCATGCGTGGAAGTGCCCTATGCTCTATAAGCTGTGTTTTTTAGATGTTTCAGGACACACCGTACACTTCTCCAGAGTGGCTGTTGGCAATTTACATCCCACCCATCAGTGTAGCAAGGCTCCCATTTCTCCATGGCCTGTCCTGCATTTCTGGTTTTGACACTTTTTTCAGCATGGCCCTTTTGACCGATGGGAAGCGAGACTTCTTTGTAGCGCTGATTTGCCTTTCCAGGTTGCTTGGTTGGCCAAAAAGGGCGTATGCGTTTTTTCCTGAATATATTCAGGAAAAAACGCATACGCCCTTTTTGGCCAAGGGCATCATTGTCAACCTTTTGCCGCTTTTCATGTGCTTTAAAGGCGATTCGAATCTACCTCCTGAAATCTGTTTCCTGCAATTCTGCCTTGATTTCAAATCTTCTTCTTTGCCTTCCCTCAATATATTTGTGGACGAGAGTTATCATTTATAACTCTGCAGGTTTGTGAATTGCAGTGCCCTGAAGCTCCATTTTACAAGTCGCTTTTTTGGGAGCTGGCCGCAAAAGCGCAGGATGGCTTCAGGCCCTGTTCTGGTTCCGGGGGGCAGGCTGAGCCTGTGGTTAATTCTTCTTCCTGATGGGCAAATAGAGTGACCTGTGCCTGTCCCAACACCAAGAGCTAGTCTCTCATTGGTTCCCCGTCTTCCCGTTCATCCTCAGGACAAATTGCAACCTGTACGGAACAGGAGGTTAAAGGTGCTGATGCTCCAAGTAGGGAGATTGCTAGTAAAGTGGCTGGAATGGCGAACCCGAGCACAAGGAGATGAGAAATGAGGTGCGTTTTAGAAACCTTTCCCCATCACACGGTGTACCATCTTCTGGGTTTCTCATGCATGTTTTCGATGTAGGAAGATGCCCTTGAACCTGGAGATTTGGGACCCATGCGATGGGTAGCACGCAGTATTACTTTAAAGGGTCTGCGTTTGCTCACCCAACCTCACCAAACCTCTCAGCCCCAAGAGTGTCCACCCTTATGTCTCATCCATCTGTGGGTCTAGATATGGTCAATCCAGGTTGCATCACAGCCCCGGAACGAATTGTGTAAGAATTTCTCTCTCTTTCCCTGTCTTTGTTTCATGGGTTTTTAAAAGTAATTTATTTTTATAATGGGGTTTAGCTGCTTTTCACGGCTGTGTTTATGCCGCTTTACACCCACTTGACACACTAACAGAGAGATATCAATACATAGGTTTTAAGATTATTACTAGTCAGATATATTCTTGGGCGGTGAATCGGGCGTGTGGAGTCCAGTTCTCTGAGCAAGGAGTAGGTCTTGTCTATTCCATATTGGGTTTATGGAACGGTATCTGAGCTAATTTGAAACTCTTGTTTTATGTATCACCCCACCTCACCTTTCCCGTTAAGCAGCCATAGTGTGTTTTCTGCATGTGTGACTCTGTTCTGTTTTGTAATTCAGTTCAAGTGTAACGGTTTTTACATTCCCTCTATAAGTGACACCTTATGAGAAGTGTCCTTTTCTGTGTGACTTATTTCACTTAGAATCGTCTTACCTAAATCCACTCATCATGCTGCTACTAGCCTTATGACATTGATTTCATGGCTGAGTGATATTCCATTGTACATAAGGACCACAACTTTTTTATCCATTTTTCGCTTTCCTGGGATATTTAAGGTGGAAGGAAGTGGAGGTCCTTGTCAACAGAGCAGCCCTAAACTTTGGGGTGCTTGTGTCTTGCTGATTTTCAATTTTCCCACTTTATCCCCCCATGCGTGGAAGTGCCCTATGCTCTCTAAGCTGTGTTTTTTAGATGTTTCAGGACACACCGTACACTTCTCCAGAGTGGCTGTTGGCAATTTACATCCCGCCCATCAGTGTAGCAAGGCTCCCATTTCTCCATGGCCTGTCCTGCATTTCTGGTTTTGACACTTTTTTCAGCATGGCCCTTTGGACCGATGGGAAGCGAGACTTCTTTGTAGCGCTGATTTGCCTTTCCAGGTTGCTTGGTTGGCCAAAAAGGGCGTATGCGTTTTTTCCTGAATATATTCAGGAAAAAACGCATACGCCCTTTTTGGCCAAGGGCATCATTGTCAACGTTTTGCCGCTTTTCATGTGCTTTAAAAGCGATTCGAATCTACCTCCTGAAATCTGTTTCCTGTAATTCTGCCTTGATTTCAAATCCTCTTCTTTGCCTTCCCTCAATATATTTGTGGACGAGAGTTATCATTTATAACTCTGCAGGTTTGTGAATTGCAGTGCCCTGAAGCTCCATTTTACAAGTCGCTTTTTTGGAAGCCGGCCGCAAAAGCGCAGGATGGCTTCAGGCCCTGTTCTGGTTCTGGGGGGCAGGCTGAGCCTGTGGTTAATTCTTCTTCCTGATGGGAAAATAGAGTGACCTGTGCCTGTCCCAACACCAAGAGCTAGTCTCTCATTGGTTCCCCGTCTTCCCGTTCATCCTCAGGACAAATTGCAACCTGTACGGAACAGGAGGTTAAAGGTGCTGATGCTCCAAGTAGGGAGATTGCTAGTAAAGTGGCTGGAATGGCGAACCCGAGCACAAGGAGATGAGAAATGAGGTGCGTTTTAGAAACCTTTCCCCATCACACGGTGTACCATCTTCTGGGTTTCTCATGCATGTTTTCGATGTAGGAAGATGCCCTTGAACCTGGAGATTTGGGACCCATGCGATGGGTAGCACGCAGTATTACTTTAAAGGGTCTGCGTTTGCTCACCCAACCTCACCAAACCTCTCAGCCCCAAGAGTGTCCACCCTTATGTCTCATCCAGCTGTGGGTCTAGATATGGTCAATCCAGGTTGCATCACAGCCCCTGAACGAATTGTGTAAGAATTTCTCTCTCTTTCCCTGTCTTTGTTTCATGGGTTTTTAAAAGTAATTTATTTTTATAATGGGGTTTAGCTGCTTTTCACGGCTGTGTTTATGCCGCTTTACACCCACTTGACACACTAACAGAGAGATATCAATACATAGGTTTTAAGATTATTACTAGTCAGATATATTCTTGTGCGGTGAATCGGGCGTGTTGAGTCCAGTTCTCTGAGCAAGGAGTAGGTCTTCTCTATTACATATTGGGTTTATGGAACGGTATCTGAGCTAATTTGAAACTCTTGTTTTATGTATCACCCCACCTCACCTTTCCCGTTAAGCAGCCATAGTGTGTTTTCTGCATGTGTGACTCTGTTCTGGTTTGTAATTCAGTTCAAGTGTAACGGTTTTTACATTCCCTCTATAAGTGACACCTTATGAGAAGTGTCCTTTTCTGTGTGACTTATTTCACTTAGAATCGTCTTACCTAAATCCACTCATCATGCTGCTACTAGCCTTATGACATTGATTTCATGGCTGAGTGATATTCCATTGTACATAAGGACCACAACTTTTTTATCCATTTTTCGCTTTCCTGGGATATTTAAGGTGGAAGGAAGTGGAGGTCCTTGTCAACAGAGCAGCCCTAAACTTTGGGGTGCTTGTGTCTTGCTGATTTTCAATTTTCCCACTTTATCCCCCCATGCGTGGAATTGCCCTATGCTCTCTAAGCTGTGTTTTTTCGATGTTTCAGGACACACCGTACACTTCTCCAGAGTGGCTGTTGGCAATTTACATCCCGCCCATCAGTGTAGCAAGGCTCCCATTTCTCCATGGCCTGTCCTGCATTTCTGGTTTTGACACTTTTTTCAGCATGGCCCTTTTGACCGATGGGAAGCGAGATTTCTTTGTAGCGCTGATTTGCCTTTCCAGGTTGCTTGGTTGGCCAAAAAGGGCGTATGCGTTTTTTCCTGAATATATTCAGGAAAAAACGCATACGCCCTTTTTGGCCAAGGGCATCATTGTCAACCTTTTGCCGCTTTTCATGTGCTTCAAAGGCGATTCGAATCTACCTCCTGAAATCTGTTTCCTGCAATTCTGCCTTGATTTCAAATCTTCCTCTTTGCCTTCCCTCAATATATTTGTGGACGAGAGTTATCATTTATAACTCTGCAGGTTTGTGAATTGCAGTGCCCTGAAGCTCCATTTTACAAGTCGCTTTTTTGGGAGCTGGCCGCAAAAGCGCAGGATGGCTTCAGGCCCTGTTCTGGTTCCGGGGGGCAGGCTGAGCCTGTGGTTAATTCTTCTTCCTGATGGGCAAATAGAGTGACCTGTGCCTGTCCCAACACCAAGAGCTAGTCTCTCATTGGTTCCCCGTCTTCCCGTTCATCCTCAGGACAAATTGCAACCTGTACGGAACAGGAGGTTAAAGGTGCTGATGCTCCAAGTAGGGAGATTGCTAGTAAAGTGGCTGGAATGGCGAACCCGAGCACAAGGAGATGAGAAATGAGGTGCGTTTTAGAAACCTTTCCCCATCACACGGTGTACCATCTTCTGGGTTTCTCATGCATGTTTTCGATGTAGGAAGATGCCCTTGAACCTGGAGATTTGGGACCCATGCGATGGGTAGCACGCAGTATTACTTTAAAGGGTCTGCGTTTGCTCACCCAACCTCACCAAACCTCTCAGCCCCAAGAGTGTCCACCCTTATGTCTCATCCAGCTGTGGGTCTAGATATGGTCAATCCAGGTTGCATCACAGCCCCTGAACGAATTGTGTAAGAATTTCTCTCTCTTTCCCTGTCTTTGTTTCATGGGTTTTTAAAAGTAATTTATTTTTATAATGGGGTTTAGCTGCTTTTCACGGCTGTGTTTATGCCGCTTTACACCCACTTGACACACTAACAGAGAGATATCAATACATAGGTTTTAAGATTATTACTAGTCAGATATATTCTTGTGCGGTGAATCGGGCGTGTTGAGTCCAGTTCTCTGAGCAAGGAGTAGGTCTTGTCTATTACATATTGGGTTTATGGAACGGTATCTGAGCTAATTTGAAACTCTTGTTTTATGTATCACCCCACCTCACCTTTCCCGTTAAGCAGCCATAGTGTGTTTTCTGCATGTGTGACTCTGTTCTGGTTTGTAATTCAGTTCAAGTGTAACGGTTTTTACATTCCCTCTATAAGTGACACCTTATGAGAAGTGTCCTTTTCTGTGTGACTTATTTCACTTAGAATCGTCTTACCTAAATCCACTCATCATGCTGCTACTAGCCTTATGACATTGATTTCATGGCTGAGTGATATTCCATTGTACATAAGGACCACAACTTTTTTATCCATTTTTCGCTTTCCTGGGATATTTAAGGTGGAAGGAAGTGGAGGTCCTTGTCAACAGAGCAGCCCTAAACTTTGGGGTGCTTGTGTCTTGCTGATTTTCAATTTTCCCACTTTATCCCCCCATGCGTGGAATTGCCCTATGCTCTCTAAGCTGTGTTTTTTCGATGTTTCAGGACACACCGTACACTTCTCCAGAGTGGCTGTTGGCAATTTACATCCCGCCCATCAGTGTAGCAAGGCTCCCATTTCTCCATGGCCTGTCCTGCATTTCTGGTTTTGACACTTTTTTCAGCATGGCCCTTTTGACCGATGGGAAGCGAGACTTCTTTGTAGCGCTGATTTGCCTTTCCAGGTTGCTTGGTTGGCCAAAAAGGGCGTATGCGTTTTTTCCTGAATATATTCAGGAAAAAACGCATACGCCCTTTTTGGCCAAGGGCATCATTGTCAACCTTTTGCCGCTTTTCATGTGCTTCAAAGGCGATTCGAATCTACCTCCTGAAATCTGTTTCCTGCAATTCTGCCTTGATTTCAAATCTTCCTCTTTGCCTTCCCTCAATATATTTGTGGACGAGAGTTATCATTTATAACTCTGCAGGTTTGTGAATTGCAGTGCCCTGAAGCTCCATTTTACAAGTCGCTTTTTTGGGAGCTGGCCGCAAAAGCGCAGGATGGCTTCAGGCCCTGTTCTGGTTCCGGGGGGCAGGCTGAGCCTGTGGTTAATTCTTCTTCCTGATGGGCAAATAGAGTGACCTGTGCCTGTCCCAACACCAAGAGCTAGTCTCTCATTGGTTCCCCGTCTTCCCGTTCATCCTCAGGACAAATTGCAACCTGTACGGAACAGGAGGTTAAAGGTGCTGATGCTCCAAGTAGGGAGATTGCTAGTAAAGTGGCTGGAATGGCGAACCCGAGCACAAGGAGATGAGAAATGAGGTGCGTTTTAGAAACCTTTCCCCATCACACGGTGTACCATCTTCTGGGTTTCTCATGCATGTTTTCGATGTAGGAAGATGCCCTTGAACCTGGAGATTTGGGACCCATGCGATGGGTAGCACGCAGTATTACTTTAAAGGGTCTGCGTTTGCTCACCCAACCTCACCAAACCTCTCAGCCCCAAGAGTGTCCACCCTTATGTCTCATCCAGCTGTGGGTCTAGATATGGTCAATCCAGGTTGCATCACAGCCCCGGAACGAATTGTGTAAGAATTTCTCTCTCTTTCCCTGTCTTTGTTTCATGGGTTTTTAAAAGTAATTTATTTTTATAATGGGGTTTAGCTGCTTTTCACGGCTGTGTTTATGCCGCTTTACATCCACTTGACACACTAACAGAGAGATATCAATACATAGGTTTTAAGATTATTACTAGTCAGATATATTCTTGTGCGGTGAATCGGGCGTGTTGAGTCCAGTTCTCTGAGCAAGGAGTAGGTCTTGTCTATTACATATTGGGTTTATGGAACGGTATCTGAGCTAATTTGAAACTCTTGTTTTATGTATCACCCCACCTCACCTTTCCCGTTAAGCAGCCATAGTGTGTTTTCTGCATGTGTGACTCTGTTCTGGTTTGTAATTCAGTTCAAGTGTAACGGTTTTTACATTCCCTCTATAAGTGACACCTTATGAGAAGTGTCCTTTTCTGTGTGACTTATTTCACTTAGAATCGTCTTACCTAAATCCACTCATCATGCTGCTACTAGCCTTATGACATTGATTTCATGGCTGAGTGATATTCCATTGTACATAAGGACCACAACTTTTTTATCCATTTTTCGCTTTCCTGGGATATTTAAGGTGGAAGGAAGTGGAGGTCCTTGTCAACAGAGCAGCCCTAAACTTTGGGGTGCTTGTGTCTTGCTGATTTTCAATTTTCCCACTTTATCCCCCCATGCGTGGAATTGCCCTATGCTCTCTAAGCTGTGTTTTTTCGATGTTTCAGGACACACCGTACACTTCTCCAGAGTGGCTGTTGGCAATTTACATCCCGCCCATCAGTGTAGCAAGGCTCCCATTTCTCCATGGCCTGTCCTGCATTTCTGGTTTTGACACTTTTTTCAGCATGGCCCTTTTGACCGATGGGAAGCGAGATTTCTTTGTAGCGCTGATTTGCCTTTCCAGGTTGCTTGGTTGGCCAAAAAGGGCGTATGCGTTTTTTCCTGAATATATTCAGGAAAAAACGCATACGCCCTTTTTGGCCAAGGGCATCATTGTCAACCTTTTGCCGCTTTTCATGTGCTTCAAAGGCGATTCGAATCTACCTCCTGAAATCTGTTTCCTGCAATTCTGCCTTGATTTCAAATCTTCCTCTTTGCCTTCCCTCAATATATTTGTGGACGAGAGTTATCATTTATAACTCTGCAGGTTTGTGAATTGCAGTGCCCTGAAGCTCCATTTTACAAGTCGCTTTTTTGGGAGCTGGCCGCAAAAGCGCAGGATGGCTTCAGGCCCTGTTCTGGTTCCGGGGGGCAGGCTGAGCCTGTGGTTAATTCTTCTTCCTGATGGGCAAATAGAGTGACCTGTGCCTGTCCCAACACCAAGAGCTAGTCTCTCATTGGTTCCCCGTCTTCCCGTTCATCCTCAGGACAAATTGCAACCTGTACGGAACAGGAGGTTAAAGGTGCTGATGCTCCAAGTAGGGAGATTGCTAGTAAAGTGGCTGGAATGGCGAACCCGAGCACAAGGAGATGAGAAATGAGGTGCGTTTTAGAAACCTTTCCCCATCACACGGTGTACCATCTTCTGGGTTTCTCATGCATGTTTTCGATGTAGGAAGATGCCCTTGAACCTGGAGATTTGGGACCCATGCGATGGGTAGCACGCAGTATTACTTTAAAGGGTCTGCGTTTGCTCACCCAACCTCACCAAACCTCTCAGCCCCAAGAGTGTCCACCCTTATGTCTCATCCAGCTGTGGGTCTAGATATGGTCAATCCAGGTTGCATCACAGCCCCGGAACGAATTGTGTAAGAATTTCTCTCTCTTTCCCTGTCTTTGTTTCATGGGTTTTTAAAAGTAATTTATTTTTATAATGGGGTTTAGCTGCTTTTCACGGCTGTGTTTATGCCGCTTTACACCCACTTGACACACTAACAGAGAGATATCAATACATAGGTTTTAAGATTATTACTGGTCAGATATATTCTTGTGCGGTGAATCGGGCGTGTTGAGTCCAGTTCTCTGAGCAAGGAGTAGGTCTTGTCTATTACATATTGGGTTTATGGAACGGTATCTGAGCTAATTTGAAAGTCTTGTTTTATGTATCACCCCACCTCACCTTTCCCGTTAAGCAGCCATAGTGTGTTTTCTGCATGTGTGACTCTGTTCTGGTTTGTAATTCAGTTCAAGTGTAACGGTTTTTACATTCCCTCTATAAGTGACACCTTATGAGAAGTGTCCTTTTCTGTGTGACTTATTTCACTTAGAATCGTCTTACCTAAATCCACTCATCATGCTGCTACTAGCCTTATGATATTGATTTCATGGCTGAGTGATATTCCATTGTACATAAGGACCACAACTTTTTTATCCATTTTTCGCTTTCCTGGGATATTTAAGGTGGAAGGAAGTGGAGGTCCTTGTCAACAGAGCAGCCCTAAACTTTGGGGTGCTTGTGTCTTGCTGATTTTCAATTTTCCCACTTTATCCCCCCATGCGTGGAATTGCCCTATGCTCTCTAAGCTGTGTTTTTTCGATGTTTCAGGACACACCGTACACTTCTCCAGAGTGGCTGTTGGCAATTTACATCCCGCCCATCAGTGTAGCAAGGCTCCCATTTCTCCATGGCCTGTCCTGCATTTCTGGTTTTGACACTTTTTTCAGCATGGCCCTTTGGACCGATGGGAAGCGAGACTTCTTTGTAGCGCTGATTTGCCTTTCCAGGTTGCTTGGTTGGCCAAAAAGGGCGTATGCGTTTTTTCCTGAATATATTCAGGAAAAAACGCATACGCCCTTTTTGGCCAAGGGCATCATTGTCAACCTTTTGCCGCTTTTCATGTGCTTCAAAGGCGATTCGAATCTACCTCCTGAAATCTGTTTCCTGCAATTCTGCCTTGATTTCAAATCTTCCTCTTTGCCTTCCCTCAATATATTTGTGGACGAGAGTTATCATTTATAACTCTGCAGGTTTGTGAATTGCAGTGCCCTGAAGCTCCATTTTACAAGTCGCTTTTTTGGGAGCTGGCCGCAAAAGCGCAGGATGGCTTCAGGCCCTGTTCTGGTTCCGGGGGGCAGGCTGAGCCTGTGGTTAATTCTTCTTCCTGATGGGCAAATAGAGTGACCTGTGCCTGTCCCAACACCAAGAGCTAGTCTCTCATTGGTTCCCCGTCTTCCCGTTCATCCTCAGGACAAATTGCAACCTGTACGGAACAGGAGGTTAAAGGTGCTGATGCTCCAAGTAGGGAGATTGCTAGTAAAGTGGCTGGAATGGCGAACCCGAGCACAAGGAGATGAGAAATGAGGTGCGTTTTAGAAACCTTTCCCCATCACACGGTGTACCATCTTCTGGGTTTCTCATGCATGTTTTCGATGTAGGAAGATGCCCTTGAACCTGGAGATTTGGGACCCATGCGATGGGTAGCACGCAGTATTACTTTAAAGGGTCTGCGTTTGCTCACCCAACCTCACCAAACCTCTCAGCCCCAAGAGTGTCCACCCTTATGTCTCATCCAGCTGTGGGTCTAGATATGGTCAATCCAGGTTGCATCACAGCCCCTGAACGAATTGTGTAAGAATTTCTCTCTCTTTCCCTGTCTTTGTTTCATGGGTTTTTAAAAGTAATTTATTTTTATAATGGGGTTTAGCTGCTTTTCACGGCTGTGTTTATGCCGCTTTACACCCACTTGACACACTAACAGAGAGATATCAATACATAGGTTTTAAGATTATTACTAGTCAGATATATTCTTGTGCGGTGAATCGGGCGTGTTGAGTCCAGTTCTCTGAGCAAGGAGTAGGTCTTGTCTATTACATATTGGGTTTATGGAACGGTATCTGAGCTAATTTGAAACTCTTGTTTTATGTATCACCCCACCTCACCTTTCCCGTTAAGCAGCCATAGTGTGTTTTCTGCATGTGTGACTCTGTTCTGGTTTGTAATTCAGTTCAAGTGTAACGGTTTTTACATTCCCTCTATAAGTGACACCTTATGAGAAGTGTCCTTTTCTGTGTGACTTATTTCACTTAGAATCGTCTTACCTAAATCCACTCATCATGCTGCTACTAGCCTTATGACATTGATTTCATGGCTGAGTGATATTCCATTGTACATAAGGACCACAACTTTTTTATCCATTTTTCGCTTTCCTGGGATATTTAAGGTGGAAGGAAGTGGAGGTCCTTGTCAACAGAGCAGCCCTAAACTTTGGGGTGCTTGTGTCTTGCTGATTTTCAATTTTCCCACTTTATCCCCCCATGCGTGGAATTGCCCTATGCTCTCTAAGCTGTGTTTTTTCGATGTTTCAGGACACACCGTACACTTCTCCAGAGTGGCTGTTGGCAATTTACATCCCGCCCATCAGTGTAGCAAGGCTCCCATTTCTCCATGGCCTGTCCTGCATTTCTGGTTTTGACACTTTTTTCAGCATGGCCCTTTTGACCGATGGGAAGCGAGATTTCTTTGTAGCGCTGATTTGCCTTTCCAGGTTGCTTGGTTGGCCAAAAAGGGCGTATGCGTTTTTTCCTGAATATATTCAGGAAAAAACGCATACGCCCTTTTTGGCCAAGGGCATCATTGTCAACCTTTTGCCGCTTTTCATGTGCTTCAAAGGCGATTCGAATCTACCTCCTGAAATCTGTTTCCTGCAATTCTGCCTTGATTTCAAATCTTCCTCTTTGCCTTCCCTCAATATATTTGTGGACGAGAGTTATCATTTATAACTCTGCAGGTTTGTGAATTGCAGTGCCCTGAAGCTCCATTTTACAAGTCGCTTTTTTGGGAGCTGGCCGCAAAAGCGCAGGATGGCTTCAGGCCCTGTTCTGGTTCCGGGGGGCAGGCTGAGCCTGTGGTTAATTCTTCTTCCTGATGGGCAAATAGAGTGACCTGTGCCTGTCCCAACACCAAGAGCTAGTCTCTCATTGGTTCCCCGTCTTCCCGTTCATCCTCAGGACAAATTGCAACCTGTACGGAACAGGAGGTTAAAGGTGCTGATGCTCCAAGTAGGGAGATTGCTAGTAAAGTGGCTGGAATGGCGAACCCGAGCACAAGGAGATGAGAAATGAGGTGCGTTTTAGAAACCTTTCCCCATCACACGGTGTACCATCTTCTGGGTTTCTCATGCATGTTTTCGATGTAGGAAGATGCCCTTGAACCTGGAGATTTGGGACCCATGCGATGGGTAGCACGCAGTATTACTTTAAAGGGTCTGCGTTTGCTCACCCAACCTCACCAAACCTCTCAGCCCCAAGAGTGTCCACCCTTATGTCTCATCCAGCTGTGGGTCTAGATATGGTCAATCCAGGTTGCATCACAGCCCCGGAATGAATTGTGTAAGAATTTCTCTCTCTTTCCCTGTCTTTGTTTCATGGGTTTTTAAAAGTAATTTATTTTTATAATGGGGTTTAGCTGCTTTTCACGGCTGTGTTTATGCCGCTTTACACCCACTTGACACACTAACAGAGAGATATCAATACATAGGTTTTAAGATTATTACTAGTCAGATATATTCTTGGGCGGTGAATCGGGCGTGTGGAGTCCAGTTCTCTGAGCAAGGAGTAGGTCATGTCTATTCCATATTGGGTTTATGGAACGGTATCTGAGCTAATTTGAAACTCTTGTTTTATGTATCACCCCACCTCACCTTTCCCGTTAAGCAGCCATAGTGTGTTTTCTGCACGTGTGACTCTGTTCTGGTTTGTAATTCAGTTCAAGTGTAACGGTTTTTACATTCCCTCTATAAGTGACACCTTATGAGAAGTGTCCTTTTCTGTGTGACTTATTTCACTTAGAATCGTCTTACCTAAATCCACTCATCATGCTGCTACTAGCCTTATGACATTGATTTCATGGCTGAGTGATATTCCATTGTACATAAGGACCACAACTTTTTTATCCATTTTTCGCTTTCCTGGGATATTTAAGGTGGAATGAAGTGGAGGTCCTTGTCAACAGAGCAGCCCTAAACTTTGGGGTGCTTGTGTCTTGCTGATTTTCAATTTTCCCACTTTATCCCCCCATGCGTGGAAGTGCCCTATGCTCTCTAAGCTGTGTTTTTTAGATGTTTCAGGACACACCGTACACTTCTCCAGAGTGGCTGTTGGCAATTTACATCCCACCCATCAGTGTAGCAAGGCTCCCATTTCTCCATGGCCTGTCCTGCATTTCTGGTTTTGACACTTTTTTCAGCATGGCCCTTTTGACCGATGGGAAGCGAGACTTCTTTGTAGCGCTGATTTGCCTTTCCAGGTTGCTTGGTTGGCCAAAAAGGGCGTATGCGTTTTTTCCTGAATATATTCAGGAAAAAACGCATACGCCCTTTTTGGCCAAGGGCATCATTGTCAACGTTTTGCCGCTTTTCATGTGCTTTAAAGGCGATTCGAATCTACCTCCTGAAATCTGTTTCCTGCAATTCTGCCTTGATTTCAAATCCTCTTCTTTGCCTTCCCTCAATATATTTGTGGACGAGAGTTATCATTTATAACTCTGCAGGTTTGTGAATTGCAGTGCCCTGAAGCTCCATTTTACAAGTCGCTTTTTTGGGAGCCGGCCGCAAAAGCGCAGGATGGCTTCAGGCCCTGTTCTGGTTCCGGGGGGCAGGCTGAGCCTGTGGTTAATTCTTCTTCCTGATGGGAAAATAGAGTGACCTGTGCCTGTCCCAACACCAAGAGCTAGTCTCTCATTGGTTCCCCGTCTTCCCGTTCATCCTCAGGACAAATTGCAACCTGTACGGAACAGGAGGTTAAAGGTGCTGATGCTCCAAGTAGGGAGATTGCTAGTAAAGTGGCTGGAATGGCGAACCCGAGCACAAGGAGATGAGAAATGAGGTGCGTTTTAGAAACCTTTCCCCATCACACGGTGTACCATCTTCTGGGTTTCTCATGCATGTTTTTGATGTAGGAAGATGCCCTTGAACCTGGAGATTTGGGACCCATGCGATGGGTAGCACGCAGTATTACTTTAAAGGGTCTGCGTTTGCTCACCCAACCTCACCAAACCTCTCAGCCCCAAGAGTGTCCACCCTTATGTCTCATCCAGCTGTGGGTCTAGATATGGTCAATCCAGGTTGCATCACAGCCCCTGAACGAATTGTGTAAGAATTTCTCTCTCTTTCCCTGTCTTTGTTTCATGGGTTTTTAAAAGTAATTTATTTTTATAATGGGGTTTAGCTGCTTTTCACGGCTGTGTTTATGCCGCTTTACACCCACTTGACACACTAACAGAGAGATATCAATACATAGGTTTTAAGATTATTACTAGTCAGATATATTCTTGTGCGGTGAATCGGGCGTGTTGAGTCCAGTTCTCTGAGCAAGGAGTAGGTCTTGTCTATTACATATTGGGTTTATGGAACGGTATCTGAGCTAATTTGAAACTCTTGTTTTATGTATCACCCCACCTCACCTTTCCCGTTAAGCAGCCATAGTGTGTTTTCTGCAGGTGTGACTCTGTTCTGGTTTGTAATTCAGTTCAAGTGTAACGGTTTTTACATTCCCTCTATAAGTGACACCTTATGAGAAGTGTCCTTTTCTGTGTGACTTATTTCACTTAGAATCGTCTTACCTAAATCCACTCATCATGCTGCTACTAGCCTTATGACATTGATTTCATGGCTGAGTGATATTCCATTGTACATAAGGACCACAACTTTTTTATCCATTTTTGGCTTTCCTGGGATATTTAAGGTGGAAGGAAGTGGAGGTCCTTGTCAACAGAGCAGCCCTAAACTTTGGGGTGCTTGTGTCTTGCTGATTTTCAATTTTCCCACTTTATCCCCCCATGCGTGGAAGTGCCCTATGCTCTCTAAGCTGTGTTTTTTAGATGTTTCAGGACCCACCGTACACTTCTCCAGAGTGGCTGTTGGCAATTTACATCCCGCCCATCAGTGTAGCAAGGCTCCCATTTCTCCATGGCCTGTCCTGCATTTCTGGTTTTGACACTTTTTTCAGCATGGCCCTTTGGACCGATGGGAAGCGAGACTTCTTTGTAGCGCTGATTTGCCTTTCCAGGTTGCTTGGTTGGCCAAAAAGGGCGTATGCGTTTTTTCCTGAATATATTCAGGAAAAAACGCATACGCCCTTTTTGGCCAAGGGCATCATTGTCAACGTTTTGCCGCTTTTCATGTGCTTTAAAGGCGATTCGAATCTACCTCCTGAAATCTGTTTCCTGTAATTCTGCCTTGATTTCAAATCCTCTTCTTTGCCTTCCCTCAATATATTTGTGGACGAGAGTTATCATTTATAACTCTGCAGGTTTGTGAATTGCAGTGCCCTGAAGCTCCATTTTACAAGTCGCTTTTTTGGGAGCCGGCCGCAAAAGCGCAGGATGGCTTCAGGCCCTGTTCTGGTTCTGGGGGGCAGGCTGAGCCTGTGGTTAATTCTTCTTCCTGATGGGCAAATAGAGTGACCTGTGCCTGTCCCAACACCAAGAGCTAGTCTCTCATTGGTTCCCCGTCTTCCCGTTCATCCTCAGGACAAATTGCAACCTGTACGGAACAGGAGGTTAAAGGTGCTGATGCTCCAAGTAGGGAGATTGCTAGTAAAGTGGCTGGAATGGCGAACCCGAGCACAAGGAGATGAGAAATGAGGTGCGTTTTAGAAACCTTTCCCCATCACACGGTGTACCATCTTCTGGGTTTCTCATGCATGTTTTCGATGTAGGAAGATGCCCTTGAACCTGGAGATTTGGGACCCATGCGATGGGTAGCACGCAGTATTACTTTAAAGGGTCTGCGTTTGCTCACCCAACCTCACCAAACCTCTCAGCCCCAAGAGTGTCCACCCTTATGTCTCATCCAGCTGTGGGTCTAGATATGGTCAATCCAGGTTGCATCACAGCCCCTGAACGAATTGTGTAAGAATTTCTCTCTCTTTCCCTGTCTTTGTTTCATGGGTTTTTAAAAGTAATTTATTTTTATAATGGGGTTTAGCTGCTTTTCACGGCTGTGTTTATGCCGCTTTACACCCACTTGACACACTAACAGAGAGATATCAATACATAGGTTTTAAGATTATTACTAGTCAGATATATTCTTGTGCGGTGAATCGGGCGTGTTGAGTCCAGTTCTCTGAGCAAGGAGTAGGTCTTGTCTATTACATATTGGGTTTATGGAACGGTATCTGAGCTAATTTGAAACTCTTGTTTTATGTATCACCCCACCTCACCTTTCCCGTTAAGCAGCCATAGTGTGTTTTCTGCATGTGTGACTCTGTTCTGGTTTGTAATTCAGTTCAAGTGTAACGGTTTTTACATTCCCTCTATAAGTGACACCTTATGAGAAGTGTCCTTTTCTGTGTGACTTATTTCACTTAGAATCGTCTTACCTAAATCCACTCATCATGCTGCTACTAGCCTTATGACATTGATTTCATGGCTGAGTGATATTCCATTGTACATAAGGACCACAACTTTTTTATCCATTTTTCGCTTTCCTGGGATATTTAAGGTGGAAGGAAGTGGAGGTCCTTGTCAACAGAGCAGCCCTAAACTTTGGGGTGCTTGTGTCTTGCTGATTTTCAATTTTCCCACTTTATCCCCCCATGCGTGGAATTGCCCTATGCTCTCTAAGCTGTGTTTTTTCGATGTTTCAGGACACACCGTACACTTCTCCAGAGTGGCTGTTGGCAATTTACATCCCGCCCATCAGTGTAGCAAGGCTCCCATTTCTCCATGGCCTGTCCTGCATTTCTGGTTTTGACACTTTTTTCAGCATGGCCCTTTTGACCGATGGGAAGCGAGATTTCTTTGTAGCGCTGATTTGCCTTTCCAGGTTGCTTGGTTGGCCAAAAAGGGCGTATGCGTTTTTTCCTGAATATATTCAGGAAAAAACGCATACGCCCTATTTGGCCAAGGGCATCATTGTCAACCTTTTGCCGCTTTTCATGTGCTTCAAAGGCGATTCGAATCTACCTCCTGAAATCTGTTTCCTGCAATTCTGCCTTGATTTCAAATCTTCCTCTTTGCCTTCCCTCAATATATTTGTGGACGAGAGTTATCATTTATAACTCTGCAGGTTTGTGAATTGCAGTGCCCTGAAGCTCCATTTTACAAGTCGCTTTTTTGGGAGCTGGCCGCAAAAGCGCAGGATGGCTTCAGGCCCTGTTCTGGTTCCGGGGGGCAGGCTGAGCCTGTGGTTAATTCTTCTTCCTGATGGGCAAATAGAGTGACCTGTGCCTGTCCCAACACCAAGAGCTAGTCTCTCATTGGTTCCCCGTCTTCCCGTTCATCCTCAGGACAAATTGCAACCTGTACGGAACAGGAGGTTAAAGGTGCTGATGCTCCAAGTAGGGAGATTGCTAGTAAAGTGGCTGGAATGGCGAACCCGAGCACAAGGAGATGAGAAATGAGGTGCGTTTTAGAAACCTTTCCCCATCACACGGTGTACCATCTTCTGGGTTTCTCATGCATGTTTTCGATGTAGGAAGATGCCCTTGAACCTGGAGATTTGGGACCCATGCGATGGGTAGCACGCAGTATTACTTTAAAGGGTCTGCGTTTGCTCACCCAACCTCACCAAACCTCTCAGCCCCAAGAGTGTCCACCCTTATGTCTCATCCAGCTGTGGGTCTAGATATGGTCAATCCAGGTTGCATCACAGCCCCTGAACGAATTGTGTAAGAATTTCTCTCTCTTTCCCTGTCTTTGTTTCATGGGTTTTTAAAAGTAATTTATTTTTATAATGGGGTTTAGCTGCTTTTCACGGCTGTGTTTATGCCGCTTTACACCCACTTGACACACTAACAGAGAGATATCAATACATAGGTTTTAAGATTATTACTAGTCAGATATATTCTTGTGCGGTGAATCGGGCGTGTTGAGTCCAGTTCTCTGAGCAAGGAGTAGGTCTTGTCTATTACATATTGGGTTTATGGAACGGTATCTGAGCTAATTTGAAACTCTTGTTTTATGTATCACCCCACCTCACCTTTCCCGTTAAGCAGCCATAGTGTGTTTTCTGCATGTGTGACTCTGTTCTGGTTTGTAATTCAGTTCAAGTGTAACGGTTTTTACATTCCCTCTATAAGTGACACCTTATGAGAAGTGTCCTTTTCTGTGTGACTTATTTCACTTAGAATCGTCTTACCTAAATCCACTCATCATGCTGCTACTAGCCTTATGACATTGATTTCATGGCTGAGTGATATTCCATTGTACATAAGGACCACAACTTTTTTATCCATTTTTCGCTTTCCTGGGATATTTAAGGTGGAAGGAAGTGGAGGTCCTTGTCAACAGAGCAGCCCTAAACTTTGGGGTGCTTGTGTCTTGCTGATTTTCAATTTTCCCACTTTATCCCCCCATGCGTGGAATTGCCCTATGCTCTCTAAGCTGTGTTTTTTCGATGTTTCAGGACACACCGTACACTTCTCCAGAGTGGCTGTTGGCAATTTACATCCCGCCCATCAGTGTAGCAAGGCTCCCATTTCTCCATGGCCTGTCCTGCATTTCTGGTTTTGACACTTTTTTCAGCATGGCCCTTTTGACCGATGGGAAGCGAGACTTCTTTGTAGCGCTGATTTGCCTTTCCAGGTTGCTTGGTTGGCCAAAAAGGGCGTATGCGTTTTTTCCTGAATATATTCAGGAAAAAACGCATACGCCCTTTTTGGCCAAGGGCATCATTGTCAACCTTTTGCCGCTTTTCATGTGCTTCAAAGGCGATTCGAATCTACCTCCTGAAATCTGTTTCCTGCAATTCTGCCTTGATTTCAAATCTTCCTCTTTGCCTTCCCTCAATATATTTGTGGACGAGAGTTATCATTTATAACTCTGCAGGTTTGTGAATTGCAGTGCCCTGAAGCTCCATTTTACAAGTCGCTTTTTTGGGAGCTGGCCGCAAAAGCGCAGGATGGCTTCAGGCCCTGTTCTGGTTCCGGGGGGCAGGCTGAGCCTGTGGTTAATTCTTCTTCCTGATGGGCAAATAGAGTGACCTGTGCCTGTCCCAACACCAAGAGCTAGTCTCTCATTGGTTCCCCGTCTTCCCGTTCATCCTCAGGACAAATTGCAACCTGTACGGAACAGGAGGTTAAAGGTGCTGATGCTCCAAGTAGGGAGATTGCTAGTAAAGTGGCTGGAATGGCGAACCCGAGCACAAGGAGATGAGAAATGAGGTGCGTTTTAGAAACCTTTCCCCATCACACGGTGTACCATCTTCTGGGTTTCTCATGCATGTTTTCGATGTAGGAAGATGCCCTTGAACCTGGAGATTTGGGACCCATGCGATGGGTAGCACGCAGTATTACTTTAAAGGGTCTGCGTTTGCTCACCCAACCTCACCAAACCTCTCAGCCCCAAGAGTGTCCACCCTTATGTCTCATCCAGCTGTGGGTCTAGATATGGTCAATCCAGGTTGCATCACAGCCCCGGAACGAATTGTGTAAGAATTTCTCTCTCTTTCCCTGTCTTTGTTTCATGGGTTTTTAAAAGTAATTTATTTTTATAATGGGGTTTAGCTGCTTTTCACGGCTGTGTTTATGCCGCTTTACATCCACTTGACACACTAACAGAGAGATATCAATACATAGGTTTTAAGATTATTACTAGTCAGATATATTCTTGTGCGGTGAATCGGGCGTGTTGAGTCCAGTTCTCTGAGCAAGGAGTAGGTCTTGTCTATTACATATTGGGTTTATGGAACGGTATCTGAGCTAATTTGAAACTCTTGTTTTATGTATCACCCCACCTCACCTTTCCCGTTAAGCAGCCATAGTGTGTTTTCTGCATGTGTGACTCTGTTCTGTTTTGTAATTCAGTTCAAGTGTAACGGTTTTTACATTCCCTCTATAAGTGACACCTTATGAGAAGTGTCCTTTTCTGTGTGACTTATTTCACATAGAATCGTCTTACCTAAATCCACTCATCATGCTGCTACTAGCCTTATGAAATTGATTTCATGGCTGAGTGATATTCCATTGTACATAAGGACCACAACTTTTTTATCCATTTTTCGCTTTCCTGGGATATTTAAGGTGGAAGGAAATGGAGGTCCTTGTCAACAGAGCAGCCCTAAACTTTGGGGTGCTTGTGTCTTGCTGATTTTCAATTTTCCCACTTTATCCCCCCATGCGTGGAAGTGCCCTATGCTCTATAAGCTGTGTTTTTTAGATGTTTCAGGACACACCGTACACTTCTCCAGAGTGGCTGTTGGCAATTTACATCCCACCCATCAGTGTAGCAAGGCTCCCATTTCTCCATGGCCTGTCCTGCATTTCTGGTTTTGACACTTTTTTCAGCATGGCCCTTTTGACCGATGGGAAGCGAGACTTCTTTGTAGCGCTGATTTGCCTTTCCAGGTTGCTTGGTTGGCCAAAAAGGGCGTATGCGTTTTTTCCTGAATATATTCAGGAAAAAACGCATACGCCCTTTTTGGCCAAGGGCATCATTGTCAACCTTTTGCCGCTTTTCATGTGCTTTAAAGGCGATTCGAATCTACCTCCTGAAATCTGTTTCCTGCAATTCTGCCTTGATTTCAAATCTTCTTCTTTGCCTTCCCTCAATATATTTGTGGACGAGAGTTATCATTTATAACTCTGCAGGTTTGTGAATTGCAGTGCCCTGAAGCTCCATTTTACAAGTCGCTTTTTTGGGAGCTGGCCGCAAAAGCGCAGGATGGCTTCAGGCCCTGTTCTGGTTCCGGGGGGCAGGCTGAGCCTGTGGTTAATTCTTCTTCCTGATGGGCAAATAGAGTGACCTGTGCCTGTCCCAACACCAAGAGCTAGTCTCTCATTGGTTCCCCGTCTTCCCGTTCATCCTCAGGACAAATTGCAACCTGTACGGAACAGGAGGTTAAAGGTGCTGATGCTCCAAGTAGGGAGATTGCTAGTAAAGTGGCTGGAATGGCGAACCCGAGCACAAGGAGATGAGAAATGAGGTGCGTTTTAGAAACCTTTCCCCATCACACGGTGTACCATCTTCTGGGTTTCTCATGCATGTTTTCGATGTAGGAAGATGCCCTTGAACCTGGAGATTTGGGACCAATGCGATGGGTAGCACGCAGTATTACTTTAAAGGGTCTGCGTTTGCTCACCCAACCTCACCAAACCTCTCAGCCCCAAGAGTGTCCACCCTTATGTCTCATCCAGCTGTGGGTCTAGATATGGTCAATCCAGGTTGCATCACAGCCCCGGAACGAATTGTGTAAGAATTTCTCTCTCTTTCCCTGTCTTTGTTTCATGGGTTTTTAAAAGTAATTTATTTTTATAATGGGGTTTAGCTGCTTTTCACGGCTGTGTTTATGCCGCTTTACACCCACTTGACACACTAACAGAGAGATATCAATACATAGGTTTTAAGATTATTTCTAGTCAGATATATTCTTGTGCGGTGAATCGGGCGTGTTGAGTCCAGTTCTCTGAGCAAGGAGTAGGTCTTGTCTATTACATATTGGGTTTATGGAACGGTATCTGAGCTAATTTGAAACTCTTGTTTTATGTATCACCCCACCTCACCTTTCCCGTTAAGCAGCCATAGTGTGTTTTCTGCATGTGTGACTCTGTTCTGTTTTGTAATTCATTTCAAGTGTAACGGTTTTTACATTCCCTCTATAAGTGACACCTTATGAGAAGTGTCCTTTTCTGTGTGACTTATTTCACTTAGAATCGTCTTACCTAAATCCACTCATCATGCTGCTACTAGCCTTATGATATTGATTTCATGGCTGAGTGATATTCCATTGTACATAAGGACCACAACTTTTTTATCCATTTTTCGCTTTCCTGGGATATTTAAGGTGGAAGGAAGTGGAGGTCCTTGTCAACAGAGCAGCCCTAAACTTTGGGGTGCTTGTGTCTTGCTGATTTTCAATTTTCCCACTTTATCCCCCCATGCGTGGAATTGCCCTATGCTCTCTAAGCTGTGTTTTTTCGATGTTTCAGGACACACCGTACACTTCTCCAGAGTGGCTGTTGGCAATTTACATCCCGCCCATCAGTGTAGCAAGGCTCCCATTTCTCCATGGCCTGTCCTGCATTTCTGGTTTTGACACTTTTTTCAGCATGGCCCTTTGGACCGATGGGAAGCGAGACTTCTTTGTAGCGCTGATTTGCCTTTCCATGTTGCTTGGTTGGCCAAAAAGGGCGTATGCGTTTTTTCCTGAATATATTCAGGAAAAAACGCATACGCCCTTTTTGGCCAAGGGCATCATTGTCAACCTTTTGCCGCTTTTCATGTGCTTCAAAGGCGATTCGAATCTACCTCCTGAAATCTGTTTCCTGCAATTCTGCCTTGATTTCAAATCTTCCTCTTTGCCTTCCCTCAATATATTTGTGGACGAGAGTTATCATTTATAACTCTGCAGGTTTGTGAATTGCAGTGCCCTGAAGCTCCATTTTACAAGTCGCTTTTTTGGGAGCTGGCCGCAAAAGCGCAGGATGGCTTCAGGCCCTGTTCTGGTTCCGGGGGGCAGGCTGAGCCTGTGGTTAATTCTTCTTCCTGATGGGCAAATAGAGTGACCTGTGCCTGTCCCAACACCAAGAGCTAGTCTCTCATTGGTTCCCCGTCTTCCCGTTCATCCTCAGGACAAATTGCAACCTGTACGGAACAGGAGGTTAAAGGTGCTGATGCTCCAAGTAGGGAGATTGCTAGTAAAGTGGCTGGAATGGCGAACCCGAGCACAAGGAGATGAGAAATGAGGTGCGTTTTAGAAACCTTTCCCCATCACACGGTGTACCATCTTCTGGGTTTCTCATGCATGTTTTCGATGTAGGAAGATGCCCTTGAACCTGGAGATTTGGGACCCATGCGATGGGTAGCACGCAGTATTACTTTAAAGGGTCTGCGTTTGCTCACCCAACCTCACCAAACCTCTCAGCCCCAAGAGTGTCCACCCTTATGTCTCATCCAGCTGTGGGTCTAGATATGGTCAATCCAGGTTGCATCACAGCCCCGGAACGAATTGTGTAAGAATTTCTCTCTCTTTCCCTGTCTTTGTTTCATGGGTTTTTAAAAGTAATTTATTTTTATAATGGGGTTTAGCTGCTTTTCACGGCTGTGTTTATGCCGCTTTACATCCACTTGACACACTAACAGAGAGATATCAATACATAGGTTTTAAGATTATTACTAGTCAGATATATTCTTGTGCGGTGAATCGGGCGTGTTGAGTCCAGTTCTCTGAGCAAGGAGTAGGTCTTGTCTATTACATATTGGGTTTATGGAACGGTATCTGAGCTAATTTGAAACTCTTGTTTTATGTATCACCCCACCTCACCTTTCCCGTTAAGCAGCCATAGTGTGTTTTCTGCATGTGTGACTCTGTTCTGTTTTGTAATTCAGTTCAAGTGTAACGGTTTTTACATTCCCTCTATAAGTGACACCTTATGAGAAGTATCCTTTTCTGTGTGACTTATTTCACATAGAATCGTCTTACCTAAATCCACTCATCATGCTGCTACTAGCCTTATGACATTGATTTCATGGCTGAGTGATATTCCATTGTACATAAGGACCACAACTTTTTTATCCATTTTTCGCTTTCCTGGGATATTTAAGGTGGAAGGAAATGGAGGTCCTTGTCAACAGAGCAGCCCTAAACTTTGGGGTGCTTGTGTCTTGCTGATTTTCAATTTTCCCACTTTATCCCCCCATGCGTGGAAGTGCCCTATGCTCTATAAGCTGTGTTTTTTAGATGTTTCAGGACACACCGTACACTTCTCCAGAGTGGCTGTTGGCAATTTACATCCCACCCATCAGTGTAGCAAGGCTCCCATTTCTCCATGGCCTGTCCTGCATTTCTGGTTTTGACACTTTTTTCAGCATGGCCCTTTTGACCGATGGGAAGCGAGACTTCTTTGTAGCGCTGATTTGCCTTTCCAGGTTGCTTGGTTGGCCAAAAAGGGCGTATGCGTTTTTTCCTGAATATATTCAGGAAAAAACGCATACGCCCTTTTTGGCCAAGGGCATCATTGTCAACCTTTTGCCGCTTTTCATGTGCTTTAAAGGCGATTCGAATCTACCTCCTGAAATCTGTTTCCTGCAATTCTGCCTTGATTTCAAATCTTCTTCTTTGCCTTCCCTCAATATATTTGTGGACGAGAGTTATCATTTATAACTCTGCAGGTTTGTGAATTGCAGTGCCCTGAAGCTCCATTTTACAAGTCGCTTTTTTGGGAGCTGGCCGCAAAAGCGCAGGATGGCTTCAGGCCCTGTTCTGGTTCCGGGGGGCAGGCTGAGCCTGTGGTTAATTCTTCTTCCTGATGGGCAAATAGAGTGACCTGTGCCTGTCCCAACACCAAGAGCTAGTCTCTCATTGGTTCCCCGTCTTCCCGTTCATCCTCAGGACAAATTGCAACCTGTACGGAACAGGAGGTTAAAGGTGCTGATGCTCCAAGTAGGGAGATTGCTAGTAAAGTGGCTGGAATGGCGAACCCGAGCACAAGGAGATGAGAAATGAGGTGCGTTTTAGAAACCTTTCCCCATCACACGGTGTACCATCTTCTGGGTTTCTCATGCATGTTTTCGATGTAGGAAGATGCCCTTGAACCTGGAGATTTGGGACCAATGCGATGGGTAGCACGCAGTATTACTTTAAAGGGTCTGCGTTTGCTCACCCAACCTCACCAAACCTCTCAGCCCCAAGAGTGTCCACCCTTATGTCTCATCCAGCTGTGGGTCTAGATATGGTCAATCCAGGTTGCATCACAGCCCCGGAACGAATTGTGTAAGAATTTCTCTCTCTTTCCCTGTCTTTGTTTCATGGGTTTTTAAAAGTAATTTATTTTTATAATGGGGTTTAGCTGCTTTTCACGGCTGTGTTTATGCCGCTTTACACCCACTTGACACACTAACAGAGAGATATCAATACATAGGTTTTAAGATTATTTCTAGTCAGATATATTCTTGTGCGGTGAATCGGGCGTGTTGAGTCCAGTTCTCTGAGCAAGGAGTAGGTCTTGTCTATTACATATTGGGTTTATGGAACGGTATCTGAGCTAATTTGAAACTCTTGTTTTATGTATCACCCCACCTCACCTTTCCCGTTAAGCAGCCATAGTGTGTTTTCTGCATGTGTGACTCTGTTCTGTTTTGTAATTCAGTTCAAGTGTAACGGTTTTTACATTCCCTCTATAAGTGACACCTTATGAGAAGTGTCCTTTTTTGTGTGACTTATTTCACTTAGAATCGTCTTACCTAAATCCACTCATCATGCTGCTACTAGCCTTATGATATTGATTTCATGGCTGAGTGATATTCCATTGTACATAAGGACCACAACTTTTTTATCCATTTTTCGCTTTCCTGGGATATTTAAGGTGGAAGGAAGTGGAGGTCCTTGTCAACAGAGCAGCCCTAAACTTTGGGGTGCTTGTGTCTTGCTGATTTTCAATTTTCCCACTTTATCCCCCCATGCGTGGAATTGCCCTATGCTCTCTAAGCTGTGTTTTTTCGATGTTTCAGGACACACCGTACACTTCTCCAGAGTGGCTGTTGGCAATTTACATCCCGCCCATCAGTGTAGCAAGGCTCCCATTTCTCCATGGCCTGTCCTGCATTTCTGGTTTTGACACTTTTTTCAGCATGGCCCTTTGGACCGATGGGAAGCGAGACTTCTTTGTAGCGCTGATTTGCCTTTCCAGGTTGCTTGGTTGGCCAAAAAGGGCGTATGCGTTTTTTCCTGAATATATTCAGGAAAAAACGCATACGCCCTTTTTGGCCAAGGGCATCATTGTCAACCTTTTGCCGCTTTTCATGTGCTTCAAAGGCGATTCGAATCTACCTCCTGAAATCTGTTTCCTGCAATTCTGCCTTGATTTCAAATCTTCCTCTTTGCCTTCCCTCAATATATTTGTGGACGAGAGTTATCATTTATAACTCTGCAGGTTTGTGAATTGCAGTGCCCTGAAGCTCCATTTTACAAGTCGCTTTTTTGGGAGCTGGCCGCAAAAGCGCAGGATGGCTTCAGGCCCTGTTCTGGTTCCGGGGGGCAGGCTGAGCCTGTGGTTAATTCTTCTTCCTGATGGGCAAATAGAGTGACCTGTGCCTGTCCCAACACCAAGAGCTAGTCTCTCATTGGTTCCCCGTCTTCCCGTTCATCCTCAGGACAAATTGCAACCTGTACGGAACAGGAGGTTAAAGGTGCTGATGCTCCAAGTAGGGAGATTGCTAGTAAAGTGGCTGGAATGGCGAACCCGAGCACAAGGAGATGAGAAATGAGGTGCGTTTTAGAAACCTTTCCCCATCACACGGTGTACCATCTTCTGGGTTTCTCATGCATGTTTTCGATGTAGGAAGATGCCCTTGAACCTGGAGATTTGGGACCAATGCGATGGGTAGCACGCAGTATTACTTTAAAGGGTCTGCGTTTGCTCACCCAACCTCACCAAACCTCTCAGCCCCAAGAGTGTCCACCCTTATGTCTCATCCAGCTGTGGGTCTAGATATGGTCAATCCAGGTTGCATCACAGCCCCGGAACGAATTGTGTAAGAATTTCTCTCTCTTTCCCTGTCTTTGTTTCATGGGTTTTTAAAAGTAATTTATTTTTATAATGGGGTTTAGCTGCTTTTCACGGCTGTGTTTATGCCGCTTTACATCCACTTGACACACTAACAGAGAGATATCAATACATAGGTTTTAAGATTATTACTAGTCAGATATATTCTTGTGCGGTGAATCGGGCGTGTTGAGTCCAGTTCTCTGAGCAAGGAGTAGGTCTTGTCTATTACATATTGGGTTTATGGAACGGTATCTGAGCTAATTTGAAACTCTTGTTTTATGTATCACCCCACCTCACCTTTCCCGTTAAGCAGCCATAGTGTGTTTTCTGCATGTGTGACTCTGTTCTGTTTTGTAATTCAGTTCAAGTGTAACGGTTTTTACATTCCCTCTATAAGTGACACCTTATGAGAAGTATCCTTTTCTGTGTGACTTATTTCACATAGAATCGTCTTACCTAAATCCACTCATCATGCTGCTACTAGCCTTATGACATTGATTTCATGGCTGAGTGATATTCCATTGTACATAAGGACCACAACTTTTTTATCCATTTTTCGCTTTCCTGGGATATTTAAGGTGGAAGGAAATGGAGGTCCTTGTCAACAGAGCAGCCCTAAACTTTGGGGTGCTTGTGTCTTGCTGATTTTCAATTTTCCCACTTTATCCCCCCATGCGTGGAAGTGCCCTATGCTCTATAAGCTGTGTTTTTTAGATGTTTCAGGACACACCGTACACTTCTCCAGAGTGGCTGTTGGCAATTTACATCCCACCCATCAGTGTAGCAAGGCTCCCATTTCTCCATGGCCTGTCCTGCATTTCTGGTTTTGACACTTTTTTCAGCATGGCCCTTTTGACCGATGGGAAGCGAGACTTCTTTGTAGCGCTGATTTGCCTTTCCAGGTTGCTTGGTTGGCCAAAAAGGGCGTATGCGTTTTTTCCTGAATATATTCAGGAAAAAACGCATACGCCCTTTTTGGCCAAGGGCATCATTGTCAACCTTTTGCCGCTTTTCATGTGCTTTAAAGGCGATTCGAATCTACCTCCTGAAATCTGTTTCCTGCAATTCTGCCTTGATTTCAAATCTTCTTCTTTGCCTTCCCTCAATATATTTGTGGACGAGAGTTATCATTTATAACTCTGCAGGTTTGTGAATTGCAGTGCCCTGAAGCTCCATTTTACAAGTCGCTTTTTTGGGAGCTGGCCGCAAAAGCGCAGGATGGCTTCAGGCCCTGTTCTGGTTCCGGGGGGCAGGCTGAGCCTGTGGTTAATTCTTCTTCCTGATGGGCAAATAGAGTGACCTGTGCCTGTCCCAACACCAAGAGCTAGTCTCTCATTGGTTCCCCGTCTTCCCGTTCATCCTCAGGACAAATTGCAACCTGTACGGAACAGGAGGTTAAAGGTGCTGATGCTCCAAGTAGGGAGATTGCTAGTAAAGTGGCTGGAATGGCGAACCCGAGCACAAGGAGATGAGAAATGAGGTGCGTTTTAGAAACCTTTCCCCATCACACGGTGTACCATCTTCTGGGTTTCTCATGCATGTTTTCGATGTAGGAAGATGCCCTTGAACCTGGAGATTTGGGACCCATGCGATGGGTAGCACGCAGTATTACTTTAAAGGGTCTGCGTTTGCTCACCCAACCTCACCAAACCTCTCAGCCCCAAGAGTATCCACCCTTATGTCTCATCCAGCTGTGGGTCTAGATATGGTCAATCCAGGTTGCATCACAGCCCCGGAACGAATTGTGTAAGAATTTCTCTCTCTTTCCCTGTCTTTGTTTCATGGGTTTTTAAAAGTAATTTATTTTTATAATGGTGTTTAGCTGCTTTTCACGGCTGTGTTTATGCCGCTTTACACCCACTTGACACACTAACAGAGAGATATCAATACATAGGTTTTAAGATTATTACTAGTCAGATATATTCTTGGGCGGTGAATCGGGCGTGTTGAGTCCAGTTCTCTGAGCAAGGAGTAGGTCTTGTCTATTACATATTGGGTTTATGGAACGGTATCTGAGCTAATTTGAAACTCTTGTTTTATGTATCACCCCACCTCACCTTTCCCGTTAAGCAGCCATAGTGTGTTTTCTGCATGTGTGACTCTGTTCTGGTTTGTAATTCAGTTCAAGTGTAACGGTTTTTACATTCCCTCTATAAGTGACACCTTATGAGAAGTGTCCTTTTCTGTGTGACTTATTTCACTTAGAATCGTCTTACCTAAATCCACTCATCATGCTGCTACTAGCCTTATGACATTGATTTCATGGCTGAGTGATATTCCATTGTACATAAGGACCACAACTTTTTTATCCATTTTTGGCTTTCCTGGGATATTTAAGGTGGAAGGAAGTGGAGGTCCTTGTCAACAGAGCAGCCCTAAACTTTGGGGTGCTTGTGTCTTGCTGATTTTCAATTTTCCCACTTTATCCCCCCATGCGTGGAAGTGCCCTATGCTCTCTAAGCTGTGTTTTTTAGATGTTTCAGGACACACCGTACACTTCTCCAGAGTGGCTGTTGGCAATTTACATCCCGCCCATCAGTGTAGCAAGGCTCCCATTTCTCCATGGCCTGTCCTGCATTTCTGGTTTTGACACTTTTTTCAGCATGGCCCTTTGGACCGATGGGAAGCGAGACTTCTTTGTAGCGCTGAATTGCCTTTCCAGGTTGCTTGGTTGGCCAAAAAGGGCGTATGCGTTTTTTCCTGAATATATTCAGGAAAAAACGCATACGCCCTTTTTGGCCAAGGGCATCATTGTCAACGTTTTGCCGCTTTTCATGTGCTTTAAAAGCGATTCGAATCTACCTCCTGAAATCTGTTTCCTGTAATTCTGCCTAGATTTCAAATCCTCTTCTTTGCCTTCCCTCAATATATTTGTGGACGAGAGTTATCATTTATAACTCTGCAGGTTTGTGAATTGCAGTGCCCTGAAGCTCCATTTTACAAGTCGCTTTTTTGGGAGCCGGCCGCAAAAGCGCAGGATGGCTTCAGGCCCTGTTCTGGTTCTGGGGGGCAGGCTGAGCCTGTGGTTAATTCTTCTTCCTGATGGGAAAATAGAGTGACCTGTGCCTGTCCCAACACCAAGAGCTAGTCTCTCATTGGTTCCCCGTCTTCCCGTTCATCCTCAGGACAAATTGCAACCTGTACGGAACAGGAGGTTAAAGGTGCTGATGCTCCAAGTAGGGAGATTGCTAGTAAAGTGGCTGGAATGGCGAACCCGAGCACAAGGAGATGAGAAATGAGGTGCGTTTTAGAAACCTTTCCCCATCACACGGTGTACCATCTTCTGGGTTTCTCATGCATGTTTTCGATGTAGGAAGATGCCCTTGAACCTGGAGATTTGGGACCCATGCGATGGGTAGCACGCAGTATTACTTTAAAGGGTCTGCGTTTGCTCACCCAACCTCACCAAACCTCTCAGCCCCAAGAGTGTCCACCCTTATGTCTCATCCAGCTGTGGGTCTAGATATGGTCAATCCAGGTTGCATCACAGCCCCTGAACGAATTGTGTAAGAATTTCTCTCTCTTTCCCTGTCTTTGTTTCATGGGTTTTTAAAAGTAATTTATTTTTATAATGGGGTTTAGCTGCTTTTCACGGCTGTGTTTATGCCGCTTTACACCCACTTGACACACTAACAGAGAGATATCAATACATAGGTTTTAAGAATATTACTAGTCAGATATATTCTTGTGCGGTGAATCGGGCGTGTTGAGTCCAGTTCTCTGAGCAAGGAGTAGGTCTTGTCTATTACATATTGGGTTTATGGAACGGTATCTGAGCTAATTTGAA
Organism: Balaenoptera physalus; assembly: GCF_965194825.1. Classification (NCBI taxonomy): domain Eukaryota; kingdom Metazoa; phylum Chordata; class Mammalia; order Artiodactyla; family Balaenopteridae; genus Balaenoptera; species Balaenoptera physalus. The sequence goes on from NW_028126386.1 coordinate 377,468, forward strand.
ACTCTTGTTTTATGTATCACCCCACCTCACCTTTCCCGTTAAGCAGCCATAGTGTGTTTTCTGCATGTGTGACTCTGTTCTGGTTTGTAATTCAGTTCAAGTGTAACGGTTTTTACATTCCCTCTATAAGTGACACCTTATGAGAAGTGTCCTTTTCTGTGTGACTTATTTCACTTAGAATCGTCTTACCTAAATCCACTCATCATGCTGCTACTAGCCTTATGACATTGATTTCATGGCTGAGTGATATTCCATTGTACATAAGGACCACAACTTTTTTATCCATTTTTCGCTTTCCTGGGATATTTAAGGTGGAAGGAAGTGGAGGTCCTTGTCAACAGAGCAGCCCTAAACTTTGGGGTGCTTGTGTCTTGCTGATTTTCAATTTTCCCACTTTATCCCCCCATGCGTGGAATTGCCCTATGCTCTCTAAGCTGTGTTTTTTCGATGTTTCAGGACACACCGTACACTTCTCCAGAGTGGCTGTTGGCAATTTACATCCCGCCCATCAGTGTAGCAAGGCTCCCATTTCTCCATGGCCTGTCCTGCATTTCTGGTTTTGACACTTTTTTCAGCATGGCCCTTTTGACCGATGGGAAGCGAGACTTCTTTGTAGCGCTGATTTGCCTTTCCAGGTTGCTTGGTTGGCCAAAAAGGGCGTATGCGTTTTTTCCTGAATATATTCAGGAAAAAACGCATACGCCCTTTTTGGCCAAGGGCATCATTGTCAACCTTTTGCCGCTTTTCATGTGCTTCAAAGGCGATTCGAATCTACCTCCTGAAATCTGTTTCCTGCAATTCTGCCTTGATTTCAAATCTTCCTCTTTGCCTTCCCTCAATATATTTGTGGACGAGAGTTATCATTTATAACTCTGCAGGTTTGTGAATTGCAGTGCCCTGAAGCTCCATTTTACAAGTCGCTTTTTTGGGAGCTGGCCGCAAAAGCGCAGGATGGCTTCAGGCCCTGTTCTGGTTCCGGGGGGCAGGCTGAGCCTGTGGTTAATTCTTCTTCCTGATGGGCAAATAGAGTGACCTGTGCCTGTCCCAACACCAAGAGCTAGTCTCTCATTGGTTCCCCGTCTTCCCGTTCATCCTCAGGACAAATTGCAACCTGTACGGAACAGGAGGTTAAAGGTGCTGATGCTCCAAGTAGGGAGATTGCTAGTAAAGTGGCTGGAATGGCGAACCCGAGCACAAGGAGATGAGAAATGAGGTGCGTTTTAGAAACCTTTCCCCATCACACGGTGTACCATCTTCTGGGTTTCTCATGCATGTTTTCGATGTAGGAAGATGCCCTTGAACCTGGAGATTTGGGACCCATGCGATGGGTAGCACGCAGTATTACTTTAAAGGGTCTGCGTTTGCTCACCCAACCTCACCAAACCTCTCAGCCCCAAGAGTGTCCACCCTTATGTCTCATCCAGCTGTGGGTCTAGATATGGTCAATCCAGGTTGCATCACAGCCCCGGAACGAATTGTGTAAGAATTTCTCTCTCTTTCCCTGTCTTTGTTTCATGGGTTTTTAAAAGTAATTTATTTTTATAATGGGGTTTAGCTGCTTTTCACGGCTGTGTTTATGCCGCTTTACATCCACTTGACACACTAACAGAGAGATATCAATACATAGGTTTTAAGATTATTACTAGTCAGATATATTCTTGTGCGGTGAATCGGGCGTGTTGAGTCCAGTTCTCTGAGCAAGGAGTAGGTCTTGTCTATTCCATATTGGGTTTATGGAACGGTATCTGAGCTAATTTGAAACTCTTGTTTTATGTATCACCCCACCTCACCTTTCCCGTTAAGCAGCCATAGTGTGTTTTCTGCATGTGTGACTCTGTTCTGTTTTGTAATTCAGTTCAAGTGTAACGGTTTTTACATTCCCTCTATAAGTGACACCTTATGAGAAGTGTCCTTTTCTGTGTGACTTATTTCACATAGAATCGTCTTACCTAAATCCACTCATCATGCTGCTACTAGCCTTATGAAATTGATTTCATGGCTGAGTGATATTCCATTGTACATAAGGACCACAACTTTTTTATCCATTTTTCGCTTTCCTGGGATATTTAAGGTGGAAGGAAATGGAGGTCCTTGTCAACAGAGCAGCCCTAAACTTTGGGGTGCTTGTGTCTTGCTGATTTTCAATTTTCCCACTTTATCCCCCCATGCGTGGAAGTGCCCTATGCTCTATAAGCTGTGTTTTTTAGATGTTTCAGGACACACCGTACACTTCTCCAGAGTGGCTGTTGGCAATTTACATCCCACCCATCAGTGTAGCAAGGCTCCCATTTCTCCATGGCCTGTCCTGCATTTCTGGTTTTGACACTTTTTTCAGCATGGCCCTTTTGACCGATGGGAAGCGAGACTTCTTTGTAGCGCTGATTTGCCTTTCCAGGTTGCTTGGTTGGCCAAAAAGGGCGTATGCGTTTTTTCCTGAATATATTCAGGAAAAAACGCATACGCCCTTTTTGGCCAAGGGCATCATTGTCAACGTTTTGCCGCTTTTCATGTGCTTTAAAGGCGATTCGAATCTACCTCCTGAAATCTGTTTCCTGCAATTCTGCCTTGATTTCAAATCTTCTTCTTTGCCTTCCCTCAATATATTTGTGGACGAGAGTTATCATTTATAACTCTGCAGGTTTGTGAATTGCAGTGCCCTGAAGCTCCATTTTACAAGTCGCTTTTTTGGGAGCTGGCCGCAAAAGCGCAGGATGGCTTCAGGCCCTGTTCTGGTTCCGGGGGGCAGGCTGAGCCTGTGGTTAATTCTTCTTCCTGATGGGCAAATAGAGTGACCTGTGCCTGTCCCAACACCAAGAGCTAGTCTCTCATTGGTTCCCCGTCTTCCCGTTCATCCTCAGGACAAATTGCAACCTGTACGGAACAGGAGGTTAAAGGTGCTGATGCTCCAAGTAGGGAGATTGCTAGTAAAGTGGCTGGAATGGCGAACCCGAGCACAAGGAGATGAGAAATGAGGTGCGTTTTAGAAACCTTTCCCCATCACACGGTGTACCATCTTCTGGGTTTCTCATGCATGTTTTCGATGTAGGAAGATGCCCTTGAACCTGGAGATTTGGGACCCATGCGATGGGTAGCACGCAGTATTACTTTAAAGGGTCTGCGTTTGCTCACCCAACCTCACCAAACCTCTCAGCCCCAAGAGTGTCCACCCTTATGTCTCATCCAGCTGTGGGTCTAGATATGGTCAATCCAGGTTGCATCACAGCCCCGGAACGAATTGTGTAAGAATTTCTCTCTCTTTCCCTGTCTTTGTTTCATGGGTTTTTAAAAGTAATTTATTTTTATAATGGGGTTTAGCTGCTTTTCACGGCTGTGTTTATGCCGCTTTACACCCACTTGACACACTAACAGAGAGATATCAATACATAGGTTTTAAGATTATTACTAGTCAGATATATTCTTGGGCGGTGAATCGGGCGTGTGGAGTCCAGTTCTCTGAGCAAGGAGTAGGTCTTGTCTATTCCATATTGGGTTTATGGAACGGTATCTGAGCTAATTTGAAACTCTTGTTTTATGTATCACCCCACCTCACCTTTCCCGTTAAGCAGCCATAGTGTGTTTTCTGCATGTGTGACTCTGTTCTGTTTTGTAATTCAGTTCAAGTGTAACGGTTTTTACATTCCCTCTATAAGTGACACCTTATGAGAAGTGTCCTTTTCTGTGTGACTTATTTCACTTAGAATCGTCTTACCTAAATCCACTCATCATGCTGCTACTAGCCTTATGACATTGATTTCATGGCTGAGTGATATTCCATTGTACATAAGGACCACAACTTTTTTATCCATTTTTCGCTTTCCTGGGATATTTAAGGTGGAAGGAAGTGGAGGTCCTTGTCAACAGAGCAGCCCTAAACTTTGGGGTGCTTGTGTCTTGCTGATTTTCAATTTTCCCACTTTATCCCCCCATGCGTGGAAGTGCCCTATGCTCTCTAAGCTGTGTTTTTTCGATGTTTCAGGACACACCGTACACTTCTCCAGAGTGGCTGTTGGCAATTTACATCCCGCCCATCAGTGTAGCAAGGCTCCCATTTCTCCATGGCCTGTCCTGCATTTCTGGTTTTGACACTTTTTTCAGCATGGCCCTTTTGACCGATGGGAAGCGAGACTTCTTTGTAGCGCTGATTTGCCTTTCCAGGTTGCTTGGTTGGCCAAAAAGGGCATCATTGTCAACGTTTTGCCGCTTTTCATGTGCTTTAAAGGCGATTCGAATCTACCTCCTGAAATCTGTTTCCTGCAATTCTGCCTTGATTTCAAATCCTCTTCTTTGCCTTCCCTCAATATATTTGTGGACGAGAGTTATCATTTATAACTCTGCAGGTTTGTGAATTGCAGTGCCCTGAAGCTCCATTTTACAAGTCGCTTTTTTGGGAGCTGGCCGCAAAAGCGCAGGATGGCTTCAGGCCCTGTTCTGGTTCCGGGGGGCAGGCTGAGCCTGTGGTTAATTCTTCTTCCTGATGGGAAAATAGAGTGACCTGTGCCTGTCCCAACACCAAGAGCTAGTCTCTCATTGGTTCCCCGTCTTCCCGTTCATCCTGGGGACAAATTGCAACCTGTACGGAACAGGAGGTTAAAGGTGCTGATGCTCCAAGTAGGGAGATTGCTAGTAAAGTGGCTGGAATGGCGAACCCGAGCACAAGGAGATGAGAAATGAGGTGCGTTTTAGAAACCTTTCCCCATCACACGGTGTACCATCTTCTGGGTTTCTCATGCATGTTTTCGATGTAGGAAGATGCCCTTGAACCTGGAGATTTGGGACCCATGCGATGGGTAGCACGCAGTATTACTTTAAAGGGTCTGCGTTTGCTCACCCAACCTCACCAAACCTCTCAGCCCCAAGAATGTCCACCCTTATGTCTCATCCAGCTGTGGGTCTAGATATGGTCAATCCAGGTTGCATCACAGCCCCTGAACGAATTGTGTAAGAATTTCTCTCTCTTTCCCTGTCTTTGTTTCATGGGTTTTTAAAAGTAATTTATTTTTATAATGGGGTTTAGCTGCTTTTCACGGCTGTGTTTATGCCGCTTTACACCCACTTGACACACTAACAGAGAGATATCAATACATAGGTTTTAAGATTATTACTAGTCAGATATATTCTTGTGCGGTGAATCGGGCGTGTTGAGTCCAGTTCTCTGAGCAAGGAGTAGGTCTTGTCTATTACATATTGGGTTTATGGAACGGTATCTGAGCTAATTTGAAACTCTTGTTTTATGTATCACCCCACCTCACCTTTCCCGTTAAGCAGCCATAGTGTGTTTTCTGCATGTGTGACTCTGTTCTGTTTTGTAATTCAGTTCAAGTGTAACGGTTTTTACATTCCCTCTATAAGTGACACCTTATGAGAAGTGTCCTTTTCTGTGTGACTTATTTCACTTAGAATCGTCTTACCTAAATCCACTCATCATGCTGCTACTAGCCTTATGACATTGATTTCATGGCTGAGTGATATTCCATTGTACATAAGGACCACAACTTTTTTATCCATTTTTGGCTTTCCTGGGATATTTAAGGTGGAAGGAAGTGGAGGTCCTTGTCAACAGAGCAGCCCTAAACTTTGGGGTGCTTGTGTCTTGCTGATTTTCAATTTTCCCACTTTATCCCCCCATGCGTGGAAGTGCCCTATGCTCTCTAAGCTGTGTTTTTTAGATGTTTCAGGACACACCGTACACTTCTCCAGAGTGGCTGTTGGCAATTTACATCCCGCCCATCAGTGTAGCAAGGCTCCCATTTCTCCATGGCCTGTCCTGCATTTCTGGTTTTGACACTTTTTTCAGCATGGCCCTTTTGACCGATGGGAAGCGAGACTTCTTTGTAGCGCTGATTTGCCTTTCCACGTTGCTTGGTTGGCCAAAAAGAGCGTATGCGTTTTTTCCTGAATATATTCAGGAAAAAACGCATACGCTCTTTTTGGCCAAGGGCATCATTGTCAACGTTTTGCCGCTTTTCATGTGATTTAAAGGCCATTCGTATCTACCTCCTGAAATCTGTTTCCTGCAATTCTGCCTTGATTTCAAATCCTCTTCTTTGCCTTCCCTCAATATATTTGTGGACGAGAGTTATCATTTATAACTCTGCAGGTTTGTGAATTGCAGTGCCCTGAAGCTCCATTTTACAAGTCGCTTTTTTGGGAGCCGGCCGCAAAAGCGCAGGATGGCTTCAGGCCCTGTTCTGGTTCCGGGGGGCAGGCTGAGCCTGTGGTTAATTCTTCTTCCTGATGGGAAAATAGAGTGACCTGTGCCTGTCCCAACACCAAGAGCTAGTCTCTCATTGGTTCCCCGTCTTCCCGTTCATCCTCAGGACAAATTGCAACCTGTACAGAACAGGAGGTTAAAGGTGCTGATGCTCCAAGTAGGGAGATTGCTAGTAAAGTGGCTGGAATGGCGAACCCGAGCACAAGGAGATGAGAAATGAGGTGCGTTTTAGAAACCTTTCCCCATCACACGGTGTACCATCTTCTGGGTTTCTCATGCATGTTTTCGATGTAGGAAGATGCCCTTGAACCTGGAGATTTGGGACCCATGCGATGGGTAGCACGCAGTATTACTTTAAAGGGTCTGCGTTTGCTCACCCAACCTCACCAAACCTCTCAGCCCCAAGAGTGTCCACCCTTATGTCTCATCCAGCTGTGGGTCTAGATATGGTCAATCCAGGTTGCATCACAGCCCCTGAACGAATTGTGTAAGAATTTCTCTCTCTTTCCCTGTCTTTGTTTCATGGGTTTTTAAAAGTAATTTATTTTTATAATGGGGTTTAGCTGCTTTTCACGGCTGTGTTTATGCCGCTTTACACCCACTTGACACACTAACAGAGAGATATCAATACATAGGTTTTAAGATTATTACTAGTCAGATATATTCTTGTGCGGTGAATCGGGCGTGTTGAGTCCAGTTCTCTGAGCAAGGAGTAGGTCTTGTCTATTACATATTGGGTTTATGGAACGGTATCTGAGCTAATTTGAAACTCTTGTTTTATGTATCACCCCACCTCACCTTTCCCGTTAAGCAGCCATAGTGTGTTTTCTGCATGTGTGACTCTGTTCTGGTTTGTAATTCAGTTCAAGTGTAACGGTTTTTACATTCCCTCTATAAGTGACACCTTATGAGAAGTGTCCTTTTCTGTGTGACTTATTTCACTTAGAATCGTCTTACCTAAATCCACTCATCATGCTGCTACTAGCCTTATGACATTGATTTCATGGCTGAGTGATATTCCATTGTACATAAGGACCACAAATTTTTATCCATTTTTCGCTTTCCTGGGATATTTAAGGTGGAAGGAAGTGGAGGTCCTTGTCAACAGAGCAGCCCTAAACTTTGGGGTGCTTGTGTCTTGCTGATTTTCAATTTTCCCACTTTATCCCCCCATGCGTGGAAGTGCCCTATGCTCTCTAAGCTGTGTTTTTTCGATGTTTCAGGACACACCGTACACTTCTCCAGAGTGGCTGTTGGCAATTTACATCCCGCCCATCAGTGTAGCAAGGCTCCCATTTCTCCATGGCCTGTCCTGCATTTCTGGTTTTGACACTTTTTTCAGCATGGCCCTTTTGACCGATGGGAAGCGAGACTTCTTTGTAGCGCTGATTTGCCTTTCCAGGTTGCTTGGTTGGCCAAAAAGGGCATCATTGTCAACGTTTTGCCGCTTTTCATGTGCTTTAAAGGCGATTCGAATCTACCTCCTGAAATCTGTTTCCTGCAATTCTGCCTTGATTTCAAATCCTCTTCTTTGCCTTCCCTCAATATATTTGTGGACGAGAGTTATCATTTATAACTCTGCAGGTTTGTGAATTGCAGTGCCCTGAAGCTCCATTTTACAAGTCGCTTTTTTGGGAGCTGGCCGCAAAAGCGCAGGATGGCTTCAGGCCCTGTTCTGGTTCCGGGGGGCAGGCTGAGCCTGTGGTTAATTCTTCTTCCTGATGGGAAAATAGAGTGACCTGTGCCTGTCCCAACACCAAGAGCTAGTCTCTCATTGGTTCCCTGTCTTCCCGTTCACCTGGGGACAAATTGCAACCTGTACGGAACAGGAGGTTAAAGGTGCTGATGCTCCAAGTAGGGAGATTGCTAGTAAAGTGGCTGGAATGGCGAACCCGAGCACAAGGAGATGAGAAATGAGGTGCGTTTTAGAAACCTTTCCCCATCACACGGTGTACCATCTTCTGGGTTTCTCATGCATGTTTTCGATGTAGGAAGATGCCCTTGAACCTGGAGATTTGGGACCCATGCGATGGGTAGCACGCAGTATTACTTTAAAGGGTCTGCGTTTGCTCACCCAACCTCACCAAACCTCTCAGCCCCAAGAATGTCCACCCTTATGTCTCATCCAGCTGTGGGTCTAGATATGGTCAATCCAGGTTGCATCACAGCCCCTGAACGAATTGTGTAAGAATTTCTCTCTCTTTCCCTGTCTTTGTTTCATGGGTTTTTAAAAGTAATTTATTTTTATAATGGGGTTTAGCTGCTTTTCACGGCTGTGTTTATGCCGCTTTACACCCACTTGACACACTAACAGAGAGATATCAATACATAGGTTTTAAGATTATTACTAGTCAGATATATTCTTGTGCGGTGAATCGGGCGTGTTGAGTCCAGTTCTCTGAGCAAGGAGTAGGTCTTGTCTATTACATATTGGGTTTATGGAACGGTATCTGAGCTAATTTGAAACTCTTGTTTTATGTATCACCCCACCTCACCTTTCCCGTTAAGCAGCCATAGTGTGTTTTCTGCATGTGTGACTCTGTTCTGTTTTGTAATTCAGTTCAAGTGTAACGGTTTTTACATTCCCTCTATAAGTGACACCTTATGAGAAGTGTCCTTTTCTGTGTGACTTATTTCACTTAGAATCGTCTTACCTAAATCCACTCATCATGCTGCTACTAGCCTTATGACATTGATTTCATGGCTGAGTGATATTCCATTGTACATAAGGACCACAAATTTTTTATCCATTTTTGGCTTTTCTGGGATATTTAAGGTGGAAGGAAGTGGAGGTCCTTGTCAACAGAGCAGCCCTAAACTTTGGGGTGCTTGTGTCTTGCTGATTTTCAATTTTCCCACTTTATCCCCCCATGCGTGGAAGTGCCCTATGCTCTCTAAGCTGTGTTTTTTAGATGTTTCAGGACACACCGTACACTTCTCCAGAGTGGCTGTTGGCAATTTACATCCCGCCCATCAGTGTAGCAAGGCTCCCATTTCTCCATGGCCTGTCCTGCATTTCTGGTTTTGACACTTTTTTCAGCATGGCCCTTTTGACCGATGGGAAGCGAGACTTCTTTGTAGCGCTGATTTGCCTTTCCACGTTGCTTGGTTGGCCAAAAAGAGCGTATGCGTTTTTTCCTGAATATATTCAGGAAAAAACGCATACGCTCTTTTTGGCCAAGGGCATCATTGTCAACGTTTTGCCGCTTTTCATGTGATTTAAAGGCCATTCGTATCTACCTCCTGAAATCTGTTTCCTGCAATTCTGCCTTGATTTCAAATCCTCTTCTTTGCCTTCCCTCAATATATTTGTGGACGAGAGTTATCATTTATAACTCTGCAGGTTTGTGAATTGCAGTGCCCTGAAGCTCCATTTTACAAGTCGCTTTTTTGGGAGCCGGCCGCAAAAGCGCAGGATGGCTTCAGGCCCTGTTCTGGTTCCGGGGGGCAGGCTGAGCCTGTGGTTAATTCTTCTTCCTGATGGGCAAATAGAGTGACCTGTGCCTGTCCCAACACCAAGAGCTAGTCTCTCATTGGTTCCCCGTCTTCCCGTTCATCCTCAGGACAAATTGCAACCTGTACGGAACAGGAGGTTAAAGGTGCTGATGCTCCAAGTAGGGAGATTGCTAGTAAAGTGGCTGGAATGGCGAACCCGAGCACAAGGAGATGAGAAATGAGGTGCGTTTTAGAAACCTTTCCCCATCACACGGTGTACCATCTTCTGGGTTTCTCATGCATGTTTTCGATGTAGGAAGATGCCCTTGAACCTGGAGATTTGGGACCCATGCGATGGGTAGCACGCAGTATTACTTTAAAGGGTCTGCGTTTGCTCACCCAACCTCACCAAACCTCTCAGCCCCAAGAATGTCCACCCTTATGTCTCATCCAGCTGTGGGTCTAGATATGGTCAATCCAGGTTGCATCACAGCCCCTGAACGAATTGTGTAAGAATTTCTCTCTCTTTCCCTGTCTTTGTTTCATGGGTTTTTAAAAGTAATTTATTTTTATAATGGGGTTTAGCTGCTTTTCACGGCTGTGTTTATGCCGCTTTACACCCACTTGACACACTAACAGAGAGATATCAATACATAGGTTTTAAGATTATTACTAGTCAGATATATTCTTGTGCGGTGAATCGGGCGTGTTGAGTCCAGTTCTCTGAGCAAGGAGTAGGTCTTGTCTATTACATATTGGGTTTATGGAACGGTATCTGAGCTAATTTGAAACTCTTGTTTTATGTATCACCCCACCTCACCTTTCCCGTTAAGCAGCCATAGTGTGTTTTCTGCATGTGTGACTCTGTTCTGTTTTGTAATTCAGTTCAAGTGTAACGGTTTTTACATTCCCTCTATAAGTGACACCTTATGAGAAGTGTCCTTTTCTGTGTGACTTATTTCACTTAGAATCGTCTTACCTAAATCCACTCATCATGCTGCTACTAGCCTTATGACATTGATTTCATGGCTGAGTGATATTCCATTGTACATAAGGACCACAACTTTTTTATCCATTTTTGGCTTTCCTGGGATATTTAAGGTGGAAGGAAGTGGAGGTCCTTGTCAACAGAGCAGCCCTAAACTTTGGGGTGCTTGTGTCTTGCTGATTTTCAATTTTCCCACTTTATCCCCCCATGCGTGGAAGTGCCCTATGCTCTCTAAGCTGTGTTTTTTAGATGTTTCAGGACACACCGTACACTTCTCCAGAGTGGCTGTTGGCAATTTACATCCCGCCCATCAGTGTAGCAAGGCTCCCATTTCTCCATGGCCTGTCCTGCATTTCTGGTTTTGACACTTTTTTCAGCATGGCCCTTTTGACCGATGGGAAGCGAGACTTCTTTGTAGCGCTGATTTGCCTTTCCACGTTGCTTGGTTGGCCAAAAAGAGCGTATGCGTTTTTTCCTGAATATATTCAGGAAAAAACGCATACGCTCTTTTTGGCCAAGGGCATCATTGTCAACGTTTTGCCGCTTTTCATGTGATTTAAAGGCCATTCGTATCTACCTCCTGAAATCTGTTTCCTGCAATTCTGCCTTGATTTCAAATCCTCTTCTTTGCCTTCCCTCAATATATTTGTGGACGAGAGTTATCATTTATAACTCTGCAGGTTTGTGAATTGCAGTGCCCTGAAGCTCCATTTTACAAGTCGCTTTTTTGGGAGCCGGCCGCAAAAGCGCAGGATGGCTTCAGGCCCTGTTCTGGTTCCGGGGGGCAGGCTGAGCCTGTGGTTAATTCTTCTTCCTGATGGGAAAATAGAGTGACCTGTGCCTGTCCCAACACCAAGAGCTAGTCTCTCATTGGTTCCCCGTCTTCCCGTTCATCCTCAGGACAAATTGCAACCTGTACAGAACAGGAGGTTAAAGGTGCTGATGCTCCAAGTAGGGAGATTGCTAGTAAAGTGGCTGGAATGGCGAACCCGAGCACAAGGAGATGAGAAAATGAGGTGCGTTTTAGAAACCTTTCCCCATCACACGGTGTACCATCTTCTGGGTTTCTCATGCATGTTTTCGATGTAGGAAGATGCCCTTGAACCTGGAGATTTGGGACCCATGCGATGGGTAGCACGCAGTATTACTTTAAAGGGTCTGCGTTTGCTCACCCAACCTCACCAAACCTCTCAGCCCCAAGAGTGTCCACCCTTATGTCTCATCCAGCTGTGGGTCTAGATATGGTCAATCCAGGTTGCATCACAGCCCCTGAACGAATTGTGTAAGAATTTCTCTCTCTTTCCCTGTCTTTGTTTCATGGGTTTTTAAAAGTAATTTATTTTTATAATGGGGTTTAGCTGCTTTTCACGGCTGTGTTTATGCCGCTTTACACCCACTTGACACACTAACAGAGAGATATCAATACATAGGTTTTAAGATTATTACTAGTCAGATATATTCTTGTGCGGTGAATCGGGCGTGTTGAGTCCAGTTCTCTGAGCAAGGAGTAGGTCTTGTCTATTACATATTGGGTTTATGGAACGGTATCTGAGCTAATTTGAAACTCTTGTTTTATGTATCACCCCACCTCACCTTTCCCGTTAAGCAGCCATAGTGTGTTTTCTGCATGTGTGACTCTGTTCTGGTTTGTAATTCAGTTCAAGTGTAACGGTTTTTACATTCCCTCTATAAGTGACACCTTATGAGAAGTGTCCTTTTCTGTGTGACTTATTTCACTTAGAATCGTCTTACCTAAATCCACTCATCATGCTGCTACTAGCCTTATGACATTGATTTCATGGCTGAGTGATATTCCATTGTACATAAGGACCACAAATTTTTATCCATTTTTCGCTTTCCTGGGATATTTAAGGTGGAAGGAAGTGGAGGTCCTTGTCAACAGAGCAGCCCTAAACTTTGGGGTGCTTGTGTCTTGCTGATTTTCAATTTTCCCACTTTATCCCCCCATGCGTGGAAGTGCCCTATGCTCTCTAAGCTGTGTTTTTTCGATGTTTCAGGACACACCGTACACTTCTCCAGAGTGGCTGTTGGCAATTTACATCCCGCCCATCAGTGTAGCAAGGCTCCCATTTCTCCATGGCCTGTCCTGCATTTCTGGTTTTGACACTTTTTTCAGCATGGCCCTTTTGACCGATGGGAAGCGAGACTTCTTTGTAGCGCTGATTTGCCTTTCCAGGTTGCTTGGTTGGCCAAAAAGGGCATCATTGTCAACGTTTTGCCGCTTTTCATGTGCTTTAAAGGCGATTCGAATCTACCTCCTGAAATCTGTTTCCTGCAATTCTGCCTTGATTTCAAATCCTCTTCTTTGCCTTCCCTCAATATATTTGTGGACGAGAGTTATCATTTATAACTCTGCAGGTTTGTGAATTGCAGTGCCCTGAAGCTCCATTTTACAAGTCGCTTTTTTGGGAGCTGGCCGCAAAAGCGCAGGATGGCTTCAGGCCCTGTTCTGGTTCCGGGGGGCAGGCTGAGCCTGTGGTTAATTCTTCTTCCTGATGGGAAAATAGAGTGACCTGTGCCTGTCCCAACACCAAGAGCTAGTCTCTCATTGGTTCCCTGTCTTCCCGTTCACCTGGGGACAAATTGCAACCTGTACGGAACAGGAGGTTAAAGGTGCTGATGCTCCAAGTAGGGAGATTGCTAGTAAAGTGGCTGGAATGGCGAACCCGAGCACAAGGAGATGAGAAATGAGGTGCGTTTTAGAAACCTTTCCCCATCACACGGTGTACCATCTTCTGGGTTTCTCATGCATGTTTTCGATGTAGGAAGATGCCCTTGAACCTGGAGATTTGGGACCCATGCGATGGGTAGCACGCAGTATTACTTTAAAGGGTCTGCGTTTGCTCACCCAACCTCACCAAACCTCTCAGCCCCAAGAATGTCCACCCTTATGTCTCATCCAGCTGTGGGTCTAGATATGGTCAATCCAGGTTGCATCACAGCCCCTGAACGAATTGTGTAAGAATTTCTCTCTCTTTCCCTGTCTTTGTTTCATGGGTTTTTAAAAGTAATTTATTTTTATAATGGGGTTTAGCTGCTTTTCACGGCTGTGTTTATGCCGCTTTACACCCACTTGACACACTAACAGAGAGATATCAATACATAGGTTTTAAGATTATTACTAGTCAGATATATTCTTGTGCGGTGAATCGGGCGTGTTGAGTCCAGTTCTCTGAGCAAGGAGTAGGTCTTGTCTATTACATATTGGGTTTATGGAACGGTATCTGAGCTAATTTGAAACTCTTGTTTTATGTATCACCCCACCTCACCTTTCCCGTTAAGCAGCCATAGTGTGTTTTCTGCATGTGTGACTCTGTTCTGTTTTGTAATTCAGTTCAAGTGTAACGGTTTTTACATTCCCTCTATAAGTGACACCTTATGAGAAGTGTCCTTTTCTGTGTGACTTATTTCACTTAGAATCGTCTTACCTAAATCCACTCATCATGCTGCTACTAGCCTTATGACATTGATTTCATGGCTGAGTGATATTCCATTGTACATAAGGACCACAACTTTTTTATCCATTTTTGGCTTTTCTGGGATATTTAAGGTGGAAGGAAGTGGAGGTCCTTGTCAACAGAGCAGCCCTAAACTTTGGGGTGCTTGTGTCTTGCTGATTTTCAATTTTCCCACTTTATCCCCCCATGCGTGGAAGTGCCCTATGCTCTCTAAGCTGTGTTTTTTAGATGTTTCAGGACACACCGTACACTTCTCCAGAGTGGCTGTTGGCAATTTACATCCCGCCCATCAGTGTAGCAAGGCTCCCATTTCTCCATGGCCTGTCCTGCATTTCTGGTTTTGACACTTTTTTCAGCATGGCCCTTTTGACCGATGGGAAGCGAGACTTCTTTGTAGCGCTGATTTGCCTTTCCAGGTTGCTTGGTTGGCCAAAAAGAGCGTATGCGTTTTTTCCTGAATATATTCAGGAAAAAACGCATACGCTCTTTTTGGCCAAGGGCATCATTGTCAACGTTTTGCCGCTTTTCATGTGATTTAAAGGCCATTCGTATCTACCTCCTGAAATCTGTTTCCTGCAATTCTGCCTTGATTTCAAATCCTCTTCTTTGCCTTCCCTCAATATATTTGTGGACGAGAGTTATCATTTATAACTCTGCAGGTTTGTGAATTGCAGTGCCCTGAAGCTCCATTTTACAAGTCGCTTTTTTGGGAGCCGGCCGCAAAAGCGCAGGATGGCTTCAGGCCCTGTTCTGGTTCCGGGGGGCAGGCTGAGCCTGTGGTTAATTCTTCTTCCTGATGGGCAAATAGAGTGACCTGTGCCTGTCCCAACACCAAGAGCTAGTCTCTCATTGGTTCCCCGTCTTCCCGTTCATCCTCAGGACAAATTGCAACCTGTACGGAACAGGAGGTTAAAGGTGCTGATGCTCCAAGTAGGGAGATTGCTAGTAAAGTGGCTGGAATGGCGAACCCGAGCACAAGGAGATGAGAAATGAGGTGCGTTTTAGAAACCTTTCCCCATCACACGGTGTACCATCTTCTGGGTTTCTCATGCATGTTTTCGATGTAGGAAGATGCTCTTGAACCTGGAGATTTGGGACCCATGCGATGGGTAGCACGCAGTATTACTTTAAAGGGTCTGCGTTTGCTCACCCAACCTCACAAAACCTCTAAGCCCCAAGAGTGTCCACCCTTATGTCTCATCCAGCTGTGGGTCTAGATATGGTCAATCCAGGTTGCATCACAGCCCCTGAACGAATTGTGTAAGAATTTCTCTCTCTTTCCCTGTCTTTGTTTCATGGGTTTTTAAAAGTAATTTATTTTTATAATGGGGTTTAGCTGCTTTTCACGGCTGTGTTTATGCCGCTTTACACCCACTTGACACACTAACAGAGAGATATCAATACATAGGTTTTAAGATTATTTCTAGTCAGATATATTCTTGTGCGGTGAATCGGGCGTGTTGAGTCCAGTTCTCTGAGCAAGGAGTAGGTCTTGTCTATTACATATTGGGTTTATGGAACGGTATCTGAGCTAATTTGAAACTCTTGTTTTATGTATCACCCCACCTCACCTTTCCCGTTAAGCAGCCATAGTGTGTTTTCTGCATGTGTGACTCTGTTCTGTTTTGTAATTCATTTCAAGTGTAACGGTTTTTACATTCCCTCTATAAGTGACACCTTATGAGAAGTGTCCTTTTCTGTGTGACTTATTTCACTTAGAATCGTCTTACCTAAATCCACTCATCATGCTGCTACTAGCCTTATGATATTGATTTCATGGCTGAGTGATATTCCATTGTACATAAGGACCACAACTTTTTTATCCATTTTTCGCTTTCCTGGGATATTTAAGGTGGAAGGAAGTGGAGGTCCTTGTCAACAGAGCAGCCCTAAACTTTGGGGTGCTTGTGTCTTGCTGATTTTCAATTTTCCCACTTTATCCCCCCATGCGTGGAAGTGACCTATGCTCTCTAAGCTGTGTTTTTTAGATGTTTCAGGACACACAGTACACTTCTCCAGAGTGGCTGTTGGCAATTTACATCCCGCCCATCAGTGTAGCAAGGCTCCCATTTCTCCATGGCCTGTCCTGCATTTCTGGTTTTGACACTTTTTTCAGCATGGCCCTTTTGACCGATGGGAAGCGAGACTTCTTTGTAGCGCTGATTTGCCTTTCCAGGTTGCTTGGTTGGCCAAAAAGGGCGTATGCGTTTTTTCCTGAATATATTCAGGAAAAAACGCATACGCCCTTTTTGGCCAAGGGCATCATTGTCAACCTTTTGCTGCTTTTCATGTGCTTTAAAGGCGATTCGAATCTACCTCCTGAAATCTGTTTCCTGCAATTCTGCCTTGATTTCAAATCCTCTTCTTTGCCTTCCCTCAATATATTTGTGGACGAGAGTTATCATTTATAACTCTGCAGGTTTGTGAATTGCAGTGCCCTGAAGCTCCATTTTACAAGTCGCTTTTTTGGGAGCTGGCCGCAAAAGCGCAGGATGGCTTCAGGCCCTGTTCTGGTTCCGGGGGGCAGGCTGAGCCTGTGGTTAATTCTTCTTCCTGATGGGAAAATAGAGTGACCTGTGCCTGTCCCAACACCAAGAGCTAGTCTCTCATTGGTTCCCTGTCTTCCCGTTCATCCTGGGGACAAATTGCAACCTGTACGGAACAGGAGGTTAAAGGTGCTGATGCTCCAAGTAGGGAGATTGCTAGTAAAGTGGCTGGAATGGCGAACCCGAGCACAAGGAGATGAGAAATGAAGTGCGTTTTAGAAACCTTTCCCCATCACACGGTGTACCATCTTCTGGGTTTCTCATGCATGTTTTCGATGTAGGAAGATGCCCTTGAACCTGGAGATTTGGGACCCATGCGATGGGTAGCACGCAGTATTACTTTAAAGGGTCTGCGTTTGCTCACACAACCTCACCAAACCTCTCAGCCCCAAGAATGTCCACCCTTATGTCTCATCCAGCTGTGGGTCTAGATATGGTCAATCCAGGTTGCATCACAGCCCCTGAACGAATTGTGTAAGAATTTCTCTCTCTTTCCCTGTCTTTGTTTCATGGGTTTTTAAAAGTAATTTATTTTTATAATGGGGTTTAGCTGCTTTTCACGGCTGTGTTTATGCCGCTTTACACCCACTTGACACACTAACAGAGAGATATCAATACATAGGTTTTAAGATTATTACTAGTCAGATATATTCTTGTGCGGTGAATCGGGCGTGTTGAGTCCAGTTCTCTGAGCAAGGAGTAGGTCTTGTCTATTACATATTGGGTTTATGGAACGGTATCTGAGCTAATTTGAAACTCTTGTTTTATGTATCACCCCACCTCACCTTTCCCGTTAAGCAGCCATAGTGTGTTTTCTGCATGTGTGACTCTGTTCTGTTTTGTAATTCAGTTCAAGTGTAACGGTTTTTACATTCCCTCTATAAGTGACACCTTATGAGAAGTGTCCTTTTCTGTGTGACTTATTTCACTTAGAATCGTCTTACCTAAATCCACTCATCATGCTGCTACTAGCCTTATGACATTGATTTCATGGCTGAGTGATATTCCATTGTACATAAGGACCACAACTTTTTTATCCATTTTTGGCTTTTCTGGGATATTTAAGGTGGAAGGAAGTGGAGGTCCTTGTCAACAGAGCAGCCCTAAACTTTGGGGTGCTTGTGTCTTGCTGATTTTCAATTTTCCCACTTTATCCCCCCATGCGTGGAAGTGCCCTATGCTCTCTAAGCTGTGTTTTTTAGATGTTTCAGGACACACCGTACACTTCTCCAGAGTGGCTGTTGGCAATTTACATCCCGCCCATCAGTGTAGCAAGGCTCCCATTTCTCCATGGCCTGTCCTGCATTTCTGGTTTTGACACTTTTTTCAGCATGGCCCTTTTGACCGATGGGAAGCGAGACTTCTTTGTAGCGCTGATTTGCCTTTCCACGTTGCTTGGTTGGCCAAAAAGAGCGTATGCGTTTTTTCCTGAATATATTCAGGAAAAAACGCATACGCTCTTTTTGGCCAAGGGCATCATTGTCAACGTTTTGCCGCTTTTCATGTGATTTAAAGGCCATTCGTATCTACCTCCTGAAATCTGTTTCCTGCAATTCTGCCTTGATTTCAAATCCTCTTCTTTGCCTTCCCTCAATATATTTGTGGACGAGAGTTATCATTTATAACTCTGCAGGTTTGTGAATTGCAGTGCCCTGAAGCTCCATTTTACAAGTCGCTTTTTTGGGAGCCGGCCGCAAAAGCGCAGGATGGCTTCAGGCCCTGTTTTGGTTCCGGGGGGCAGGCTGAGCCTGTGGTTAATTCTTCTTCCTGATGGGAAAATAGAGTGACCTGTGCCTGTCCCAACACCAAGAGCTAGTCTCTCATTGGTTCCCCGTCTTCCCGTTCATCCTCAGGACAAATTGCAACCTGTACAAAACAGGAGGTTAAAGGTGCTGATGCTCCAAGTAGGGAGATTGCTAGTAAAGTGGCTGGAATGGCGAACCCGAGCACAAGGAGATGAGAAATGAGGTGCGTTTTAGAAACCTTTCCCCATCACACGGTGTACCATCTTCTGGGTTTCTCATGCATGTTTTCGATGTAGGAAGATGCCCTTGAACCTGGAGATTTGGGACCCATGCGATGGGTAGCACGCAGTATTACTTTAAAGGGTCTGCGTTTGCTCACCCAACCTCACAAAACCTCTAAGCCCCAAGAGTGTCCACCCTTATGTCTCATCCAGCTGTGGGTCTAGATATGGTCAATCCAGGTTGCATCACAGCCCCTGAACGAATTGTGTAAGAATTTCTCTCTCTTTCCCTGTCTTTGTTTCATGGGTTTTTAAAAGTAATTTATTTTTATAATGGGGTTTAGCTGCTTTTCACGGCTGTGTTTATGCCGCTTTACACCCACTTGACACACTAACAGAGAGATATCAATACATAGGTTTTAAGATTATTTCTAGTCAGATATATTCTTGTGCGGTGAATCGGGCGTGTTGAGTCCAGTTCTCTGAGCAAGGAGTAGGTCTTGTCTATTACATATTGGGTTTATGGAACGGTATCTGAGCTAATTTGAAACTCTTGTTTTATGTATCACCCCACCTCACCTTTCCCGTTAAGCAGCCATAGTGTGTTTTCTGCATGTGTGACTCTGTTCTGTTTTGTAATTCATTTCAAGTGTAACGGTTTTTACATTCCCTCTATAAGTGACACCTTATGAGAAGTGTCCTTTTCTGTGTGACTTATTTCACTTAGAATCGTCTTACCTAAATCCACTCATCATGCTGCTACTAGCCTTATGATATTGATTTCATGGCTGAGTGATATTCCATTGTACATAAGGACCACAACTTTTTTATCCATTTTTCGCTTTCCTGGGATATTTAAGGTGGAAGGAAGTGGAGGTCCTTGTCAACAGAGCAGCCCTAAACTTTGGGGTGCTTGTGTCTTGCTGATTTTCAATTTTCCCACTTTATCCCCCCATGCGTGGAAGTGCCCTATGCTCTCTAAGCTGTGTTTTTTAGATGTTTCAGGACACACAGTACACTTCTCCAGAGTGGCTGTTGGCAATTTACATCCCGCCCATCAGTGTAGCAAGGCTCCCATTTCTCCATGGCCTGTCCTGCATTTCTGGTTTTGACACTTTTT
This sequence comes from Balaenoptera physalus, assembly GCF_965194825.1. Classification (NCBI taxonomy): domain Eukaryota; kingdom Metazoa; phylum Chordata; class Mammalia; order Artiodactyla; family Balaenopteridae; genus Balaenoptera; species Balaenoptera physalus. The sequence continues at coordinate 397,213 of NW_028126386.1, forward strand.
TCAGCATGGCCCTTTTGACCGATGGGAAGCGAGACTTCTTTGTAGCGCTGATTTGCCTTTCCAGGTTGCTTGGTTGGCCAAAAAGGGCGTATGCGTTTTTTCCTGAATATATTCAGGAAAAAACGCATACGCCCTTTTTGGCCAAGGGCATCATTGTCAACCTTTTGCCGCTTTTCATGTGCTTTAAAGGCGATTCGAATCTACCTCCTGAAATCTGTTTCCTGCAATTCTGCCTTGATTTCAAATCTTCTTCTTTGCCTTCCCTCAATATATTTGTGGACGAGAGTTATCATTTATAACTCTGCAGGTTTGTGAATTGCAGTGCCCTGAAGCTCCATTTTACAAGTCGCTTTTTTGGGAGCCGGCCGCAAAAGCGCAGGATGGCTTCAGGCCCTGTTCTGGTTCCGGGGGGCAGGCTGAGCCTGTGGTTAATTCTTCTTCCTGATGGGCAAATAGAGTGACCTGTGCCTGTCCCAACACCAAGAGCTAGTCTCTCATTGGTTCCCCGTCTTCCCGTTCATCCTCAGGACAAATTGCAACCTGTACGGAACAGGAGGTTAAAGGTGCTGATGCTCCAAGTAGGGAGATTGCTAGTAAAGTGGCTGGAATGGCGAACCCGAGCACAAGGAGATGAGAAATGAGGTGCGTTTTAGAAACCTTTCCCCATCACACGGTGTACCATCTTCTGGGTTTCTCATGCATGTTTTCGATGTAGGAAGATGCCCTTGAACCTGGAGATTTGGGACCCATGGGATGGGTAGCACGCAGTATTACTTTAAAGGGTCTGCGTTTGCTCACCCAACCTCACCAAACCTCTCAGCCCCAAGAGTGTCCACCCTTATGTCTCATCCAGCTGTGGGTCTAGATATGGTCAATCCAGGTTGCATCACAGCCCCTGAACGAATTGTGTAAGAATTTCTCTCTCTTTCCCTGTCTTTGTTTCATGGGTTTTTAAAAGTAATTTATTTTTATAATGGGGTTTAGCTGCTTTTCACGGCTGTGTTTATGCCGCTTTACACCCACTTGACACACTAACAGAGAGATATCAATACATAGGTTTTAAGATTATTACTAGTCAGATATATTCTTGTGCGGTGAATCGGGCGTGTTGAGTCCAGTTCTCTGAGCAAGGAGTAGGTCTTGTCTATTACATATTGGGTTTATGGAACGGTATCTGAGCTAATTTGAAACTCTTGTTTTATGTATCACCCCACCTCACCTTTCCCGTTAAGCAGCCATAGTGTGTTTTCTGCATGTGTGACTCTGTTCTGGTTTGTAATTCAGTTCAAGTGTAACGGTTTTTACATTCCCTCTATAAGTGACACCTTATGAGAAGTGTCCTTTTCTGTGTGACTTATTTCACTTAGAATCGTCTTACCTAAATCCACTCATCATGCTGCTACTAGCCTTATGACATTGATTTCATGGCTGAGTGATATTCCATTGTACATAAGGACCACAAATTTTTATCCATTTTTCGCTTTCCTGGGATATTTAAGGTGGAAGGAAGTGGAGGTCCTTGTCAACAGAGCAGCCCTAAACTTTGGGGTGCTTGTGTCTTGCTGATTTTCAATTTTCCCACTTTATCCCCCCATGCGTGGAAGTGCCCTATGCTCTCTAAGCTGTGTTTTTTCGATGTTTCAGGACACACCGTACACTTCTCCAGAGTGGCTGTTGGCAATTTACATCCCGCCCATCAGTGTAGCAAGGCTCCCATTTCTCCATGGCCTGTCCTGCATTTCTGGTTTTGACACTTTTTTCAGCATGGCCCTTTTGACCGATGGGAAGCGAGACTTCTTTGTAGCGCTGATTTGCCTTTCCAGGTTGCTTGGTTGGCCAAAAAGGGCATCATTGTCAACGTTTTGCCGCTTTTCATGTGCTTTAAAGGCGATTCGAATCTACCTCCTGAAATCTGTTTCCTGCAATTCTGCCTTGATTTCAAATCCTCTTCTTTGCCTTCCCTCAATATATTTGTGGACGAGAGTTATCATTTATAACTCTGCAGGTTTGTGAATTGCAGTGCCCTGAAGCTCCATTTTACAAGTCGCTTTTTTGGGAGCTGGCCGCAAAAGCGCAGGATGGCTTCAGGCCCTGTTCTGGTTCCGGGGGGCAGGCTGAGCCTGTGGTTAATTCTTCTTCCTGATGGGCAAATAGAGTGACCTGTGCCTGTCCCAACACCAAGAGCTAGTCTCTCATTGGTTCCCCGTCTTCCCGTTCATCCTCAGGACAAATTGCAACCTGTACGGAACAGGAGGTTAAAGGTGCTGATGCTCCAAGTAGGGAGATTGCTAGTAAAGTGGCTGGAATGGCGAACCCGAGCACAAGGAGATGAGAAATGAGGTGCGTTTTAGAAACCTTGCCCCATCACACGGTGTACCATCTTCTGGGTTTCTCATGCATGTTTTCGATGTAGGAAGATGCCCTTGAACCTGGAGATTTGGGACCCATGCGATGGGTAGCACGCAGTATTACTTTAAAGGGTCTGCGTTTGCTCACCCAACCTCACCAAACCTCTCAGCCCCAAGAGTGTCCACCCTTATGTCTCATCCAGCTGTGGGTCTAGATATGGTCAATCCAGGTTGCATCACAGCCCCGGAACGAATTGTGTAAGAATTTCTCTGTCTTTCCCTGTCTTTGTTTCATGGGTTTTTAAAAGTAATTTATTTTTATAATGGGGTTTAGCTGCTTTTCACGGCTGTGTTTATGCCGCTTTACACCCACTTGACACACTAACAGAGAGATATCAATACATAGGTTTTAAGATTATTACTAGTCAGATATATTCTTGTGCGGTGAATCGGGCGTGTTGAGTCCAGTTCTCTGAGCAAGGAGTAGGTCTTGTCTATTCCATATTGGGTTTATGGAACGGTATCTGAGCTAATTTGAAACTCTTGTTTTATGTATCACCCCACCTCACCTTTCCCGTTAAGCAGCCATAGTGTGTTTTCTGCATGTGTGACTCTGTTCTGTTTTGTAATTCAGTTCAAGTGTAACGGTTTTTACATTCCCTCTATAAGTGACACCTTATGAGAAGTGTCCTTTTCTGTGTGACTTATTTCACTTAGAATCGTCTTACCTAAATCCACTCATCATGCTGCTACTAGCCTTATGACATTGATTTCATGGCTGAGTGATATTCCATTGTACATAAGGACCACAAATTTTTTATCCATTTTTCGCTCTCCTGGGATATTTAAGGTGGAATGAATTGGAGGTCTTTGTCAACAGAGCAGCCCTAAACTTTGGGGTGCTTGTGTCTTGCTGATTTTCAATTTTCCCACTTTATCCCCCCATGCGTGGAAGTGCCCTATGCTCTCTAAGCTGTGTTTTTTAGATGTTTCAGGACACACCGTACACTTCTCCAGAGTGGCTGTTGGCGATTTACATCCCGCCCATCAGTGTAGCAAGGCTCCGATTCCTCCATGGCCTGTCCTGCATTTCTGGTTTTGACACTTTTTTCAGCATGGCCCTTTTGACCTATGGGAAGCGAGACTTCTTTGTAGCGCTGATTTGCCTTTCCAGGTTGCTTGGTTGGCCAAAAAGGGCGTATGCGTTTTTTCCTGAATATATTCAGGAAAAAACGCATACGCCCTTTTTGGCCAAGGGCATCATTGTCAACGTTTTGCCGCTTTTCATGTGCTTTAAAGGCGATTCGAATCTACCTCCTGAAATCTGTTTCCTGCAATTCTGCCTTGATTTCAAATCCTCTTCTTTGCCTTCCCTCAATATATTTGTGGACGTGAGTTATCATTTATAACTCTGCAGGTTTGTGAATTGCAGTGCCCTGAAGCTCCATTTTACAAGTCGCTTTTTTGGGAGCTGGCCGCAAAAGCGCAGGATGGCTTCAGGCCCTGTTCTGGTTCCGGGGGGCAGGCTGAGCCTGTGCTTAATTCTTCTTCCTGATGGGAAAATAGAGTGACCTGTGCCTGTCCCAACACCAAGAGCTAGTCTCTCATTGGTTCCCCGTCTTCCCGTTCATCCTCAGGACAAATTGCAACCTGTACGGAACAGGAGGTTAAAGGTGCTGATGCTCCAAGTAGGGAGATTGCTAGTAAAGTGGCTGGAATGGCGAACCCGAGCACAAGGAGATGAGAAATGAGGTGCGTTTTAGAAACCTTGCCCCATCACACGGTGTACCATCTTCTGGGTTTCTCATGCATGTTTTCGATGTAGGAAGATGCCCTTGAACCTGGAGATTTGGGACCCATGCGATGGGTAGCACGCAGTATTACTTTAAAGGGTCTGCGTTTGCTCACCCAACCTCACCAAACCTCTCAGCCCCAAGAGTGTCCACCCTTATGTCTCATCCAGCTGTGGGTCTAGATATGGTCAATCCAGGTTGCATCACAGCCCCTGAACGAATTGTGTAAGAATTTCTCTCTCTTTTCCTGTCTTTGTTTCATGGGATTTTAAAAGTAATTTATTTTTATAATGGGGTTTAGCTGCTTTTCACGGCTGTGTTTATGCCGGTTTACACCCACTTGACACACTAACAGAGAGATATCAATACATAGGTTTTAAGATTATTACTAGTCAGATATATTCTTGTGCGGTGAATCGGGCGTGTTGAGTCCAGTTCTCTGAGCAAGGAGTAGGTCCTGTCTATTACATATTGGGTTTATGGAACGGTATCTGAGCTAATTTGAAACTCTTGTTTTATGTATCACCCCACCTCACCTTTCCCGTTAAGCAGCCATAGTGTGTTTTCTGCATGTGTGACTCTGTTCTGTTTTGTAATTCAGTTCAAGTGTAACGGTTTTTACATTCCCTCTATAAGTGACACCTTATGAGAAGTGTCCTTTTCTGTGTGACTTATTTCACTTAGAATCGTCTTACCTAAATCCACTCATCATGCTGCTACTAGCCTTATGACATTGATTTCATGGCTGAGTGATATTCCATTGTACATAATGACCACAAATTTTTTATCCATTTTTTGCTCTCCTGGGATATTTAAGGTGGAATGAATTTGAGGTCTTTGTCAACAGAGCAGCCCTAAACTTTGGGGTGCTTGTGTCTTGCTGATTTTCAATTTTCCCACTTTATCCCCCCATGCGTGGAAGTGCCCTATGCTCTCTAAGCTGTGTTTTTTAGATGTTTCAGGACACACCGTACACTTCTCCAGAGTGGCTGTTGGCGATTTACATCCCGCCCATCAGTGTAGCAAGGCTCCCATTCCTCCATGGCCTGTCCTGCATTTCTGGTTTTGACACTTTTTTCAGCATGGCCCTTTTGACCTATGGGAAGCGAGACTTCTTTGTAGCGCTGATTTGCCTTTCCAGGTTGCTTGGTTGGCCAAAAAGGGCGTATGCGTTTTTTCCTGAATATATTCAGGAAAAAACGCATACGCCCTTTTTGGCCAAGGGCATCATTGTCAACGTTTTGCCGCTTTTCATGTGCTTTAAAGGCGATTCGAATCTACCTCCTGAAATCTGTTTCCTGCAATTCTGCCTTGATTTCAAATCCTCTTCTTTGCCTTCCCTCAATATATTTGTGGACGAGAGTTATCATTTATAACTCTGCAGGTTTGTGAATTGCAGTGCCCTGAAGCTCCATTTTACAAGTCGCTTTTTTGGGAGCTGGCCGCAAAAGCGCAGGATGGCTTCAGGCCCTGTTCTGGTTCCGGGGGGCAGGCTGAGCCTGTGGTTAATTCTTCTTCCTGATGGGAAAATAGAGTGACCTGTGCCTGTCCCAACACCAAGAGCTAGTCTCTCATTGGTTCCCCGTCTTCCCGTTCATCCTCAGGACAAATTGCAACCTGTACGGAACAGGAGGTTAAAGGTGCTGATGCTCCAAGTAGGGAGATTGCTAGTAAAGTGGCTGGAATGGCGAACCCGAGCACAAGGAGATGAGAAATGAGGTGCGTTTTAGAAACCTTGCCCCATCACACGGTGTACCATCTTCTGGGTTTCTCATGCATGTTTTCGATGTAGGAAGATGCCCTTGAACCTGGAGATTTGGGACCCATGCGATGGGTAGCACGCAGTATTACTTTAAAGGGTCTGCGTTTGCTCACCCAACCTCACCAAACCTCTCAGCCCCAAGAGTGTCCACCCTTATGTCTCATCCAGCTGTGGGTCTAGATATGGTCAATCCAGGTTGCATCACAGCCCCTGAACGAATTGTGTAAGAATTTCTCTCTCTTTCCCTGTCTTTGTTTCATGGGATTTTAAAAGTAATTTATTTTTATAATGGGGTTTAGCTGCTTTTCACGGCTGTGTTTATGCCGCTTTACACCCACTTGACACACTAACAGAGAGATATCAATACATAGGTTTTAAGATTATTACTAGTCAGATATATTCTTGTGCGGTGAATCGGGCGTGTTGAGTCCAGTTCTCTGAGCAAGGAGTAGGTCCTGTCTATTACATATTGGGTTTATGGAACGGTATCTGAGCTAATTTGAAACTCTTGTTTTATGTATCACCCCACCTCACCTTTCCCGTTAAGCAGCCATAGTGTGTTTTCTGCATGTGTGACTCTGTTCTGGTTTGTAATTCAGTTCAAGTGTAACGGTTTTTACATTCCCTCTATAAGTGACACCTTATGAGAAGTGTCCTTTTCTGTGTGACTTATTTCACTTAGAATCGTCTTACCTAAATCCACTCATCATGCTGCTACTAGCCTTATGACATTGATTTCATGGCTGAGTGATATTCCATTGTACATAAGGACCACAAATTTTTTATCCATTTTTTGCTCTCCTGGGATATTTAAGGTGGAATGAATTGGAGGTCTTTGTCAACAGAGCAGCCCTAAACTTTGGGGTGCTTGTGTCTTGCTGATTTTCAATTTTCCCACTTTATCCCCCCATGCGTGGAAGTGCCCTATGCTCTCTAAGCTGTGTTTTTTAGATGTTTCAGGACACACCGTACACTTCTCCAGAGTGGCTGTTGGCGATTTACATCCCGCCCATCAGTGTAGCAAGGCTCCCATTCCTCCATGGCCTGTCCTGCATTTCTGGTTTTGACACTTTTTTCAGCATGGCCCTTTTGACCTATGGGAAGCGAGACTTCTTTGTAGCGCTGATTTGCCTTTCCAGGTTGCTTGGTTGGCCAAAAAGGGCGTATGCGTTTTTTCCTGAATATATTCAGGAAAAAACGCATACGCCCTTTTTGGCCAAGGGCATCATTGTCAACGTTTTGCCGCTTTTCATGTGCTTTAAAGGCGATTCGAATCTACCTCCTGAAATCTGTTTCCTGCAATTCTGCCTTGATTTCAAATCCTCTTCTTTGCCTTCCCTCAATATATTTGTGGACGAGAGTTATCATTTATAACTCTGCAGGTTTGTGAATTGCAGTGCCCTGAAGCTCCATTTTACAAGTCGCTTTTTTGGGAGCTGGCCGCAAAAGCGCAGGATGGCTTCAGGCCCTGTTCTGGTTCCGGGGGGCAGGCTGAGCCTGTGGTTAATTCTTCTTCCTGATGGGAAAATAGAGTGACCTGTGCCTGTCCCAACACCAAGAGCTAGTCTCTCATTGGTTCCCCGTCTTCCCGTTCATCCTCAGGACAAATTGCAACCTGTACGGAACAGGAGGTTAAAGGTGCTGATGCTCCAAGTAGGGAGATTGCTAGTAAAGTGGCTGGAATGGCGAACCCGAGCACAAGGAGATGAGAAATGAGGTGCGTTTTAGAAACCTTGCCCAATCACACGGTGTACCATCTTCTGGGTTTCTCATGCATGTTTTCGATGTAGGAAGATGCCCTTGAACCTGGAGATTTGGGACCCATGCGATGGGTAGCACGCAGTATTACTTTAAAGGGTCTGCGTTTGCTCACCCAACCTCACCAAACCTCTCAGCCCCAAGAGTGTCCACCCTTATGTCTCATCCAGCTGTGGGTCTAGATATGGTCAATCCAGGTTGCATCACAGCCCCGGAACGAATTGTGTAAGAATTTCTCTGTCTTTCCCTGTCTTTGTTTCATGGGTTTTTAAAAGTAATTTATTTTTATAATGGGGTTTAGCTGCTTTTCACGGCTGTGTTTATGCCGCTTTACACCCACTTGACACACTAACAGAGAGATATCAATACATAGGTTTTAAGATTATTACTAGTCAGATATATTCTTGTGCGGTGAATCGGGCGTGTTGAGTCCAGTTCTCTGAGCAAGGAGTAGGTCTTGTCTATTCCATATTGGGTTTATGGAACGGTATCTGAGCTAATTTGAAACTCTTGTTTTATGTATCACCCCACCTCACCTTTCCCGTTAAGCAGCCATAGTGTGTTTTCTGCATGTGTGACTCTGTTCTGTTTTGTAATTCAGTTCAAGTGTAACGGTTTTTACATTCCCTCTATAAGTGACACCTTATGAGAAGTGTCCTTTTCTGTGTGACTTATTTCACTTAGAATCGTCTTACCTAAATCCACTCATCATGCTGCTACTAGCCTTATGACATTGATTTCATGGCTGAGTGATATTGCATTGTACATAAGGACCACAAATTTTTTATCCATTTTTCGCTCTCCTGGGATATTTAAGGTGGAATGAATTGGAGGTCTTTGTCAACAGAGCAGCCCTAAACTTTGGGGTGCTTGTGTCTTGCTGATTTTCAATTTTCCCACTTTATCCCCCCATGCGTGGAAGTGCCCTATGCTCTCTAAGCTGTGTTTTTTAGATGTTTCAGGACACACCGTACACTTCTCCAGAGTGGCTGTTGGCGATTTACATCCCGCCCATCAGTGTAGCAAGGCTCCGATTCCTCCATGGCCTGTCCTGCATTTCTGGTTTTGACACTTTTTTCAGCATGGCCCTTTTGACCTATGGGAAGCGAGACTTCTTTGTAGCGCTGATTTGCCTTTCCAGGTTGCTTGGTTGGCCAAAAAGGGCGTATGCGTTTTTTCCTGAATATATTCAGGAAAAAACGCATACGCCCTTTTTGGCCAAGGGCATCATTGTCAACGTTTTGCCGCTTTTCATGTGCTTTAAAGGCGATTCGAATCTACCTCCTGAAATCTGTTTCCTGCAATTCTGCCTTGATTTCAAATCCTCTTCTTTGCCTTCCCTCAATATATTTGTGGACGTGAGTTATCATTTATAACTCTGCAGGTTTGTGAATTGCAGTTCCCTGAAGCTCCATTTTACAAGTCGCTTTTTTGGGAGCTGGCCGCAAAAGCGCAGGATGGCTTCAGGCCCTGTTCTGGTTCCGGGGGGCAGGCTGAGCCTGTGCTTAATTCTTCTTCCTGATGGGAAAATAGAGTGACCTGTGCCTGTCCCAACACCAAGAGCTAGTCTCTCATTGGTTCCCCGTCTTCCCGTTCATCCTCAGGACAAATTGCAACCTGTACGGAACAGGAGGTTAAAGGTGCTGATGCTCCAAGTAGGGAGATTGCTAGTAAAGTGGCTGGAATGGCGAACCCGAGCACAAGGAGATGAGAAATGAGGTGCGTTTTAGAAACCTTGCCCCATCACACGGTGTACCATCTTCTGGGTTTCTCATGCATGTTTTCGATGTAGGAAGATGCCCTTGAACCTGGAGATTTGGGACCCATGCGATGGGTAGCACGCAGTATTACTTTAAAGGGTCTGCGTTTGCTCACCCAACCTCACCAAACCTCTCAGCCCCAAGAGTGTCCACCCTTATGTCTCATCCAGCTGTGGGTCTAGATATGGTCAATCCAGGTTGCATCACAGCCCCTGAACGAATTGTGTAAGAATTTCTCTCTCTTTTCCTGTCTTTGTTTCATGGGATTTTAAAAGTAATTTATTTTTATAATGGGGTTTAGCTGCTTTTCACGGCTGTGTTTATGCCGCTTTACACCCACTTGACACACTAACAGAGAGATATCAATACATAGGTTTTAAGATTATTACTAGTCAGATATATTCTTGTGCGGTGAATCGGGCGTGTTGAGTCCAGTTCTCTGAGCAAGGAGTAGGTCCGGTCTATTACATATTGGGTTTATGGAACGGTATCTGAGCTAATTTGAAACTCTTGTTTTATGTATCACCCCACCTCACCTTTCCCGTTAAGCAGCCATAGTGTGTTTTCTGCATGTGTGACTCTGTTCTGTTTTGTAATTCAGTTCAAGTGTAACGGTTTTTACATTCCCTCTATAAGTGACACCTTATGAGAAGTGTCCTTTTCTGTGTGACTTATTTCACTTAGAATCGTCTTACCTAAATCCACTCATCATGCTGCTACTAGCCTTATGACATTGATTTCATGGCTGAGTGATATTCCATTGTACATAAGGACCACAAATTTTTTATCCATTTTTTGCTCTCCTGGGATATTTAAGGTGGAATGAATTTGAGGTCTTTGTCAACAGAGCAGCCCTAAACTTTGGGGTGCTTGTGTCTTGCTGATTTTCAATTTTCCCACTTTATCCCCCCATGCGTGGAAGTGCCCTATGCTCTCTAAGCTGTGTTTTTTAGATGTTTCAGGACACACCGTACACTTCTCCAGAGTGGCTGTTGGCGATTTACATCCCGCCCATCAGTGTAGCAAGGCTCCCATTCCTCCATGGCCTGTCCTGCATTTCTGGTTTTGACACTTTTTTCAGCATGGCCCTTTTGACCTATGGGAAGCGAGACTTCTTTGTAGCGCTGATTTGCCTTTCCAGGTTGCTTGGTTGGCCAAAAAGGGCGTATGCGTTTTTTCCTGAATATATTCAGGAAAAAACGCATACGCCCTTTTTGGCCAAGGGCATCATTGTCAACGTTTTGCCGCTTTTCATGTGCTTTAAAGGCGATTCGAATCTACCTCCTGAAATCTGTTTCCTGCAATTCTGCCTTGATTTCAAATCCTCTTCTTTGCCTTCCCTCAATATATTTGTGGACGAGAGTTATCATTTATAACTCTGCAGGTTTGTGAATTGCAGTGCCCTGAAGCTCCATTTTACAAGTCGCTTTTTTGGGAGCTGGCCGCAAAAGCGCAGGATGGCTTCAGGCCCTGTTCTGGTTCCGGGGGGCAGGCTGAGCCTGTGGTTAATTCTTCTTCCTGATGGGAAAATAGAGTGACCTGTGCCTGTCCCAACACCAAGAGCTAGTCTCTCATTGGTTCCCCGTCTTCCCGTTCATCCTCAGGACAAATTGCAACCTGTACGGAACAGGAGGTTAAAGGTGCTGATGCTCCAAGTAGGGAGATTGCTAGTAAAGTGGCTGGAATGGCGAACCCGAGCACAAGGAGATGAGAAATGAGGTGCGTTTTAGAAACCTTGCCCCATCACACGGTGTACCATCTTCTGGGTTTCTCATGCATGTTTTCGATGTAGGAAGATGCCCTTGAACCTGGAGATTTGGGACCCATGCGATGGGTAGCACGCAGTATTACTTTAAAGGGTCTGCGTTTGCTCACCCAACCTCACCAAACCTCTCAGCCCCAAGAGTGTCCACCCTTATGTCTCATCCAGCTGTGGGTCTAGATATGGTCAATCCAGGTTGCATCACAGCCCCTGAACGAATTGTGTAAGAATTTCTCTCTCTTTCCCTGTCTTTGTTTCATGGGATTTTAAAAGTAATTTATTTTTATAATGGGGTTTAGCTGCTTTTCACGGCTGTGTTTATGCCGCTTTACACCCACTTGACACACTAACAGAGAGATATCAATACATAGGTTTTAAGATTATTACTAGTCAGATATATTCTTGTGCGGTGAATCGGGCGTGTTGAGTCCAGTTCTCTGAGCAAGGAGTAGGTCCTGTCTATTACATATTGGGTTTATGGAACGGTATCTGAGCTAATTTGAAACTCTTGTTTTATGTATCACCCCACCTCACCTTTCCCGTTAAGCAGCCATAGTGTGTTTTCTGCATGTGTGACTCTGTTCTGTTTTGTAATTCAGTTCAAGTGTAACGGTTTTTACATTCCCTCTATAAGTGACACCTTATGAGAAGTGTCCTTTTCTGTGTGACTTATTTCACTTAGAATCGTCTTACCTAAATCCACTCATCATGCTGCTACTAGCCTTATGACATTGATTTCATGGCTGAGTGATATTCCATTGTACATAAGGACCACAAATTTTTTATCCATTTTTTGCTCTCCTGGGATATTTAAGGTGGAATGAATTGGAGGTCTTTGTCAACAGAGCAGCCCTAAACTTTGGGGTGCTTGTGTCTTGCTGATTTTCAATTTTCCCACTTTATCCCCCCATGCGTGGAAGTGCCCTATGCTCTCTAAGCTGTGTTTTTTAGATGTTTCAGGACACACCGTACACTTCTCCAGAGTGGCTGTTGGCGATTTACATCCCGCCCATCAGTGTAGCAAGGCTCCCATTCCTCCATGGCCTGTCCTGCATTTCTGGTTTTGACACTTTTTTCAGCATGGCCCTTTTGACCTATGGGAAGCGAGACTTCTTTGTAGCGCTGATTTGCCTTTCCAGGTTGCTTGGTTGGCCAAAAAGGGCGTATGCGTTTTTTCCTGAATATATTCAGGAAAAAACGCATACGCCCTTTTTGGCCAAGGGCATCATTGTCAACGTTTTGCCGCTTTTCATGTGCTTTAAAGGCGATTCGAATCTACCTCCTGAAATCTGTTTCCTGCAATTCTGCCTTGATTTCAAATCCTCTTCTTTGCCTTCCCTCAATATATTTGTGGACGAGAGTTATCATTTATAACTCTGCAGGTTTGTGAATTGCAGTGCCCTGAAGCTCCATTTTACAAGTCGCTTTTTTGGGAGCTGGCCGCAAAAGCGCAGGATGGCTTCAGGCCCTGTTCTGGTTCCGGGGGGCAGGCTGAGCCTGTGCTTAATTCTTCTTCCTGATGGGAAAATAGAGTGACCTGTGCCTGTCCCAACACCAAGAGCTAGTCTCTCATTGGTTCCCCGTCTTCCCGTTCATCCTCAGGACAAATTGCAACCTGTACGGAACAGGAGGTTAAAGGTGCTGATGCTCCAAGTAGGGAGATTGCTAGTAAAGTGGCTGGAATGGCGAACCCGAGCACAAGGAGATGAGAAATGAGGTGCGTTTTAGAAACCTTGCCCAATCACACGGTGTACCATCTTCTGGGTTTCTCATGCATGTTTTCGATGTAGGAAGATGCCCTTGAACCTGGAGATTTGGGACCCATGCGATGGGTAGCACGCAGTATTACTTTAAAGGGTCTGCGTTTGCTCACCCAACCTCACCAAACCTCTCAGCCCCAAGAGTGTCCACCCTTATGTCTCATCCAGCTGTGGGTCTAGATATGGTCAATCCAGGTTGCATCACAGCCCCTGAACGAATTGTGTAAGAATTTCTCTCTCTTTCCCTGTCTTTGTTTCATGGGATTTTAAAAGTAATTTATTTTTATAATGGGGTTTAGCTGCTTTTCACGGCTGTGTTTATGCCGCTTTACACCCACTTGACACACTAACAGAGAGATATCAATACATAGGTTTTAAGATTATTACTAGTCAGATATATTCTTGTGCGGTGAATCGGGCGTGTTGAGTCCAGTTCTCTGAGCAAGGAGTAGGTCCTGTCTATTACATATTGGGTTTATGGAACGGTATCTGAGCTAATTTGAAACTCTTGTTTTATGTATCACCCCACCTCACCTTTCCCGTTAAGCAGCCATAGTGTGTTTTCTGCATGTGTGACTCTGTTCTGTTTTGTAATTCAGTTCAAGTGTAACGGTTTTTACATTCCCTCTATAAGTGACACCTTATGAGAAGTGTCCTTTTCTGTGTGACTTATTTCACTTAGAATCGTCTTACCTAAATCCACTCATCATGCTGCTACTAGCCTTATGACATTGATTTCATGGCTGAGTGATATTCCATTGTACATAAGGACCACAAATTTTTTATCCATTTTTTGCTCTCCTGGGATATTTAAGGTGGAATGAATTGGAGGTCTTTGTCAACAGAGCAGCCCTAAACTTTGGGGTGCTTGTGTCTTGCTGATTTTCAATTTTCCCACTTTATCCCCCCATGCGTGGAAGTGCCCTATGCTCTCTAAGCTGTGTTTTTTAGATGTTTCAGGACACACCGTACACTTCTCCAGAGTGGCTGTTGGCGATTTACATCCCGCCCATCAGTGTAGCAAGGCTCCCATTCCTCCATGGCCTGTCCTGCATTTCTGGTTTTGACACTTTTTTCAGCATGGCCCTTTTGACCTATGGGAAGCGAGACTTCTTTGTAGCGCTGATTTGCCTTTCCAGGTTGCTTGGTTGGCCAAAAAGGGCGTATGCGTTTTTTCCTGAATATATTCAGGAAAAAACGCATACGCCCTTTTTGGCCAAGGGCATCATTGTCAACGTTTTGCCGCTTTTCATGTGCTTTAAAGGCGATTCGAATCTACCTCCTGAAATCTGTTTCCTGCAATTCTGCCTTGATTTCAAATCCTCTTCTTTGCCTTCCCTCAATATATTTGTGGACGAGAGTTATCATTTATAACTCTGCAGGTTTGTGAATTGCAGTGCCCTGAAGCTCCATTTTACAAGTCGCTTTTTTGGGAGCTGGCCGCAAAAGCGCAGGATGGCTTCAGGCCCTGTTCTGGTTCCGGGGGGCAGGCTGAGCCTGTGCTTAATTCTTCTTCCTGATGGGAAAATAGAGTGACCTGTGCCTGTCCCAACACCAAGAGCTAGTCTCTCATTGGTTCCCCGTCTTCCCGTTCATCCTCAGGACAAATTGCAACCTGTACGGAACAGGAGGTTAAAGGTGCTGATGCTCCAAGTAGGGAGATTGCTAGTAAAGTGGCTGGAATGGCGAACCCGAGCACAAGGAGATGAGAAATGAGGTGCGTTTTAGAAACCTTTCCCCATCACACGGTGTACCATCTTCTGGGTTTCTCATGCATGTTTTCGATGTAGGAAGATGCCCTTGAACCTGGAGATTTGGGACCCATGCGATGGGTAGCACGCAGTATTACTTTAAAGGGTCTGCGTTTGCTCACCCAACCTCACCAAACCTCTCAGCCCCAAGAGTGTCCACCCTTATGTCTCATCCAGCTGTGGGTCTAGATATGGTCAATCCAGGTTGCATCACAGCCCCTGAACGAATTGTGTAAGAATTTCTCTGTCTTTCCCTGTCTTTGTTTCATGGGTTTTTAAAAGTAATTTATTTTTATAATGGGGTTTAGCTGCTTTTCACGGCTCTGTTTATGCCGCTTTACACCCACTTGACACACTAACAGAGAGATATCAATACATAGGTTTTAAGATTATTACTAGTCAGATATATTCTTGTGCGGTGAATCGGGCGTGTTGAGTCCAGTTCTCTGAGCAAGGAGTAGGTCCTGTCTATTACATATTGGGTTTATGGAACGGTATCTGAGCTAATTTGAAACTCTTGTTTTATGTATCACCCCACCTCACCTTTCCCGTTAAGCAGCCATAGTGTGTTTTCTGCATGTGTGACTCTGTTCTGTTTTGTAATTCAGTTCAGGTGTAAGAGTTTTTACATTCCCTCTATAAGTGACACCTTATGAGAAGTGTCCTTTTCTGTGTGACTTATTTCACTTAGAATCGTCTTACCTAAATCCACTCATCATGCTGCTACTAGCCTTATGACATTGATTTCATGGCTGAGTGATATTCCATTGTACATAAGGACCACAACTTTTTTATCCATTTTTCGCTCTCCTGGGATATTTAAGGTGGAATGAAGTGGAGGTCCTTGTCAACAGAGCAGCCCTAAACTTTGGGGTGCTTGTGTCTTGCTGATTTTCAATTTTCCCACTTTATCCCCCCATGCGTGGAAGTGCCCTATGCTCTATAAGCTGTGTTTTTTAGATGTTTCAGGACACACCGTACACTTCTCCAGAGTGGCTGTTGGCGATTTACATCCCGCCCATCAGTGTAGCAAGGCTCCGATTCCTCCATGGCCTGTCCTGCATTTCTGGTTTTGACACTTTTTTCAGCATGGCCCTTTTGACCTATGGGAAGCGAGACTTCTTTGTAGCGCTGATTTGCCTTTCCAGGTTGCTTGGTTGGCCAAAAAGGGCGTATGCGTTTTTTCCTGAATATATTCAGGAAAAAACGCATACGCCCTTTTTGGCCAAGGGCATCATTGTCAACGTTTTGCCGCTTTTCGTGTGCTTTAAAGGCGATTTGAATCTACCTCCTGAAATCTGTTTCCTGCAATTCTGCCTTGATTTCAAATCCTCTTCTTTGCCTTCCCTCAATATATTTGTGGACGTGAGTTATCATTTATAACTCTGCAGGTTTGTGAATTGCAGTGCCCTGAAGCTCCATTTTACAAGTCGCTTTTTTGGGAGCTGGCCGCAAAAGCGCAGGATGGCTTCAGGCCCTGTTCTGGTTCCGGGGGGCAGGTTGAGCCTGTGGTTAATTCTTCTTCCTGATGGGAAAATAGAGTGACCTGTGCCTGTCCCAACACCAAGAGCTAGTCTCTCATTGGTTCCCCGTCTTCCCGTTCATCCTCAGGACAAATTGCAACCTGTACGGAACAGGAGGTTAAAGGTGCTGATGCTCCAAGTAGGGAGATTGCTAGTAAAGTGGCTGGAATGGCGAACCCGAGCACAAGGAGATGAGAAATGAGGTGCGTTTTAGAAACCTTTCCCCATCACACGGTGTACCATCTTCTGGGTTTCTCATGCATGTTTTCGATGTAGGAAGACGCCCTTGAACCTGGAGATTTGGGACCCATGCGATGGGTAGCACGCAGTATTACTTTAAAGGGTCTGCGTTTGCTCACCCAACCTCACCAAACCTCTCAGCCCCAAGAGTGTCCACCCTTATGTCTCATCCAGCTGTGGGTCTAGATATGGTCAATCCAGGTTGCATCACAGCCCCTGAACGAATTGTGTAAGAATTTCTCTGTCTTTCCCTGTCTTTGTTTCATGGGTTTTTAGAAGTAATTTATTTTTATAATGGGGTTTAGCTGCTTTTCACGGCTCTGTTTATGCCGCTTTACACCCACTTGACACACTAACAGAGAGATATCAATACATAGGTTTTAAGATTATTACTAGTCAGATATATTCTTGTGCGGTGAATCGGGCGTGTTGAGTCCAGTTCTCTGAGCAAGGAGTAGGTCTTGTCTATTACATATTGGGTTTATGGAACGGTATCTGAGCTAATTTGAAACTCTTGTTTTATGTATCACCCCACCTCACCTTTCCCGTTAAGCAGCCATAGTGTGTTTTCTGCATGTGTGACTCTGTTCTGTTTTGTAATTCAGTTCAGGTGTAACGGTTTTTACATTCCCTCTATAAGTGACACCTTATGAGAAGTGTCCTTTTCTGTGTGACTTATTTCACTTAGAATCGTCTTACCTAAATCCACTCATCATGCTGCTACTAGCCTTATGACATTGATTTCATGGCTGAGTGATATTCCATTGTACATAAGGACCACAACTTTTTTATCCATTTTTCGCTTTCCTGGGATATTTAAGGTGGAATGAAGTGGAGGTCCTTGTCAACAGAGCAGCCCTAAACTTTGGGGTGCTTGTGTCTTGCTGATTTTCAATTTTCCCACTTTATCCCCCCATGCGTGGAAGTGCCCTATGCTCTCTAAGCTGTGTTTTTTAGATGTTTCAGGACACACCGTACACTTCTCCAGAGTGGCTGTTGGCGATTTACATCCCGCCCATCAGTGTAGCAAGGCTCCGATTCCTCCATGGCCTGTCCTGCATTTCTGGTTTTGACACTTTTTTCAGCATGGCCCTTTTGACCTATGGGAAGCGAGACTTCTTTGTAGCGCTGATTTGCCTTTCCAGGTTGCTTGGTTGGCCAAAAAGGGCGTATGCGTTTTTTCCTGAATATATTCAGGAAAAAACGCATACGCCCTTTTTGGCCAAGGGCATCATTGTCAACGTTTTGCCGCTTTTCATGTGCTTTAAAGGCGATTCGAATCTACCTCCTGAAATCTGTTTCCTGCAATTCTGCCTTGATTTCAAATCCTCTTCTTTGCCTTCCCTCAATATATTTGTGGACGTGAGTTATCATTTATAACTCTGCAGGTTTGTGAATTGCAGTGCCCTGAAGCTCCATTTTACAAGTCGCTTTTTTGGGAGCTGGCCGCAAAAGCGCAGGATGGCTTCAGGCCCTGTTCTGGTTCCGGGGGGCAGGCTGAGCCTGTGCTTAATTCTTCTTCCTGATGGGAAAATAGAGTGACCTGTGCCTGTCCCAACACCAAGAGCTAGTCTCTCATTGGTTCCCCGTCTTCCCGTTCATCCTCAGGACAAATTGCAACCTGTACGGAACAGGAGGTTAAAGGTGCTGATGCTCCAAGTAGGGAGATTGCTAGTAAAGTGGCTGGAATGGCGAACCCGAGCACAAGGAGATGAGAAATGAGGTGCGTTTTAGAAACCTTGCCCCATCACACGGTGTACCATCTTCTGGGTTTCTCATGCATGTTTTCGATGTAGGAAGATGCCCTTGAACCTGGAGATTTGGGACCCATGCGATGGGTAGCACGCAGTATTACTTTAAAGGGTCTGCGTTTGCTCACCCAACCTCACCAAACCTCTCAGCCCCAAGAGTGTCCACCCTTATGTCTCATCCAGCTGTGGGTCTAGATATGGTCAATCCAGGTTGCATCACAGCCCCTGAACGAATTGTGTAAGAATTTCTCTGTCTTTCCCTGTCTTTGTTTCATGGGTTTTTAAAAGTAATTTATTTTTATAATGGGGTTTAGCTGCTTTTCACGGCTCTGTTTATGCCGCTTTACACCCACTTGACACACTAACAGAGAGATATCAATACATAGGTTTTAAGATTATTACTAGTCAGATATATTCTTGTGCGGTGAATCGGGCGTGTTGAGTCCAGTTCTCTGAGCAAGGAGTAGGTCTTGTCTATTACATATTGGGTTTATGGAACGGTATCTGAGCTAATTTGAAACTCTTGTTTTATGTATCACCCCACCTCACCTTTCCCGTTAAGCAGCCATAGTGTGTTTTCTGCATGTGTGACTCTGTTCTGTTTTGTAATTCAGTTCAGGTGTAACGGTTTTTACATTCCCTCTATAAGTGACACCTTATGAGAAGTGTCCTTTTCTGTGTGACTTATTTCACTTAGAATCGTCTTACCTAAATCCACTCATCATGCTGCTACTAGCCTTATGACATTGATTTCATGGCTGAGTGATATTCCATTGTACATAAGGACCACAACTTTTTTATCCATTTTTCGCTTTCCTGGGATATTTAAGGTGGAATGAAGTGGAGGTCCTTGTCAACAGAGCAGCCCTAAACTTTGGGGTGCTTGTGTCTTGCTGATTTTCAATTTTCCCACTTTATCCCCCCATGCGTGGAAGTGCCCTATGCTCTCTAAGCTGTGTTTTTTAGATGTTTCAGGACACACCGTACACTTCTCCAGAGTGGCTGTTGGCGATTTACATCCCGCCCATCAGTGTAGCAAGGCTCCCATTCCTCCATGGCCTGTCCTGCATTTCTGGTTTTGACACTTTTTTCAGCATGGCCCTTTTGACCTATGGGAAGCGAGACTTCTTTGTAGCGCTGATTTGCCTTTCCAGGTTGCTTGGTTGGCCAAAAAGGGCGTATGCGTTTTTTCCTGAATATATTCAGGAAAAAACGCATACGCCCTTTTTGGCCAAGGGCATCATTGTCAACGTTTTGCCGCTTTTCATGTGCTTTAAAGGCGATTCGAATCTACCTCCTGAAATCTGTTTCCTGCAATTCTGCCTTGATTTCAAATCCTCTTCTTTGCCTTCCCTCAATATATTTGTGGACGTGAGTTATCATTTATAACTCTGCAGGTTTGTGAATTGCAGTGCCCTGAAGCTCCATTTTACAAGTCGCTTTTTTGGGAGCTGGCCGCAAATGCGCAGGATGGCTTCAGGCCCTGTTCTGGTTCCGGGGGGCAGGCTGAGCCTGTGCTTAATTCTTCTTCCTGATGGGAAAATAGAGTGACCTGTGCCTGTCCCAACACCAAGAGCTAGTCTCTCATTGGTTCCCCGTCTTCCCGTTCATCCTCAGGACAAATTGCAACCTGTACGGAACAGGAGGTTAAAGGTGCTGATGCTCCAAGTAGGGAGATTGCTAGTAAAGTGGCTGGAATGGCGAACCCGAGCACAAGGAGATGAGAAATGAGGTGCGTTTTAGAAACCTTGCCCCATCACACGGTGTACCATCTTCTGGGTTTCTCATGCATGTTTTCGATGTAGGAAGATGCCCTTGAACCTGGAGATTTGGGACCCATGCGATGGGTAGCACGCAGTATTACTTTAAAGGGTCTGCGTTTGCTCACCCAACCTCACCAAACCTCTCAGCCCCAAGAGTGTCCACCCTTATGTCTCATCCAGCTGTGGGTCTAGATATGGTCAATCCAGGTTGCATCACAGCCCCTGAACGAATTGTGTAAGAATTTCTCTGTCTTTCCCTGTCTTTGTTTCATGGGTTTTTAGAAGTAATTTATTTTTATAATGGGGTTTAGCTGCTTTTCACGGCTCTGTTTATGCCGCTTTACACCCACTTGACACACTAACAGAGAGATATCAATACATAGGTTTTAAGATTATTACTAGTCAGATATATTCTTGTGCGGTGAATCGGGCGTGTTGAGTCCAGTTCTCTGAGCAAGGAGTAGGTCTTGTCTATTACATATTGGGTTTATGGAACGGTATCTGAGCTAATTTGAAACTCTTGTTTTATGTATCACCCCACCTCACCTTTCCCGTTAAGCAGCCATAGTGTGTTTTCTGCATGTGTGACTCTGTTCTGTTTTGTAATTCAGTTCAGGTGTAACGGTTTTTACATTCCCTCTATAAGTGACACCTTATGAGAAGTGTCCTTTTCTGTGTGACTTATTTCACTTAGAATCGTCTTACCTAAATCCACTCATCATGCTGCTACTAGCCTTATGACATTGATTTCATGGCTGAGTGATATTCCATTGTACATAAGGACCACAACTTTTTTATCCATTTTTCGCTTTCCTGGGATATTTAAGGTGGAATGAAGTGGAGGTCCTTGTCAACAGAGCAGCCCTAAACTTTGGGGTGCTTGTGTCTTGCTGATTTTCAATTTTCCCACTTTATCCCCCCATGCGTGGAAGTGCCCTATGCTCTCTAAGCTGTGTTTTTTAGATGTTTCAGGACACACCGTACACTTCTCCAGAGTGGCTGTTGGCGATTTACATCCCGCCCATCAGTGTAGCAAGGCTCCGATTCCTCCATGGCCTGTCCTGCATTTCTGGTTTTGACACTTTTTTCAGCATGGCCCTTTTGACCTATGGGAAGCGAGACTTCTTTGTAGCGCTGATTTGCCTTTCCAGGTTGCTTGGTTGGCCAAAAAGGGCGTATGCGTTTTTTCCTGAATATATTCAGGAAAAAACGCATACGCCCTTTTTGGCCAAGGGCATCATTGTCAACGTTTTGCCGCTTTTCATGTGCTTTAAAGGCGATTCGAATCTACCTCCTGAAATCTGTTTCCTGCAATTCTGCCTTGATTTCAAATCCTCTTCTTTGCCTTCCCTCAATATATTTGTGGACGTGAGTTATCATTTATAACTCTGCAGGTTTGTGAATTGCAGTGCCCTGAAGCTCCATTTTACAAGTCGCTTTTTTGGGAGCTGGCCGCAAAAGCGCAGGATGGCTTCAGGCCCTGTTCTGGTTCCGGGGGGCAGGCTGAGCCTGTGCTTAATTCTTCTTCCTGATGGGCAAATAGAGTGACCTGTGCCTGTCCCAACACCAAGAGCTAGTCTCTCATTGGTTCCCCGTCTTCCCGTTCATCCTCAGGACAAATTGCAACCTGTACGGAACAGGAGGTTAAAGGTGCTGATGCTCCAAGTAGGGAGATTGCTAGTAAAGTGGCTGGAATGGCGAACCCGAGCACAAGGAGATGAGAAATGAGGTGCGTTTTAGAAACCTTGCCCCATCACACGGTGTACCATCTTCTGGGTTTCTCATGCATGTTTTCGATGTAGGAAGATGCCCTTGAACCTGGAGATTTGGGACCCATGCGATGGGTAGCACGCAGTATTACTTTAAAGGGTCTGCGTTTGCTCACCCAACCTCACCAAACCTCTCAGCCCCAAGAGTGTCCACCCTTATGTCTCATCCAGCTGTGGGTCTAGATATGGTCAATCCAGGTTGCATCACAGCCCCTGAACGAATTGTGTAAGAATTTCTCTGTCTTTCCCTGTCTTTGTTTCATGGGTTTTTAGAAGTAATTTATTTTTATAATGGGGTTTAGCTGCTTTTCACGGCTCTGTTTATGCCGCTTTACACCCACTTGACACACTAACAGAGAGATATCAATACATAGGTTTTAAGATTATTACTAGTCAGATATATTCTTGTGCGGTGAATCGGGCGTGTTGAGTCCAGTTCTCTGAGCAAGGAGTAGGTCTTGTCTATTACATATTGGGTTTATGGAACGGTATCTGAGCTAATTTGAAACTCTTGTTTTATGTATCACCCCACCTCACCTTTCCCGTTAAGCAGCCATAGTGTGTTTTCTGCATGTGTGACTCTGTTCTGTTTTGTAATTCAGTTCAGGTGTAACGGTTTTTACATTCCCTCTATAAGTGACACCTTATGAGAAGTGTCCTTTTCTGTGTGACTTATTTCACTTAGAATCGTCTTACCTAAATCCACTCATCATGCTGCTACTAGCCTTATGACATTGATTTCATGGCTGAGTGATATTCCATTGTACATAAGGACCACAACTTTTTTATCCATTTTTCGCTTTCCTGGGATATTTAAGGTGGAATGAAGTGGAGGTCCTTGTCAACAGAGCAGCCCTAAACTTTGGGGTGCTTGTGTCTTGCTGATTTTCAATTTTCCCACTTTATCCCCCCATGCGTGGAAGTGCCCTATGCTCTCTAAGCTGTGTTTTTTAGATGTTTCAGGACCCACCGTACACTTCTCCAGAGTGGCTGTTGGCGATTTACATCCCGCCCATCAGTGTAGCAAGGCTCCGATTCCTCCATGGCCTGTCCTGCATTTCTGGTTTTGACACTTTTTTCAGCATGGCCCTTTTGACCTATGGGAAGCGAGACTTCTTTGTAGCGCTGATTTGCCTTTCCAGGTTGCTTGGTTGGCCAAAAAGGGCGTATGCGTTTTTTCCTGAATATATTCAGGAAAAAACGCATACGCCCTTTTTGGCCAAGGGCATCATTGTCAACGTTTTGCCGCTTTTCATGTGCTTTAAAGGCGATTCGAATCTACCTCCTGAAATCTGTTTCCTGCAATTCTGCCTTGATTTCAAATCCTCTTCTTTGCCTTCCCTCAATATATTTGTGGACGTGAGTTATCATTTATAACTCTGCAGGTTTGTGAATTGCAGTGCCCTGAAGCTCCATTTTACAAGTCGCTTTTTTGGGAGCTGGCCGCAAAAGCGCAGGATGGCTTCAGGCCCTGTTCTGGTTCCGGGGGGCAGGCTGAGCCTGTGCTTAATTCTTCTTCCTGATGGGAAAATAGAGTGACCTGTGCCTGTCCCAACACCAAGAGCTAGTCTCTCATTGGTTCCCCGTCTTCCCGTTCATCCTCAGGACAAATTGCAACCTGTACGGAACAGGAGGTTAAAGGTGCTGATGCTCCAAGTAGGGAGATTGCTAGTAAAGTGGCTGGAATGGCGAACCCGAGCACAAGGAGATGAGAAATGAGGGGCGTTTTAGAAACCTTGCCCCATCACACGGTGTACCATCTTCTGGGTTTCTCATGCATGTTTTTGATGTAGGAAGATGCCCTTGAACCTGGAGATTTGGGACCCATGCGATGGGTAGCACGCAGTATTACTTTAAAGGGTCTGCGTTTGCTCACCCAACCTCACCAAACCTCTCAGCCCCAAGAGTGTCCACCCTTATGTCTCATCCAGCTGTGGGTCTAGATATGGTCAATCCAGGTTGCATCACAGCCCCTGAACGAATTGTGTAAGAATTTCTCTGTCTTTCCCTGTCTTTGTTTCATGGGTTTTTAAAAGTAATTTATTTTTATAATGGGGTTTAGCTGCTTTTCACGGCTGTGTTTATGCCGCTTTACACCCACTTGACACACTAACAGAGAGATATCAATACATAGGTTTTAAGATTATTACTAGTCAGATATATTCTAGTGCGGTGAATCGGGCGTGTTGAGTCCAGTTCTCTGAGCAAGGAGTAGGTCTTGTCTATTACATATTGGGTTTATGGAACGGTATCTGAGCTAATTTGAAACTCTTGTTTTATGTATCACCCCACCTCACCTTTCCCGTTAAGCAGCCATAGTGTGTTTTCTGCATGTGTGACTCTGTTCTGTTTTGTAATTCAGTTCAGGTGTAACGGTTTTTACATTCCCTCTATAAGTGACACCTTATGAGAAGTGTCCTTTTCTGTGTGACTTATTTCACTTAGAATCGTCTTACCTAAATCCACTCATCATGCTGCTACTAGCCTTATGACATTGATTTCATGGCTGAGTGATATTCCATTGTACATAAGGACCACAACTTTTTTATCCATTTTTCGCTCTCCTGGGATATTTAAGGTGGAATGAAGTGGAGGTCCTTGTCAACAGAGCAGCCCTAAACTTTGGGGTGCTTGTGTCTTGCTGATTTTCAATTTTCCCACTTTATCCCCCCATGCGTGGAAGTGCCCTATGCTCTCTAAGCTGTGTTTTTTAGATGTTTCAGGACACACCGTACACTTCTCCAGAGTGGCTGTTGGCGATTTACATCCCGCCCATCAGTGTAGCAAGGCTCCGATTCCTCCATGGCCTGTCCTGCATTTCTGGTTTTGACACTTTTTTCAGCATGGCCCTTTTGACCTATGGGAAGCGAGACTTCTTTGTAGCGCTGATTTGCCTTTCCAGGTTGCTTGGTTGGCCAAAAAGGGCGTATGCGTTTTTTCCTGAATATATTCAGGAAAAAACGCATACGCCCTTTTTGGCCAAGGGCATCATTGTCAACGTTTTGCCGCTTTTCATGTGCTTTAAAGGCGATTCGAATCTACCTCCTGAAATCTGTTTCCTGCAATTCTGCCTTGATTTCAAATCCTCTTCTTTGCCTTCCCTCAATATATTTGTGGACGTGAGTTATCATTTATAACTCTGCAGGTTTGTGAATTGCAGTGCCCTGAAGCTCCATTTTACAAGTCGCTTTTTTGGGAGCTGGCCGCAAAAGCGCAGGATGGCTTCAGGCCCTGTTCTGGTTCCGGGGGGCAGGCTGAGCCTGTGCTTAATTCTTCTTCCTGATGGGAAAATAGAGTGACCTGTGCCTGTCCCAACACCAAGAGCTAGTCTCTCATTGGTTCCCCGTCTTCCCGTTCATCCTCAGGACAAATTGCAACCTGTACGGAACAGGAGGTTAAAGGTGCTGATGCTCCAAGTAGGGAGATTGCTAGTAAAGTGGCTGGAATGGCGAACCCGAGCACAAGGAGATGAGAAATGAGGTGCGTTTTAGAAACCTTGCCCCATCACACGGTGTACCATCTTCTGGGTTTCTCATGCATGTTTTTGATGTAGGAAGATGCCCTTGAACCTGGAGATTTGGGACCCATGCGATGGGTAGCACGCAGTATTACTTTAAAGGGTCTGCGTTTGCTCACCCAACCTCACCAAACCTCTCAGCCCCAAGAGTGTCCACCCTTATGTCTCATCCAGCTGTGGGTCTAGATATGGTCAATCCAGGTTGCATCACAGCCCCTGAACGAATTGTGTAAGAATTTCTCTGTCTTTCCCTGTCTTTGTTTCATGGGTTTTTAAAAGTAATTTATTTTTATAATGGGGTTTAGCTGCTTTTCACGGCTGTGTTTATGCCGCTTTACACCCACTTGACACACTAACAGAGAGATATCAATACATAGGTTTTAAGATTATTACTAGTCAGATATATTCTAGTGCGGTGAATCGGGCGTGTTGAGTCCAGTTCTCTGAGCAAGGAGTAGGTCTTGTCTATTACATATTGGGTTTATGGAACGGTATCTGAGCTAATTTGAAACTCTTGTTTTATGTATCACCCCACCTCACCTTTCCCGTTAAGCAGCCATAGTGTGTTTTCTGCATGTGTGACTCTGTTCTGTTTTGTAATTCAGTTCAGGTGTAACGGTTTTTACATTCCCTCTATAAGTGACACCTTATGAGAAGTGTCCTTTTCTGTGTGACTTATTTCACTTAGAATCGTCTTACCTAAATCCACTCATCATGCTGCTACTAGCCTTATGACATTGATTTCATGGCTGAGTGATATTCCATTGTACATAAGGACCACAACTTTTTTATCCATTTTTCGCTCTCCTGGGATATTTAAGGTGGAATGAAGTGGAGGTCCTTGTCAACAGAGCAGCCCTAAACTTTGGGGTGCTTGTGTCTTGCTGATTTTCAATTTTCCCACTTTATCCCCCCATGCGTGGAAGTGCCCTATGCTCTCTAAGCTGTGTTTTTTAGATGTTTCAGGACCCACCGTACACTTCTCCAGAGTGGCTGTTGGCGATTTACATCCCGCCCATCAGTGTAGCAAGGCTCCGATTCCTCCATGGCCTGTCCTGCATTTCTGGTTTTGACACTTTTTTCAGCATGGCCCTTTTGACCTATGGGAAGCGAGACTTCTTTGTAGCGCTGATTTGCCTTTCCAGGTTGCTTGGTTGGCCAAAAAGGGCGTATGCGTTTTTTCCTGAATATATTCAGGAAAAAACGCATACGCCCTTTTTGGCCAAGGGCATCATTGTCAACGTTTTGCCGCTTTTCATGTGCTTTAAAGGCGATTCGAATCTACCTCCTGAAATCTGTTTCCTGCAATTCTGCCTTGATTTCAAATCCTCTTCTTTGCCTTCCCTCAATATATTTGTGGACGTGAGTTATCATTTATAACTCTGCAGGTTTGTGAATTGCAGTGCCCTGAAGCTCCATTTTACAAGTCGCTTTTTTGGGAGCTGGCCGCAAAAGCGCAGGATGGCTTCAGGCCCTGTTCTGGTTCCGGGGGGCAGGCTGAGCCTGTGCTTAATTCTTCTTCCTGATGGGAAAATAGAGTGACCTGTGCCTGTCCCAACACCAAGAGCTAGTCTCTCATTGGTTCCCCGTCTTCCCGTTCATCCTCAGGACAAATTGCAACCTGTACGGAACAGGAGGTTAAAGGTGCTGATGCTCCAAGTAGGGAGATTGCTAGTAAAGTGGCTGGAATGGCGAACCCGAGCACAAGGAGATGAGAAATGAGGGGCGTTTTAGAAACCTTGCCCCATCACACGGTGTACCATCTTCTGGGTTTCTCATGCATGTTTTTGATGTAGGAAGATGCCCTTGAACCTGGAGATTTGGGACCCATGCGATGGGTAGCACGCAGTATTACTTTAAAGGGTCTGCGTTTGCTCACCCAACCTCACCAAACCTCTCAGCCCCAAGAGTGTCCACCCTTATGTCTCATCCAGCTGTGGGTCTAGATATGGTCAATCCAGGTTGCATCACAGCCCCTGAACGAATTGTGTAAGAATTTCTCTGTCTTTCCCTGTCTTTGTTTCATGGGTTTTTAAAAGTAATTTATTTTTATAATGGGGTTTAGCTGCTTTTCACGGCTGTGTTTATGCCGCTTTACACCCACTTGACACACTAACAGAGAGATATCAATACATAGGTTTTAAGATTATTACTAGTCAGATATATTCTAGTGCGGTGAATCGGGCGTGTTGAGTCCAGTTCTCTGAGCAAGGAGTAGGTCTTGTCTATTACATATTGGGTTTATGGAACGGTATCTGAGCTAATTTGAAACTCTTGTTTTATGTATCACCCCACCTCACCTTTCCCGTTAAGCAGCCATAGTGTGTTTTCTGCATGTGTGACTCTGTTCTGTTTTGTAATTCAGTTCAGGTGTAACGGTTTTTACATTCCCTCTATAAGTGACACCTTATGAGAAGTGTCCTTTTCTGTGTGACTTATTTCACTTAGAATCGTCTTACCTAAATCCACTCATCATGCTGCTACTAGCCTTATGACATTGATTTCATGGCTGAGTGATATTCCATTGTACATAAGGACCACAACTTTTTTATCCATTTTTCGCTCTCCTGGGATATTTAAGGTGGAATGAAGTGGAGGTCCTTGTCAACAGAGCAGCCCTAAACTTTGGGGTGCTTGTGTCTTGCTGATTTTCAATTTTCCCACTTTATCCCCCCATGCGTGGAAGTGCCCTATGCTCTCTAAGCTGTGTTTTTTAGATGTTTCAGGACACACCGTACACTTCTCCAGAGTGGCTGTTGGCGATTTACATCCCGCCCATCAGTGTAGCAAGGCTCCGATTCCTCCATGGCCTGTCCTGCATTTCTGGTTTTGACACTTTTTTCAGCATGGCCCTTTTGACCTATGGGAAGCGAGACTTCTTTGTAGCGCTGATTTGCCTTTCCAGGTTGCTTGGTTGGCCAAAAAGGGCGTATGCGTTTTTTCCTGAATATATTCAGGAAAAAACGCATACGCCCTTTTTGGCCAAGGGCATCATTGTCAACGTTTTGCCGCTTTTCATGTGCTTTAAAGGCGATTCGAATCTACCTCCTGAAATCTGTTTCCTGCAATTCTGCCTTGATTTCAAATCCTCTTCTTTGCCTTCCCTCAATATATTTGTGGACGTGAGTTATCATTTATAACTCTGCAGGTTTGTGAATTGCAGTGCCCTGAAGCTCCATTTTACAAGTCGCTTTTTTGGGAGCTGGCCGCAAAAGCGCAGGATGGCTTCAGGCCCTGTTCTGGTTCCGGGGGGCAGGCTGAGCCTGTGCTTAATTCTTCTTCCTGATGGGAAAATAGAGTGACCTGTGCCTGTCCCAACACCAAGAGCTAGTCTCTCATTGGTTCCCCGTCTTCCCGTTCATCCTCAGGACAAATTGCAACCTGTACGGAACAGGAGGTTAAAGGTGCTGATGCTCCAAGTAGGGAGATTGCTAGTAAAGTGGCTGGAATGGCGAACCCGAGCACAAGGAGATGAGAAATGAGGTGCGTTTTAGAAACCTTGCCCCATCACACGGTGTACCATCTTCTGGGTTTCTCATGCATGTTTTTGATGTAGGAAGATGCCCTTGAACCTGGAGATTTGGGACCCATGCGATGGGTAGCACGCAGTATTACTTTAAAGGGTCTGCGTTTGCTCACCCAACCTCACCAAACCTCTCAGCCCCAAGAGTGTCCACCCTTATGTCTCATCCAGCTGTGGGTCTAGATATGGTCAATCCAGGTTGCATCACAGCCCCTGAACGAATTGTGTAAGAATTTCTCTGTCTTTCCCTGTCTTTGTTTCATGGGTTTTTAAAAGTAATTTATTTTTATAATGGGGTTTAGCTGCTTTTCACGGCTGTGTTTATGCCGCTTTACACCCACTTGACACACTAACAGAGAGATATCAATACATAGGTTTTAAGATTATTACTAGTCAGATATATTCTAGTGCGGTGAATCGGGCGTGTTGAGTCCAGTTCTCTGAGCAAGGAGTAGGTCTTGTCTATTACATATTGGGTTTATGGAACGGTATCTGAGCTAATTTGAAACTCTTGTTTTATGTATCACCCCACCTCACCTTTCCCGTTAAGCAGCCATAGTGTGTTTTCTGCATGTGTGACTCTGTTCTGTTTTGTAATTCAGTTCAGGTGTAACGGTTTTTACATTCCCTCTATAAGTGACACCTTATGAGAAGTGTCCTTTTCTGTGTGACTTATTTCACTTAGAATCGTCTTACCTAAATCCACTCATCATGCTGCTACTAGCCTTATGACATTGATTTCATGGCTGAGTGATATTCCATTGTACATAAGGACCACAACTTTTTTATCCATTTTTCGCTCTCCTGGGATATTTAAGGTGGAATGAAGTGGAGGTCCTTGTCAACAGAGCAGCCCTAAACTTTGGGGTGCTTGTGTCTTGCTGATTTTCAATTTTCCCACTTTATCCCCCCATGCGTGGAAGTGCCCTATGCTCTCTAAGCTGTGTTTTTTAGATGTTTCAGGACCCACCGTACACTTCTCCAGAGTGGCTGTTGGCGATTTACATCCCGCCCATCAGTGTAGCAAGGCTCCGATTCCTCCATGGCCTGTCCTGCATTTCTGGTTTTGACACTTTTTTCAGCATGGCCCTTTTGACCTATGGGAAGCGAGACTTCTTTGTAGCGCTGATTTGCCTTTCCAGGTTGCTTGGTTGGCCAAAAAGGGCGTATGCGTTTTTTCCTGAATATATTCAGGAAAAAACGCATACGCCCTTTTTGGCCAAGGGCATCATTGTCAACGTTTTGCCGCTTTTCATGTGCTTTAAAGGCGATTCGAATCTACCTCCTGAAATCTGTTTCCTGCAATTCTGCCTTGATTTCAAATCCTCTTCTTTGCCTTCCCTCAATATATTTGTGGACGTGAGTTATCATTTATAACTCTGCAGGTTTGTGAATTGCAGTGCCCTGAAGCTCCATTTTACAAGTCGCTTTTTTGGGAGCTGGCCGCAAAAGCGCAGGATGGCTTCAGGCCCTGTTCTGGTTCCGGGGGGCAGGTTGAGCCTGTGGTTAATTCTTCTTCCTGATGGGAAAATAGAGTGACCTGTGCCTGTCCCAACACCAAGAGCTAGTCTCTCATTGGTTCCCCGTCTTCCCGTTCATCCTCAGGACAAATTGCAACCTGTACGGAACAGGAGGTTAAAGGTGCTGATGCTCCAAGTAGGGAGATTGCTAGTAAAGTGGCTGGAATGGCGAACCCGAGCACAAGGAGATGAGAAATGAGGTGCGTTTTAGAAACCTTTCCCCATCACACGGTGTACCATCTTCTGGGTTTCTCATGCATGTTTTCGATGTAGGAAGACGCCCTTGAACCTGGAGATTTGGGACCCATGCGATGGGTAGCACGCAGTATTACTTTAAAGGGTCTGCGTTTGCTCACCCAACCTCACCAAACCTCTCAGCCCCAAGAGTGTCCACCCTTATGTCTCATCCAGCTGTGGGTCTAGATATGGTCAATCCAGGTTGCATCACAGCCTCTGAACGAATTGTGTAAGAATTTCTCTGTCTTTCCCTGTCTTTGTTTCATGGGTTTTTAGAAGTAATTTATTTTTATAATGGGGTTTAGCTGCTTTTCACGGCTCTGTTTATGCCGCTTTACACCCACTTGACACACTAACAGAGAGATATCAATACATAGGTTTTAAGATTATTACTAGTCAGATATATTCTTGTGCGGTGAATCGGGCGTGTTGAGTCCAGTTCTCTGAGCAAGGAGTAGGTCTTGTCTATTACATATTGGGTTTATGGAACGGTATCTGAGCTAATTTGAAACTCTTGTTTTATGTATCACCCCACCTCACCTTTCCCGTTAAGCAGCCATAGTGTGTTTTCTGCATGTGTGACTCTGTTCTGTTTTGTAATTCAGTTCAGGTGTAACGGTTTTTACATTCCCTCTATAAGTGACACCTTATGAGAAGTGTCCTTTTCTGTGTGACTTATTTCACTTAGAATCGTCTTACCTAAATCCACTCATCATGCTGCTACTAGCCTTATGACATTGATTTCATGGCTGAGTGATATTCCATTGTACATAAGGACCACAACTTTTTTATCCATTTTTCGCTTTCCTGGGATATTTAAGGTGGAATGAAGTGGAGGTCCTTGTCAACAGAGCAGCCCTAAACTTTGGGGTGCTTGTGTCTTGCTGATTTTCAATTTTCCCACTTTATCCCCCCATGCGTGGAAGTGCCCTATGCTCTCTAAGCTGTGTTTTTTAGATGTTTCAGGACACACCGTACACTTCTCCAGAGTGGCTGTTGGCGATTTACATCCCGCCCATCAGTGTAGCAAGGCTCCGATTCCTCCATGGCCTGTCCTGCATTTCTGGTTTTGACACTTTTTTCAGCATGGCCCTTTTGACCTATGGGAAGCGAGACTTCTTTGTAGCGCTGATTTGCCTTTCCAGGTTGCTTGGTTGGCCAAAAAGGGCGTATGCGTTTTTTCCTGAATATATTCAGGAAAAAACGCATACGCCCTTTTTGGCCAAGGGCATCATTGTCAACGTTTTGCCGCTTTTCATGTGCTTTAAAGGCGATTCGAATCTACCTCCTGAAATCTGTTTCCTGCAATTCTGCCTTGATTTCAAATCCTCTTCTTTGCCTTCCCTCAATATATTTGTGGACGTGAGTTATCATTTATAACTCTGCAGGTTTGTGAATTGCAGTGCCCTGAAGCTCCCTTTTACAAGTCGCTTTTTTGGGAGCTGGCCGCAAAAGCGCAGGATGGCTTCAGGCCCTGTTCTGGTTCCGGGGGGCAGGCTGAGCCTGTGCTTAATTCTTCTTCCTGATGGGAAAATAGAGTGACCTGTGCCTGTCCCAACACCAAGAGCTAGTCTCTCATTGGTTCCCCGTCTTCCCGTTCATCCTCAGGACAAATTGCAACCTGTACGGAACAGGAGGTTAAAGGTGCTGATGCTCCAAGTAGGGAGATTGCTAGTAAAGTGGCTGGAATGGCGAACCCGAGCACAAGGAGATGAGAAATGAGGTGCGTTTTAGAAACCTTGCCCCATCACACGGTGTACCATCTTCTGGGTTTCTCATGCATGTTTTCGATGTAGGAAGATGCCCTTGAACCTGGAGATTTGGGACCCATGCGATGGGTAGCACGCAGTATTACTTTAAAGGGTCTGCGTTTGCTCACCCAACCTCACCAAACCTCTCAGCCCCAAGAGTGTCCACCCTTATGTCTCATCCAGCTGTGGGTCTAGATATGGTCAATCCAGGTTGCATCACAGCCCCTGAACGAATTGTGTAAGAATTTCTCTGTCTTTCCCTGTCTTTGTTTCATGGGTTTTTAAAAGTAATTTATTTTTATAATGGGGTTTAGCTGCTTTTCACGGCTCTGTTTATGCCGCTTTACACCCACTTGACACACTAACAGAGAGATATCAATACATAGGTTTTAAGATTATTACTAGTCAGATATATTCTTGTGCGGTGAATCGGGCGTGTTGAGTCCAGTTCTCTGAGCAAGGAGTAGGTCTTGTCTATTACATATTGGGTTTATGGAACGGTATCTGAGCTAATTTGAAACTCTTGTTTTATGTATCACCCCACCTCACCTTTCCCGTTAAGCAGCCATAGTGTGTTTTCTGCATGTGTGACTCTGTTCTGTTTTGTAATTCAGTTCAGGTGTAACGGTTTTTACATTCCCTCTATAAGTGACACCTTATGAGAAGTGTCCTTTTCTGTGTGACTTATTTCACTTAGAATCGTCTTACCTAAATCCACTCATCATGCTGCTACTAGCCTTATGACATTGATTTCATGGCTGAGTGATATTCCATTGTACATAAGGACCACAACTTTTTTATCCATTTTTCGCTTTCCTGGGATATTTAAGGTGGAATGAAGTGGAGGTCCTTGTCAACAGAGCAGCCCTAAACTTTGGGGTGCTTGTGTCTTGCTGATTTTCAATTTTCCCACTTTATCCCCCCATGCGTGGAAGTGCCCTATGCTCTCTAAGCTGTGTTTTTTAGATGTTTCAGGACACACCGTACACTTCTCCAGAGTGGCTGTTGGCGATTTACATCCCGCCCATCAGTGTAGCAAGGCTCCGATTCCTCCATGGCCTGTCCTGCATTTCTGGTTTTGACACTTTTTTCAGCATGGCCCTTTTGACCTATGGGAAGCGAGACTTCTTTGTAGCGCTGATTTGCCTTTCCAGGTTGCTTGGTTGGCCAAAAAGGGCGTATGCGTTTTTTCCTGAATATATTCAGGAAAAAACGCATACGCCCTTTTTGGCCAAGGGCATCATTGTCAACGTTTTGCCGCTTTTCATGTGCTTTAAAGGCGATTCGAATCTACCTCCTGAAATCTGTTTCCTGCAATTCTGCCTTGATTTCAAATCCTCTTCTTTGCCTTCCCTCAATATATTTGTGGACGTGAGTTATCATTTATAACTCTGCAGGTTTGTGAATTGCAGTGCCCTGAAGCTCCATTTTACAAGTCGCTTTTTTGGGAGCTGGCCGCAAAAGCGCAGGATGGCTTCAGGCCCTGTTCTGGTTCCGGGGGGCAGGCTGAGCCTGTGCTTAATTCTTCTTCCTGATGGGAAAATAGAGTGACCTGTGCCTGTCCCAACACCAAGAGCTAGTCTCTCATTGGTTCCCCGTCTTCCCGTTCATCCTCAGGACAAATTGCAACCTGTACGGAACAGGAGGTTAAAGGTGCTGATGCTCCAAGTAGGGAGATTGCTAGTAAAGTGGCTGGAATGGCGAACCCGAGCACAAGGAGATGAGAAATGAGGTGCGTTTTAGAAACCTTGCCCCATCACACGGTGTACCATCTTCTGGGTTTCTCATGCATGTTTTCGATGTAGGAAGATGCCCTTGAACCTGGAGATTTGGGACCCATGCGATGGGTAGCACGCAGTATTACTTTAAAGGGTCTGCGTTTGCTCACCCAACCTCACCAAACCTCTCAGCCCCAAGAGTGTCCACCCTTATGTCTCATCCAGCTGTGGGTCTAGATATGGTCAATCCAGGTTGCATCACAGCCCCTGAACGAATTGTGTAAGAATTTCTCTGTCTTTCCCTGTCTTTGTTTCATGGGTTTTTAAAAGTAATTTATTTTTATAATGGGGTTTAGCTGCTTTTCACGGCTCTGTTTATGCCGCTTTACACCCACTTGACACACTAACAGAGAGATATCAATACATAGGTTTTAAGATTATTACTAGTCAGATATATTCTTGTGCGGTGAATCGGGCGTGTTGAGTCCAGTTCTCTGAGCAAGGAGTAGGTCTTGTCTATTACATATTGGGTTTATGGAACGGTATCTGAGCTAATTTGAAACTCTTGTTTTATGTATCACCCCACCTCACCTTTCCCGTTAAGCAGCCATAGTGTGTTTTCTGCATGTGTGACTCTGTTCTGTTTTGTAATTCAGTTCAGGTGTAACGGTTTTTACATTCCCTCTATAAGTGACACCTTATGAGAAGTGTCCTTTTCTGTGTGACTTATTTCACTTAGAATCGTCTTACCTAAATCCACTCATCATGCTGCTACTAGCCTTATGACATTGATTTCATGGCTGAGTGATATTCCATTGTACATAAGGACCACAACTTTTTTATCCATTTTTCGCTTTCCTGGGATATTTAAGGTGGAATGAAGTGGAGGTCCTTGTCAACAGAGCAGCCCTAAACTTTGGGGTGCTTGTGTCTTGCTGATTTTCAATTTTCCCACTTTATCCCCCCATGCGTGGAAGTGCCCTATGCTCTCTAAGCTGTGTTTTTTAGATGTTTCAGGACACACCGTACACTTCTCCAGAGTGGCTGTTGGCGATTTACATCCCGCCCATCAGTGTAGCAAGGCTCCGATTCCTCCATGGCCTGTCCTGCATTTCTGGTTTTGACACTTTTTTCAGCATGGCCCTTTTGACCTATGGGAAGCGAGACTTCTTTGTAGCGCTGATTTGCCTTTCCAGGTTGCTTGGTTGGCCAAAAAGGGCGTATGCGTTTTTTCCTGAATATATTCAGGAAAAAACGCATACGCCCTTTTTGGCCAAGGGCATCATTGTCAACGTTTTGCCGCTTTTCATGTGCTTTAAAGGCGATTCGAATCTACCTCCTGAAATCTGTTTCCTGCAATTCTGCCTTGATTTCAAATCCTCTTCTTTGCCTTCCCTCAATATATTTGTGGACGTGAGTTATCATTTATAACTCTGCAGGTTTGTGAATTGCAGTGCCCTGAAGCTCCATTTTACAAGTCGCTTTTTTGGGAGCTGGCCGCAAAAGCGCAGGATGGCTTCAGGCCCTGTTCTGGTTCCGGGGGGCAGGCTGAGCCTGTGCTTAATTCTTCTTCCTGATGGGAAAATAGAGTGACCTGTGCCTGTCCCAACACCAAGAGCTAGTCTCTCATTGGTTCCCCGTCTTCCCGTTCATCCTCAGGACAAATTGCAACCTGTACGGAACAGGAGGTTAAAGGTGCTGATGCTCCAAGTAGGGAGATTGCTAGTAAAGTGGCTGGAATGGCGAACCCGAGCACAAGGAGATGAGAAATGAGGTGCGTTTTAGAAACCTTGCCCCATCACACGGTGTACCATCTTCTGGGTTTCTCATGCATGTTTTCGATGTAGGAAGATGCCCTTGAGCCTGGAGATTTGGGACCCATGCGATGGGTAGCACGCAGTATTACTTTAAAGGGTCTGCGTTTGCTCACCCAACCTCACCAAACCTCTCAGCCCCAAGAGTGTCCACCCTTATGTCTCATCCAGCTGTGGGTCTAGATATGGTCAATCCAGGTTGCATCACAGCCCCTGAACGAATTGTGTAAGAATTTCTCTGTCTTTCCCTGTCTTTGTTTCATGGGTTTTTAAAAGTAATTTATTTTTATAATGGGGTTTAGCTGCTTTTCACGGCTGTGTTTATGCCGCTTTACACCCACTTGACACACTAACAGAGAGATATCAATACATAGGTTTTAAGATTATTACTAGTCAGATATATTCTTGTGCGGTGAATCGGGCGTGTTGAGTCCAGTTCTCTGAGCAAGGAGTAGGTCTTGTCTATTACATATTGGGTTTATGGAACGGTATCTGAGCTAATTTGAAACTCTTGTTTTATGTATCACCCCACCTCACCTTTCCCGTTAAGCAGCCATAGTGTGTTTTCTGCATGTGTGACTCTGTTCTGTTTTGTAATTCAGTTCAGGTGTAACGGTTTTTACATTCCCTCTATAAGTGACACCTTATGAGAAGTGTCCTTTTCTGTGTGACTTATTTCACTTAGAATCGTCTTACCTAAATCCACTCATCATGCTGCTACTAGCCTTATGACATTGATTTCATGGCTGAGTGATATTCCATTGTACATAAGGACCACAACTTTTTTATCCATTTTTCTCTTTCCTGGGATATTTAAGGTGGAATGAAGTGGAGGTCCTTGTCAACAGAGCAGCCCTAAACTTTGGGGTGCTTGTGTCTTGCTGATTTTCAATTTTCCCACTTTATCCCCCCATGCGTGGAAGTGCCCTATGCTCTCTAAGCTGTGTTTTTTAGATGTTTCAGGACACACCGTACACTTCTCCAGAGTGGCTGTTGGCGATTTACATCCCGCCCATCAGTGTAGCAAGGCTCCGATTCCTCCATGGCCTGTCCTGCATTTCTGGTTTTGACACTTTTTTCAGCATGGCCCTTTTGACCTATGGGAAGCGAGACTTCTTTGTAGCGCTGATTTGCCTTTCCAGGTTGCTTGGTTGGCCAAAAAGGGCGTATGCGTTTTTTCCTGAATATATTCAGGAAAAAACGCATACGCCCTTTTTGGCCAAGGGCATCATTGTCAACGTTTTGCCGCTTTTCATGTGCTTTAAAGGCGATTCGAATCTACCTCCTGAAATCTGTTTCCTGCAATTCTGCCTTGATTTCAAATCCTCTTCTTTGCCTTCCCTCAATATATTTGTGGACGTGAGTTATCATTTATAACTCTGCAGGTTTGTGAATTGCAGTGCCCTGAAGCTCCATTTTACAAGTCGCTTTTTTGGGAGCTGGCCGCAAAAGCGCAGGATGGCTTCAGGCCCTGTTCTGGTTCCGGGGGGCAGGCTGAGCCTGTGCTTAATTCTTCTTCCTGATGGGAAAATAGAGTGACCTGTGCCTGTCCCAACACCAAGAGCTAGTCTCTCATTGGTTCCCCGTCTTCCCGTTCATCCTCAGGACAAATTGCAACCTGTACGGAACAGGAGGTTAAAGGTGCTGATGCTCCAAGTAGGGAGATTGCTAGTAAAGTGGCTGGAATGGCGAACCCGAGCACAAGGAGATGAGAAATGAGGTGCGTTTTAGAAACCTTGCCCCATCACACGGTGTACCATCTTCTGGGTTTCTCATGCATGTTTTCGATGTAGGAAGATGCCCTTGAGCCTGGAGATTTGGGACCCATGCGATGGGTAGCACGCAGTATTACTTTAAAGGGTCTGCGTTTGCTCACCCAACCTCACCAAACCTCTCAGCCCCAAGAGTGTCCACCCTTATGTCTCATCCAGCTGTGGGTCTAGATATGGTCAATCCAGGTTGCATCACAGCCCCTGAACGAATTGTGTAAGAATTTCTCTGTCTTTCCCTGTCTTTGTTTCATGGGTTTTTAAAAGTAATTTATTTTTATAATGGGGTTTAGCTGCTTTTCACGGCTGTGTTTATGCCGCTTTACACCCACTTGACACACTAACAGAGAGATATCAATACATAGGTTTTAAGATTATTACTAGTCAGATATATTCTTGTGCGGTGAATCGGGCGTGTTGAGTCCAGTTCTCTGAGCAAGGAGTAGGTCTTGTCTATTACATATTGGGTTTATGGAACGGTATCTGAGCTAATTTGAAACTCTTGTTTTATGTATCACCCCACCTCACCTTTCCCGTTAAGCAGCCATAGTGTGTTTTCTGCATGTGTGACTCTGTTCTGTTTTGTAATTCAGTTCAGGTGTAACGGTTTTTACATTCCCTCTATAAGTGACACCTTATGAGAAGTGTCCTTTTCTGTGTGACTTATTTCACTTAGAATCGTCTTACCTAAATCCACTCATCATGCTGCTACTAGCCTTATGACATTGATTTCATGGCTGAGTGATATTCCATTGTACATAAGGACCACAACTTTTTTATCCATTTTTCGCTTTCCTGGGATATTTAAGGTGGAATGAAGTGGAGGTCCTTGTCAACAGAGCAGCCCTAAACTTTGGGGTGCTTGTGTCTTGCTGATTTTCAATTTTCCCACTTTATCCCCCCATGCGTGGAAGTGCCCTATGCTCTCTAAGCTGTGTTTTTTAGATGTTTCAGGACACACCGTACACTTCTCCATAGTGGCTGTTGGCGATTTACATCCCGCCCATCAGTGTAGCAAGGCTCCCATTCCTCCATGGCCTGTCCTGCATTTCTGGTTTTGACACTTTTTTCAGCATGGCCCTTTTGACCTATGGGAAGCGAGACTTCTTTGTAGCGCTGATTTGCCTTTCCAGGTTGCTTGGTTGGCCAAAAAGGGCGTATGCGTTTTTTCCTGAATATATTCAGGAAAAAACGCATACGCCCTTTTTGGCCAAGGGCATCATTGTCAACGTTTTGCCGCTTTTCATGTGCTTTAAAGGCGATTCGAATCTACCTCCTGAAATCTGTTTCCTGCAATTCTGCCTTGATTTCAAATCCTCTTCTTTGCCTTCCCTCAATATATTTGTGGACGTGAGTTATCATTTATAACTCTGCAGGTTTGTGAATTGCAGTGCCCTGAAGCTCCATTTTACAAGTCGCTTTTTTGGGAGCTGGCCGCAAAAGCGCAGGATGGCTTCAGGCCCTGTTCTGGTTCCGGGGGGCAGGCTGAGCCTGTGCTTAATTCTTCTTCCTGATGGGAAAATAGAGTGACCTGTGCCTGTCCCAACACCAAGAGCTAGTCTCTCATTGGTTCCCCGTCTTCCCGTTCATCCTCAGGACAAATTGCAACCTGTACGGAACAGGAGGTTAAAGGTGCTGATGCTCCAAGTAGGGAGATTGCTAGTAAAGTGGCTGGAATGGCGAACCCGAGCACAAGGAGATGAGAAATGAGGTGCGTTTTAGAAACCTTGCCCCATCACACGGTGTACCATCTTCTGGGTTTCTCATGCATGTTTTCGATGTAGGAAGATGCCCTTGAGCCTGGAGATTTGGGACCCATGCGATGGGTAGCACGCAGTATTACTTTAAAGGGTCTGCGTTTGCTCACCCAACCTCACCAAACCTCTCAGCCCCAAGAGTGTCCACCCTTATGTCTCATCCAGCTGTGGGTCTAGATATGGTCAATCCAGGTTGCATCACAGCCCCTGAACGAATTGTGTAAGAATTTCTCTGTCTTTCCCTGTCTTTGTTTCATGGGTTTTTAAAAGTAATTTATTTTTATAATGGGGTTTAGCTGCTTTTCACGGCTGTGTTTATGCCGCTTTACACCCACTTGACACACTAACAGAGAGATATCAATACATAGGTTTTAAGATTATTACTAGTCAGATATATTCTTGTGCGGTGAATCGGGCGTGTTGAGTCCAGTTCTCTGAGCAAGGAGTAGGTCTTGTCTATTACATATTGGGTTTATGGAACGGTATCTGAGCTAATTTGAAACTCTTGTTTTATGTATCACCCCACCTCACCTTTCCCGTTAAGCAGCCATAGTGTGTTTTCTGCATGTGTGACTCTGTTCTGTTTTGTAATTCAGTTCAGGTGTAACGGTTTTTACATTCCCTCTATAAGTGACACCTTATGAGAAGTGTCCTTTTCTGTGTGACTTATTTCACTTAGAATCGTCTTACCTAAATCCACTCATCATGCTGCTACTAGCCTTATGACATTGATTTCATGGCTGAGTGATATTCCATTGTACATAAGGACCACAACTTTTTTATCCATTTTTCGCTTTCCTGGGATATTTAAGGTGGAATGAAGTGGAGGTCCTTGTCAACAGAGCAGCCCTAAACTTTGGGGTGCTTGTGTCTTGCTGATTTTCAATTTTCCCACTTTATCCCCCCATGCGTGGAAGTGCCCTATGCTCTCTAAGCTGTGTTTTTTAGATGTTTCAGGACACACCGTACACTTCTCCAGAGTGGCTGTTGGCGATTTACATCCCGCCCATCAGTGTAGCAAGGCTCCGATTCCTCCATGGCCTGTCCTGCATTTCTGGTTTTGACACTTTTTTCAGCATGGCCCTTTTGACCTATGGGAAGCGAGACTTCTTTGTAGCGCTGATTTGCCTTTCCAGGTTGCTTGGTTGGCCAAAAAGGGCGTATGCGTTTTTTCCTGAATATATTCAGGAAAAAACGCATACGCCCTTTTTGGCCAAGGGCATCATTGTCAACGTTTTGCCGCTTTTCATGTGCTTTAAAGGCGATTCGAATCTACCTCCTGAAATCTGTTTCCTGCAATTCTGCCTTGATTTCAAATCCTCTTCTTTGCCTTCCCTCAATATATTTGTGGACGTGAGTTATCATTTATAACTCTGCAGGTTTGTGAATTGCAGTGCCCTGAAGC
Organism: Balaenoptera physalus; assembly: GCF_965194825.1. Lineage (NCBI taxonomy): Eukaryota > Metazoa > Chordata > Mammalia > Artiodactyla > Balaenopteridae > Balaenoptera > Balaenoptera physalus. The sequence goes on from NW_028126386.1 coordinate 437,964, forward strand.
TCCATTTTACAAGTCGCTTTTTTGGGAGCTGGCCGCAAAAGCGCAGGATGGCTTCAGGCCCTGTTCTGGTTCCGGGGGGCAGGCTGAGCCTGTGCTTAATTCTTCTTCCTGATGGGAAAATAGAGTGACCTGTGCCTGTCCCAACACCAAGAGCTAGTCTCTCATTGGTTCCCCGTCTTCCCGTTCATCCTCAGGACAAATTGCAACCTGTACGGAACAGGAGGTTAAAGGTGCTGATGCTCCAAGTAGGGAGATTGCTAGTAAAGTGGCTGGAATGGCGAACCCGAGCACAAGGAGATGAGAAATGAGGTGCGTTTTAGAAACCTTGCCCCATCACACGGTGTACCATCTTCTGGGTTTCTCATGCATGTTTTCGATGTAGGAAGATGCCCTTGAGCCTGGAGATTTGGGACCCATGCGATGGGTAGCACGCAGTATTACTTTAAAGGGTCTGCGTTTGCTCACCCAACCTCACCAAACCTCTCAGCCCCAAGAGTGTCCACCCTTATGTCTCATCCAGCTGTGGGTCTAGATATGGTCAATCCAGGTTGCATCACAGCCCCTGAACGAATTGTGTAAGAATTTCTCTGTCTTTCCCTGTCTTTGTTTCATGGGTTTTTAAAAGTAATTTATTTTTATAATGGGGTTTAGCTGCTTTTCACGGCTGTGTTTATGCCGCTTTACACCCACTTGACACACTAACAGAGAGATATCAATACATAGGTTTTAAGATTATTACTAGTCAGATATATTCTTGTGCGGTGAATCGGGCGTGTTGAGTCCAGTTCTCTGAGCAAGGAGTAGGTCTTGTCTATTACATATTGGGTTTATGGAACGGTATCTGAGCTAATTTGAAACTCTTGTTTTATGTATCACCCCACCTCACCTTTCCCGTTAAGCAGCCATAGTGTGTTTTCTGCATGTGTGACTCTGTTCTGTTTTGTAATTCAGTTCAGGTGTAACGGTTTTTACATTCCCTCTATAAGTGACACCTTATGAGAAGTGTCCTTTTCTGTGTGACTTATTTCACTTAGAATCGTCTTACCTAAATCCACTCATCATGCTGCTACTAGCCTTATGACATTGATTTCATGGCTGAGTGATATTCCATTGTACATAAGGACCACAACTTTTTTATCCATTTTTCGCTTTCCTGGGATATTTAAGGTGGAATGAAGTGGAGGTCCTTGTCAACAGAGCAGCCCTAAACTTTGGGGTGCTTGTGTCTTGCTGATTTTCAATTTTCCCACTTTATCCCCCCATGCGTGGAAGTGCCCTATGCTCTCTAAGCTGTGTTTTTTAGATGTTTCAGGACACACCGTACACTTCTCCAGAGTGGCTGTTGGCGATTTACATCCCGCCCATCAGTGTAGCAAGGCTCCGATTCCTCCATGGCCTGTCCTGCATTTCTGGTTTTGACACTTTTTTCAGCATGGCCCTTTTGACCTATGGGAAGCGAGACTTCTTTGTAGCGCTGATTTGCCTTTCCAGGTTGCTTGGTTGGCCAAAAAGGGCGTATGCGTTTTTTCCTGAATATATTCAGGAAAAAACGCATACGCCCTTTTTGGCCAAGGGCATCATTGTCAACGTTTTGCCGCTTTTCATGTGCTTTAAAGGCGATTCGAATCTACCTCCTGAAATCTGTTTCCTGCAATTCTGCCTTGATTTCAAATCCTCTTCTTTGCCTTCCCTCAATATATTTGTGGACGTGAGTTATCATTTATAACTCTGCAGGTTTGTGAATTGCAGTGCCCTGAAGCTCCATTTTACAAGTCGCTTTTTTGGGAGCTGGCCGCAAAAGCGCAGGATGGCTTCAGGCCCTGTTCTGGTTCCGGGGGGCAGGCTGAGCCTGTGCTTAATTCTTCTTCCTGATGGGAAAATAGAGTGACCTGTGCCTGTCCCAACACCAAGAGCTAGTCTCTCATTGGTTCCCCGTCTTCCCGTTCATCCTCAGGACAAATTGCAACCTGTAGGGAACAGGAGGTTAAAGGTGCTGATGCTCCAAGTAGGGAGATTGCTAGTAAAGTGGCTGGAATGGCGAACCCGAGCACAAGGAGATGAGAAATGAGGTGCGTTTTAGAAACCTTGCCCCATCACACGGTGTACCATCTTCTGGGTTTCTCATGCATGTTTTCGATGTAGGAAGATGCCCTTGAGCCTGGAGATTTGGGACCCATGCGATGGGTAGCACGCAGTATTACTTTAAAGGGTCTGCGTTTGCTCACCCAACCTCACCAAACCTCTCAGCCCCAAGAGTGTCCACCCTTATGTCTCATCCAGCTGTGGGTCTAGATATGGTCAATCCAGGTTGCATCACAGCCCCTGAACGAATTGTGTAAGAATTTCTCTGTCTTTCCCTGTCTTTGTTTCATGGGTTTTTAAAAGTAATTTATTTTTATAATGGGGTTTAGCTGCTTTTCACGGCTCTGTTTATGCCGCTTTACACCCACTTGACACACTAACAGAGAGATATCAATACATAGGTTTTAAGATTATTACTAGTCAGATATATTCTTGTGCGGTGAATCGGGCGTGTTGAGTCCAGTTCTCTGAGCAAGGAGTAGGTCTTGTCTATTACATATTGGGTTTATGGAACGGTATCTGAGCTAATTTGAAACTCTTGTTTTATGTATCACCCCACCTCACCTTTCCCGTTAAGCAGCCATAGTGTGTTTTCTGCATGTGTGACTCTGTTCTGTTTTGTAATTCAGTTCAGGTGTAACGGTTTTTACATTCCCTCTATAAGTGACACCTTATGAGAAGTGTCCTTTTCTGTGTGACTTATTTCACTTAGAATCGTCTTACCTAAATCCACTCATCATGCTGCTACTAGCCTTATGACATTGATTTCATGGCTGAGTGATATTCCATTGTACATAAGGACCACAACTTTTTTATCCATTTTTCGCTTTCCTGGGATATTTAAGGTGGAATGAAGTGGAGGTCCTTGTCAACAGAGCAGCCCTAAACTTTGGGGTGCTTGTGTCTTGCTGATTTTCAATTTTCCCACTTTATCCCCCCATGCGTGGAAGTGCCCTATGCTCTCTAAGCTGTGTTTTTTAGATGTTTCAGGACACACCGTACACTTCTCCAGAGTGGCTGTTGGCGATTTACATCCCGCCCATCAGTGTAGCAAGGCTCCGATTCCTCCATGGCCTGTCCTGCATTTCTGGTTTTGACACTTTTTTCAGCATGGCCCTTTTGACCTATGGGAAGCGAGACTTCTTTGTAGCGCTGATTTGCCTTTCCAGGTTGCTTGGTTGGCCAAAAAGGGCGTATGCGTTTTTTCCTGAATATATTCAGGAAAAAACGCATACGCCCTTTTTGGCCAAGGGCATCATTGTCAACGTTTTGCCGCTTTTCATGTGCTTTAAAGGCGATTCGAATCTACCTCCTGAAATCTGTTTCCTGCAATTCTGCCTTGATTTCAAATCCTCTTCTTTGCCTTCCCTCAATATATTTGTGGACGTGAGTTATCATTTATAACTCTGCAGGTTTGTGAATTGCAGTGCCCTGAAGCTCCATTTTACAAGTCGCTTTTTTGGGAGCTGGCCGCAAAAGCGCAGGATGGCTTCAGGCCCTGTTCTGGTTCCGGGGGGCAGGCTGAGCCTGTGCTTAATTCTTCTTCCTGATGGGAAAATAGAGTGACCTGTGCCTGTCCCAACACCAAGAGCTAGTCTCTCATTGGTTCCCCGTCTTCCCGTTCATCCTCAGGACAAATTGCAACCTGTACGGAACAGGAGGTTAAAGGTGCTGATGCTCCAAGTAGGGAGATTGCTAGTAAAGTGGCTGGAATGGCGAACCCGAGCACAAGGAGATGAGAAATGAGGTGCGTTTTAGAAACCTTGCCCCATCACACGGTGTACCATCTTCTGGGTTTCTCATGCATGTTTTCGATGTAGGAAGATGCCCTTGAGCCTGGAGATTTGGGACCCATGCGATGGGTAGCACGCAGTATTACTTTAAAGGGTCTGCGTTTGCTCACCCAACCTCACCAAACCTCTCAGCCCCAAGAGTGTCCACCCTTATGTCTCATCCAGCTGTGGGTCTAGATATGGTCAATCCAGGTTGCATCACAGCCCCTGAACGAATTGTGTAAGAATTTCTCTGTCTTTCCCTGTCTTTGTTTCATGGGTTTTTAAAAGTAATTTATTTTTATAATGGGGTTTAGCTGCTTTTCACGGCTGTGTTTATGCCGCTTTACACCCACTTGACACACTAACAGAGAGATATCAATACATAGGTTTTAAGATTATTACTAGTCAGATATATTCTTGTGCGGTGAATCGGGCGTGTTGAGTCCAGTTCTCTGAGCAAGGAGTAGGTCTTGTCTATTACATATTGGGTTTATGGAACGGTATCTGAGCTAATTTGAAACTCTTGTTTTATGTATCACCCCACCTCACCTTTCCCGTTAAGCAGCCATAGTGTGTTTTCTGCATGTGTGACTCTGTTCTGTTTTGTAATTCAGTTCAGGTGTAACGGTTTTTACATTCCCTCTATAAGTGACACCTTATGAGAAGTGTCCTTTTCTGTGTGACTTATTTCACTTAGAATCGTCTTACCTAAATCCACTCATCATGCTGCTACTAGCCTTATGACATTGATTTCATGGCTGAGTGATATTCCATTGTACATAAGGACCACAACTTTTTTATCCATTTTTCTCTTTCCTGGGATATTTAAGGTGGAATGAAGTGGAGGTCCTTGTCAACAGAGCAGCCCTAAACTTTGGGGTGCTTGTGTCTTGCTGATTTTCAATTTTCCCACTTTATCCCCCCATGCGTGGAAGTGCCCTATGCTCTCTAAGCTGTGTTTTTTAGATGTTTCAGGACACACCGTACACTTCTCCAGAGTGGCTGTTGGCGATTTACATCCCGCCCATCAGTGTAGCAAGGCTCCGATTCCTCCATGGCCTGTCCTGCATTTCTGGTTTTGACACTTTTTTCAGCATGGCCCTTTTGACCTATGGGAAGCGAGACTTCTTTGTAGCGCTGATTTGCCTTTCCAGGTTGCTTGGTTGGCCAAAAAGGGCGTATGCGTTTTTTCCTGAATATATTCAGGAAAAAACGCATACGCCCTTTTTGGCCAAGGGCATCATTGTCAACGTTTTGCCGCTTTTCATGTGCTTTAAAGGCGATTCGAATCTACCTCCTGAAATCTGTTTCCTGCAATTCTGCCTTGATTTCAAATCCTCTTCTTTGCCTTCCCTCAATATATTTGTGGACGTGAGTTATCATTTATAACTCTGCAGGTTTGTGAATTGCAGTGCCCTGAAGCTCCATTTTACAAGTCGCTTTTTTGGGAGCTGGCCGCAAAAGCGCAGGATGGCTTCAGGCCCTGTTCTGGTTCCGGGGGGCAGGCTGAGCCTGTGCTTAATTCTTCTTCCTGATGGGAAAATAGAGTGACCTGTGCCTGTCCCAACACCAAGAGCTAGTCTCTCATTGGTTCCCCGTCTTCCCGTTCATCCTCAGGACAAATTGCAACCTGTACGGAACAGGAGGTTAAAGGTGCTGATGCTCCAAGTAGGGAGATTGCTAGTAAAGTGGCTGGAATGGCGAACCCGAGCACAAGGAGATGAGAAATGAGGTGCGTTTTAGAAACCTTGCCCCATCACACGGTGTACCATCTTCTGGGTTTCTCATGCATGTTTTCGATGTAGGAAGATGCCCTTGAACCTGGAGATTTGGGACCCATGCGATGGGTAGCACGCAGTATTACTTTAAAGGGTCTGCGTTTGCTCACCCAACCTCACCAAACCTCTCAGCCCCAAGAGTGTCCACCCTTATGTCTCATCCAGCTGTGGGTCTAGATATGGTCAATCCAGGTTGCATCACAGCCCCTGAACGAATTGTGTAAGAATTTCTCTCTCTTTCCCTGTCTTTGTTTCATGGGTTTTTAAAAGTAATTTATTTTTATAATGGGGTTTAGCTGCTTTTCACGGCTGTGTTTATGCCGCTTTACACCCACTTGACACACTAACAGAGAGATATCAATACATAGGTTTTAAGATTATTACTAGTCAGATATATTCTTGTGCGGTGAATCGGGCGTGTTGAGTCCAGTTCTCTGAGCAAGGAGTAGGTCTTGTCTATTACATATTGGGTTTATGGAACGGTATCTGAGCTAATTTGAAACTCTTGTTTTATGTATCACCCCACCTCACCTTTCCCGTTAAGCAGCCATAGTGTGTTTTCTGCATGTGTGACTCTGTTCTGTTTTGTAATTCAGTTCAAGTGTAACGGTTTTTACATTCCCTCTATAAGGGACACCTTATGAGAAGTGTCCTTTTCTGTGTGACTTATTTCACTTAGCATCGTCTTACCTAAATCCACTCATCATGCTGCTACTAGCCTTATGACATTGATTTCATGGCTGAGTGATATTCCATTGTACATAAGGACCACAACTTTTTTATCCATTTTTCGCTTTCCTGGGATATTTAAGGTGGAATGAAGTGGAGGTCCTTGTCAACAGAGCAGCCCTAAACTTTGGGGTGCTTGTGTCTTGCTGATTTTCAATTGTCCCACTTTATCCCCCCATGCGTGGAAGTGCCCTATGCTCTCTAAGCTGTGTTTTTTAGATGTTTCAGGACACACCGTACACTTCTCCAGAGTGGCTGTTGGCGATTTACATCCCGCCCATCAGTGTAGCAAGGCTCCGATTCCTCCATGGCCTGTCCTGCATTTCTGGTTTTGACACTTTTTTCAGCATGGCCCTTTTGACCTATGGGAAGCGAGACTTCTTTGTAGCGCTGATTTGCCTTTCCAGGTTGCTTGGTTGGCCAAAAAGGGCGTATGCGTTTTTTCCTGAATATATTCAGGAAAAAACGCATACGCCCTTTTTGGCCAAGGGCATCATTGTCAACGTTTTGCCGCTTTTCATGTGCTTTAAAGGCGATTCGAATCTACCTCCTGAAATCTGTTTCCTGCAATTCTGCCTTGATTTCAAATCCTCTTCTTTGCCTTCCCTCAATATATTTGTGGACGTGAGTTATCATTTATAACTCTGCAGGTTTGTGAATTGCAGTGCCCTGAAGCTCCATTTTACAAGTCGCTTTTTTGGGAGCTGGCCGCAAAAGCGCAGGATGGCTTCAGGCCCTGTTCTGGTTCCGGGGGGCAGGCTGAGCCTGTGCTTAATTCTTCTTCCTGATGGGAAAATAGAGTGACCTGTGCCTGTCCCAACACCAAGAGCTAGTCTCTCATTGGTTCCCCGTCTTCCCGTTCATCCTCAGGACAAATTGCAACCTGTACGGAACAGGAGGTTAAAGGTGCTGATGCTCCAAGTAGGGAGATTGCTAGTAAAGTGGCTGGAATGGCGAACCCGAGCACAAGGAGATGAGAAATGAGGTGCGTTTTAGAAACCTTGCCCCATCACACGGTGTACCATCTTCTGGGTTTCTCATGCATGTTTTCGATGTAGGAAGATGCCCTTGAGCCTGGAGATTTGGGACCCATGCGATGGGTAGCACGCAGTATTACTTTAAAGGGTCTGCGTTTGCTCACCCAACCTCACCAAACCTCTCAGCCCCAAGAGTGTCCACCCTTATGTCTCATCCAGCTGTGGGTCTAGATATGGTCAATCCAGGTTGCATCACAGCCCCTGAACGAATTGTGTAAGAATTTCTCTGTCTTTCCCTGTCTTTGTTTCATGGGTTTTTAAAAGTAATTTATTTTTATAATGGGGTTTAGCTGCTTTTCACGGCTGTGTTTATGCCGCTTTACACCCACTTGACACACTAACAGAGAGATATCAATACATAGGTTTTAAGATTATTACTAGTCAGATATATTCTTGTGCGGTGAATCGGGCGTGTTGAGTCCAGTTCTCTGAGCAAGGAGTAGGTCTTGTCTATTACATATTGGGTTTATGGAACGGTATCTGAGCTAATTTGAAACTCTTGTTTTATGTATCACCCCACCTCACCTTTCCCGTTAAGCAGCCATAGTGTGTTTTCTGCATGTGTGACTCTGTTCTGTTTTGTAATTCAGTTCAGGTGTAACGGTTTTTACATTCCCTCTATAAGGGACACCTTATGAGAAGTGTCCTTTTCTGTGTGACTTATTTCACTTAGAATCGTCTTACCTAAATCCACTCATCATGCTGCTACTAGCCTTATGACATTGATTTCATGGCTGAGTGATATTCCATTGTACATAAGGACCACAACTTTTTTATCCATTTTTCGCTTTCCTGGGATATTTAAGGTGGAATGAAGTGGAGGTCCTTGTCAACAGAGCAGCCCTAAACTTTGGGGTGCTTGTGTCTTGCTGATTTTCAATTTTCCCACTTTATCCCCCCATGCGTGGAAGTGCCCTATGCTCTCTAAGCTGTGTTTTTTAGATGTTTCAGGACACACCGTACACTTCTCCAGAGTGGCTGTTGGCGATTTACATCCCGCCCATCAGTGTAGCAAGGCTCCGATTCCTCCATGGCCTGTCCTGCATTTCTGGTTTTGACACTTTTTTCAGCATGGCCCTTTTGACCGATGGGAAGCGAGACTTCTTTGTAGCGCTGATTTGCCTTTCCAGGTTGCTTGGTTGGCCAAAAAGGGCGTATGCGTTTTTTCCTGAATATATTCAGGAAAAAACGCATACGCCCTTTTTGGCCAAGGGCATCATTGTCAACGTTTTGCCGCTTTTCATGTGCTTTAAAGGCGATTCGAATCTACCTCCTGAAATCTGTTTCCTGCAATTCTGCCTTGATTTCAAATCCTCTTCTTTGCCTTCCCTCAATATATTTGTGGACGTGAGTTATCATTTATAACTCTGCAGGTTTGTGAATTGCAGTGCCCTGAAGCTCCATTTTACAAGTCGCTTTTTTGGGAGCTGGCCGCAAAAGCGCAGGATGGCTTCAGGCCCTGTTCTGGTTCCGGGGGGCAGGCTGAGCCTGTGCTTAATTCTTCTTCCTGATGGGAAAATAGAGTGACCTGTGCCTGTCCCAACACCAAGAGCTAGTCTCTCATTGGTTCCCCGTCTTCCCGTTCATCCTCAGGACAAATTGCAACCTGTACGGAACAGGAGGTTAAAGGTGCTGATGCTCCAAGTAGGGAGATTGCTAGTAAAGTGGCTGGAATGGCGAACCCGAGCACAAGGAGATGAGAAATGAGGTGCGTTTTAGAAACCTTGCCCCATCACACGGTGTACCATCTTCTGGGTTTCTCATGCATGTTTTCGATGTAGGAAGATGCCCTTGAGCCTGGAGATTTGGGACCCATGCGATGGGTAGCACGCAGTATTACTTTAAAGGGTCTGCGTTTGCTCACCCAACCTCACCAAACCTCTCAGCCCCAAGAGTGTCCACCCTTATGTCTCATCCAGCTGTGGGTCTAGATATGGTCAATCCAGGTTGCATCACAGCCCCTGAACGAATTGTGTAAGAATTTCTCTGTCTTTCCCTGTCTTTGTTTCATGGGTTTTTAAAAGTAATTTATTTTTATAATGGGGTTTAGCTGCTTTTCACGGCTGTGTTTATGCCGCTTTACACCCACTTGACACACTAACAGAGAGATATCAATACATAGGTTTTAAGATTATTACTAGTCAGATATATTCTTGTGCGGTGAATCGGGCGTGTTGAGTCCAGTTCTCTGAGCAAGGAGTAGGTCTTGTCTATTACATATTGGGTTTATGGAACGGTATCTGAGCTAATTTGAAACTCTTGTTTTATGTATCACCCCACCTCACCTTTCCCGTTAAGCAGCCATAGTGTGTTTTCTGCATGTGTGACTCTGTTCTGTTTTGTAATTCAGTTCAGGTGTAACGGTTTTTACATTCCCTCTATAAGTGACACCTTATGAGAAGTGTCCTTTTCTGTGTGACTTATTTCACTTAGAATCGTCTTACCTAAATCCACTCATCATGCTGCTACTAGCCTTATGACATTGATTTCATGGCTGAGTGATATTCCATTGTACATAAGGACCACAACTTTTTTATCCATTTTTCGCTTTCCTGGGATATTTAAGGTGGAATGAAGTGGAGGTCCTTGTCAACAGAGCAGCCCTAAACTTTGGGGTGCTTGTGTCTTGCTGATTTTCAATTTTCCCACTTTATCCCCCCATGCGTGGAAGTGCCCTATGCTCTCTAAGCTGTGTTTTTTAGATGTTTCAGGACACACCGTACACTTCTCCAGAGTGGCTGTTGGCGATTTACATCCCGCCCATCAGTGTAGCAAGGCTCCGATTCCTCCATGGCCTGTCCTGCATTTCTGGTTTTGACACTTTTTTCAGCATGGCCCTTTTGACCTATGGGAAGCGAGACTTCTTTGTAGCGCTGATTTGCCTTTCCAGGTTGCTTGGTTGGCCAAAAAGGGCGTATGCGTTTTTTCCTGAATATATTCAGGAAAAAACGCATACGCCCTTTTTGGCCAAGGGCATCATTGTCAACGTTTTGCCGCTTTTCATGTGCTTTAAAGGCGATTCGAATCTACCTCCTGAAATCTGTTTCCTGCAATTCTGCCTTGATTTCAAATCCTCTTCTTTGCCTTCCCTCAATATATTTGTGGACGTGAGTTATCATTTATAACTCTGCAGGTTTGTGAATTGCAGTGCCCTGAAGCTCCATTTTACAAGTCGCTTTTTTGGGAGCTGGCCGCAAAAGCGCAGGATGGCTTCAGGCCCTGTTCTGGTTCCGGGGGGCAGGCTGAGCCTGTGCTTAATTCTTCTTCCTGATGGGAAAATAGAGTGACCTGTGCCTGTCCCAACACCAAGAGCTAGTCTCTCATTGGTTCCCCGTCTTCCCGTTCATCCTCAGGACAAATTGCAACCTGTAGGGAACAGGAGGTTAAAGGTGCTGATGCTCCAAGTAGGGAGATTGCTAGTAAAGTGGCTGGAATGGCGAACCCGAGCACAAGGAGATGAGAAATGAGGTGCGTTTTAGAAACCTTGCCCCATCACACGGTGTACCATCTTCTGGGTTTCTCATGCATGTTTTCGATGTAGGAAGATGCCCTTGAGCCTGGAGATTTGGGACCCATGCGATGGGTAGCACGCAGTATTACTTTAAAGGGTCTGCGTTTGCTCACCCAACCTCACCAAACCTCTCAGCCCCAAGAGTGTCCACCCTTATGTCTCATCCAGCTGTGGGTCTAGATATGGTCAATCCAGGTTGCATCACAGCCCCTGAACGAATTGTGTAAGAATTTCTCTGTCTTTCCCTGTCTTTGTTTCATGGGTTTTTAAAAGTAATTTATTTTTATAATGGGGTTTAGCTGCTTTTCACGGCTCTGTTTATGCCGCTTTACACCCACTTGACACACTAACAGAGAGATATCAATACATAGGTTTTAAGATTATTACTAGTCAGATATATTCTTGTGCGGTGAATCGGGCGTGTTGAGTCCAGTTCTCTGAGCAAGGAGTAGGTCTTGTCTATTACATATTGGGTTTATGGAACGGTATCTGAGCTAATTTGAAACTCTTGTTTTATGTATCACCCCACCTCACCTTTCCCGTTAAGCAGCCATAGTGTGTTTTCTGCATGTGTGACTCTGTTCTGTTTTGTAATTCAGTTCAGGTGTAACGGTTTTTACATTCCCTCTATAAGTGACACCTTATGAGAAGTGTCCTTTTCTGTGTGACTTATTTCACTTAGAATCGTCTTACCTAAATCCACTCATCATGCTGCTACTAGCCTTATGACATTGATTTCATGGCTGAGTGATATTCCATTGTACATAAGGACCACAACTTTTTTATCCATTTTTCGCTTTCCTGGGATATTTAAGGTGGAATGAAGTGGAGGTCCTTGTCAACAGAGCAGCCCTAAACTTTGGGGTGCTTGTGTCTTGCTGATTTTCAATTTTCCCACTTTATCCCCCCATGCGTGGAAGTGCCCTATGCTCTCTAAGCTGTGTTTTTTAGATGTTTCAGGACACACCGTACACTTCTCCAGAGTGGCTGTTGGCGATTTACATCCCGCCCATCAGTGTAGCAAGGCTCCGATTCCTCCATGGCCTGTCCTGCATTTCTGGTTTTGACACTTTTTTCAGCATGGCCCTTTTGACCTATGGGAAGCGAGACTTCTTTGTAGCGCTGATTTGCCTTTCCAGGTTGCTTGGTTGGCCAAAAAGGGCGTATGCGTTTTTTCCTGAATATATTCAGGAAAAAACGCATACGCCCTTTTTGGCCAAGGGCATCATTGTCAACGTTTTGCCGCTTTTCATGTGCTTTAAAGGCGATTCGAATCTACCTCCTGAAATCTGTTTCCTGCAATTCTGCCTTGATTTCAAATCCTCTTCTTTGCCTTCCCTCAATATATTTGTGGACGTGAGTTATCATTTATAACTCTGCAGGTTTGTGAATTGCAGTGCCCTGAAGCTCCATTTTACAAGTCGCTTTTTTGGGAGCTGGCCGCAAAAGCGCAGGATGGCTTCAGGCCCTGTTCTGGTTCCGGGGGGCAGGCTGAGCCTGTGCTTAATTCTTCTTCCTGATGGGAAAATAGAGTGACCTGTGCCTGTCCCAACACCAAGAGCTAGTCTCTCATTGGTTCCCCGTCTTCCCGTTCATCCTCAGGACAAATTGCAACCTGTACGGAACAGGAGGTTAAAGGTGCTGATGCTCCAAGTAGGGAGATTGCTAGTAAAGTGGCTGGAATGGCGAACCCGAGCACAAGGAGATGAGAAATGAGGTGCGTTTTAGAAACCTTGCCCCATCACACGGTGTACCATCTTCTGGGTTTCTCATGCATGTTTTCGATGTAGGAAGATGCCCTTGAGCCTGGAGATTTGGGACCCATGCGATGGGTAGCACGCAGTATTACTTTAAAGGGTCTGCGTTTGCTCACCCAACCTCACCAAACCTCTCAGCCCCAAGAGTGTCCACCCTTATGTCTCATCCAGCTGTGGGTCTAGATATGGTCAATCCAGGTTGCATCACAGCCCCTGAACGAATTGTGTAAGAATTTCTCTGTCTTTCCCTGTCTTTGTTTCATGGGTTTTTAAAAGTAATTTATTTTTATAATGGGGTTTAGCTGCTTTTCACGGCTGTGTTTATGCCGCTTTACACCCACTTGACACACTAACAGAGAGATATCAATACATAGGTTTTAAGATTATTACTAGTCAGATATATTCTTGTGCGGTGAATCGGGCGTGTTGAGTCCAGTTCTCTGAGCAAGGAGTAGGTCTTGTCTATTACATATTGGGTTTATGGAACGGTATCTGAGCTAATTTGAAACTCTTGTTTTATGTATCACCCCACCTCACCTTTCCCGTTAAGCAGCCATAGTGTGTTTTCTGCATGTGTGACTCTGTTCTGTTTTGTAATTCAGTTCAGGTGTAACGGTTTTTACATTCCCTCTATAAGTGACACCTTATGAGAAGTGTCCTTTTCTGTGTGACTTATTTCACTTAGAATCGTCTTACCTAAATCCACTCATCATGCTGCTACTAGCCTTATGACATTGATTTCATGGCTGAGTGATATTCCATTGTACATAAGGACCACAACTTTTTTATCCATTTTTCGCTTTCCTGGGATATTTAAGGTGGAATGAAGTGGAGGTCCTTGTCAACAGAGCAGCCCTAAACTTTGGGGTGCTTGTGTCTTGCTGATTTTCAATTTTCCCACTTTATCCCCCCATGCGTGGAAGTGCCCTATGCTCTCTAAGCTGTGTTTTTTAGATGTTTCAGGACACACCGTACACTTCTCCAGAGTGGCTGTTGGCGATTTACATCCCGCCCATCAGTGTAGCAAGGCTCCGATTCCTCCATGGCCTGTCCTGCATTTCTGGTTTTGACACTTTTTTCAGCATGGCCCTTTTGACCTATGGGAAGCGAGACTTCTTTGTAGCGCTGATTTGCCTTTCCAGGTTGCTTGGTTGGCCAAAAAGGGCGTATGCGTTTTTTCCTGAATATATTCAGGAAAAAACGCATACGCCCTTTTTGGCCAAGGGCATCATTGTCAACGTTTTGCCGCTTTTCATGTGCTTTAAAGGCGATTCGAATCTACCTCCTGAAATCTGTTTCCTGCAATTCTGCCTTGATTTCAAATCCTCTTCTTTGCCTTCCCTCAATATATTTGTGGACGTGAGTTATCATTTATAACTCTGCAGGTTTGTGAATTGCAGTGCCCTGAAGCTCCATTTTACAAGTCGCTTTTTTGGGAGCTGGCCGCAAAAGCGCAGGATGGCTTCAGGCCCTGTTCTGGTTCCGGGGGGCAGGCTGAGCCTGTGCTTAATTCTTCTTCCTGATGGGAAAATAGAGTGACCTGTGCCTGTCCCAACACCAAGAGCTAGTCTCTCATTGGTTCCCCGTCTTCCCGTTCATCCTCAGGACAAATTGCAACCTGTACGGAACAGGAGGTTAAAGGTGCTGATGCTCCAAGTAGGGAGATTGCTAGTAAAGTGGCTGGAATGGCGAACCCGAGCACAAGGAGATGAGAAATGAGGTGCGTTTTAGAAACCTTGCCCCATCACACGGTGTACCATCTTCTGGGTTTCTCATGCATGTTTTCGATGTAGGAAGATGCCCTTGAACCTGGAGATTTGGGACCCATGCGATGGGTAGCACGCAGTATTACTTTAAAGGGTCTGCGTTTGCTCACCCAACCTCACCAAACCTCTCAGCCCCAAGAGTGTCCACCCTTATGTCTCATCCAGCTGTGGGTCTAGATATGGTCAATCCAGGTTGCATCACAGCCCCTGAACGAATTGTGTAAGAATTTCTCTCTCTTTCCCTGTCTTTGTTTCATGGGTTTTTAAAAGTAATTTATTTTTATAATGGGGTTTAGCTGCTTTTCACGGCTGTGTTTATGCCGCTTTACACCCACTTGACACACTAACAGAGAGATATCAATACATAGGTTTTAAGATTATTACTAGTCAGATATATTCTTGTGCGGTGAATCGGGCGTGTTGAGTCCAGTTCTCTGAGCAAGGAGTAGGTCTTGTCTATTACATATTGGGTTTATGGAACGGTATCTGAGCTAATTTGAAACTCTTGTTTTATGTATCACCCCACCTCACCTTTCCCGTTAAGCAGCCATAGTGTGTTTTCTGCATGTGTGACTCTGTTCTGTTTTGTAATTCAGTTCAAGTGTAACGGTTTTTACATTCCCTCTATAAGGGACACCTTATGAGAAGTGTCCTTTTCTGTGTGACTTATTTCACTTAGCATCGTCTTACCTAAATCCACTCATCATGCTGCTACTAGCCTTATGACATTGATTTCATGGCTGAGTGATATTCCATTGTACATAAGGACCACAACTTTTTTATCCATTTTTCGCTTTCCTGGGATATTTAAGGTGGAATGAAGTGGAGGTCCTTGTCAACAGAGCAGCCCTAAACTTTGGGGTGCTTGTGTCTTGCTGATTTTCAATTGTCCCACTTTATCCCCCCATGCGTGGAAGTGCCCTATGCTCTCTAAGCTGTGTTTTTTAGATGTTTCAGGACACACCGTACACTTCTCCAGAGTGGCTGTTGGCGATTTACATCCCGCCCATCAGTGTAGCAAGGCTCCGATTCCTCCATGGCCTGTCCTGCATTTCTGGTTTTGACACTTTTTTCAGCATGGCCCTTTTGACCTATGGGAAGCGAGACTTCTTTGTAGCGCTGATTTGCCTTTCCAGGTTGCTTGGTTGGCCAAAAAGGGCGTATGCGTTTTTTCCTGAATATATTCAGGAAAAAACGCATACGCCCTTTTTGGCCAAGGGCATCATTGTCAACGTTTTGCCGCTTTTCATGTGCTTTAAAGGCGATTCGAATCTACCTCCTGAAATCTGTTTCCTGCAATTCTGCCTTGATTTCAAATCCTCTTCTTTGCCTTCCCTCAATATATTTGTGGACGTGAGTTATCATTTATAACTCTGCAGGTTTGTGAATTGCAGTGCCCTGAAGCTCCATTTTACAAGTCGCTTTTTTGGGAGCTGGCCGCAAAAGCGCAGGATGGCTTCAGGCCCTGTTCTGGTTCCGGGGGGCAGGCTGAGCCTGTGCTTAATTCTTCTTCCTGATGGGAAAATAGAGTGACCTGTGCCTGTCCCAACACCAAGAGCTAGTCTCTCATTGGTTCCCCGTCTTCCCGTTCATCCTCAGGACAAATTGCAACCTGTACGGAACAGGAGGTTAAAGGTGCTGATGCTCCAAGTAGGGAGATTGCTAGTAAAGTGGCTGGAATGGCGAACCCGAGCACAAGGAGATGAGAAATGAGGTGCGTTTTAGAAACCTTGCCCCATCACACGGTGTACCATCTTCTGGGTTTCTCATGCATGTTTTCGATGTAGGAAGATGCCCTTGAGCCTGGAGATTTGGGACCCATGCGATGGGTAGCACGCAGTATTACTTTAAAGGGTCTGCGTTTGCTCACCCAACCTCACCAAACCTCTCAGCCCCAAGAGTGTCCACCCTTATGTCTCATCCAGCTGTGGGTCTAGATATGGTCAATCCAGGTTGCATCACAGCCCCTGAACGAATTGTGTAAGAATTTCTCTCTCTTTCCCTGTCTTTGTTTCATGGGTTTTTAAAAGTAATTTATTTTTATAATGGGGTTTAGCTGCTTTTCACGGCTGTGTTTATGCCGCTTTACACCCACTTGACACACTAACAGAGAGATATCAATACATAGGTTTTAAGATTATTACTAGTCAGATATATTCTTGTGCGGTGAATCGGGCGTGTTGAGTCCAGTTCTCTGAGCAAGGAGTAGGTCTTGTCTATTACATATTGGGTTTATGGAACGGTATCTGAGCTAATTTGAAACTCTTGTTTTATGTATCACCCCACCTCACCTTTCCCGTTAAGCAGCCATAGTGTGTTTTCTGCATGTGTGACTCTGTTCTGTTTTGTAATTCAGTTCAAGTGTAACGGTTTTTACATTCCCTCTATAAGGGACACCTTATGAGAAGTGTCCTTTTCTGTGTGACTTATTTCACTTAGCATCGTCTTACCTAAATCCACTCATCATGCTGCTACTAGCCTTATGACATTGATTTCATGGCTGAGTGATATTCCATTGTACATAAGGACCACAACTTTTTTATCCATTTTTCGCTTTCCTGGGATATTTAAGGTGGAATGAAGTGGAGGTCCTTGTCAACAGAGCAGCCCTAAACTTTGGGGTGCTTGTGTCTTGCTGATTTTCAATTGTCCCACTTTATCCCCCCATGCGTGGAAGTGCCCTATGCTCTCTAAGCTGTGTTTTTTAGATGTTTCAGGACACACCGTACACTTCTCCAGAGTGGCTGTTGGCGATTTACATCCCGCCCATCAGTGTAGCAAGGCTCCGATTCCTCCATGGCCTGTCCTGCATTTCTGGTTTTGACACTTTTTTCAGCATGGCCCTTTTGACCGATGGGAAGCGAGACTTCTTTGTAGCGCTGATTTGCCTTTCCAGGTTGCTTGGTTGGCCAAAAAGGGCGTATGCGTTTTTTCCTGAATATATTCAGGAAAAAACGCATACGCCCTTTTTGGCCAAGGGCATCATTGTCAACGTTTTGCCGCTTTTCATGTGCTTTAAAGGCGATTCGAATCTACCTCCTGAAATCTGTTTCCTGCAATTCTGCCTTGATTTCAAATCCTCTTCTTTGCCTTCCCTCAATATATTTGTGGACGTGAGTTATCATTTATAACTCTGCAGGTTTGTGAATTGCAGTGCCCTGAAGCTCCATTTTACAAGTCGCTTTTTTGGGAGCTGGCCGCAAAAGCGCAGGATGGCTTCAGGCCCTGTTCTGGTTCCGGGGGGCAGGCTGAGCCTGTGCTTAATTCTTCTTCCTGATGGGAAAATAGAGTGACCTGTGCCTGTCCCAACACCAAGAGCTAGTCTCTCATTGGTTCCCCGTCTTCCCGTTCATCCTCAGGACAAATTGCAACCTGTACGGAACAGGAGGTTAAAGGTGCTGATGCTCCAAGTAGGGAGATTGCTAGTAAAGTGGCTGGAATGGCGAACCCGAGCACAAGGAGATGAGAAATGAGGTGCGTTTTAGAAACCTTGCCCCATCACACGGTGTACCATCTTCTGGGTTTCTCATGCATGTTTTCGATGTAGGAAGATGCCCTTGAGCCTGGAGATTTGGGACCCATGCGATGGGTAGCACGCAGTATTACTTTAAAGGGTCTGCGTTTGCTCACCCAACCTCACCAAACCTCTCAGCCCCAAGAGTGTCCACCCTTATGTCTCATCCAGCTGTGGGTCTAGATATGGTCAATCCAGGTTGCATCACAGCCCCTGAACGAATTGTGTAAGAATTTCTCTGTCTTTCCCTGTCTTTGTTTCATGGGTTTTTAAAAGTAATTTATTTTTATAATGGGGTTTAGCTGCTTTTCACGGCTGTGTTTATGCCGCTTTACACCCACTTGACACACTAACAGAGAGATATCAATACATAGGTTTTAAGATTATTACTAGTCAGATATATTCTTGTGCGGTGAATCGGGCGTGTTGAGTCCAGTTCTCTGAGCAAGGAGTAGGTCTTGTCTATTACATATTGGGTTTATGGAACGGTATCTGAGCTAATTTGAAACTCTTGTTTTATGTATCACCCCACCTCACCTTTCCCGTTAAGCAGCCATAGTGTGTTTTCTGCATGTGTGACTCTGTTCTGTTTTGTAATTCATTTCAAGTGTAACGGTTTTTACATTCCCTCTATAAGTGACACCTTATGAGAAGTGTCCTTTTCTGTGTGACTTATTTCACTTAGAATCGTCTTACCTAAATCCACTCATCATGCTGCTACTAGCCTTATGATATTGATTTCATGGCTGAGTGATATTCCATTGTACATAAGGACCACAACTTTTTTATCCATTTTTCGCTTTCCTGGGATATTTAAGGTGGAAGGAAGTGGAGGTCCTTGTCAACAGAGCAGCCCTAAACTTTGGGGTGCTTGTGTCTTGCTGATTTTCAATTTTCCCACTTTATCCCCCCATGCGTGGAAGTGACCTATGCTCTCTAAGCTGTGTTTTTTAGATGTTTCAGGACACACAGTACACTTCTCCAGAGTGGCTGTTGGCAATTTACATCCCGCCCATCAGTGTAGCAAGGCTCCCATTTCTCCATGGCCTGTCCTGCATTTCTGGTTTTGACACTTTTTTCAGCATGGCCCTTTTGACCGATGGGAAGCGAGACTTCTTTGTAGCGCTGATTTGCCTTTCCAGGTTGCTTGGTTGGCCAAAAAGGGCGTATGCGTTTTTTCCTGAATATATTCAGGAAAAAACGCATACGCCCTTTTTGGCCAAGGGCATCATTGTCAACCTTTTGCTGCTTTTCATGTGCTTTAAAGGCGATTCGAATCTACCTCCTGAAATCTGTTTCCTGCAATTCTGCCTTGATTTCAAATCCTCTTCTTTGCCTTCCCTCAATATATTTGTGGACGAGAGTTATCATTTATAACTCTGCAGGTTTGTGAATTGCAGTGCCCTGAAGCTCCATTTTACAAGTCGCTTTTTTGGGAGCTGGCCGCAAAAGCGCAGGATGGCTTCAGGCCCTGTTCTGGTTCCGGGGGGCAGGCTGAGCCTGTGGTTAATTCTTCTTCCTGATGGGAAAATAGAGTGACCTGTGCCTGTCCCAACACCAAGAGCTAGTCTCTCATTGGTTCCCTGTCTTCCCGTTCATCCTGGGGACAAATTGCAACCTGTACGGAACAGGAGGTTAAAGGTGCTGATGCTCCAAGTAGGGAGATTGCTAGTAAAGTGGCTGGAATGGCGAACCCGAGCACAAGGAGATGAGAAATGAAGTGCGTTTTAGAAACCTTTCCCCATCACACGGTGTACCATCTTCTGGGTTTCTCATGCATGTTTTCGATGTAGGAAGATGCCCTTGAACCTGGAGATTTGGGACCCATGCGATGGGTAGCACGCAGTATTACTTTAAAGGGTCTGCGTTTGCTCACACAACCTCACCAAACCTCTCAGCCCCAAGAATGTCCACCCTTATGTCTCATCCAGCTGTGGGTCTAGATATGGTCAATCCAGGTTGCATCACAGCCCCTGAACGAATTGTGTAAGAATTTCTCTCTCTTTCCCTGTCTTTGTTTCATGGGTTTTTAAAAGTAATTTATTTTTATAATGGGGTTTAGCTGCTTTTCACGGCTGTGTTTATGCCGCTTTACACCCACTTGACACACTAACAGAGAGATATCAATACATAGGTTTTAAGATTATTACTAGTCAGATATATTCTTGTGCGGTGAATCGGGCGTGTTGAGTCCAGTTCTCTGAGCAAGGAGTAGGTCTTGTCTATTACATATTGGGTTTATGGAACGGTATCTGAGCTAATTTGAAACTCTTGTTTTATGTATCACCCCACCTCACCTTTCCCGTTAAGCAGCCATAGTGTGTTTTCTGCATGTGTGACTCTGTTCTGTTTTGTAATTCAGTTCAAGTGTAACGGTTTTTACATTCCCTCTATAAGTGACACCTTATGAGAAGTGTCCTTTTCTGTGTGACTTATTTCACTTAGAATCGTCTTACCTAAATCCACTCATCATGCTGCTACTAGCCTTATGACATTGATTTCATGGCTGAGTGATATTCCATTGTACATAAGGACCACAACTTTTTTATCCATTTTTGGCTTTTCTGGGATATTTAAGGTGGAAGGAAGTGGAGGTCCTTGTCAACAGAGCAGCCCTAAACTTTGGGGTGCTTGTGTCTTGCTGATTTTCAATTTTCCCACTTTATCCCCCCATGCGTGGAAGTGCCCTATGCTCTCTAAGCTGTGTTTTTTAGATGTTTCAGGACACACCGTACACTTCTCCAGAGTGGCTGTTGGCAATTTACATCCCGCCCATCAGTGTAGCAAGGCTCCCATTTCTCCATGGCCTGTCCTGCATTTCTGGTTTTGACACTTTTTTCAGCATGGCCCTTTTGACCGATGGGAAGCGAGACTTCTTTGTAGCGCTGATTTGCCTTTCCACGTTGCTTGGTTGGCCAAAAAGAGCGTATGCGTTTTTTCCTGAATATATTCAGGAAAAAACGCATACGCTCTTTTTGGCCAAGGGCATCATTGTCAACGTTTTGCCGCTTTTCATGTGATTTAAAGGCCATTCGTATCTACCTCCTGAAATCTGTTTCCTGCAATTCTGCCTTGATTTCAAATCCTCTTCTTTGCCTTCCCTCAATATATTTGTGGACGAGAGTTATCATTTATAACTCTGCAGGTTTGTGAATTGCAGTGCCCTGAAGCTCCATTTTACAAGTCGCTTTTTTGGGAGCCGGCCGCAAAAGCGCAGGATGGCTTCAGGCCCTGTTTTGGTTCCGGGGGGCAGGCTGAGCCTGTGGTTAATTCTTCTTCCTGATGGGAAAATAGAGTGACCTGTGCCTGTCCCAACACCAAGAGCTAGTCTCTCATTGGTTCCCCGTCTTCCCGTTCATCCTCAGGACAAATTGCAACCTGTACAAAACAGGAGGTTAAAGGTGCTGATGCTCCAAGTAGGGAGATTGCTAGTAAAGTGGCTGGAATGGCGAACCCGAGCACAAGGAGATGAGAAATGAGGTGCGTTTTAGAAACCTTTCCCCATCACACGGTGTACCATCTTCTGGGTTTCTCATGCATGTTTTCGATGTAGGAAGATGCCCTTGAACCTGGAGATTTGGGACCCATGCGATGGGTAGCACGCAGTATTACTTTAAAGGGTCTGCGTTTGCTCACCCAACCTCACAAAACCTCTAAGCCCCAAGAGTGTCCACCCTTATGTCTCATCCAGCTGTGGGTCTAGATATGGTCAATCCAGGTTGCATCACAGCCCCTGAACGAATTGTGTAAGAATTTCTCTCTCTTTCCCTGTCTTTGTTTCATGGGTTTTTAAAAGTAATTTATTTTTATAATGGGGTTTAGCTGCTTTTCACGGCTGTGTTTATGCCGCTTTACACCCACTTGACACACTAACAGAGAGATATCAATACATAGGTTTTAAGATTATTTCTAGTCAGATATATTCTTGTGCGGTGAATCGGGCGTGTTGAGTCCAGTTCTCTGAGCAAGGAGTAGGTCTTGTCTATTACATATTGGGTTTATGGAACGGTATCTGAGCTAATTTGAAACTCTTGTTTTATGTATCACCCCACCTCACCTTTCCCGTTAAGCAGCCATAGTGTGTTTTCTGCATGTGTGACTCTGTTCTGTTTTGTAATTCATTTCAAGTGTAACGGTTTTTACATTCCCTCTATAAGTGACACCTTATGAGAAGTGTCCTTTTCTGTGTGACTTATTTCACTTAGAATCGTCTTACCTAAATCCACTCATCATGCTGCTACTAGCCTTATGATATTGATTTCATGGCTGAGTGATATTCCATTGTACATAAGGACCACAACTTTTTTATCCATTTTTCGCTTTCCTGGGATATTTAAGGTGGAAGGAAGTGGAGGTCCTTGTCAACAGAGCAGCCCTAAACTTTGGGGTGCTTGTGTCTTGCTGATTTTCAATTTTCCCACTTTATCCCCCCATGCGTGGAAGTGCCCTATGCTCTCTAAGCTGTGTTTTTTAGATGTTTCAGGACACACAGTACACTTCTCCAGAGTGGCTGTTGGCAATTTACATCCCGCCCATCAGTGTAGCAAGGCTCCCATTTCTCCATGGCCTGTCCTGCATTTCTGGTTTTGACACTTTTTTCAGCATGGCCCTTTTGACCGATGGGAAGCGAGACTTCTTTGTAGCGCTGATTTGCCTTTCCAGGTTGCTTGGTTGGCCAAAAAGGGCGTATGCGTTTTTTCCTGAATATATTCAGGAAAAAACGCATACGCCCTTTTTGGCCAAGGGCATCATTGTCAACCTTTTGCCGCTTTTCATGTGCTTTAAAGGCGATTCGAATCTACCTCCTGAAATCTGTTTCCTGCAATTCTGCCTTGATTTCAAATCTTCTTCTTTGCCTTCCCTCAATATATTTGTGGACGAGAGTTATCATTTATAACTCTGCAGGTTTGTGAATTGCAGTGCCCTGAAGCTCCATTTTACAAGTCGCTTTTTTGGGAGCCGGCCGCAAAAGCGCAGGATGGCTTCAGGCCCTGTTCTGGTTCCGGGGGGCAGGCTGAGCCTGTGGTTAATTCTTCTTCCTGATGGGCAAATAGAGTGACCTGTGCCTGTCCCAACACCAAGAGCTAGTCTCTCATTGGTTCCCCGTCTTCCCGTTCATCCTCAGGACAAATTGCAACCTGTACGGAACAGGAGGTTAAAGGTGCTGATGCTCCAAGTAGGGAGATTGCTAGTAAAGTGGCTGGAATGGCGAACCCGAGCACAAGGAGATGAGAAATGAGGTGCGTTTTAGAAACCTTTCCCCATCACACGGTGTACCATCTTCTGGGTTTCTCATGCATGTTTTCGATGTAGGAAGATGCCCTTGAACCTGGAGATTTGGGACCCATGGGATGGGTAGCACGCAGTATTACTTTAAAGGGTCTGCGTTTGCTCACCCAACCTCACCAAACCTCTCAGCCCCAAGAGTGTCCACCCTTATGTCTCATCCAGCTGTGGGTCTAGATATGGTCAATCCAGGTTGCATCACAGCCCCTGAACGAATTGTGTAAGAATTTCTCTCTCTTTCCCTGTCTTTGTTTCATGGGTTTTTAAAAGTAATTTATTTTTATAATGGGGTTTAGCTGCTTTTCACGGCTGTGTTTATGCCGCTTTACACCCACTTGACACACTAACAGAGAGATATCAATACATAGGTTTTAAGATTATTACTAGTCAGATATATTCTTGTGCGGTGAATCGGGCGTGTTGAGTCCAGTTCTCTGAGCAAGGAGTAGGTCTTGTCTATTACATATTGGGTTTATGGAACGGTATCTGAGCTAATTTGAAACTCTTGTTTTATGTATCACCCCACCTCACCTTTCCCGTTAAGCAGCCATAGTGTGTTTTCTGCATGTGTGACTCTGTTCTGGTTTGTAATTCAGTTCAAGTGTAACGGTTTTTACATTCCCTCTATAAGTGACACCTTATGAGAAGTGTCCTTTTCTGTGTGACTTATTTCACTTAGAATCGTCTTACCTAAATCCACTCATCATGCTGCTACTAGCCTTATGACATTGATTTCATGGCTGAGTGATATTCCATTGTACATAAGGACCACAAATTTTTATCCATTTTTCGCTTTCCTGGGATATTTAAGGTGGAAGGAAGTGGAGGTCCTTGTCAACAGAGCAGCCCTAAACTTTGGGGTGCTTGTGTCTTGCTGATTTTCAATTTTCCCACTTTATCCCCCCATGCGTGGAAGTGCCCTATGCTCTCTAAGCTGTGTTTTTTCGATGTTTCAGGACACACCGTACACTTCTCCAGAGTGGCTGTTGGCAATTTACATCCCGCCCATCAGTGTAGCAAGGCTCCCATTTCTCCATGGCCTGTCCTGCATTTCTGGTTTTGACACTTTTTTCAGCATGGCCCTTTTGACCGATGGGAAGCGAGACTTCTTTGTAGCGCTGATTTGCCTTTCCAGGTTGCTTGGTTGGCCAAAAAGGGCATCATTGTCAACGTTTTGCCGCTTTTCATGTGCTTTAAAGGCGATTCGAATCTACCTCCTGAAATCTGTTTCCTGCAATTCTGCCTTGATTTCAAATCCTCTTCTTTGCCTTCCCTCAATATATTTGTGGACGAGAGTTATCATTTATAACTCTGCAGGTTTGTGAATTGCAGTGCCCTGAAGCTCCATTTTACAAGTCGCTTTTTTGGGAGCTGGCCGCAAAAGCGCAGGATGGCTTCAGGCCCTGTTCTGGTTCCGGGGGGCAGGCTGAGCCTGTGGTTAATTCTTCTTCCTGATGGGCAAATAGAGTGACCTGTGCCTGTCCCAACACCAAGAGCTAGTCTCTCATTGGTTCCCCGTCTTCCCGTTCATCCTCAGGACAAATTGCAACCTGTACGGAACAGGAGGTTAAAGGTGCTGATGCTCCAAGTAGGGAGATTGCTAGTAAAGTGGCTGGAATGGCGAACCCGAGCACAAGGAGATGAGAAATGAGGTGCGTTTTAGAAACCTTGCCCCATCACACGGTGTACCATCTTCTGGGTTTCTCATGCATGTTTTCGATGTAGGAAGATGCCCTTGAACCTGGAGATTTGGGACCCATGCGATGGGTAGCACGCAGTATTACTTTAAAGGGTCTGCGTTTGCTCACCCAACCTCACCAAACCTCTCAGCCCCAAGAGTGTCCACCCTTATGTCTCATCCAGCTGTGGGTCTAGATATGGTCAATCCAGGTTGCATCACAGCCCCGGAACGAATTGTGTAAGAATTTCTCTGTCTTTCCCTGTCTTTGTTTCATGGGTTTTTAAAAGTAATTTATTTTTATAATGGGGTTTAGCTGCTTTTCACGGCTGTGTTTATGCCGCTTTACACCCACTTGACACACTAACAGAGAGATATCAATACATAGGTTTTAAGATTATTACTAGTCAGATATATTCTTGTGCGGTGAATCGGGCGTGTTGAGTCCAGTTCTCTGAGCAAGGAGTAGGTCTTGTCTATTCCATATTGGGTTTATGGAACGGTATCTGAGCTAATTTGAAACTCTTGTTTTATGTATCACCCCACCTCACCTTTCCCGTTAAGCAGCCATAGTGTGTTTTCTGCATGTGTGACTCTGTTCTGTTTTGTAATTCAGTTCAAGTGTAACGGTTTTTACATTCCCTCTATAAGTGACACCTTATGAGAAGTGTCCTTTTCTGTGTGACTTATTTCACTTAGAATCGTCTTACCTAAATCCACTCATCATGCTGCTACTAGCCTTATGACATTGATTTCATGGCTGAGTGATATTCCATTGTACATAAGGACCACAAATTTTTTATCCATTTTTCGCTCTCCTGGGATATTTAAGGTGGAATGAATTGGAGGTCTTTGTCAACAGAGCAGCCCTAAACTTTGGGGTGCTTGTGTCTTGCTGATTTTCAATTTTCCCACTTTATCCCCCCATGCGTGGAAGTGCCCTATGCTCTCTAAGCTGTGTTTTTTAGATGTTTCAGGACACACCGTACACTTCTCCAGAGTGGCTGTTGGCGATTTACATCCCGCCCATCAGTGTAGCAAGGCTCCGATTCCTCCATGGCCTGTCCTGCATTTCTGGTTTTGACACTTTTTTCAGCATGGCCCTTTTGACCTATGGGAAGCGAGACTTCTTTGTAGCGCTGATTTGCCTTTCCAGGTTGCTTGGTTGGCCAAAAAGGGCGTATGCGTTTTTTCCTGAATATATTCAGGAAAAAACGCATACGCCCTTTTTGGCCAAGGGCATCATTGTCAACGTTTTGCCGCTTTTCATGTGCTTTAAAGGCGATTCGAATCTACCTCCTGAAATCTGTTTCCTGCAATTCTGCCTTGATTTCAAATCCTCTTCTTTGCCTTCCCTCAATATATTTGTGGACGTGAGTTATCATTTATAACTCTGCAGGTTTGTGAATTGCAGTGCCCTGAAGCTCCATTTTACAAGTCGCTTTTTTGGGAGCTGGCCGCAAAAGCGCAGGATGGCTTCAGGCCCTGTTCTGGTTCCGGGGGGCAGGCTGAGCCTGTGCTTAATTCTTCTTCCTGATGGGAAAATAGAGTGACCTGTGCCTGTCCCAACACCAAGAGCTAGTCTCTCATTGGTTCCCCGTCTTCCCGTTCATCCTCAGGACAAATTGCAACCTGTACGGAACAGGAGGTTAAAGGTGCTGATGCTCCAAGTAGGGAGATTGCTAGTAAAGTGGCTGGAATGGCGAACCCGAGCACAAGGAGATGAGAAATGAGGTGCGTTTTAGAAACCTTGCCCCATCACACGGTGTACCATCTTCTGGGTTTCTCATGCATGTTTTCGATGTAGGAAGATGCCCTTGAACCTGGAGATTTGGGACCCATGCGATGGGTAGCACGCAGTATTACTTTAAAGGGTCTGCGTTTGCTCACCCAACCTCACCAAACCTCTCAGCCCCAAGAGTGTCCACCCTTATGTCTCATCCAGCTGTGGGTCTAGATATGGTCAATCCAGGTTGCATCACAGCCCCTGAACGAATTGTGTAAGAATTTCTCTCTCTTTTCCTGTCTTTGTTTCATGGGATTTTAAAAGTAATTTATTTTTATAATGGGGTTTAGCTGCTTTTCACGGCTGTGTTTATGCCGGTTTACACCCACTTGACACACTAACAGAGAGATATCAATACATAGGTTTTAAGATTATTACTAGTCAGATATATTCTTGTGCGGTGAATCGGGCGTGTTGAGTCCAGTTCTCTGAGCAAGGAGTAGGTCCTGTCTATTACATATTGGGTTTATGGAACGGTATCTGAGCTAATTTGAAACTCTTGTTTTATGTATCACCCCACCTCACCTTTCCCGTTAAGCAGCCATAGTGTGTTTTCTGCATGTGTGACTCTGTTCTGTTTTGTAATTCAGTTCAAGTGTAACGGTTTTTACATTCCCTCTATAAGTGACACCTTATGAGAAGTGTCCTTTTCTGTGTGACTTATTTCACTTAGAATCGTCTTACCTAAATCCACTCATCATGCTGCTACTAGCCTTATGACATTGATTTCATGGCTGAGTGATATTCCATTGTACATAAGGACCACAACTTTTTTATCCATTTTTCGCTTTCCTGGGATATTTAAGGTGGAAGGAAGTGGAGGTCCTTGTCAACAGAGCAGCCCTAAACTTTGGGGTGCTTGTGTCTTGCTGATTTTCAATTTTCCCACTTTATCCCCCCATGCGTGGAAGTGCCCTATGCTCTCTAAGCTGTGTTTTTTAGATGTTTCAGGACACACCGTACACTTCTCCAGAGTGGCTGTTGGCGATTTACATCCCGCCCATCAGTGTAGCAAGGCTCCCATTCCTCCATGGCCTGTCCTGCATTTCTGGTTTTGACACTTTTTTCAGCATGGCCCTTTTGACCTATGGGAAGCGAGACTTCTTTGTAGCGCTGATTTGCCTTTCCAGGTTGCTTGGTTGGCCAAAAAGGGCGTATGCGTTTTTTCCTGAATATATTCAGGAAAAAACGCATACGCCCTTTTTGGCCAAGGGCATCATTGTCAACGTTTTGCCGCTTTTCATGTGCTTTAAAGGCGATTCGAATCTACCTCCTGAAATCTGTTTCCTGCAATTCTGCCTTGATTTCAAATCCTCTTCTTTGCCTTCCCTCAATATATTTGTGGACGAGAGTTATCATTTATAACTCTGCAGGTTTGTGAATTGCAGTGCCCTGAAGCTCCATTTTACAAGTCGCTTTTTTGGGAGCTGGCCGCAAAAGCGCAGGATGGCTTCAGGCCCTGTTCTGGTTCCGGGGGGCAGGCTGAGCCTGTGGTTAATTCTTCTTCCTGATGGGAAAATAGAGTGACCTGTGCCTGTCCCAACACCAAGAGCTAGTCTCTCATTGGTTCCCCGTCTTCCCGTTCATCCTCAGGACAAATTGCAACCTGTACGGAACAGGAGGTTAAAGGTGCTGATGCTCCAAGTAGGGAGATTGCTAGTAAAGTGGCTGGAATGGCGAACCCGAGCACAAGGAGATGAGAAATGAGGTGCGTTTTAGAAACCTTGCCCCATCACACGGTGTACCATCTTCTGGGTTTCTCATGCATGTTTTCGATGTAGGAAGATGCCCTTGAACCTGGAGATTTGGGACCCATGCGATGGGTAGCACGCAGTATTACTTTAAAGGGTCTGCGTTTGCTCACCCAACCTCACCAAACCTCTCAGCCCCAAGAGTGTCCACCCTTATGTCTCATCCAGCTGTGGGTCTAGATATGGTCAATCCAGGTTGCATCACAGCCCCTGAACGAATTGTGTAAGAATTTCTCTCTCTTTCCCTGTCTTTGTTTCATGGGATTTTAAAAGTAATTTATTTTTATAATGGGGTTTAGCTGCTTTTCACGGCTGTGTTTATGCCGCTTTACACCCACTTGACACACTAACAGAGAGATATCAATACATAGGTTTTAAGATTATTACTAGTCAGATATATTCTTGTGCGGTGAATCGGGCGTGTTGAGTCCAGTTCTCTGAGCAAGGAGTAGGTCCTGTCTATTACATATTGGGTTTATGGAACGGTATCTGAGCTAATTTGAAACTCTTGTTTTATGTATCACCCCACCTCACCTTTCCCGTTAAGCAGCCATAGTGTGTTTTCTGCATGTGTGACTCTGTTCTGTTTTGTAATTCAGTTCAAGTGTAACGGTTTTTACATTCCCTCTATAAGTGACACCTTATGAGAAGTGTCCTTTTCTGTGTGACTTATTTCACTTAGAATCGTCTTACCTAAATCCACTCATCATGCTGCTACTAGCCTTATGACATTGATTTCATGGCTGAGTGATATTCCATTGTACATAAGGACCACAAATTTTTTATCCATTTTTTGCTCTCCTGGGATATTTAAGGTGGAATGAATTGGAGGTCTTTGTCAACAGAGCAGCCCTAAACTTTGGGGTGCTTGTGTCTTGCTGATTTTCAATTTTCCCACTTTATCCCCCCATGCGTGGAAGTGCCCTATGCTCTCTAAGCTGTGTTTTTTAGATGTTTCAGGACACACCGTACACTTCTCCAGAGTGGCTGTTGGCGATTTACATCCCGCCCATCAGTGTAGCAAGGCTCCCATTCCTCCATGGCCTGTCCTGCATTTCTGGTTTTGACACTTTTTTCAGCATGGCCCTTTTGACCTATGGGAAGCGAGACTTCTTTGTAGCGCTGATTTGCCTTTCCAGGTTGCTTGGTTGGCCAAAAAGGGCGTATGCGTTTTTTCCTGAATATATTCAGGAAAAAACGCATACGCCCTTTTTGGCCAAGGGCATCATTGTCAACGTTTTGCCGCTTTTCATGTGCTTTAAAGGCGATTCGAATCTACCTCCTGAAATCTGTTTCCTGCAATTCTGCCTTGATTTCAAATCCTCTTCTTTGCCTTCCCTCAATATATTTGTGGACGAGAGTTATCATTTATAACTCTGCAGGTTTGTGAATTGCAGTGCCCTGAAGCTCCATTTTACAAGTCGCTTTTTTGGGAGCTGGCCGCAAAAGCGCAGGATGGCTTCAGGCCCTGTTCTGGTTCCGGGGGGCAGGCTGAGCCTGTGGTTAATTCTTCTTCCTGATGGGAAAATAGAGTGACCTGTGCCTGTCCCAACACCAAGAGCTAGTCTCTCATTGGTTCCCCGTCTTCCCGTTCATCCTCAGGACAAATTGCAACCTGTACGGAACAGGAGGTTAAAGGTGCTGATGCTCCAAGTAGGGAGATTGCTAGTAAAGTGGCTGGAATGGCGAACCCGAGCACAAGGAGATGAGAAATGAGGTGCGTTTTAGAAACCTTTCCCAATCACACGGTGTACCATCTTCTGGGTTTCTCATGCATGTTTTCGATGTAGGAAGATGCCCTTGAACCTGGAGATTTGGGACCCATGCGATGGGTAGCACGCAGTATTACTTTAAAGGGTCTGCGTTTGCTCACCCAACCTCACCAAACCTCTCAGCCCCAAGAGTGTCCACCCTTATGTCTCATCCAGCTGTGGGTCTAGATATGGTCAATCCAGGTTGCATCACAGCCCCGGAACGAATTGTGTAAGAATTTCTCTGTCTTTCCCTGTCTTTGTTTCATGGGTTTTTAAAAGTAATTTATTTTTATAATGGGGTTTAGCTGCTTTTCACGGCTGTGTTTATGCCGCTTTACACCCACTTGACACACTAACAGAGAGATATCAATACATAGGTTTTAAGATTATTACTAGTCAGATATATTCTTGTGCGGTGAATCGAGCGTGTTGAGTCCAGTTCTCTGAGCAAGGAGTAGGTCTTGTCTATTCCATATTGGGTTTATGGAACGGTATCTGAGCTAATTTGAAACTCTTGTTTTATGTATCACCCCACCTCACCTTTCCCGTTAAGCAGCCATAGTGTGTTTTCTGCATGTGTGACTCTGTTCTGTTTTGTAATTCAGTTCAAGTGTAACGGTTTTTACATTCCCTCTATAAGTGACACCTTATGAGAAGTGTCCTTTTCTGTGTGACTTATTTCACTTAGAATCGTCTTACCTAAATCCACTCATCATGCTGCTACTAGCCTTATGACATTGATTTCATGGCTGAGTGATATTGCATTGTACATAAGGACCACAAATTTTTTATCCATTTTTCGCTCTCCTGGGATATTTAAGGTGGAATGAATTGGAGGTCTTTGTCAACAGAGCAGCCCTAAACTTTGGGGTGCTTGTGTCTTGCTGATTTTCAATTTTCCCACTTTATCCCCCCATGCGTGGAAGTGCCCTATGCTCTCTAAGCTGTGTTTTTTAGATGTTTCAGGACACACCGTACACTTCTCCAGAGTGGCTGTTGGCGATTTACATCCCGCCCATCAGTGTAGCAAGGCTCCGATTCCTCCATGGCCTGTCCTGCATTTCTGGTTTTGACACTTTTTTCAGCATGGCCCTTTTGACCTATGGGAAGCGAGACTTCTTTGTAGCGCTGATTTGCCTTTCCAGGTTGCTTGGTTGGCCAAAAAGGGCGTATGCGTTTTTTCCTGAATATATTCAGGAAAAAACGCATACGCCCTTTTTGGCCAAGGGCATCATTGTCAACGTTTTGCCGCTTTTCATGTGCTTTAAAGGCGATTCGAATCTACCTCCTGAAATCTGTTTCCTGCAATTCTGCCTTGATTTCAAATCCTCTTCTTTGCCTTCCCTCAATATATTTGTGGACGTGAGTTATCATTTATAACTCTGCAGGTTTGTGAATTGCAGTTCCCTGAAGCTCCATTTTACAAGTCGCTTTTTTGGGAGCTGGCCGCAAAAGCGCAGGATGGCTTCAGGCCCTGTTCTGGTTCCGGGGGGCAGGCTGAGCCTGTGCTTAATTCTTCTTCCTGATGGGAAAATAGAGTGACCTGTGCCTGTCCCAACACCAAGAGCTAGTCTCTCATTGGTTCCCCGTCTTCCCGTTCATCCTCAGGACAAATTGCAACCTGTACGGAACAGGAGGTTAAAGGTGCTGATGCTCCAAGTAGGGAGATTGCTAGTAAAGTGGCTGGAATGGCGAACCCGAGCACAAGGAGATGAGAAATGAGGTGCGTTTTAGAAACCTTGCCCCATCACACGGTGTACCATCTTCTGGGTTTCTCATGCATGTTTTCGATGTAGGAAGATGCCCTTGAACCTGGAGATTTGGGACCCATGCGATGGGTAGCACGCAGTATTACTTTAAAGGGTCTGCGTTTGCTCACCCAACCTCACCAAACCTCTCAGCCCCAAGAGTGTCCACCCTTATGTCTCATCCAGCTGTGGGTCTAGATATGGTCAATCCAGGTTGCATCACAGCCCCTGAACGAATTGTGTAAGAATTTCTCTCTCTTTTCCTGTCTTTGTTTCATGGGATTTTAAAAGTAATTTATTTTTATAATGGGGTTTAGCTGCTTTTCACGGCTGTGTTTATGCCGCTTTACACCCACTTGACACACTAACAGAGAGATATCAATACATAGGTTTTAAGATTATTACTAGTCAGATATATTCTTGTGCGGTGAATCGGGCGTGTTGAGTCCAGTTCTCTGAGCAAGGAGTAGGTCCGGTCTATTACATATTGGGTTTATGGAACGGTATCTGAGCTAATTTGAAACTCTTGTTTTATGTATCACCCCACCTCACCTTTCCCGTTAAGCAGCCATAGTGTGTTTTCTGCATGTGTGACTCTGTTCTGTTTTGTAATTCAGTTCAAGTGTAACGGTTTTTACATTCCCTCTATAAGTGACACCTTATGAGAAGTGTCCTTTTCTGTGTGACTTATTTCACTTAGAATCGTCTTACCTAAATCCACTCATCATGCTGCTACTAGCCTTATGACATTGATTTCATGGCTGAGTGATATTCCATTGTACATAAGGACCACAAATTTTTTATCCATTTTTTGCTCTCCTGGGATATTTAAGGTGGAATGAATTTGAGGTCTTTGTCAACAGAGCAGCCCTAAACTTTGGGGTGCTTGTGTCTTGCTGATTTTCAATTTTCCCACTTTATCCCCCCATGCGTGGAAGTGCCCTATGCTCTCTAAGCTGTGTTTTTTAGATGTTTCAGGACACACCGTACACTTCTCCAGAGTGGCTGTTGGCGATTTACATCCCGCCCATCAGTGTAGCAAGGCTCCCATTCCTCCATGGCCTGTCCTGCATTTCTGGTTTTGACACTTTTTTCAGCATGGCCCTTTTGACCTATGGGAAGCGAGACTTCTTTGTAGCGCTGATTTGCCTTTCCAGGTTGCTTGGTTGGCCAAAAAGGGCGTATGCGTTTTTTCCTGAATATATTCAGGAAAAAACGCATACGCCCTTTTTGGCCAAGGGCATCATTGTCAACGTTTTGCCGCTTTTCATGTGCTTTAAAGGCGATTCGAATCTACCTCCTGAAATCTGTTTCCTGCAATTCTGCCTTGATTTCAAATCCTCTTCTTTGCCTTCCCTCAATATATTTGTGGACGAGAGTTATCATTTATAACTCTGCAGGTTTGTGAATTGCAGTGCCCTGAAGCTCCATTTTACAAGTCGCTTTTTTGGGAGCTGGCCGCAAAAGCGCAGGATGGCTTCAGGCCCTGTTCTGGTTCCGGGGGGCAGGCTGAGCCTGTGGTTAATTCTTCTTCCTGATGGGAAAATAGAGTGACCTGTGCCTGTCCCAACACCAAGAGCTAGTCTCTCATTGGTTCCCCGTCTTCCCGTTCATCCTCAGGACAAATTGCAACCTGTACGGAACAGGAGGTTAAAGGTGCTGATGCTCCAAGTAGGGAGATTGCTAGTAAAGTGGCTGGAATGGCGAACCCGAGCACAAGGAGATGAGAAATGAGGTGCGTTTTAGAAACCTTGCCCCATCACACGGTGTACCATCTTCTGGGTTTCTCATGCATGTTTTCGATGTAGGAAGATGCCCTTGAACCTGGAGATTTGGGACCCATGCGATGGGTAGCACGCAGTATTACTTTAAAGGGTCTGCGTTTGCTCACCCAACCTCACCAAACCTCTCAGCCCCAAGAGTGTCCACCCTTATGTCTCATCCAGCTGTGGGT
This sequence comes from Balaenoptera physalus, assembly GCF_965194825.1. Classification (NCBI taxonomy): domain Eukaryota; kingdom Metazoa; phylum Chordata; class Mammalia; order Artiodactyla; family Balaenopteridae; genus Balaenoptera; species Balaenoptera physalus. The sequence goes on from NW_028126386.1 coordinate 471,870, forward strand.
CTAGATATGGTCAATCCAGGTTGCATCACAGCCCCTGAACGAATTGTGTAAGAATTTCTCTCTCTTTCCCTGTCTTTGTTTCATGGGATTTTAAAAGTAATTTATTTTTATAATGGGGTTTAGCTGCTTTTCACGGCTGTGTTTATGCCGCTTTACACCCACTTGACACACTAACAGAGAGATATCAATACATAGGTTTTAAGATTATTACTAGTCAGATATATTCTTGTGCGGTGAATCGGGCGTGTTGAGTCCAGTTCTCTGAGCAAGGAGTAGGTCCTGTCTATTACATATTGGGTTTATGGAACGGTATCTGAGCTAATTTGAAACTCTTGTTTTATGTATCACCCCACCTCACCTTTCCCGTTAAGCAGCCATAGTGTGTTTTCTGCATGTGTGACTCTGTTCTGTTTTGTAATTCAGTTCAAGTGTAACGGTTTTTACATTCCCTCTATAAGTGACACCTTATGAGAAGTGTCCTTTTCTGTGTGACTTATTTCACTTAGAATCGTCTTACCTAAATCCACTCATCATGCTGCTACTAGCCTTATGACATTGATTTCATGGCTGAGTGATATTCCATTGTACATAAGGACCACAAATTTTTTATCCATTTTTTGCTCTCCTGGGATATTTAAGGTGGAATGAATTGGAGGTCTTTGTCAACAGAGCAGCCCTAAACTTTGGGGTGCTTGTGTCTTGCTGATTTTCAATTTTCCCACTTTATCCCCCCATGCGTGGAAGTGCCCTATGCTCTCTAAGCTGTGTTTTTTAGATGTTTCAGGACACACCGTACACTTCTCCAGAGTGGCTGTTGGCGATTTACATCCCGCCCATCAGTGTAGCAAGGCTCCCATTCCTCCATGGCCTGTCCTGCATTTCTGGTTTTGACACTTTTTTCAGCATGGCCCTTTTGACCTATGGGAAGCGAGACTTCTTTGTAGCGCTGATTTGCCTTTCCAGGTTGCTTGGTTGGCCAAAAAGGGCGTATGCGTTTTTTCCTGAATATATTCAGGAAAAAACGCATACGCCCTTTTTGGCCAAGGGCATCATTGTCAACGTTTTGCCGCTTTTCATGTGCTTTAAAGGCGATTCGAATCTACCTCCTGAAATCTGTTTCCTGCAATTCTGCCTTGATTTCAAATCCTCTTCTTTGCCTTCCCTCAATATATTTGTGGACGAGAGTTATCATTTATAACTCTGCAGGTTTGTGAATTGCAGTGCCCTGAAGCTCCATTTTACAAGTCGCTTTTTTGGGAGCTGGCCGCAAAAGCGCAGGATGGCTTCAGGCCCTGTTCTGGTTCCGGGGGGCAGGCTGAGCCTGTGCTTAATTCTTCTTCCTGATGGGAAAATAGAGTGACCTGTGCCTGTCCCAACACCAAGAGCTAGTCTCTCATTGGTTCCCCGTCTTCCCGTTCATCCTCAGGACAAATTGCAACCTGTACGGAACAGGAGGTTAAAGGTGCTGATGCTCCAAGTAGGGAGATTGCTAGTAAAGTGGCTGGAATGGCGAACCCGAGCACAAGGAGATGAGAAATGAGGTGCGTTTTAGAAACCTTGCCCAATCACACGGTGTACCATCTTCTGGGTTTCTCATGCATGTTTTCGATGTAGGAAGATGCCCTTGAACCTGGAGATTTGGGACCCATGCGATGGGTAGCACGCAGTATTACTTTAAAGGGTCTGCGTTTGCTCACCCAACCTCACCAAACCTCTCAGCCCCAAGAGTGTCCACCCTTATGTCTCATCCAGCTGTGGGTCTAGATATGGTCAATCCAGGTTGCATCACAGCCCCTGAACGAATTGTGTAAGAATTTCTCTCTCTTTCCCTGTCTTTGTTTCATGGGATTTTAAAAGTAATTTATTTTTATAATGGGGTTTAGCTGCTTTTCACGGCTGTGTTTATGCCGCTTTACACCCACTTGACACACTAACAGAGAGATATCAATACATAGGTTTTAAGATTATTACTAGTCAGATATATTCTTGTGCGGTGAATCGGGCGTGTTGAGTCCAGTTCTCTGAGCAAGGAGTAGGTCCTGTCTATTACATATTGGGTTTATGGAACGGTATCTGAGCTAATTTGAAACTCTTGTTTTATGTATCACCCCACCTCACCTTTCCCGTTAAGCAGCCATAGTGTGTTTTCTGCATGTGTGACTCTGTTCTGTTTTGTAATTCAGTTCAAGTGTAACGGTTTTTACATTCCCTCTATAAGTGACACCTTATGAGAAGTGTCCTTTTCTGTGTGACTTATTTCACTTAGAATCGTCTTACCTAAATCCACTCATCATGCTGCTACTAGCCTTATGACATTGATTTCATGGCTGAGTGATATTCCATTGTACATAAGGACCACAAATTTTTTATCCATTTTTTGCTCTCCTGGGATATTTAAGGTGGAATGAATTGGAGGTCTTTGTCAACAGAGCAGCCCTAAACTTTGGGGTGCTTGTGTCTTGCTGATTTTCAATTTTCCCACTTTATCCCCCCATGCGTGGAAGTGCCCTATGCTCTCTAAGCTGTGTTTTTTAGATGTTTCAGGACACACCGTACACTTCTCCAGAGTGGCTGTTGGCGATTTACATCCCGCCCATCAGTGTAGCAAGGCTCCCATTCCTCCATGGCCTGTCCTGCATTTCTGGTTTTGACACTTTTTTCAGCATGGCCCTTTTGACCTATGGGAAGCGAGACTTCTTTGTAGCGCTGATTTGCCTTTCCAGGTTGCTTGGTTGGCCAAAAAGGGCGTATGCGTTTTTTCCTGAATATATTCAGGAAAAAACGCATACGCCCTTTTTGGCCAAGGGCATCATTGTCAACGTTTTGCCGCTTTTCATGTGCTTTAAAGGCGATTCGAATCTACCTCCTGAAATCTGTTTCCTGCAATTCTGCCTTGATTTCAAATCCTCTTCTTTGCCTTCCCTCAATATATTTGTGGACGAGAGTTATCATTTATAACTCTGCAGGTTTGTGAATTGCAGTGCCCTGAAGCTCCATTTTACAAGTCGCTTTTTTGGGAGCTGGCCGCAAAAGCGCAGGATGGCTTCAGGCCCTGTTCTGGTTCCGGGGGGCAGGCTGAGCCTGTGCTTAATTCTTCTTCCTGATGGGAAAATAGAGTGACCTGTGCCTGTCCCAACACCAAGAGCTAGTCTCTCATTGGTTCCCCGTCTTCCCGTTCATCCTCAGGACAAATTGCAACCTGTACGGAACAGGAGGTTAAAGGTGCTGATGCTCCAAGTAGGGAGATTGCTAGTAAAGTGGCTGGAATGGCGAACCCGAGCACAAGGAGATGAGAAATGAGGTGCGTTTTAGAAACCTTTCCCCATCACACGGTGTACCATCTTCTGGGTTTCTCATGCATGTTTTCGATGTAGGAAGATGCCCTTGAACCTGGAGATTTGGGACCCATGCGATGGGTAGCACGCAGTATTACTTTAAAGGGTCTGCGTTTGCTCACCCAACCTCACCAAACCTCTCAGCCCCAAGAGTGTCCACCCTTATGTCTCATCCAGCTGTGGGTCTAGATATGGTCAATCCAGGTTGCATCACAGCCCCTGAACGAATTGTGTAAGAATTTCTCTGTCTTTCCCTGTCTTTGTTTCATGGGTTTTTAAAAGTAATTTATTTTTATAATGGGGTTTAGCTGCTTTTCACGGCTCTGTTTATGCCGCTTTACACCCACTTGACACACTAACAGAGAGATATCAATACATAGGTTTTAAGATTATTACTAGTCAGATATATTCTTGTGCGGTGAATCGGGCGTGTTGAGTCCAGTTCTCTGAGCAAGGAGTAGGTCCTGTCTATTACATATTGGGTTTATGGAACGGTATCTGAGCTAATTTGAAACTCTTGTTTTATGTATCACCCCACCTCACCTTTCCCGTTAAGCAGCCATAGTGTGTTTTCTGCATGTGTGACTCTGTTCTGTTTTGTAATTCAGTTCAGGTGTAAGAGTTTTTACATTCCCTCTATAAGTGACACCTTATGAGAAGTGTCCTTTTCTGTGTGACTTATTTCACTTAGAATCGTCTTACCTAAATCCACTCATCATGCTGCTACTAGCCTTATGACATTGATTTCATGGCTGAGTGATATTCCATTGTACATAAGGACCACAACTTTTTTATCCATTTTTCGCTCTCCTGGGATATTTAAGGTGGAATGAAGTGGAGGTCCTTGTCAACAGAGCAGCCCTAAACTTTGGGGTGCTTGTGTCTTGCTGATTTTCAATTTTCCCACTTTATCCCCCCATGCGTGGAAGTGCCCTATGCTCTATAAGCTGTGTTTTTTAGATGTTTCAGGACACACCGTACACTTCTCCAGAGTGGCTGTTGGCGATTTACATCCCGCCCATCAGTGTAGCAAGGCTCCGATTCCTCCATGGCCTGTCCTGCATTTCTGGTTTTGACACTTTTTTCAGCATGGCCCTTTTGACCTATGGGAAGCGAGACTTCTTTGTAGCGCTGATTTGCCTTTCCAGGTTGCTTGGTTGGCCAAAAAGGGCGTATGCGTTTTTTCCTGAATATATTCAGGAAAAAACGCATACGCCCTTTTTGGCCAAGGGCATCATTGTCAACGTTTTGCCGCTTTTCGTGTGCTTTAAAGGCGATTTGAATCTACCTCCTGAAATCTGTTTCCTGCAATTCTGCCTTGATTTCAAATCCTCTTCTTTGCCTTCCCTCAATATATTTGTGGACGTGAGTTATCATTTATAACTCTGCAGGTTTGTGAATTGCAGTGCCCTGAAGCTCCATTTTACAAGTCGCTTTTTTGGGAGCTGGCCGCAAAAGCGCAGGATGGCTTCAGGCCCTGTTCTGGTTCCGGGGGGCAGGTTGAGCCTGTGGTTAATTCTTCTTCCTGATGGGAAAATAGAGTGACCTGTGCCTGTCCCAACACCAAGAGCTAGTCTCTCATTGGTTCCCCGTCTTCCCGTTCATCCTCAGGACAAATTGCAACCTGTACGGAACAGGAGGTTAAAGGTGCTGATGCTCCAAGTAGGGAGATTGCTAGTAAAGTGGCTGGAATGGCGAACCCGAGCACAAGGAGATGAGAAATGAGGTGCGTTTTAGAAACCTTTCCCCATCACACGGTGTACCATCTTCTGGGTTTCTCATGCATGTTTTCGATGTAGGAAGACGCCCTTGAACCTGGAGATTTGGGACCCATGCGATGGGTAGCACGCAGTATTACTTTAAAGGGTCTGCGTTTGCTCACCCAACCTCACCAAACCTCTCAGCCCCAAGAGTGTCCACCCTTATGTCTCATCCAGCTGTGGGTCTAGATATGGTCAATCCAGGTTGCATCACAGCCCCTGAACGAATTGTGTAAGAATTTCTCTGTCTTTCCCTGTCTTTGTTTCATGGGTTTTTAGAAGTAATTTATTTTTATAATGGGGTTTAGCTGCTTTTCACGGCTCTGTTTATGCCGCTTTACACCCACTTGACACACTAACAGAGAGATATCAATACATAGGTTTTAAGATTATTACTAGTCAGATATATTCTTGTGCGGTGAATCGGGCGTGTTGAGTCCAGTTCTCTGAGCAAGGAGTAGGTCTTGTCTATTACATATTGGGTTTATGGAACGGTATCTGAGCTAATTTGAAACTCTTGTTTTATGTATCACCCCACCTCACCTTTCCCGTTAAGCAGCCATAGTGTGTTTTCTGCATGTGTGACTCTGTTCTGTTTTGTAATTCAGTTCAGGTGTAACGGTTTTTACATTCCCTCTATAAGTGACACCTTATGAGAAGTGTCCTTTTCTGTGTGACTTATTTCACTTAGAATCGTCTTACCTAAATCCACTCATCATGCTGCTACTAGCCTTATGACATTGATTTCATGGCTGAGTGATATTCCATTGTACATAAGGACCACAACTTTTTTATCCATTTTTCGCTTTCCTGGGATATTTAAGGTGGAATGAAGTGGAGGTCCTTGTCAACAGAGCAGCCCTAAACTTTGGGGTGCTTGTGTCTTGCTGATTTTCAATTTTCCCACTTTATCCCCCCATGCGTGGAAGTGCCCTATGCTCTCTAAGCTGTGTTTTTTAGATGTTTCAGGACACACCGTACACTTCTCCAGAGTGGCTGTTGGCGATTTACATCCCGCCCATCAGTGTAGCAAGGCTCCGATTCCTCCATGGCCTGTCCTGCATTTCTGGTTTTGACACTTTTTTCAGCATGGCCCTTTTGACCTATGGGAAGCGAGACTTCTTTGTAGCGCTGATTTGCCTTTCCAGGTTGCTTGGTTGGCCAAAAAGGGCGTATGCGTTTTTTCCTGAATATATTCAGGAAAAAACGCATACGCCCTTTTTGGCCAAGGGCATCATTGTCAACGTTTTGCCGCTTTTCATGTGCTTTAAAGGCGATTCGAATCTACCTCCTGAAATCTGTTTCCTGCAATTCTGCCTTGATTTCAAATCCTCTTCTTTGCCTTCCCTCAATATATTTGTGGACGTGAGTTATCATTTATAACTCTGCAGGTTTGTGAATTGCAGTGCCCTGAAGCTCCATTTTACAAGTCGCTTTTTTGGGAGCTGGCCGCAAAAGCGCAGGATGGCTTCAGGCCCTGTTCTGGTTCCGGGGGGCAGGCTGAGCCTGTGCTTAATTCTTCTTCCTGATGGGAAAATAGAGTGACCTGTGCCTGTCCCAACACCAAGAGCTAGTCTCTCATTGGTTCCCCGTCTTCCCGTTCATCCTCAGGACAAATTGCAACCTGTACGGAACAGGAGGTTAAAGGTGCTGATGCTCCAAGTAGGGAGATTGCTAGTAAAGTGGCTGGAATGGCGAACCCGAGCACAAGGAGATGAGAAATGAGGTGCGTTTTAGAAACCTTGCCCCATCACACGGTGTACCATCTTCTGGGTTTCTCATGCATGTTTTCGATGTAGGAAGATGCCCTTGAACCTGGAGATTTGGGACCCATGCGATGGGTAGCACGCAGTATTACTTTAAAGGGTCTGCGTTTGCTCACCCAACCTCACCAAACCTCTCAGCCCCAAGAGTGTCCACCCTTATGTCTCATCCAGCTGTGGGTCTAGATATGGTCAATCCAGGTTGCATCACAGCCCCTGAACGAATTGTGTAAGAATTTCTCTGTCTTTCCCTGTCTTTGTTTCATGGGTTTTTAAAAGTAATTTATTTTTATAATGGGGTTTAGCTGCTTTTCACGGCTCTGTTTATGCCGCTTTACACCCACTTGACACACTAACAGAGAGATATCAATACATAGGTTTTAAGATTATTACTAGTCAGATATATTCTTGTGCGGTGAATCGGGCGTGTTGAGTCCAGTTCTCTGAGCAAGGAGTAGGTCTTGTCTATTACATATTGGGTTTATGGAACGGTATCTGAGCTAATTTGAAACTCTTGTTTTATGTATCACCCCACCTCACCTTTCCCGTTAAGCAGCCATAGTGTGTTTTCTGCATGTGTGACTCTGTTCTGTTTTGTAATTCAGTTCAGGTGTAACGGTTTTTACATTCCCTCTATAAGTGACACCTTATGAGAAGTGTCCTTTTCTGTGTGACTTATTTCACTTAGAATCGTCTTACCTAAATCCACTCATCATGCTGCTACTAGCCTTATGACATTGATTTCATGGCTGAGTGATATTCCATTGTACATAAGGACCACAACTTTTTTATCCATTTTTCGCTTTCCTGGGATATTTAAGGTGGAATGAAGTGGAGGTCCTTGTCAACAGAGCAGCCCTAAACTTTGGGGTGCTTGTGTCTTGCTGATTTTCAATTTTCCCACTTTATCCCCCCATGCGTGGAAGTGCCCTATGCTCTCTAAGCTGTGTTTTTTAGATGTTTCAGGACACACCGTACACTTCTCCAGAGTGGCTGTTGGCGATTTACATCCCGCCCATCAGTGTAGCAAGGCTCCCATTCCTCCATGGCCTGTCCTGCATTTCTGGTTTTGACACTTTTTTCAGCATGGCCCTTTTGACCTATGGGAAGCGAGACTTCTTTGTAGCGCTGATTTGCCTTTCCAGGTTGCTTGGTTGGCCAAAAAGGGCGTATGCGTTTTTTCCTGAATATATTCAGGAAAAAACGCATACGCCCTTTTTGGCCAAGGGCATCATTGTCAACGTTTTGCCGCTTTTCATGTGCTTTAAAGGCGATTCGAATCTACCTCCTGAAATCTGTTTCCTGCAATTCTGCCTTGATTTCAAATCCTCTTCTTTGCCTTCCCTCAATATATTTGTGGACGTGAGTTATCATTTATAACTCTGCAGGTTTGTGAATTGCAGTGCCCTGAAGCTCCATTTTACAAGTCGCTTTTTTGGGAGCTGGCCGCAAAAGCGCAGGATGGCTTCAGGCCCTGTTCTGGTTCCGGGGGGCAGGCTGAGCCTGTGCTTAATTCTTCTTCCTGATGGGAAAATAGAGTGACCTGTGCCTGTCCCAACACCAAGAGCTAGTCTCTCATTGGTTCCCCGTCTTCCCGTTCATCCTCAGGACAAATTGCAACCTGTACGGAACAGGAGGTTAAAGGTGCTGATGCTCCAAGTAGGGAGATTGCTAGTAAAGTGGCTGGAATGGCGAACCCGAGCACAAGGAGATGAGAAATGAGGTGCGTTTTAGAAACCTTGCCCCATCACACGGTGTACCATCTTCTGGGTTTCTCATGCATGTTTTCGATGTAGGAAGATGCCCTTGAACCTGGAGATTTGGGACCCATGCGATGGGTAGCACGCAGTATTACTTTAAAGGGTCTGCGTTTGCTCACCCAACCTCACCAAACCTCTCAGCCCCAAGAGTGTCCACCCTTATGTCTCATCCAGCTGTGGGTCTAGATATGGTCAATCCAGGTTGCATCACAGCCCCTGAACGAATTGTGTAAGAATTTCTCTGTCTTTCCCTGTCTTTGTTTCATGGGTTTTTAGAAGTAATTTATTTTTATAATGGGGTTTAGCTGCTTTTCACGGCTCTGTTTATGCCGCTTTACACCCACTTGACACACTAACAGAGAGATATCAATACATAGGTTTTAAGATTATTACTAGTCAGATATATTCTTGTGCGGTGAATCGGGCGTGTTGAGTCCAGTTCTCTGAGCAAGGAGTAGGTCTTGTCTATTACATATTGGGTTTATGGAACGGTATCTGAGCTAATTTGAAACTCTTGTTTTATGTATCACCCCACCTCACCTTTCCCGTTAAGCAGCCATAGTGTGTTTTCTGCATGTGTGACTCTGTTCTGTTTTGTAATTCAGTTCAGGTGTAACGGTTTTTACATTCCCTCTATAAGTGACACCTTATGAGAAGTGTCCTTTTCTGTGTGACTTATTTCACTTAGAATCGTCTTACCTAAATCCACTCATCATGCTGCTACTAGCCTTATGACATTGATTTCATGGCTGAGTGATATTCCATTGTACATAAGGACCACAACTTTTTTATCCATTTTTCGCTTTCCTGGGATATTTAAGGTGGAATGAAGTGGAGGTCCTTGTCAACAGAGCAGCCCTAAACTTTGGGGTGCTTGTGTCTTGCTGATTTTCAATTTTCCCACTTTATCCCCCCATGCGTGGAAGTGCCCTATGCTCTCTAAGCTGTGTTTTTTAGATGTTTCAGGACACACCGTACACTTCTCCAGAGTGGCTGTTGGCGATTTACATCCCGCCCATCAGTGTAGCAAGGCTCCGATTCCTCCATGGCCTGTCCTGCATTTCTGGTTTTGACACTTTTTTCAGCATGGCCCTTTTGACCTATGGGAAGCGAGACTTCTTTGTAGCGCTGATTTGCCTTTCCAGGTTGCTTGGTTGGCCAAAAAGGGCGTATGCGTTTTTTCCTGAATATATTCAGGAAAAAACGCATACGCCCTTTTTGGCCAAGGGCATCATTGTCAACGTTTTGCCGCTTTTCATGTGCTTTAAAGGCGATTCGAATCTACCTCCTGAAATCTGTTTCCTGCAATTCTGCCTTGATTTCAAATCCTCTTCTTTGCCTTCCCTCAATATATTTGTGGACGTGAGTTATCATTTATAACTCTGCAGGTTTGTGAATTGCAGTGCCCTGAAGCTCCATTTTACAAGTCGCTTTTTTGGGAGCTGGCCGCAAAAGCGCAGGATGGCTTCAGGCCCTGTTCTGGTTCCGGGGGGCAGGCTGAGCCTGTGCTTAATTCTTCTTCCTGATGGGAAAATAGAGTGACCTGTGCCTGTCCCAACACCAAGAGCTAGTCTCTCATTGGTTCCCCGTCTTCCCGTTCATCCTCAGGACAAATTGCAACCTGTACGGAACAGGAGGTTAAAGGTGCTGATGCTCCAAGTAGGGAGATTGCTAGTAAAGTGGCTGGAATGGCGAACCCGAGCACAAGGAGATGAGAAATGAGGTGCGTTTTAGAAACCTTGCCCCATCACACGGTGTACCATCTTCTGGGTTTCTCATGCATGTTTTCGATGTAGGAAGATGCCCTTGAACCTGGAGATTTGGGACCCATGCGATGGGTAGCACGCAGTATTACTTTAAAGGGTCTGCGTTTGCTCACCCAACCTCACCAAACCTCTCAGCCCCAAGAGTGTCCACCCTTATGTCTCATCCAGCTGTGGGTCTAGATATGGTCAATCCAGGTTGCATCACAGCCCCTGAACGAATTGTGTAAGAATTTCTCTGTCTTTCCCTGTCTTTGTTTCATGGGTTTTTAGAAGTAATTTATTTTTATAATGGGGTTTAGCTGCTTTTCACGGCTCTGTTTATGCCGCTTTACACCCACTTGACACACTAACAGAGAGATATCAATACATAGGTTTTAAGATTATTACTAGTCAGATATATTCTTGTGCGGTGAATCGGGCGTGTTGAGTCCAGTTCTCTGAGCAAGGAGTAGGTCTTGTCTATTCCATATTGGGTTTATGGAACGGTATCTGAGCTAATTTGAAACTCTTGTTTTATGTATCACCCCACCTCACCTTTCCCGTTAAGCAGCCATAGTGTGTTTTCTGCATGTGTGACTCTGTTCTGTTTTGTAATTCAGTTCAGGTGTAACGGTTTTTACATTCCCTCTATAAGTGACACCTTATGAGAAGTGTCCTTTTCTGTGTGACTTATTTCACTTAGAATCGTCTTACCTAAATCCACTCATCATGCTGCTACTAGCCTTATGACATTGATTTCATGGCTGAGTGATATTCCATTGTACATAAGGACCACAACTTTTTTATCCATTTTTCGCTTTCCTGGGATATTTAAGGTGGAATGAAGTGGAGGTCCTTGTCAACAGAGCAGCCCTAAACTTTGGGGTGCTTGTGTCTTGCTGATTTTCAATTTTCCCACTTTATCCCCCCATGCGTGGAAGTGCCCTATGCTCTCTAAGCTGTGTTTTTTAGATGTTTCAGGACACACCGTACACTTCTCCAGAGTGGCTGTTGGCGATTTACATCCCGCCCATCAGTGTAGCAAGGCTCCGATTCCTCCATGGCCTGTCCTGCATTTCTGGTTTTGACACTTTTTTCAGCATGGCCCTTTTGACCTATGGGAAGCGAGACTTCTTTGTAGCGCTGATTTGCCTTTCCAGGTTGCTTGGTTGGCCAAAAAGGGCGTATGCGTTTTTTCCTGAATATATTCAGGAAAAAACGCATACGCCCTTTTTGGCCAAGGGCATCATTGTCAACGTTTTGCCGCTTTTCATGTGCTTTAAAGGCGATTCGAATCTACCTCCTGAAATCTGTTTCCTGCAATTCTGCCTTGATTTCAAATCCTCTTCTTTGCCTTCCCTCAATATATTTGTGGACGTGAGTTATCATTTATAACTCTGCAGGTTTGTGAATTGCAGTGCCCTGAAGCTCCATTTTACAAGTCGCTTTTTTGGGAGCTGGCCGCAAAAGCGCAGGATGGCTTCAGGCCCTGTTCTGGTTCCGGGGGGCAGGCTGAGCCTGTGCTTAATTCTTCTTCCTGATGGGAAAATAGAGTGACCTGTGCCTGTCCCAACACCAAGAGCTAGTCTCTCATTGGTTCCCCGTCTTCCCGTTCATCCTCAGGACAAATTGCAACCTGTACGGAACAGGAGGTTAAAGGTGCTGATGCTCCAAGTAGGGAGATTGCTAGTAAAGTGGCTGGAATGGCGAACCCGAGCACAAGGAGATGAGAAATGAGGTGCGTTTTAGAAACCTTGCCCCATCACACGGTGTACCATCTTCTGGGTTTCTCATGCATGTTTTTGATGTAGGAAGATGCCCTTGAACCTGGAGATTTGGGACCCATGCGATGGGTAGCACGCAGTATTACTTTAAAGGGTCTGCGTTTGCTCACCCAACCTCACCAAACCTCTCAGCCCCAAGAGTGTCCACCCTTATGTCTCATCCAGCTGTGGGTCTAGATATGGTCAATCCAGGTTGCATCACAGCCCCTGAACGAATTGTGTAAGAATTTCTCTGTCTTTCCCTGTCTTTGTTTCATGGGTTTTTAAAAGTAATTTATTTTTATAATGGGGTTTAGCTGCTTTTCACGGCTGTGTTTATGCCGCTTTACACCCACTTGACACACTAACAGAGAGATATCAATACATAGGTTTTAAGATTATTACTAGTCAGATATATTCTAGTGCGGTGAATCGGGCGTGTTGAGTCCAGTTCTCTGAGCAAGGAGTAGGTCTTGTCTATTACATATTGGGTTTATGGAACGGTATCTGAGCTAATTTGAAACTCTTGTTTTATGTATCACCCCACCTCACCTTTCCCGTTAAGCAGCCATAGTGTGTTTTCTGCATGTGTGACTCTGTTCTGTTTTGTAATTCAGTTCAGGTGTAACGGTTTTTACATTCCCTCTATAAGTGACACCTTATGAGAAGTGTCCTTTTCTGTGTGACTTATTTCACTTAGAATCGTCTTACCTAAATCCACTCATCATGCTGCTACTAGCCTTATGACATTGATTTCATGGCTGAGTGATATTCCATTGTACATAAGGACCACAACTTTTTTATCCATTTTTCGCTCTCCTGGGATATTTAAGGTGGAATGAAGTGGAGGTCCTTGTCAACAGAGCAGCCCTAAACTTTGGGGTGCTTGTGTCTTGCTGATTTTCAATTTTCCCACTTTATCCCCCCATGCGTGGAAGTGCCCTATGCTCTCTAAGCTGTGTTTTTTAGATGTTTCAGGACACACCGTACACTTCTCCAGAGTGGCTGTTGGCGATTTACATCCCGCCCATCAGTGTAGCAAGGCTCCGATTCCTCCATGGCCTGTCCTGCATTTCTGGTTTTGACACTTTTTTCAGCATGGCCCTTTTGACCTATGGGAAGCGAGACTTCTTTGTAGCGCTGATTTGCCTTTCCAGGTTGCTTGGTTGGCCAAAAAGGGCGTATGCGTTTTTTCCTGAATATATTCAGGAAAAAACGCATACGCCCTTTTTGGCCAAGGGCATCATTGTCAACGTTTTGCCGCTTTTCATGTGCTTTAAAGGCGATTCGAATCTACCTCCTGAAATCTGTTTCCTGCAATTCTGCCTTGATTTCAAATCCTCTTCTTTGCCTTCCCTCAATATATTTGTGGACGTGAGTTATCATTTATAACTCTGCAGGTTTGTGAATTGCAGTGCCCTGAAGCTCCATTTTACAAGTCGCTTTTTTGGGAGCTGGCCGCAAAAGCGCAGGATGGCTTCAGGCCCTGTTCTGGTTCCGGGGGGCAGGTTGAGCCTGTGGTTAATTCTTCTTCCTGATGGGAAAATAGAGTGACCTGTGCCTGTCCCAACACCAAGAGCTAGTCTCTCATTGGTTCCCCGTCTTCCCGTTCATCCTCAGGACAAATTGCAACCTGTACGGAACAGGAGGTTAAAGGTGCTGATGCTCCAAGTAGGGAGATTGCTAGTAAAGTGGCTGGAATGGCGAACCCGAGCACAAGGAGATGAGAAATGAGGTGCGTTTTAGAAACCTTTCCCCATCACACGGTGTACCATCTTCTGGGTTTCTCATGCATGTTTTCGATGTAGGAAGACGCCCTTGAACCTGGAGATTTGGGACCCATGCGATGGGTAGCACGCAGTATTACTTTAAAGGGTCTGCGTTTGCTCACCCAACCTCACCAAACCTCTCAGCCCCAAGAGTGTCCACCCTTATGTCTCATCCAGCTGTGGGTCTAGATATGGTCAATCCAGGTTGCATCACAGCCTCTGAACGAATTGTGTAAGAATTTCTCTGTCTTTCCCTGTCTTTGTTTCATGGGTTTTTAGAAGTAATTTATTTTTATAATGGGGTTTAGCTGCTTTTCACGGCTCTGTTTATGCCGCTTTACACCCACTTGACACACTAACAGAGAGATATCAATACATAGGTTTTAAGATTATTACTAGTCAGATATATTCTTGTGCGGTGAATCGGGCGTGTTGAGTCCAGTTCTCTGAGCAAGGAGTAGGTCTTGTCTATTACATATTGGGTTTATGGAACGGTATCTGAGCTAATTTGAAACTCTTGTTTTATGTATCACCCCACCTCACCTTTCCCGTTAAGCAGCCATAGTGTGTTTTCTGCATGTGTGACTCTGTTCTGTTTTGTAATTCAGTTCAGGTGTAACGGTTTTTACATTCCCTCTATAAGTGACACCTTATGAGAAGTGTCCTTTTCTGTGTGACTTATTTCACTTAGAATCGTCTTACCTAAATCCACTCATCATGCTGCTACTAGCCTTATGACATTGATTTCATGGCTGAGTGATATTCCATTGTACATAAGGACCACAACTTTTTTATCCATTTTTCGCTTTCCTGGGATATTTAAGGTGGAATGAAGTGGAGGTCCTTGTCAACAGAGCAGCCCTAAACTTTGGGGTGCTTGTGTCTTGCTGATTTTCAATTTTCCCACTTTATCCCCCCATGCGTGGAAGTGCCCTATGCTCTCTAAGCTGTGTTTTTTAGATGTTTCAGGACACACCGTACACTTCTCCAGAGTGGCTGTTGGCGATTTACATCCCGCCCATCAGTGTAGCAAGGCTCCGATTCCTCCATGGCCTGTCCTGCATTTCTGGTTTTGACACTTTTTTCAGCATGGCCCTTTTGACCTATGGGAAGCGAGACTTCTTTGTAGCGCTGATTTGCCTTTCCAGGTTGCTTGGTTGGCCAAAAAGGGCGTATGCGTTTTTTCCTGAATATATTCAGGAAAAAACGCATACGCCCTTTTTGGCCAAGGGCATCATTGTCAACGTTTTGCCGCTTTTCATGTGCTTTAAAGGCGATTCGAATCTACCTCCTGAAATCTGTTTCCTGCAATTCTGCCTTGATTTCAAATCCTCTTCTTTGCCTTCCCTCAATATATTTGTGGACGTGAGTTATCATTTATAACTCTGCAGGTTTGTGAATTGCAGTGCCCTGAAGCTCCCTTTTACAAGTCGCTTTTTTGGGAGCTGGCCGCAAAAGCGCAGGATGGCTTCAGGCCCTGTTCTGGTTCCGGGGGGCAGGCTGAGCCTGTGCTTAATTCTTCTTCCTGATGGGAAAATAGAGTGACCTGTGCCTGTCCCAACACCAAGAGCTAGTCTCTCATTGGTTCCCCGTCTTCCCGTTCATCCTCAGGACAAATTGCAACCTGTACGGAACAGGAGGTTAAAGGTGCTGATGCTCCAAGTAGGGAGATTGCTAGTAAAGTGGCTGGAATGGCGAACCCGAGCACAAGGAGATGAGAAATGAGGTGCGTTTTAGAAACCTTGCCCCATCACACGGTGTACCATCTTCTGGGTTTCTCATGCATGTTTTCGATGTAGGAAGATGCCCTTGAACCTGGAGATTTGGGACCCATGCGATGGGTAGCACGCAGTATTACTTTAAAGGGTCTGCGTTTGCTCACCCAACCTCACCAAACCTCTCAGCCCCAAGAGTGTCCACCCTTATGTCTCATCCAGCTGTGGGTCTAGATATGGTCAATCCAGGTTGCATCACAGCCCCTGAACGAATTGTGTAAGAATTTCTCTGTCTTTCCCTGTCTTTGTTTCATGGGTTTTTAAAAGTAATTTATTTTTATAATGGGGTTTAGCTGCTTTTCACGGCTCTGTTTATGCCGCTTTACACCCACTTGACACACTAACAGAGAGATATCAATACATAGGTTTTAAGATTATTACTAGTCAGATATATTCTTGTGCGGTGAATCGGGCGTGTTGAGTCCAGTTCTCTGAGCAAGGAGTAGGTCTTGTCTATTACATATTGGGTTTATGGAACGGTATCTGAGCTAATTTGAAACTCTTGTTTTATGTATCACCCCACCTCACCTTTCCCGTTAAGCAGCCATAGTGTGTTTTCTGCATGTGTGACTCTGTTCTGTTTTGTAATTCAGTTCAGGTGTAACGGTTTTTACATTCCCTCTATAAGTGACACCTTATGAGAAGTGTCCTTTTCTGTGTGACTTATTTCACTTAGAATCGTCTTACCTAAATCCACTCATCATGCTGCTACTAGCCTTATGACATTGATTTCATGGCTGAGTGATATTCCATTGTACATAAGGACCACAACTTTTTTATCCATTTTTCGCTTTCCTGGGATATTTAAGGTGGAATGAAGTGGAGGTCCTTGTCAACAGAGCAGCCCTAAACTTTGGGGTGCTTGTGTCTTGCTGATTTTCAATTTTCCCACTTTATCCCCCCATGCGTGGAAGTGCCCTATGCTCTCTAAGCTGTGTTTTTTAGATGTTTCAGGACACACCGTACACTTCTCCAGAGTGGCTGTTGGCGATTTACATCCCGCCCATCAGTGTAGCAAGGCTCCGATTCCTCCATGGCCTGTCCTGCATTTCTGGTTTTGACACTTTTTTCAGCATGGCCCTTTTGACCTATGGGAAGCGAGACTTCTTTGTAGCGCTGATTTGCCTTTCCAGGTTGCTTGGTTGGCCAAAAAGGGCGTATGCGTTTTTTCCTGAATATATTCAGGAAAAAACGCATACGCCCTTTTTGGCCAAGGGCATCATTGTCAACGTTTTGCCGCTTTTCATGTGCTTTAAAGGCGATTCGAATCTACCTCCTGAAATCTGTTTCCTGCAATTCTGCCTTGATTTCAAATCCTCTTCTTTGCCTTCCCTCAATATATTTGTGGACGTGAGTTATCATTTATAACTCTGCAGGTTTGTGAATTGCAGTGCCCTGAAGCTCCATTTTACAAGTCGCTTTTTTGGGAGCTGGCCGCAAAAGCGCAGGATGGCTTCAGGCCCTGTTCTGGTTCCGGGGGGCAGGCTGAGCCTGTGCTTAATTCTTCTTCCTGATGGGAAAATAGAGTGACCTGTGCCTGTCCCAACACCAAGAGCTAGTCTCTCATTGGTTCCCCGTCTTCCCGTTCATCCTCAGGACAAATTGCAACCTGTACGGAACAGGAGGTTAAAGGTGCTGATGCTCCAAGTAGGGAGATTGCTAGTAAAGTGGCTGGAATGGCGAACCCGAGCACAAGGAGATGAGAAATGAGGTGCGTTTTAGAAACCTTGCCCCATCACACGGTGTACCATCTTCTGGGTTTCTCATGCATGTTTTCGATGTAGGAAGATGCCCTTGAGCCTGGAGATTTGGGACCCATGCGATGGGTAGCACGCAGTATTACTTTAAAGGGTCTGCGTTTGCTCACCCAACCTCACCAAACCTCTCAGCCCCAAGAGTGTCCACCCTTATGTCTCATCCAGCTGTGGGTCTAGATATGGTCAATCCAGGTTGCATCACAGCCCCTGAACGAATTGTGTAAGAATTTCTCTGTCTTTCCCTGTCTTTGTTTCATGGGTTTTTAAAAGTAATTTATTTTTATAATGGGGTTTAGCTGCTTTTCACGGCTCTGTTTATGCCGCTTTACACCCACTTGACACACTAACAGAGAGATATCAATACATAGGTTTTAAGATTATTACTAGTCAGATATATTCTTGTGCGGTGAATCGGGCGTGTTGAGTCCAGTTCTCTGAGCAAGGAGTAGGTCTTGTCTATTACATATTGGGTTTATGGAACGGTATCTGAGCTAATTTGAAACTCTTGTTTTATGTATCACCCCACCTCACCTTTCCCGTTAAGCAGCCATAGTGTGTTTTCTGCATGTGTGACTCTGTTCTGTTTTGTAATTCAGTTCAGGTGTAACGGTTTTTACATTCCCTCTATAAGTGACACCTTATGAGAAGTGTCCTTTTCTGTGTGACTTATTTCACTTAGAATCGTCTTACCTAAATCCACTCATCATGCTGCTACTAGCCTTATGACATTGATTTCATGGCTGAGTGATATTCCATTGTACATAAGGACCACAACTTTTTTATCCATTTTTCTCTTTCCTGGGATATTTAAGGTGGAATGAAGTGGAGGTCCTTGTCAACAGAGCAGCCCTAAACTTTGGGGTGCTTGTGTCTTGCTGATTTTCAATTTTCCCACTTTATCCCCCCATGCGTGGAAGTGCCCTATGCTCTCTAAGCTGTGTTTTTTAGATGTTTCAGGACACACCGTACACTTCTCCAGAGTGGCTGTTGGCGATTTACATCCCGCCCATCAGTGTAGCAAGGCTCCGATTCCTCCATGGCCTGTCCTGCATTTCTGGTTTTGACACTTTTTTCAGCATGGCCCTTTTGACCTATGGGAAGCGAGACTTCTTTGTAGCGCTGATTTGCCTTTCCAGGTTGCTTGGTTGGCCAAAAAGGGCGTATGCGTTTTTTCCTGAATATATTCAGGAAAAAACGCATACGCCCTTTTTGGCCAAGGGCATCATTGTCAACGTTTTGCCGCTTTTCATGTGCTTTAAAGGCGATTCGAATCTACCTCCTGAAATCTGTTTCCTGCAATTCTGCCTTGATTTCAAATCCTCTTCTTTGCCTTCCCTCAATATATTTGTGGACGTGAGTTATCATTTATAACTCTGCAGGTTTGTGAATTGCAGTGCCCTGAAGCTCCATTTTACAAGTCGCTTTTTTGGGAGCTGGCCGCAAAAGCGCAGGATGGCTTCAGGCCCTGTTCTGGTTCCGGGGGGCAGGCTGAGCCTGTGCTTAATTCTTCTTCCTGATGGGAAAATAGAGTGACCTGTGCCTGTCCCAACACCAAGAGCTAGTCTCTCATTGGTTCCCCGTCTTCCCGTTCATCCTCAGGACAAATTGCAACCTGTACGGAACAGGAGGTTAAAGGTGCTGATGCTCCAAGTAGGGAGATTGCTAGTAAAGTGGCTGGAATGGCGAACCCGAGCACAAGGAGATGAGAAATGAGGTGCGTTTTAGAAACCTTGCCCCATCACACGGTGTACCATCTTCTGGGTTTCTCATGCATGTTTTCGATGTAGGAAGATGCCCTTGAGCCTGGAGATTTGGGACCCATGCGATGGGTAGCACGCAGTATTACTTTAAAGGGTCTGCGTTTGCTCACCCAACCTCACCAAACCTCTCAGCCCCAAGAGTGTCCACCCTTATGTCTCATCCAGCTGTGGGTCTAGATATGGTCAATCCAGGTTGCATCACAGCCCCTGAACGAATTGTGTAAGAATTTCTCTGTCTTTCCCTGTCTTTGTTTCATGGGTTTTTAAAAGTAATTTATTTTTATAATGGGGTTTAGCTGCTTTTCACGGCTGTGTTTATGCCGCTTTACACCCACTTGACACACTAACAGAGAGATATCAATACATAGGTTTTAAGATTATTACTAGTCAGATATATTCTTGTGCGGTGAATCGGGCGTGTTGAGTCCAGTTCTCTGAGCAAGGAGTAGGTCTTGTCTATTACATATTGGGTTTATGGAACGGTATCTGAGCTAATTTGAAACTCTTGTTTTATGTATCACCCCACCTCACCTTTCCCGTTAAGCAGCCATAGTGTGTTTTCTGCATGTGTGACTCTGTTCTGTTTTGTAATTCAGTTCAGGTGTAACGGTTTTTACATTCCCTCTATAAGTGACACCTTATGAGAAGTGTCCTTTTCTGTGTGACTTATTTCACTTAGAATCGTCTTACCTAAATCCACTCATCATGCTGCTACTAGCCTTATGACATTGATTTCATGGCTGAGTGATATTCCATTGTACATAAGGACCACAACTTTTTTATCCATTTTTCGCTTTCCTGGGATATTTAAGGTGGAATGAAGTGGAGGTCCTTGTCAACAGAGCAGCCCTAAACTTTGGGGTGCTTGTGTCTTGCTGATTTTCAATTTTCCCACTTTATCCCCCCATGCGTGGAAGTGCCCTATGCTCTCTAAGCTGTGTTTTTTAGATGTTTCAGGACACACCGTACACTTCTCCAGAGTGGCTGTTGGCGATTTACATCCCGCCCATCAGTGTAGCAAGGCTCCCATTCCTCCATGGCCTGTCCTGCATTTCTGGTTTTGACACTTTTTTCAGCATGGCCCTTTTGACCTATGGGAAGCGAGACTTCTTTGTAGCGCTGATTTGCCTTTCCAGGTTGCTTGGTTGGCCAAAAAGGGCGTATGCGTTTTTTCCTGAATATATTCAGGAAAAAACGCATACGCCCTTTTTGGCCAAGGGCATCATTGTCAACGTTTTGCCGCTTTTCATGTGCTTTAAAGGCGATTCGAATCTACCTCCTGAAATCTGTTTCCTGCAATTCTGCCTTGATTTCAAATCCTCTTCTTTGCCTTCCCTCAATATATTTGTGGACGTGAGTTATCATTTATAACTCTGCAGGTTTGTGAATTGCAGTGCCCTGAAGCTCCATTTTACAAGTCGCTTTTTTGGGAGCTGGCCGCAAAAGCGCAGGATGGCTTCAGGCCCTGTTCTGGTTCCGGGGGGCAGGCTGAGCCTGTGCTTAATTCTTCTTCCTGATGGGAAAATAGAGTGACCTGTGCCTGTCCCAACACCAAGAGCTAGTCTCTCATTGGTTCCCCGTCTTCCCGTTCATCCTCAGGACAAATTGCAACCTGTACGGAACAGGAGGTTAAAGGTGCTGATGCTCCAAGTAGGGAGATTGCTAGTAAAGTGGCTGGAATGGCGAACCCGAGCACAAGGAGATGAGAAATGAGGTGCGTTTTAGAAACCTTGCCCCATCACACGGTGTACCATCTTCTGGGTTTCTCATGCATGTTTTCGATGTAGGAAGATGCCCTTGAGCCTGGAGATTTGGGACCCATGCGATGGGTAGCACGCAGTATTACTTTAAAGGGTCTGCGTTTGCTCACCCAACCTCACCAAACCTCTCAGCCCCAAGAGTGTCCACCCTTATGTCTCATCCAGCTGTGGGTCTAGATATGGTCAATCCAGGTTGCATCACAGCCCCTGAACGAATTGTGTAAGAATTTCTCTGTCTTTCCCTGTCTTTGTTTCATGGGTTTTTAAAAGTAATTTATTTTTATAATGGGGTTTAGCTGCTTTTCACGGCTGTGTTTATGCCGCTTTACACCCACTTGACACACTAACAGAGAGATATCAATACATAGGTTTTAAGATTATTACTAGTCAGATATATTCTTGTGCGGTGAATCGGGCGTGTTGAGTCCAGTTCTCTGAGCAAGGAGTAGGTCTTGTCTATTACATATTGGGTTTATGGAACGGTATCTGAGCTAATTTGAAACTCTTGTTTTATGTATCACCCCACCTCACCTTTCCCGTTAAGCAGCCATAGTGTGTTTTCTGCATGTGTGACTCTGTTCTGTTTTGTAATTCAGTTCAGGTGTAACGGTTTTTACATTCCCTCTATAAGTGACACCTTATGAGAAGTGTCCTTTTCTGTGTGACTTATTTCACTTAGAATCGTCTTACCTAAATCCACTCATCATGCTGCTACTAGCCTTATGACATTGATTTCATGGCTGAGTGATATTCCATTGTACATAAGGACCACAACTTTTTTATCCATTTTTCGCTTTCCTGGGATATTTAAGGTGGAATGAAGTGGAGGTCCTTGTCAACAGAGCAGCCCTAAACTTTGGGGTGCTTGTGTCTTGCTGATTTTCAATTTTCCCACTTTATCCCCCCATGCGTGGAAGTGCCCTATGCTCTCTAAGCTGTGTTTTTTAGATGTTTCAGGACACACCGTACACT
Organism: Balaenoptera physalus; assembly: GCF_965194825.1. Lineage (NCBI taxonomy): Eukaryota > Metazoa > Chordata > Mammalia > Artiodactyla > Balaenopteridae > Balaenoptera > Balaenoptera physalus. Next base: position 493,789 of record NW_028126386.1, read on the forward strand.
TCTCCAGAGTGGCTGTTGGCGATTTACATCCCGCCCATCAGTGTAGCAAGGCTCCGATTCCTCCATGGCCTGTCCTGCATTTCTGGTTTTGACACTTTTTTCAGCATGGCCCTTTTGACCTATGGGAAGCGAGACTTCTTTGTAGCGCTGATTTGCCTTTCCAGGTTGCTTGGTTGGCCAAAAAGGGCGTATGCGTTTTTTCCTGAATATATTCAGGAAAAAACGCATACGCCCTTTTTGGCCAAGGGCATCATTGTCAACGTTTTGCCGCTTTTCATGTGCTTTAAAGGCGATTCGAATCTACCTCCTGAAATCTGTTTCCTGCAATTCTGCCTTGATTTCAAATCCTCTTCTTTGCCTTCCCTCAATATATTTGTGGACGTGAGTTATCATTTATAACTCTGCAGGTTTGTGAATTGCAGTGCCCTGAAGCTCCATTTTACAAGTCGCTTTTTTGGGAGCTGGCCGCAAAAGCGCAGGATGGCTTCAGGCCCTGTTCTGGTTCCGGGGGGCAGGCTGAGCCTGTGCTTAATTCTTCTTCCTGATGGGAAAATAGAGTGACCTGTGCCTGTCCCAACACCAAGAGCTAGTCTCTCATTGGTTCCCCGTCTTCCCGTTCATCCTCAGGACAAATTGCAACCTGTACGGAACAGGAGGTTAAAGGTGCTGATGCTCCAAGTAGGGAGATTGCTAGTAAAGTGGCTGGAATGGCGAACCCGAGCACAAGGAGATGAGAAATGAGGTGCGTTTTAGAAACCTTGCCCCATCACACGGTGTACCATCTTCTGGGTTTCTCATGCATGTTTTCGATGTAGGAAGATGCCCTTGAGCCTGGAGATTTGGGACCCATGCGATGGGTAGCACGCAGTATTACTTTAAAGGGTCTGCGTTTGCTCACCCAACCTCACCAAACCTCTCAGCCCCAAGAGTGTCCACCCTTATGTCTCATCCAGCTGTGGGTCTAGATATGGTCAATCCAGGTTGCATCACAGCCCCTGAACGAATTGTGTAAGAATTTCTCTGTCTTTCCCTGTCTTTGTTTCATGGGTTTTTAAAAGTAATTTATTTTTATAATGGGGTTTAGCTGCTTTTCACGGCTGTGTTTATGCCGCTTTACACCCACTTGACACACTAACAGAGAGATATCAATACATAGGTTTTAAGATTATTACTAGTCAGATATATTCTTGTGCGGTGAATCGGGCGTGTTGAGTCCAGTTCTCTGAGCAAGGAGTAGGTCTTGTCTATTACATATTGGGTTTATGGAACGGTATCTGAGCTAATTTGAAACTCTTGTTTTATGTATCACCCCACCTCACCTTTCCCGTTAAGCAGCCATAGTGTGTTTTCTGCATGTGTGACTCTGTTCTGTTTTGTAATTCAGTTCAGGTGTAACGGTTTTTACATTCCCTCTATAAGTGACACCTTATGAGAAGTGTCCTTTTCTGTGTGACTTATTTCACTTAGAATCGTCTTACCTAAATCCACTCATCATGCTGCTACTAGCCTTATGACATTGATTTCATGGCTGAGTGATATTCCATTGTACATAAGGACCACAACTTTTTTATCCATTTTTCGCTTTCCTGGGATATTTAAGGTGGAATGAAGTGGAGGTCCTTGTCAACAGAGCAGCCCTAAACTTTGGGGTGCTTGTGTCTTGCTGATTTTCAATTTTCCCACTTTATCCCCCCATGCGTGGAAGTGCCCTATGCTCTCTAAGCTGTGTTTTTTAGATGTTTCAGGACACACCGTACACTTCTCCAGAGTGGCTGTTGGCGATTTACATCCCGCCCATCAGTGTAGCAAGGCTCCGATTCCTCCATGGCCTGTCCTGCATTTCTGGTTTTGACACTTTTTTCAGCATGGCCCTTTTGACCTATGGGAAGCGAGACTTCTTTGTAGCGCTGATTTGCCTTTCCAGGTTGCTTGGTTGGCCAAAAAGGGCGTATGCGTTTTTTCCTGAATATATTCAGGAAAAAACGCATACGCCCTTTTTGGCCAAGGGCATCATTGTCAACGTTTTGCCGCTTTTCATGTGCTTTAAAGGCGATTCGAATCTACCTCCTGAAATCTGTTTCCTGCAATTCTGCCTTGATTTCAAATCCTCTTCTTTGCCTTCCCTCAATATATTTGTGGACGTGAGTTATCATTTATAACTCTGCAGGTTTGTGAATTGCAGTGCCCTGAAGCTCCATTTTACAAGTCGCTTTTTTGGGAGCTGGCCGCAAAAGCGCAGGATGGCTTCAGGCCCTGTTCTGGTTCCGGGGGGCAGGCTGAGCCTGTGCTTAATTCTTCTTCCTGATGGGAAAATAGAGTGACCTGTGCCTGTCCCAACACCAAGAGCTAGTCTCTCATTGGTTCCCCGTCTTCCCGTTCATCCTCAGGACAAATTGCAACCTGTACGGAACAGGAGGTTAAAGGTGCTGATGCTCCAAGTAGGGAGATTGCTAGTAAAGTGGCTGGAATGGCGAACCCGAGCACAAGGAGATGAGAAATGAGGTGCGTTTTAGAAACCTTGCCCCATCACACGGTGTACCATCTTCTGGGTTTCTCATGCATGTTTTCGATGTAGGAAGATGCCCTTGAGCCTGGAGATTTGGGACCCATGCGATGGGTAGCACGCAGTATTACTTTAAAGGGTCTGCGTTTGCTCACCCAACCTCACCAAACCTCTCAGCCCCAAGAGTGTCCACCCTTATGTCTCATCCAGCTGTGGGTCTAGATATGGTCAATCCAGGTTGCATCACAGCCCCTGAACGAATTGTGTAAGAATTTCTCTGTCTTTCCCTGTCTTTGTTTCATGGGTTTTTAAAAGTAATTTATTTTTATAATGGGGTTTAGCTGCTTTTCACGGCTCTGTTTATGCCGCTTTACACCCACTTGACACACTAACAGAGAGATATCAATACATAGGTTTTAAGATTATTACTAGTCAGATATATTCTTGTGCGGTGAATCGGGCGTGTTGAGTCCAGTTCTCTGAGCAAGGAGTAGGTCTTGTCTATTACATATTGGGTTTATGGAACGGTATCTGAGCTAATTTGAAACTCTTGTTTTATGTATCACCCCACCTCACCTTTCCCGTTAAGCAGCCATAGTGTGTTTTCTGCATGTGTGACTCTGTTCTGTTTTGTAATTCAGTTCAGGTGTAACGGTTTTTACATTCCCTCTATAAGTGACACCTTATGAGAAGTGTCCTTTTCTGTGTGACTTATTTCACTTAGAATCGTCTTACCTAAATCCACTCATCATGCTGCTACTAGCCTTATGACATTGATTTCATGGCTGAGTGATATTCCATTGTACATAAGGACCACAACTTTTTTATCCATTTTTCGCTTTCCTGGGATATTTAAGGTGGAATGAAGTGGAGGTCCTTGTCAACAGAGCAGCCCTAAACTTTGGGGTGCTTGTGTCTTGCTGATTTTCAATTTTCCCACTTTATCCCCCCATGCGTGGAAGTGCCCTATGCTCTCTAAGCTGTGTTTTTTAGATGTTTCAGGACACACCGTACACTTCTCCAGAGTGGCTGTTGGCGATTTACATCCCGCCCATCAGTGTAGCAAGGCTCCGATTCCTCCATGGCCTGTCCTGCATTTCTGGTTTTGACACTTTTTTCAGCATGGCCCTTTTGACCTATGGGAAGCGAGACTTCTTTGTAGCGCTGATTTGCCTTTCCAGGTTGCTTGGTTGGCCAAAAAGGGCGTATGCGTTTTTTCCTGAATATATTCAGGAAAAAACGCATACGCCCTTTTTGGCCAAGGGCATCATTGTCAACGTTTTGCCGCTTTTCATGTGCTTTAAAGGCGATTCGAATCTACCTCCTGAAATCTGTTTCCTGCAATTCTGCCTTGATTTCAAATCCTCTTCTTTGCCTTCCCTCAATATATTTGTGGACGTGAGTTATCATTTATAACTCTGCAGGTTTGTGAATTGCAGTGCCCTGAAGCTCCATTTTACAAGTCGCTTTTTTGGGAGCTGGCCGCAAAAGCGCAGGATGGCTTCAGGCCCTGTTCTGGTTCCGGGGGGCAGGCTGAGCCTGTGCTTAATTCTTCTTCCTGATGGGAAAATAGAGTGACCTGTGCCTGTCCCAACACCAAGAGCTAGTCTCTCATTGGTTCCCCGTCTTCCCGTTCATCCTCAGGACAAATTGCAACCTGTACGGAACAGGAGGTTAAAGGTGCTGATGCTCCAAGTAGGGAGATTGCTAGTAAAGTGGCTGGAATGGCGAACCCGAGCACAAGGAGATGAGAAATGAGGTGCGTTTTAGAAACCTTGCCCCATCACACGGTGTACCATCTTCTGGGTTTCTCATGCATGTTTTCGATGTAGGAAGATGCCCTTGAACCTGGAGATTTGGGACCCATGCGATGGGTAGCACGCAGTATTACTTTAAAGGGTCTGCGTTTGCTCACCCAACCTCACCAAACCTCTCAGCCCCAAGAGTGTCCACCCTTATGTCTCATCCAGCTGTGGGTCTAGATATGGTCAATCCAGGTTGCATCACAGCCCCTGAACGAATTGTGTAAGAATTTCTCTCTCTTTCCCTGTCTTTGTTTCATGGGTTTTTAAAAGTAATTTATTTTTATAATGGGGTTTAGCTGCTTTTCACGGCTGTGTTTATGCCGCTTTACACCCACTTGACACACTAACAGAGAGATATCAATACATAGGTTTTAAGATTATTACTAGTCAGATATATTCTTGTGCGGTGAATCGGGCGTGTTGAGTCCAGTTCTCTGAGCAAGGAGTAGGTCTTGTCTATTACATATTGGGTTTATGGAACGGTATCTGAGCTAATTTGAAACTCTTGTTTTATGTATCACCCCACCTCACCTTTCCCGTTAAGCAGCCATAGTGTGTTTTCTGCATGTGTGACTCTGTTCTGTTTTGTAATTCAGTTCAAGTGTAACGGTTTTTACATTCCCTCTATAAGGGACACCTTATGAGAAGTGTCCTTTTCTGTGTGACTTATTTCACTTAGCATCGTCTTACCTAAATCCACTCATCATGCTGCTACTAGCCTTATGACATTGATTTCATGGCTGAGTGATATTCCATTGTACATAAGGACCACAACTTTTTTATCCATTTTTCGCTTTCCTGGGATATTTAAGGTGGAATGAAGTGGAGGTCCTTGTCAACAGAGCAGCCCTAAACTTTGGGGTGCTTGTGTCTTGCTGATTTTCAATTGTCCCACTTTATCCCCCCATGCGTGGAAGTGCCCTATGCTCTCTAAGCTGTGTTTTTTAGATGTTTCAGGACACACCGTACACTTCTCCAGAGTGGCTGTTGGCGATTTACATCCCGCCCATCAGTGTAGCAAGGCTCCGATTCCTCCATGGCCTGTCCTGCATTTCTGGTTTTGACACTTTTTTCAGCATGGCCCTTTTGACCTATGGGAAGCGAGACTTCTTTGTAGCGCTGATTTGCCTTTCCAGGTTGCTTGGTTGGCCAAAAAGGGCGTATGCGTTTTTTCCTGAATATATTCAGGAAAAAACGCATACGCCCTTTTTGGCCAAGGGCATCATTGTCAACGTTTTGCCGCTTTTCATGTGCTTTAAAGGCGATTCGAATCTACCTCCTGAAATCTGTTTCCTGCAATTCTGCCTTGATTTCAAATCCTCTTCTTTGCCTTCCCTCAATATATTTGTGGACGTGAGTTATCATTTATAACTCTGCAGGTTTGTGAATTGCAGTGCCCTGAAGCTCCATTTTACAAGTCGCTTTTTTGGGAGCTGGCCGCAAAAGCGCAGGATGGCTTCAGGCCCTGTTCTGGTTCCGGGGGGCAGGCTGAGCCTGTGCTTAATTCTTCTTCCTGATGGGAAAATAGAGTGACCTGTGCCTGTCCCAACACCAAGAGCTAGTCTCTCATTGGTTCCCCGTCTTCCCGTTCATCCTCAGGACAAATTGCAACCTGTACGGAACAGGAGGTTAAAGGTGCTGATGCTCCAAGTAGGGAGATTGCTAGTAAAGTGGCTGGAATGGCGAACCCGAGCACAAGGAGATGAGAAATGAGGTGCGTTTTAGAAACCTTGCCCCATCACACGGTGTACCATCTTCTGGGTTTCTCATGCATGTTTTCGATGTAGGAAGATGCCCTTGAGCCTGGAGATTTGGGACCCATGCGATGGGTAGCACGCAGTATTACTTTAAAGGGTCTGCGTTTGCTCACCCAACCTCACCAAACCTCTCAGCCCCAAGAGTGTCCACCCTTATGTCTCATCCAGCTGTGGGTCTAGATATGGTCAATCCAGGTTGCATCACAGCCCCTGAACGAATTGTGTAAGAATTTCTCTCTCTTTCCCTGTCTTTGTTTCATGGGTTTTTAAAAGTAATTTATTTTTATAATGGGGTTTAGCTGCTTTTCACGGCTGTGTTTATGCCGCTTTACACCCACTTGACACACTAACAGAGAGATATCAATACATAGGTTTTAAGATTATTACTAGTCAGATATATTCTTGTGCGGTGAATCGGGCGTGTTGAGTCCAGTTCTCTGAGCAAGGAGTAGGTCTTGTCTATTACATATTGGGTTTATGGAACGGTATCTGAGCTAATTTGAAACTCTTGTTTTATGTATCACCCCACCTCACCTTTCCCGTTAAGCAGCCATAGTGTGTTTTCTGCATGTGTGACTCTGTTCTGTTTTGTAATTCAGTTCAAGTGTAACGGTTTTTACATTCCCTCTATAAGGGACACCTTATGAGAAGTGTCCTTTTCTGTGTGACTTATTTCACTTAGCATCGTCTTACCTAAATCCACTCATCATGCTGCTACTAGCCTTATGACATTGATTTCATGGCTGAGTGATATTCCATTGTACATAAGGACCACAACTTTTTTATCCATTTTTCGCTTTCCTGGGATATTTAAGGTGGAATGAAGTGGAGGTCCTTGTCAACAGAGCAGCCCTAAACTTTGGGGTGCTTGTGTCTTGCTGATTTTCAATTGTCCCACTTTATCCCCCCATGCGTGGAAGTGCCCTATGCTCTCTAAGCTGTGTTTTTTAGATGTTTCAGGACACACCGTACACTTCTCCAGAGTGGCTGTTGGCGATTTACATCCCGCCCATCAGTGTAGCAAGGCTCCGATTCCTCCATGGCCTGTCCTGCATTTCTGGTTTTGACACTTTTTTCAGCATGGCCCTTTTGACCGATGGGAAGCGAGACTTCTTTGTAGCGCTGATTTGCCTTTCCAGGTTGCTTGGTTGGCCAAAAAGGGCGTATGCGTTTTTTCCTGAATATATTCAGGAAAAAACGCATACGCCCTTTTTGGCCAAGGGCATCATTGTCAACGTTTTGCCGCTTTTCATGTGCTTTAAAGGCGATTCGAATCTACCTCCTGAAATCTGTTTCCTGCAATTCTGCCTTGATTTCAAATCCTCTTCTTTGCCTTCCCTCAATATATTTGTGGACGTGAGTTATCATTTATAACTCTGCAGGTTTGTGAATTGCAGTGCCCTGAAGCTCCATTTTACAAGTCGCTTTTTTGGGAGCTGGCCGCAAAAGCGCAGGATGGCTTCAGGCCCTGTTCTGGTTCCGGGGGGCAGGCTGAGCCTGTGCTTAATTCTTCTTCCTGATGGGAAAATAGAGTGACCTGTGCCTGTCCCAACACCAAGAGCTAGTCTCTCATTGGTTCCCCGTCTTCCCGTTCATCCTCAGGACAAATTGCAACCTGTACGGAACAGGAGGTTAAAGGTGCTGATGCTCCAAGTAGGGAGATTGCTAGTAAAGTGGCTGGAATGGCGAACCCGAGCACAAGGAGATGAGAAATGAGGTGCGTTTTAGAAACCTTGCCCCATCACACGGTGTACCATCTTCTGGGTTTCTCATGCATGTTTTCGATGTAGGAAGATGCCCTTGAGCCTGGAGATTTGGGACCCATGCGATGGGTAGCACGCAGTATTACTTTAAAGGGTCTGCGTTTGCTCACCCAACCTCACCAAACCTCTCAGCCCCAAGAGTGTCCACCCTTATGTCTCATCCAGCTGTGGGTCTAGATATGGTCAATCCAGGTTGCATCACAGCCCCTGAACGAATTGTGTAAGAATTTCTCTGTCTTTCCCTGTCTTTGTTTCATGGGTTTTTAAAAGTAATTTATTTTTATAATGGGGTTTAGCTGCTTTTCACGGCTGTGTTTATGCCGCTTTACACCCACTTGACACACTAACAGAGAGATATCAATACATAGGTTTTAAGATTATTACTAGTCAGATATATTCTTGTGCGGTGAATCGGGCGTGTTGAGTCCAGTTCTCTGAGCAAGGAGTAGGTCTTGTCTATTACATATTGGGTTTATGGAACGGTATCTGAGCTAATTTGAAACTCTTGTTTTATGTATCACCCCACCTCACCTTTCCCGTTAAGCAGCCATAGTGTGTTTTCTGCATGTGTGACTCTGTTCTGTTTTGTAATTCAGTTCAGGTGTAACGGTTTTTACATTCCCTCTATAAGTGACACCTTATGAGAAGTGTCCTTTTCTGTGTGACTTATTTCACTTAGAATCGTCTTACCTAAATCCACTCATCATGCTGCTACTAGCCTTATGACATTGATTTCATGGCTGAGTGATATTCCATTGTACATAAGGACCACAACTTTTTTATCCATTTTTCGCTTTCCTGGGATATTTAAGGTGGAATGAAGTGGAGGTCCTTGTCAACAGAGCAGCCCTAAACTTTGGGGTGCTTGTGTCTTGCTGATTTTCAATTTTCCCACTTTATCCCCCCATGCGTGGAAGTGCCCTATGCTCTCTAAGCTGTGTTTTTTAGATGTTTCAGGACACACCGTACACTTCTCCAGAGTGGCTGTTGGCGATTTACATCCCGCCCATCAGTGTAGCAAGGCTCCGATTCCTCCATGGCCTGTCCTGCATTTCTGGTTTTGACACTTTTTTCAGCATGGCCCTTTTGACCTATGGGAAGCGAGACTTCTTTGTAGCGCTGATTTGCCTTTCCAGGTTGCTTGGTTGGCCAAAAAGGGCGTATGCGTTTTTTCCTGAATATATTCAGGAAAAAACGCATACGCCCTTTTTGGCCAAGGGCATCATTGTCAACGTTTTGCCGCTTTTCATGTGCTTTAAAGGCGATTCGAATCTACCTCCTGAAATCTGTTTCCTGCAATTCTGCCTTGATTTCAAATCCTCTTCTTTGCCTTCCCTCAATATATTTGTGGACGTGAGTTATCATTTATAACTCTGCAGGTTTGTGAATTGCAGTGCCCTGAAGCTCCATTTTACAAGTCGCTTTTTTGGGAGCTGGCCGCAAAAGCGCAGGATGGCTTCAGGCCCTGTTCTGGTTCCGGGGGGCAGGCTGAGCCTGTGGTTAATTCTTCTTCCTGATGGGAAAATAGAGTGACCTGTGCCTGTCCCAACACCAAGAGCTAGTCTCTCATTGGTTCCCCGTCTTCCCGTTCATCCTCAGGACAAATTGCAACCTGTACGGAACAGGAGGTTAAAGGTGCTGATGCTCCAAGTAGGGAGATTGCTAGTAAAGTGGCTGGAATGGCGAACCCGAGCACAAGGAGATGAGAAATGAGGTGCGTTTTAGAAACCTTGCCCCATCACACGGTGTACCATCTTCTGGGTTTCTCATGCATGTTTTCGATGTAGGAAGATGCCCTTGAACCTGGAGATTTGGGACCCATGCGATGGGTAGCACGCAGTATTACTTTAAAGGGTCTGCGTTTGCTCACCCAACCTCACCAAACCTCTCAGCCCCAAGAGTGTCCACCCTTATGTCTCATCCAGCTGTGGGTCTAGATATGGTCAATCCAGGTTGCATCACAGCCCCTGAACGAATTGTGTAAGAATTTCTCTGTCTTTCCCTGTCTTTGTTTCATGGGTTTTTAAAAGTAATTTATTTTTATAATGGGGTTTAGCTGCTTTTCACGGCTGTGTTTATGCCGCTTTACACCCACTTGACACACTAACAGAGAGATATCAATACATAGGTTTTAAGATTATTACTAGTCAGATATATTCTTGTGCGGTGAATCGGGCGTGTTGAGTCCAGTTCTCTGAGCAAGGAGTAGGTCTTGTCTATTACATATTGGGTTTATGGAACGGTATCTGAGCTAATTTGAAACTCTTGTTTTATGTATCACCCCACCTCACCTTTCCCGTTAAGCAGCCATAGTGTGTTTTCTGCATGTGTGACTCTGTTCTGTTTTGTAATTCAGTTCAGGTGTAACGGTTTTTACATTCCCTCTATAAGTGACACCTTATGAGAAGTGTCCTTTTCTGTGTGACTTATTTCACTTAGAATCGTCTTACCTAAATCCACTCATCATGCTGCTACTAGCCTTATGACATTGATTTCATGGCTGAGTGATATTCCATTGTACATAAGGACCACAACTTTTTTATCCATTTTTCGCTCTCCTGGGATATTTAAGGTGGAATGAAGTGGAGGTCCTTGTCAACAGAGCAGCCCTAAACTTTGGGGTGCTTGTGTCTTGCTGATTTTCAATTTTCCCACTTTATCCCCCCATGCGTGGAAGTGCCCTATGCTCTCTAAGCTGTGTTTTTTAGATGTTTCAGGACACACCGTACACTTCTCCAGAGTGGCTGTTGGCGATTTACATCCCGCCCATCAGTGTAGCAAGGCTCCGATTCCTCCATGGCCTGTCCTGCATTTCTGGTTTTGACACTTTTTTCAGCATGGCCCTTTTGACCTATGGGAAGCGAGACTTCTTTGTAGCGCTGATTTGCCTTTCCAGGTTGCTTGGTTGGCCAAAAAGGGCGTATGCGTTTTTTCCTGAATATATTCAGGAAAAAACGCATACGCCCTTTTTGGCCAAGGGCATCATTGTCAACGTTTTGCCGCTTTTCATGTGCTTTAAAGGCGATTCGAATCTACCTCCTGAAATCTGTTTCCTGCAATTCTGCCTTGATTTCAAATCCTCTTCTTTGCCTTCCCTCAATATATTTGTGGACGAGAGTTATCATTTATAACTCTGCAGGTTTGTGAATTGCAGTGCCCTGAAGCTCCATTTTACAAGTCGCTTTTTTGGGAGCTGGCCGCAAAAGCGCAGGATGGCTTCAGGCCCTGTTCTGGTTCCGGGGGGCAGGCTGAGCCTGTGCTTAATTCTTCTTCCTGATGGGAAAATAGAGTGACCTGTGCCTGTCCCAACACCAAGAGCTAGTCTCTCATTGGTTCCCCGTCTTCCCGTTCATCCTCAGGACAAATTGCAACCTGTACGGAACAGGAGGTTAAAGGTGCTGATGCTCCAAGTAGGGAGATTGCTAGTAAAGTGGCTGGAATGGCGAACCCGAGCACAAGGAGATGAGAAATGAGGTGCGTTTTAGAAACCTTGCCCCATCACACGGTGTACCATCTTCTGGGTTTCTCATGCATGTTTTCGATGTAGGAAGATGCCCTTGAACCTGGAGATTTGGGACCCATGCGATGGGTAGCACGCAGTATTACTTTAAACGGTCTGCGTTTGCTCACCCAACCTCACCAAACCTCTCAGCCCCAAGAGTGTCCACCCTTATGTCTCATCCAGCTGTGGGTCTAGATATGGTCAATCCAGGTTGCATCACAGCCCCTGAACGAATTGTGTAAGAATTTCTCTCTCTTTCCCTGTCTTTGTTTCATGGGTTTTTAAAAGTAATTTATTTTTATAATGGGGTTTAGCTGCTTTTCACGGCTGTGTTTATGCCGCTTTACACCCACTTGACACACTAACAGAGAGATATCAATACATAGGTTTTAAGATTATTACTAGTCAGATATATTCTTGTGCGGTGAATCGGGCGTGTTGAGTCCAGTTCTCTGAGCAAGGAGTAGGTCTTGTCTATTACATATTGGGTTTATGGAACGGTATCTGAGCTAATTTGAAACTCTTGTTTTATGTATCACCCCACCTCACCTTTCCCGTTAAGCAGCCATAGTGTGTTTTCTGCATGTGTGACTCTGTTCTGTTTTGTAATTCAGTTCAAGTGTAACGGTTTTTACATTCCCTCTATAAGGGACACCTTATGAGAAGTGTCCTTTTCTGTGTGACTTATTTCACTTAGCATCGTCTTACCTAAATCCACTCATCATGCTGCTACTAGCCTTATGACATTGATTTCATGGCTGAGTGATATTCCATTGTACATAAGGACCACAACTTTTTTATCCATTTTTCGCTTTCCTGGGATATTTAAGGTGGAATGAAGTGGAGGTCCTTGTCAACAGAGCAGCCCTAAACTTTGGGGTGCTTGTGTCTTGCTGATTTTCAATTGTCCCACTTTATCCCCCCATGCGTGGAAGTGCCCTATGCTCTCTAAGCTGTGTTTTTTAGATGTTTCAGGACACACCGTACACTTCTCCAGAGTGGCTGTTGGCGATTTACATCCCGCCCATCAGTGTAGCAAGGCTCCGATTCCTCCATGGCCTGTCCTGCATTTCTGGTTTTGACACTTTTTTCAGCATGGCCCTTTTGACCGATGGGAAGCGAGACTTCTTTGTAGCGCTGATTTGCCTTTCCAGGTTGCTTGGTTGGCCAAAAAGGGCGTATGCGTTTTTTCCTGAATATATTCAGGAAAAAACGCATACGCCCTTTTTGGCCAAGGGCATCATTGTCAACGTTTTGCCGCTTTTCATGTGCTTTAAAGGCGATTCGAATCTACCTCCTGAAATCTGTTTCCTGCAATTCTGCCTTGATTTCAAATCCTCTTCTTTGCCTTCCCTCAATATATTTGTGGACGAGAGTTATCATTTATAACTCTGCAGGTTTGTGAATTGCAGTGCCCTGAAGCTCCATTTTACAAGTCGCTTTTTTGGGAGCTGGCCGCAAAAGCGCAGGATGGCTTCAGGCCCTGTTCTGGTTCCGGGGGGCAGGCTGAGCCTGTGCTTAATTCTTCTTCCTGATGGGAAAATAGAGTGACCTGTGCCTGTCCCAACACCAAGAGCTAGTCTCTCATTGGTTCCCCGTCTTCCCGTTCATCCTCAGGACAAATTGCAACCTGTACGGAACAGGAGGTTAAAGGTGCTGATGCTCCAAGTAGGGAGATTGCTAGTAAAGTGGCTGGAATGGCGAACCCGAGCACAAGGAGATGAGAAATGAGGTGCGTTTTAGAAACCTTTCCCCATCACACGGTGTACCATCTTCTGGGTTTCTCATGCATGTTTTCGATGTAGGAAGATGCCCTTGAACCTGGAGATTTGGGACCCATGCGATGGGTAGCACGCAGTATTACTTTAAAGGGTCTGCGTTTGCTCACCCAACCTCACCAAACCTCTCAGCCCCAAGAGTGTCCACCCTTATGTCTCATCCAGCTGTGGGTCTAGATATGGTCAATCCAGGTTGCATCACAGCCCCTGAACGAATTGTGTAAGAATTTCTCTCTCTTTCCCTGTCTTTGTTTCATGGGTTTTTAAAAGTAATTTATTTTTATAATGGGGTTTAGCTGCTTTTCACGGCTGTGTTTATGCCGCTTTACACCCACTTGACACACTAACAGAGAGATATCAATACATAGGTTTTAAGATTATTACTAGTCAGATATATTCTTGTGCGGTGAATCGGGCGTGTTGAGTCCAGTTCTCTGAGCAAGGAGTAGGTCTTGTCTATTACATATTGGGTTTATGGAACGGTATCTGAGCTAATTTGAAACTCTTGTTTTATGTATCACCCCACCTCACCTTTCCCGTTAAGCAGCCATAGTGTGTTTTCTGCATGTGTGACTCTGTTCTGTTTTGTAATTCAGTTCAAGTGTAACGGTTTTTACATTCCCTCTATAAGGGACACCTTATGAGAAGTGTCCTTTTCTGTGTGACTTATTTCACTTAGCATCGTCTTACCTAAATCCACTCATCATGCTGCTACTAGCCTTATGACATTGATTTCATGGCTGAGTGATATTCCATTGTACATAAGGACCACAACTTTTTTATCCATTTTTCGCTTTCCTGGGATATTTAAGGTGGAATGAAGTGGAGGTCCTTGTCAACAGAGCAGCCCTAAACATTGAGGTGCTTGTGTCTTGCTGATTTTCAATTGTCCCACTTTATCCCCCCATGCGTGGAAGTGCCCTATGCTCTCTAAGCTGTGTTTTTTAGATGTTTCAGGACACACCGTACACTTCTCCAGAGTGGCTGTTGGCGATTTACATCCCGCCCATCAGTGTAGCAAGGCTCCGATTCCTCCATGGCCTGTCCTGCATTTCTGGTTTTGACACTTTTTTCAGCATGGCCCTTTTGACCGATGGGAAGCGAGACTTCTTTGTAGCGCTGATTTGCCTTTCCAGGTTGCTTGGTTGGCCAAAAAGGGCGTATGCGTTTTTTCCTGAATATATTCAGGAAAAAACGCATACGCCCTTTTTGGCCAAGGGCATCATTGTCAACGTTTTGCCGCTTTTCATGTGCTTTAAAGGCGATTCGAATCTACCTCCTGAAATCTGTTTCCTGCAATTCTGCCTTGATTTCAAATCCTCTTCTTTGCCTTCCCTCAATATATTTGTGGACGAGAGTTATCATTTATAACTCTGCAGGTTTGTGAATTGCAGTGCCCTGAAGCTCCATTTTACAAGTCGCTTTTTTGGGAGCTGGCCGCAAAAGCGCAGGATGGCTTCAGGCCCTGTTCTGGTTCCGGGGGGGCAGGCTGAGCCTGTGCTTAATTCTTCTTCCTGATGGGAAAATAGAGTGACCTGTGCCTGTCCCAAAACCAAGAGCTAGTCTCTCATTGGTTCCCCGTCTTCCCGTTCATCCTCAGGACAAATTGCAACCTGTACGGAACAGGAGGTTAAAGGTGCTGATGCTCCAAGTAGGGAGATTGCTAGTAAAGTGGCTGGAATGGCGAACCCGAGCACAAGGAGATGAGAAATGAGGTGCGTTTTAGAAACCTTTCCCCATCACACGGTGTACCATCTTCTGGGTTTCTCATGCATGTTTTCGATGTAGGAAGATGCCCTTGAACCTGGAGATTTGGGACCCATGCGATGGGTAGCACGCAGTATTACTTTAAAGGGTCTGCGTTTGCTCACCCAACCTCACCAAACCTCTCAGCCCCAAGAGTGTCCACCCTTATGTCTCATCCAGCTGTGGGTCTAGATATGGTCAATCCAGGTTGCATCACAGCCCCTGAACGAATTGTGTAAGAATTTCTCTCTCTTTCCCTGTCTTTGTTTCATGGGATTTTAAAAGTAATTTATTTTTATAATGGGGTTTAGCTGCTTTTCACGGCTGTGTTTATGCCGCTTTACACCCACTTGACACACTAACAGAGAGATATCAATACATAGGTTTTAAGATTATTACTAGTCAGATATATTCTTGTGCGGTGAATCGGGCGTGTTGAGTCCAGTTCTCTGAGCAAGGAGTAGGTCCTGTCTATTACATATTGGGTTTATGGAACGGTATCTGAGCTAATTTGAAACTCTTGTTTTATGTATCACCCCACCTCACCTTTCCCGTTAAGCAGCCATAGTGTGTTTTCTGCATGTGTGACTCTGTTCTGTTTTGTAATTCAGTTCAAGTGTAACGGTTTTTACATTCCCTCTATAAGTGACACCTTATGAGAAGTGTCCTTTTCTGTGTGACTTATTTCACTTAGAATCGTCTTACCTAAATCCACTCATCAGGCTGCTACTAGCCTTATGACATTGATTTCATGGCTGAGTGATATTCCATTGTACATAAGGACCACAAATTTTTTATCCATTTTTCGCTCTCCTGGGATATTTAAGGTGGAATGAATTGGAGGTCTTTGTCAACAGAGCAGCCCTAAACTTTGGGGTGCTTGTGTCTTGCTGATTTTCAATTTTCCCACTTTATCCCCCCATGCGTGGAAGTGCCCTATGCTCTCTAAGCTGTGTTTTTTAGATGTTTCAGGACACACCGTACACTTCTCCAGAGTGGCTGTTGGCGATTTACATCCCGCCCATCAGTGTAGCAAGGCTCCCATTTCTCCATGGCCTGTCCTGCATTTCTGGTTTTGACACATTTTTCAGCATGGCCCTTTTGACCGATGGGAAGCGAGACTTCTTTGTAGCGCTGATTTGCCTTTCCAGGTTGCTTGGTTGGCCAAAAAGGGCGTATGCGTTTTTTCCTGAATATATTCAGGAAAAAACGCATACGCCCTTTTTGGCCAAGGGCATCATTGTCAACGTTTTGCCGCTTTTCATGTGCTTTAAAGGCGATTCGAATCTACCTCCTGAAATCTGTTTCCTGCAATTCTGCCTTGATTTCAAATCCTCTTCTTTGCCTTCCCTCAATATATTTGTGGACGTGAGTTATCATTTATAACTCTGCAGGTTTGTGAATTGCAGTGCCCTGAAGCTCCATTTTACAAGTCGCTTTTTTGGGAGCTGGCCGCAAAAGCGCAGGATGGCTTCAGGCCCTGTTCTGGTTCCGGGGGGCAGGCTGAGCCTGTGGTTAATTCTTCTTCCTGATGGGAAAATAGAGTGACCTGTGCCTGTCCCAACACCAAGAGCTAGTCTCTCATTGGTTCCCCGTCTTCCCGTTCATCCTCAGGACAAATTGCAACCTGTACGGAACAGGAGGTTAAAGGTGCTGATGCTCCAAGTAGGGAGATTGCTAGTAAAGTGGCTGGAATGGCGAACCCGAGCACAAGGAGATGAGAAATGAGGTGCGTTTTAGAAACCTTGCCCCATCACACGGTGTACCATCTTCTGGGTTTCTCATGCATGTTTTCGATGTAGGAAGATGCCCTTGAACCTGGAGATTTGGGACCCATGCGATGGGTAGCACGCAGTATTACTTTAAAGGGTCTGCGTTTGCTCACCCAAACTCACCAAACCTCTCAGCCCCAAGAGTGTCCACCCTTATGTCTCATCCAGCTGTGGGTCTAGATATGGTCAATCCAGGTTGCATCACAGCCCCTGAACGAATTGTGTAAGAATTTCTCTGTCTTTCCCTGTCTTTGTTTCATGGGTTTTTAAAAGTAATTTATTTTTATAATGGGGTTTAGCTGCTTTTCACGGCTGTGTTTATGCCGCTTTACACCCACTTGACACACTAACAGAGAGATATCAATACATAGGTTTTAAGATTATTACTAGTCAGATATATTCTTGTGCGGTGAATCGGGCGTGTTGAGTCCAGTTCTCTGAGCAAGGAGTAGGTCTTGTCTATTACATATTGGGTTTATGGAACGGTATCTGAGCTAATTTCAAACTCTTGTTTTATGTATCACCCCACCTCACCTTTCCCGTTAAGCAGCCATAGTGTGTTTTCTGCATGTGTGACTCTGTTCTGTTTTGTAATTCAGTTCAAGTGTAACGGTTTTTACATTCCCTCTATAAGGGACACCTTATGAGAAGTGTCCTTTTCTGTGTGACTTATTTCACTTAGCATCGTCTTACCTAAATCCACTCATCATGCTGCTACTAGCCTTATGACATTGATTTCATGGCGGAGTGATATTCCATTGTACATAAGGACCACAACTTTTTTATCCATTTTTCGCTTTCCTGGGATATTTAAGGTGGAATGAAGTGGAGGTCCTTGTCAACAGAGCAGCCCTAAACTTTGGGGTGCTTGTGTCTTGCTGATTTTCAATTGTCCCACTTTATCCCCCCATGTGTGGAAGTGCCCTATGCTCTCTAAGCTGTGTTTTTTAGATGTTTCAGGACACACCGTACACTTCTCCAGAGTGGCTGTTGGCGATTTACATCCCGCCCATCAGTGTAGCAAGGCTCCGATTCCTCCATGGCCTGTCCTGCATTTCTGGTTTTAACACTTTTTTCAGCATGGCCCTTTTGACCGATGGGAAGCGAGACTTCTTTGTAGCGCTGATTTGCCTTTCCAGGTTGCTTGGTTGGCCAAAAAGGGCGTATGCGTTTTTTCCTGAATATATTCAGGAAAAAACGCATACGCCCTTTTTGGCCAAGGGCATCATTGTCAACGTTTTGCCGCTTTTCATGTGCTTTAAAGGCGATTCGAATCTACCTCCTGAAATCTGTTTCCTGCAATTCTGCCTTGATTTCAAATCCTCTTCTTTGCCTTCCCTCAATATATTTGTGGACGAGAGTTATCATTTATAACTCTGCAGGTTTGTGAATTGCAGTGCCCTGAAGCTCCATTTTACAAGTCGCTTTTTTGGGAGCTGGCCGCAAAAGCGCAGGATGGCTTCAGGCCCTGTTCTGGTTCCGGGGGGCAGGCTGAGCCTGTGCTTAATTCTTCTTCCTGATGGGAAAATAGAGTGACCTGTGCCTGTCCCAACACCAAGAGCTAGTCTCTCATTGGTTCCCCGTCTTCCCGTTCATCCTCAGGACAAATTGCAACCTGTACGGAACAGGAGGTTAAAGGTGCTGATGCTCCAAGTAGGGAGATTGCTAGTAAAGTGGCTGGAATGGCGAACCCGAGCACAAGGAGATGAGAAATGAGGTGCGTTTTAGAAACCTTTCCCCATCACACGGTGTACCATCTTCTGGGTTTCTCATGCATGTTTTCGATGTAGGAAGATGCCCTTGAACCTGGAGATTTGGGACCCATGCGATGGGTAGCACGCAGTATTACTTTAAAGGGTCTGCGTTTGCTCACCCAACCTCACCAAACTTCTCAGCCCCAAGAGTGTCCACCCTTATGTCTCATCCAGCTGTGGGTCTAGATATGGTCAATCCAGGTTGCATCACAGCCCCTGAACGAATTGTGTAAGAATTTCTCTCTCTTTCCCTGTCTTTGTTTCATGGGTTTTTAAAAGTAATTTATTTTTATAATGGGGTTTAGCTGCTTTTCACGGCTGTGTTTATGCCGCTTTACACCCACTTGACACACTAACAGAGAGATATCAATACATAGGTTTTAAGATTATTACTAGTCAGATATATTCTTGTGCGGTGAATCGGGCGTGTTGAGTCCAGTTCTCTGAGCAAGGAGTAGGTCTTGTCTATTACATATTGGGTTTATGGAACGGTATCTGAGCTAATTTCAAACTCTTGTTTTATGTATCACCCCACCTCACCTTTCCCGTTAAGCAGCCATAGTGTGTTTTCTGCATGTGTGACTCTGTTCTGTTTTGTAATTCAGTTCAAGTGTAACGGTTTTTACATTCCCTCTATAAGGGACACCTTATGAGAAGTGTCCTTTTCTGTGTGACTTATTTCACTTAGCATCGTCTTACCTAAATCCACTCATCATGCTGCTACTAGCCTTATGACATTGATTTCATGGCTGAGTGATATTCCATTGTACATAAGGACCACAACTTTTTTATCCATTTTTCGCTTTCCTGGGATATTTAAGGTGGAATGAAGTGGAGGTCCTTGTCAACAGAGCAGCCCTAAACATTGAGGTGCTTGTGTCTTGCTGATTTTCAATTGTCCCACTTTATCCCCCCATGCGTGGAAGTGCCCTATGCTCTCTAAGCTGTGTTTTTTAGATGTTTCAGGACACACCGTACACTTCTCCAGAGTGGCTGTTGGCGATTTACATCCCGCCCATCAGTGTAGCAAGGCTCCGATTCCTCCATGGCCTGTCCTGCATTTCTGGTTTTGACACTTTTTTCAGCATGGCCCTTTTGACCGATGGGAAGCGAGACTTCTTTGTAGCGCTGATTTGCCTTTCCAGGTTGCTTGGTTGGCCAAAAAGGGCGTATGCGTTTTTTCCTGAATATATTCAGGAAAAAACGCATACGCCCTTTTTGGCCAAGGGCATCATTGTCAACGTTTTGCCGCTTTTCATGTGCTTTAAAGGCGATTCGAATCTACCTCCTGAAATCTGTTTCCTGCAATTCTGCCTTGATTTCAAATCCTCTTCTTTGCCTTCCCTCAATATATTTGTGGACGAGAGTTATCATTTATAACTCTGCAGGTTTGTGAATTGCAGTGCCCTGAAGCTCCATTTTACAAGTCGCTTTTTTGGGAGCTGGCCGCAAAAGCGCAGGATGGCTTCAGGCCCTGTTCTGGTTCCGGGGGGGCAGGCTGAGCCTGTGCTTAATTCTTCTTCCTGATGGGAAAATAGAGTGACCTGTGCCTGTCCCAAAACCAAGAGCTAGTCTCTCATTGGTTCCCCGTCTTCCCGTTCATTCTCAGGACAAATTGCAACCTGTACGGAACAGGAGGTTAAAGGTGCTGATGCTCCAAGTAGGGAGATTGCTAGTAAAGTGGCTGGAATGGCGAACCCGAGCACAAGGAGATGAGAAATGAGGTGCGTTTTAGAAACCTTTCCCCATCACACGGTGTACCATCTTCTGGGTTTCTCATGCATGTTTTCGATGTAGGAAGATGCCCTTGAACCTGGAGATTTGGGACCCATGCGATGGGTAGCACGCAGTATTACTTTAAAGGGTCTGCGTTTGCTCACCCAACCTCACCAAACCTCTCAGCCCCAAGAGTGTCCACCCTTATGTCTCATCCAGCTGTGGGTCTAGATATGGTCAATCCAGGTTGCATCACAGCCTCTGAACGAATTGTGTAAGAATTTCTCTCTCTTTCCCTGTCTTTGTTTCATGGGATTTTAAAAGTAATTTATTTTTATAATGGGGTTTAGCTGCTTTTCACGGCTGTGTTTATGCCGCTTTACACCCACTTGACACACTAACAGAGAGATATCAATACATAGGTTTTAAGATTATTACTAGTCAGATATATTCTTGTGCGGTGAATCGGGCGTGTTGAGTCCAGTTCTCTGAGCAAGGAGTAGGTCCTGTCTATTACATATTGGGTTTATGGAACGGTATCTGAGCTAATTTGAAACTCTTGTTTTATGTATCTCCCCACCTCACCTTTCCCGTTAAGCAGCCATAGTGTGTTTTCTGCATGTGTGACTCTGTTCTGTTTTGTAATTCAGTTCAAGTGTAACGGTTTTTACATTCCCTCTATAAGTGACACCTTATGAGAAGTGTCCTTTTCTGTGTGACTTATTTCACTTAGCATCGTCTTACCTAAATCCACTCATCAGGCTGCTACTAGCCTTATGACATTGATTTCATGGCGGAGTGATATTCCATTGTACATAAGGACCACAAATTTTTTATCCATTTTTCGCTCTCCTGGGATATTTAAGGTGGAATGAATTGGAGGTCTTTGTCAACAGAGCAGCCCTAAACTTTGGGGTGCTTGTGTCTTGCTGATTTTCAATTTTCCCACTTTATCCCCCCATGCGTGGAAGTGCCCTATGCTCTCTAAGCTGTGTTTTTTAGATGTTTCAGGACACACCGTACACTTCTCCAGAGTGGCTGTTGGCGATTTACATCCCGCCCATCAGTGTAGCAAGGCTCCCATTTCTCCATGGCCTGTCCTGCATTTCTGGTTTTGACACATTTTTCAGCATGGCCCTTTTGACCGATGGGAAGCGAGACTTCTTTGTAGCGCTGATTTGCCTTTCCAGGTTGCTTGGTTGGCCAAAAAGGGCGTATGCGTTTTTTCCTGAATATATTCAGGAAAAAACGCATACGCCCTTTTTGGCCAAGGGCATCATTGTCAACGTTTTGCCGCTTTTCATGTGCTTTAAAGGCGATTCGAATCTACCTCCTGAAATCTGTTTCCTGCAATTCTGCCTTGATTTCAAATCCTCTTCTTTGCCTTCCCTCAATATATTTGTGGACGTGAGTTATCATTTATAACTCTGCAGGTTTGTGAATTGCAGTGCCCTGAAGCTCCATTTTACAAGTCGCTTTTTTGGGAGCTGGCCGCAAAAGCGCAGGATGGCTTCAGGCCCTGTTCTGGTTCCGGGGGGCAGGCTGAGCCTGTGGTTAATTCTTCTTCCTGATGGGAAAATAGAGTGACCTGTGCCTGTCCCAACACCAAGAGCTAGTCTCTCATTGGTTCCCCGTCTTCCCGTTCATCCTCAGGACAAATTGCAACCTGTACGGAACAGGAGGTTAAAGGTGCTGATGCTCCAAGTAGGGAGATTGCTAGTAAAGTGGCTGGAATGGCGAACCCGAGCACAAGGAGATGAGAAATGAGGTGCGTTTTAGAAACCTTTCCCCATCACACGGTGTACCATCTTCTGGGTTTCTCATGCATGTTTTCGATGTAGGAAGATGCCCTTGAACCTGGAGATTTGGGACCCATGCGATGGGTAGCACGCAGTATTACTTTAAAGGGTCTGCGTTTGCTCACCCAAACTCACCAAACCTCTCAGCCCCAAGAGTGTCCACCCTTATGTCTCATCCAGCTGTGGGTCTAGATATGGTCAATCCAGGTTGCATCACAGCCCCTGAACGAATTGTGTAAGAATTTCTCTGTCTTTCCCTGTCTTTGTTTCATGGGTTTTTAAAAGTAATTTATTTTTATAATGGGGTTTAGCTGCTTTTCACGGCTGTGTTTATGCCGCTTTACACCCACTTGACACACTAACAGAGAGATATCAATACATAGGTTTTAAGATTATTACTAGTCAGATATATTCTTGTGCGGTGAATCGGGCGTGTTGAGTCCAGTTCTCTGAGCAAGGAGTAGGTCTTGTCTATTACATATTGGGTTTATGGAACGGTATCTGAGCTAATTTGAAACTCTTGTTTTATGTATCACCCCACCTCACCTTTCCCGTTAAGCAGCCATAGTGTGTTTTCTGCATGTGTGACTCTGTTCTGTTTTGTAATTCAGTTCAAGTGTAACGGTTTTTACATTCCCTCTATAAGGGACACCTTATGAGAAGTGTCCTTTTCTGTGTGACTTATTTCACTTAGCATCGTCTTACCTAAATCCACTCATCATGCTGCTACTAGCCTTATGACATTGATTTCATGGCGGAGTGATATTCCATTGTACATAAGGACCACAACTTTTTTATCCATTTTTCGCTTTCCTGGGATATTTAAGGTGGAATGAAGTGGAGGTCCTTGTCAACAGAGCAGCCCTAAACTTTGGGGTGCTTGTGTCTTGCTGATTTTCAATTTTCCCACTTTATCCCCCCATGTGTGGAAGTGCCCTATGCTCTCTAAGCTGTGTTTTTTAGATGTTTCAGGACACACCGTACACTTCTCCAGAGTGGCTGTTGGCGATTTACATCCCGCCCATCAGTGTAGCAAGGCTCCGATTCCTCCATGGCCTGTCCTGCATTTCTGGTTTTGACACTTTTTTCAGCATGGCCCTTTTGACCGATGGGAAGCGAGACTTCTTTGTAGCGCTGATTTGCCTTTCCAGGTTGCTTGGTTGGCCAAAAAGGGCGTATGCGTTTTTTCCTGAATATATTCAGGAAAAAACGCATACGCCCTTTTTGGCCAAGGGCATCATTGTCAACGTTTTGCCTCTTTTCATGTGCTTTAAAGGCGATTCGAATCTACCTCCTGAAATCTGTTTCCTGCAATTCTGCCTTGATTTCAAATCCTCTTCTTTGCCTTCCCTCAATATATTTGTGGACGAGAGTTATCATTTATAACTCTGCAGGTTTGTGAATTGCAGTGCCCTGAAGCTCCATTTTACAAGTCGCTTTTTTGGGAGCTGGCCGCAAAAGCGCAGGATGGCTTCAGGCCCTGTTCTGGTTCCGGGGGGCAGGCTGAGCCTGTGGTTAATTCTTCTTCCTGATGGGAAAATAGAGTGACCTGTGCCTGTCCCAACACCAAGAGCTAGTCTCTCATTGGTTCCCCGTCTTCCCGTTCATCCTCAGGACAAATTGCAACCTGTACGGAACAGGAGGTTAAAGGTGCTGATGCTCCAAGTAGGGAGATTGCTAGTAAAGTGGCTGCAATGGCGAACCCGAGCACAAGGAGATGAGAAATGAGGTGCGTTTTAGAAACCTTGCCCCATCACACGGTGTACCATCTTCTGGGTTTCTCATGCATGTTTTCGATGTAGGAAGATGCCCTTGAACCTGGAGATTTGGGACCCATGCGATGGGTAGCACGCAGTATTACTTTAAAGGGTCTGCGTTTGCTCACCCAACCTCACCAAACCTCTCAGCCCCAAGAGTGTCCACCCTTATGTCTCATCCAGCTGTGGGTCTAGATATGGTCAATCCAGGTTGCATCACAGCCCCTGAACGAATTGTGTAAGAATTTCTCTGTCTTTCCCTGTCTTTGTTTCATGGGTTTTTAAAAGTAATTTATTTTTATAATGGGGTTTAGCTGCTTTTCACGGCTGTGTTTATGCCGCTTTACACCCACTTGACACACTAACAGAGAGATATCAATACATAGGTTTTAAGATTATTACTAGTCAGATATATTCTTGTGCGGTGAATCGGGCGTGTTGAGTCCAGTTCTCTGAGCAAGGAGTAGGTCTTGTCTATTACATATTGGGTTTATGGAACGGTATCTGAGCTAATTTGAAACTCTTGTTTTATGTATCACCCCACCTCACCTTTCCCGTTAAGCAGCCATAGTGTGTTTTCTGCATGTGTGACTCTGTTCTGTTTTGTAATTCAGTTCAGGTGTAACGGTTTTTACATTCCCTCTATAAGTGACACCTTATGAGAAGTGTCCTTTTCTGTGTGACTTATTTCACTTAGAATCGTCTTACCTAAATCCACTCATCATGCTGCTACTAGCCTTATGACATTGATTTCATGGCTGAGTGATATTCCATTGTACATAAGGACCACAACTTTTTTATCCATTTTTCGCTTTCCTGGGATATTTAAGGTGGAATGAAGTGGAGGTCCTTGTCAACAGAGCAGCCCTAAACTTTGGGGTGCTTGTGTCTTGCTGATTTTCAATTTTCCCACTTTATCCCCCCATGCGTGGAAGTGCCCTATGCTCTCTAAGCTGTGTTTTTTAGATGTTTCAGGACACACCGTACACTTCTCCAGAGTGGCTGTTGGCGATTTACATCCCTCCCATCAGTGTAGCAAGGCTCCGATTCCTCCATGGCCTGTCCTGCATTTCTGGTTTTGACACTTTTTTCAGCATGGCCCTTTTGACCTATGGGAAGCGAGACTTCTTTGTAGCGCTGATTTGCCTTTCCACGTTGCTTGGTTGGCCAAAAAGGGCGTATGCGTTTTTTCCTGAATATATTCAGGAAAAAACGCATACGCCCTTTTTGGCCAAGGGCATCATTGTCAACGTTTTGCCGCTTTTCATGTGCTTTAAAGGCGATTCGAATCTACCTCCTGAAATCTGTTTCCTGCAATTCTGCCTTGATTTCAAATCCTCTTCTTTGCCTTCCCTCAATATATTTGTGGACGAGAGTTATCATTTATAACTCTGCAGGTTTGTGAATTGCAGTGCCCTGAAGCTCCATTTTACAAGTCGCTTTTTTGGGAGCTGGCCGCAAAAGCGCAGGATGGCTTCAGGCCCTGTTCTGGTTCCGGGGGGCAGGCTGAGCCTGTGGTTAATTCTTCTTCCTGATGGGAAAATAGAGTGACTTGTGCCTGTCCCAACACCAAGAGCTAGTCTCTCATTGGTTCCCCGTCTTCCCGTTCATCCTCAGGACAAATTGCAACCTGTACGGAACAGGAGGTTAAAGGTGCTGATGCTCCAAGTAGGGAGATTGCTAGTAAAGTGGCTGGAATGGCGAACCCGAGCACAAGGAGATGAGAAATGAGGTGCGTTTTAGAAACCTTTCCCCATCACACGGTGTACCATCTTCTGGGTTTCTCATGCATGTTTTCGATGTAGGAAGATGCCCTTGAACCTGGAGATTTGGGACCCATGCGATGGGTAGCACGCAGTATTACTTTAAAGGGTCTGCGTTTGCTCACCCAACCTCACCAAACCTCTCAGCCCCAAGAGTGTCCACCCTTATGTCTCATCCAGCTGTGGGTCTAGATATGGTCAATCCAGGTTGCATCACAGCCCCTGAACGAATTGTGTAAGAATTTCTCTGTCTTTCCCTGTCTTTGTTTCATGGGTTTTTAAAAGTAATTTATTTTTATAATGGGGTTTAGCTGCTTTTCACGGCTGTGTTTATGCCGCTTTACACCCACTTGACACACTAACAGAGAGATATCAATACATAGGTTTTAAGATTATTACTAGTCAGATATATTCTTGTGCGGTGAATCGGGCGTGTTGAGTCCAGTTCTCTGAGCAAGGAGTAGGTCTTGTCTATTACATATTGGGATTATGGAACGGTATCTGAGCTAATTTGAAACTCTTGTTTTATGTATCACCCCACCTCACCTTTCCCGTTAAGCAGCCATAGTGTGTTTTCTGCATGTGTGACTCTGTTCTGTTTTGTAATTCAGTTCAGGTGTAACGGTTTTTACATTCCCTCTATAAGTGACACCTTATGAGAAGTGTCCTTTTCTGTGTGACATATTTCACTTAGAATCGTCTTACCTAAATCCACTCATCATGCTGCTACTAGCCTTATGACATTGATTTCATGGCTGAGTGATATTCCATTGTACATAAGGACCACAACTTTTTTAT
The DNA here is from genome assembly GCF_965194825.1 of Balaenoptera physalus. Classification (NCBI taxonomy): domain Eukaryota; kingdom Metazoa; phylum Chordata; class Mammalia; order Artiodactyla; family Balaenopteridae; genus Balaenoptera; species Balaenoptera physalus. The sequence continues at coordinate 520,002 of NW_028126386.1, forward strand.
CCATTTTTCGCTTTCCTGGGATATTTAAGGTGGAATGAAGTGGAGGTCCTTGTCAACAGAGCAGCCCTAAACTTTGGGGTGCTTGTGTCTTGCTGATTTTCAATTTTCCCACTTTATCCCCCCATGTGTGGAAGTGCCCTATGCTCTCTAAGCTGTGTTTTTTAGATGTTTCAGGACACACCGTACACTTCTCCAGAGTGGCTGTTGGCGATTTACATCCCTCCCATCAGTGTAGCAAGGCTCCGATTCCTCCATGGCCTGTCCTGCATTTCTGGTTTTGACACTTTTTTCAGCATGGCCCTTTTGACCTATGGGAAGCGAGACTTCTTTGTAGCGCTGATTTGCCTTTCCACGTTGCTTGGTTGGCCAAAAAGGGCGTATGCGTTTTTTCCTGAATATATTCAGGAAAAAACGCATACGCCCTTTTTGGCCAAGGGCATCATTGTCAACGTTTTGCCGCTTTTCATGTGCTTTAAAGGCGATTCGAATCTACCTCCTGAAATCTGTTTCCTGCAATTCTGCCTTGATTTCAAATCCTCTTCTTTGCCTTCCCTCAATATATTTGTGGACGAGAGTTATCATTTATAACTCTGCAGGTTTGTGAATTGCAGTGCCCTGAAGCTCCATTTTACAAGTCGCTTTTTTGGGAGCTGGCCGCAAAAGCGCAGGATGGCTTCAGGCCCTGTTCTGGTTCCGGGGGGCAGGCTGAGCCTGTGGTTAATTCTTCTTCCTGATGGGAAAATAGAGTGACCTGTGCCTGTCCCAACACCAAGAGCTAGTCTCTCATTGGTTCCCCGTCTTCCCGTTCATCCTCAGGACAAATTGCAACCTGTACGGAACAGGAGGTTAAAGGTGCTGATGCTCCAAGTAGGGAGATTGCTAGTAAAGTGGCTGGAATGGCGAACCCGAGCACAAGGAGATGAGAAATGAGGTGCGTTTTAGAAACCTTTCCCCATCACACGGTGTACCATCTTCTGGGTTTCTCATGCATGTTTTCGATGTAGGAAGATGCCCTTGAACCTGGAGATTTGGGACCCATGCGATGGGTAGCACGCAGTATTACTTTAAAGGGTCTGCGTTTGCTCACCCAACCTCACCAAACCTCTCAGCCCCAAGAGTGTCCACCCTTATGTCTCATCCAGCTGTGGGTCTAGATATGGTCAATCCAGGTTGCATCACAGCCCCTGAACGAATTGTGTAAGAATTTCTCTGTCTTTCCCTGTCTTTGTTTCATGGGTTTTTAAAAGTAATTTATTTTTATAATGGGGTTTAGCTGCTTTTCACGGCTGTGTTTATGCCGCTTTACACCCACTTGACACACTAACAGAGAGATATCAATACATAGGTTTTAAGATTATTACTAGTCAGATATATTCTTGTGCGGTGAATCGGGCGTGTTGAGTCCAGTTCTCTGAGCAAGGAGTAGGTCTTGTCTATTACATATTGGGTTTATGGAACGGTATCTGAGCTAATTTGAAACTCTTGTTTTATGTATCACCCCACCTCACCTTTCCCGTTAAGCAGCCATAGTGTGTTTTCTGCATGTGTGACTCTGTTCTGTTTTGTAATTCAGTTCAAGTGTAACGGTTTTTACATTCCCTCTATAAGTGACACCTTATGAGAAGTGTCCTTTTCTGTGTGACTTATTTCACTTAGAATCGTCTTACCTAAATCCACTCATCATGCTGCTACTAGCCTTATGACATTGATTTCATGGCGGAGTGATATTCCATTGTACATAAGGACCACAACTTTTTTATCCATTTTTCGCTTTCCTGGGATATTTAAGGTGGAATGAAGTGGAGGTCTTTGTCAGCAGAGCAGCCCTAAACTTTGGGGTGCTTGTGTCTTGCTGATTTTCAATTTTCCCACTTTATCCCCCCATGAGTGGAAGTGCCCTATGCTCTCTAAGCTGTGTTTTTTAGATGTTTCAGCACACACCGTACACTTCTCCAGAGTGGCTGTTGGCGATTTACATCCCGCCCATCAGTGTAGCAAGGCTCCCATTTCTCCATGGCCTGTCCTGCATTTCTGGTTTTGACACTTTTTTCAGCATGGCCCTTTTGACCGATGGGAAGCGAGACTTCTTTGTAGCGCTGATTTGCCTTTCCAGGTTGCTTGGTTGGCCAAAAAGGGCGTATGCGTTTTTTCCTGAATATATTCAGGAAAAAACGCATACGCCCTTTTTGGCCAAGGGCATCATTGTCAACGTTTTGCCGCTTTTCATGTGCTTTAAAGGCGATTCGAATCTACCTCCTGAAATCTGTTTCCTGCAAATCTGCCTTGATTTCAAATCCTCTTCTTTGCCTTCCCTCAATATATTTGTGGACGAGAGTTATCATTTATAACTCTGCAGGTTTGTGAATTGCAGTGCCCTGAAGCTCCATTTTACAAGTCGCTTTTTTGGGAGCTGGCCGCAAAAGCGCAGGATGGCTTCAGGCCCTCTTCTGGTTCCGGGGGGCAGGTTGAGCCTGTGGTTAATTCTTCTTCCTGATGGGAAAATAGAGTGACCTGTGCCTGTCCCAACACCAAGAGCTAGTCTCTCATTGGTTCCCCGTCTTCCCGTTCATCCTCAGGACAAATGGCAACCTGTACGGAACAGGAGGTTAAAGGTGCTGATGCTCCAAGTAGGGAGATTGCTAGTAAAGTGGCTGGAATGGCGAACCCGAGCACAAGGAGATGAGAAATGAGGTGCTTTTTAGAAACCTTTCCCCATCACACGGTGTACCATCTTCTGGGTTTCTCATGCATGTTTTTGATGTAGGAAGATGCCCTTGAACCTGGAGATTTGGGACCCATGCGATGGGTAGCACGCAGTATTACTTTAAAGGGTCTGCGTTTGCTCACCCAACCTCACCAAACCTCTCAGCCCCAAGAGTGTCCACCCTTATGTCTCATCCAGCTGTGGGTCTAGATATGGTCAATCCAGGTTGCATCACAGCCCCTGAACGAATTGTGTAAGAATTTCTCTGTCTTTCCCTGTCTTTGTTTCATGGGTTTTTAAAAGTAATTTATTTTTATAATGGGGTTTAGCTGCTTTTCACGGCTGTGTTTATGCCGCTTTACACCCACTTGACACACTAACAGAGAGATATCAATACATAGGTTTTAAGATTATTACTAGTCAGATATATTCTTGTGCGGTGAATCGGGCGTGTTGAGTCCAGTTCTCTGAGCAAGGAGTAGGTCCTGTCTATTACATATTGGGTTTATGGAACGGTATCTGAGCTAATTTGAAACTCTTGTTTTATGTATCACCCCACCTCACCTTTCCCGTTAAGCAGCCATAGTGTGTTTTCTGCATGTGTGACTCTGTTCTGTTTTGTAATTCAGTTCAAGTGTAACGGTTTTTACATTCCCTCTATAAGTGACACCTTATGAGAAGTGTCCTTTTCTGTGTGACTTATTTCACTTAGAATCGTCTTACCTAAATCCACTCATCATGCTGCTACTAGCCTTATGACATTGATTTCATGGCTGAGTGATATTCCATTGTACATAAGGACCACAAATTTTTTATCCATTTTTCGCTCTCCTGGGATATTTAAGGTGGAATGAATTGGAGGTCTTTGTCAACAGAGCAGCCCTAAACTTTGGGGTGCTTGTGTCTTGCTGATTTTCAGTTTTCCCACTTTATCCCCCCATGCGTGGAAGTGCCCTATGCTCTCTAAGCTGTGTTTTTTAGATGTTTCAGGACACACCGTACACTTCTCCAGAGTGGCTGTTGGCGATTTACATCCCGCCCATCAGTGTAGCAAGGCTCCCATTTCTCCATGGCCTGTCCTGCATTTCTGGTTTTGACACTTTTTTCAGCATGGCCCTTTTGACCGATGGGAAGCGAGACTTCTTTGTAGCGCTGATTTGCCTTTCCAGGTTGCTTGGTTGGCCAAAAAGGGCGTATGCGTTTTTTCCTGAATATATTCAGGAAAAAACGCATACGCCCTTTTTGGCCAAGGGCATCATTGTCAACGTTTTGCCGCTTTTCATGTGCTTTAAAGGCGATTCGAATCTACCTCCTGAAATCTGTTTCCTGCAATTCTGCTTTGATTTCAAATCCTCTTCTTTGCCTTCCCTCAATATATTTGTGGACGTGAGTTATCATTTATAACTCTGCAGGTTTGTGAATTGCAGTGCCCTGAAGCTCCATTTTACAAGTCGCTTTTTTGGGAGCTGGCCGCAAAAGCGCAGGATGGCTTCAGGCCCTGTTCTGGTTCCGGGGGGCAGGCTGAGCCTGTGGTTAATTCTTCTTCCTGATGGGAAAATAGAGTGACCTGTGCCTGTCCCAACACCAAGAGCTAGTCTCTCATTGGTTCCCCGTCTTCCCGTTCATCCTCAGGACAAATTGCAACCTGTACGGAACAGGAGGTTAAAGGTGCTGATGCTCCAAGTAGGGAGATTGCTAGTAAAGTGGCTGGAATGGCGAACCCGAGCACAAGGAGATGAGAAATGAGGTGCGTTTTAGAAACCTTTCCCCATCACACGGTGTACCATCTTCTGGGTTTCTCATGCATGTTTTCGATGTAGGAAGATGCCCTTGAACCTGGAGATTTGGGACCCATGCGATGGGTAGCACGCAGTATTACTTTAAAGGGTCTGCGTTTGCTCACCCAACCTCACCAAACCTCTCAGCCCCAAGAGTGTCCACCCTTATGTCTCATTCAGCTGTGGGTCTAGATATGGTCAATCCAGGTTGCATCACAGCCCCTGAACGAATTGTGTAAGAATTTCTCTGTCTTTCCCTGTCTTTGTTTCATGGGTTTTTAAAAGTAATTTATTTTTATAATGGGGTTTAGCTGCTTTTCACGGCTGTGTTTATGCCGCTTTACACCCACTTGACACACTAACAGAGAGATATCAATACATAGGTTTTAAGATTATTACTAGTCAGATATATTCTTGTGCGGTGAATCGGGCGTGTTGAGTCCAGTTCTCTGAGCAAGGAGTAGGTCTTGTCTATTACATATTGGGTTTATGGAACGGTATCTGAGCTAATATGAAACTCTTGTTTTATGTATCACCCCACCTCACCTTTCCCGTTAAGCAGCCATAGTGTGTTTTCTGCATGTGTGACTCTGTTCTGTTTTGTAATTCAGTTCAAGTGTAACGGTTTTTACATTCCCTCTATAAGTGACACCTTATGAGAAGTGTCCTTTTCTGTGTGACTTATTTCACTTAGAATCGTCTTACCTAAATCCACTCATCATGCTGCTACTAGCCTTATGACATTGATTTCATGGCTGAGTGATATTCCATTGTACATAAGGACCACAACTTTTTTATCCATTTTTCGCTTTCCTGGGATATTTAAGGTGGAATGAAGTGGAGGTCCTTGTCAACAGAGCAGCCCTAAACTTTGGGGTGCTTGTGTCTTGCTGATTTTCAATTTTCCCACTTTATCCCCCCATGTGTGGAAGTGCCCTATGCTCTCTAAGCTGTGTTTTTTAGATGTTTCAGGACACACCGTACACTTCTCCAGAGTGGCTGTTGGCGATTTACATCCCGCCCATCAGTGTAGCAAGGCTCCGATTCCTCCATGGCCTGTCCTGCATTTCTGGTTTTGACACTTTTTTCAGCATGGCCCTTTTGACCGATGGGAAGGGAGACTTCTTTGTAGCGCTGATTTGCCTTTCCAGGTTGCTTGGTTGGCCAAAAAGGGCGTATGCGTTTTTTCCTGAATATATTCAGGAAAAAACGCATACGCCCTTTTTGGCCAAGGGCATCATTGTCAACGTTTTGCCGCTTTTCATGTGCTTTAAAGGCGATTCGAATCTACCTCCTGAAATCTGTTTCCTGCAAATCTGCCTTGATTTCAAATCCTCTTCTTTGCCTTCCCTCAATATATTTGTGGACGAGAGTTATCATTTATAACTCTGCAGGTTTGTGAATTGCAGTGCCCTGAAGCTCCATTTTACAAGTCGCTTTTTTGGGAGCTGGCCGCAAAAGCGCAGGATGGCTTCAGGCCCTGTTCTGGTTCCGGGGGGCAGGTTGAGCCTGTGGTTAATTCTTCTTCCTGATGGGAAAATAGAGTGACCTGTGCCTGTCCCAACACCAAGAGCTAGTCTCTCATTGGTTCCCCGTCTTCCCGTTCATCCTCAGGACAAATGGCAACCTGTACGGAACAGGATGTTAAAGGTGCTGATGCTCCAAGTAGGGAGATTGCTAGTAAAGTGGCTGGAATGGCGAACCCGAGCACAAGGAGATGAGAAATGAGGTGCGTTTTAGAAACCTTTCCCCATCACACGGTGTACCATCTTCTGGGTTTCTCATGCATGTTTTCGATGTAGGAAGATGCCCTTGAACCTGGAGATTTGGGACCCATGCGATGGGTAGCACGCAGTATTACTTTAAAGGGTCTGCGTTTGCTCACCCAACCTCACCAAACCTCTCAGCCCCAAGAGTGTCCACCCTTATGTCTCATCCAGCTGTGGGTCTAGATATGGTCAATCCAGGTTGCATCACAGACCCTGAACGAATTGTGTAAGAATTTCTCTGTCTTTCCCTGTCTTTGTTTCATGGGTTTTTAAAAGTAATTTATTTTTATAATGGGGTTTAGCTGCTTTTCACGGCTGTGTTTATGCCGCTTTACACCCACTTGACACACTAACAGAGAGATATCAATACATAGGTTTTAAGATTATTACTAGTCAGATATATTCTTGTGCGGTGAATCGGGCGTGTTGAGTCCAGTTCTCTGAGCAAGGAGTAGGTCCTGTCTATTACATATTGGGTTTATGGAACGGTATCTGAGCTAATTTGAAACTCTTGTTTTATGTATCACCCCACCTCACCTTTCCCGTTAAGCAGCCATAGTGTGTTTTCTGCATGTGTGACTCTGTTCTGTTTTGTAATTCAGTTCAAGTGTAACGGTTTTTACATTCCCTCTATAAGTGACACCTTATGAGAAGTGTCCTTTTCTGTGTGACTTATTTCACTTAGAATCGTCTTACCTAAATCCACTCATCATGCTGCTACTAGCCTTATGACATTGATTTCATGGCTGAGTGATATTCCATTGTACATAAGGACCACAAATTTTTTATCCATTTTTCGCTCTCCTGGGATATTTAAGGTGGAATGAATTGGAGGTCTTTGTCAACAGAGCAGCCCTAAACTTTGGGGTGCTTGTGTCTTGCTGATTTTCAGTTTTCCCACTTTATCCCCCCATGCGTGGAAGTGCCCTATGCTCTCTAAGCTGTGTTTTTTAGATGTTTCAGCACACACCGTACACTTCTCCAGAGTGGCTGTTGGCGATTTACATCCCGCCCATCAGTGTAGCAAGGCTCCCATTTCTCCATGGCCTGTCCTGCATTTCTGGTTTTGACACTTTTTTCAGCATGGCCCTTTTGACCGATGGGAAGCGAGACTTCTTTGTAGCGCTGATTTGCATTTCCAGGTTGCTTGGTTGGCCAAAAAGGGCGTATGCGTTTTTTCCTGAATATATTCAGGAAAAAACGCATACGCCCTTTTTGGCCAAGGGCATCATTGTCAACGTTTTGCCGCTTTTCATGTGCTTTAAAGGCGATTCGAATCTACCTCCTGAAATCTGTTTCCTGCAAATCTGCCTTGATTTCAAATCCTCTTCTTTGCCTTCCCTCAATATATTTGTGGACGAGAGTTATCATTTATAACTCTGCAGGTTTGTGAATTGCAGTGCCCTGAAGCTCCATTTTACAAGTCGCTTTTTTGGGAGCTGGCCGCAAAAGCGCAGGATGGCTTCAGGCCCTCTTCTGGTTCCGGGGGGCAGGTTGAGCCTATGGTTAATTCTTCTTCCTGATGGGAAAATAGAGTGACCTGTGCCTGTCCCAACACCAAGAGCTAGTCTCTCATTGGTTCCCCGTCTTCCCGTTCATCCTCAGGACAAATGGCAACCTGTACGGAACAGGAGGTTAAAGGTGCTGATGCTCCAAGTAGGGAGATTGCTAGTAAAGTGGCTGGAATGGCGAACCCGAGCACAAGGAGATGAGAAATGAGGTGCGTTTTAGAAACCTTTCCCCATCACACGGTGTACCATCTTCTGGGTTTCTCATGCATGTTTTTGATGTAGGAAGATGCCCTTGAACCTGGAGATTTGGGACCCATGCGATGGGTAGCACGCAGTATTACTTTAAAGGGTCTGCGTTTGCTCACCCAACCTCACCAAACCTCTCAGCCCCAAGAGTGTCCACCCTTATGTCTCATCCAGCTGTGGGTCTAGATATGGTCAATCCAGGTTGCATCACAGCCCCTGAACGAATTGTGTAAGAATTTCTCTGTCTTTCCCTGTCTTTGTTTCATGGGTTTTTAAAAGTAATTTATTTTTATAATGGGGTTTAGCTGCTTTTCACGGCTGTGTTTATGCCGCTTTACACCCACTTGACACACTAACAGAGAGATATCAATACATAGGTTTTAAGATTATTACTAGTCAGATATATTCTTGTGCGGTGAATCGGGCGTGTTGAGTCCAGTTCTCTGAGCAAGGAGTAGGTCTTGTCTATTACATATTGGGTTTATGGAACGGTATCTGAGCTAATTTGAAACTCTTGTTTTATGTATCACCCCACCTCACCTTTCCCGTTAAGCAGCCATAGTGTGTTTTCTGCATGTGTGACTCTGTTCTGTTTTGTAATTCAGTTCAAGTGTAACGGTTTTTACATTCCCTCTATAAGTGACACCTTATGAGAAGTGTCCTTTTCTGTGTGACTTATTTCACTTAGAATCGTCTTACCTAAATCCACTCATCGTGCTGCTACTAGCCTTATGACATTAATTTCATGGCTGAGTGATATTCCATTGTACATAAGGACCACAACTTTTTTATCCATTTTTCGCTTTCCTGGGATATTTAAGGTGGAATGAAGTGGAGGTCCTTGTCAACAGAGCAGCCCTAAACTTTGGGGTGCTTGTGTCTTGCTGATTTTCAATTTTCCCACTTTATCCCCCCATGCGTGGAAGTGCCCTATGCTCTCTAAGCTGTGTTTTTTAGATGTTTCAGGACACACCGTACACTTCTCCAGAGTGGCTGTTGGCGATTTACATCCCGCCCATCAGTGTAGCAAGGCTCCGATTCCTCCATGGCCTGTCCTGCATTTCTGGTTTTGACACTTTTTTCAGCATGGCCCTTTTGACCGATGGGAAGCGAGACTTCTTTGTAGCGCTGATTTGCCTTTCCAGGTTGCTTGGTTGGCCAAAAAGGGCGTATGCGTTTTTTCCTGAATATATTCAGGAAAAAACGCATACGCCCTTTTTGGCCAAGGGCATCATTGTCAACGTTTTGCCGCTTTTCATGTGCTTTAAAGGCGATTCGAATCTACCTCCTGAAATCTGTTTCCTGCAATTCTGCCTTGATTTCAAATCCTCTTCTTTGCCTTCCCTCAATATATTTGTGGACGAGAGTTATCATTTATAACTCTGCAGGTTTGTGAATTGCAGTGCCCTGAAGCTCCATTTTACAAGTCGCTTTTTTGGGAGCTGGCCGCAAAAGCGCAGGATGGCTTCAGGCCCTGTTCTGGTTCCGGGGGGCAGGCTGAGCCTGTGGTTAATTCTTCTTCCTGATGGGAAAATAGAGTGACCTGTGCCTGTCCCAACACCAAGAGCTAGTCTCTCATTGGTTCCCCGTCTTCCCGTTCATCCTCAGGACAAATTGCAACCTGTACGGAACAGGAGGTTAAAGGTGCTGAGGCTCCAAGTAGGGAGATTGCTAGTAAAGTGGCTGGAATGGCGAACCCGAGCACAAGGAGATGAGAAATGAGGTGCGTTTTAGAAACCTTTCCCCATCACACGGTGTACCATCTTCTGGGTTTCTCATGCATGTTTTCGATGTAGGAAGATGCCCTTGAACCTGGAGATTTGGGACCCATGCGATGGGTAGCACGCAGTATTACTTTAAAGGGTCTGCGTTTGCTCACCCAACCTCACCAAACCTCTCAGCCCCAAGAGTGTCCACCCTTATGTCTCATCCAGCTGTGGGTCTAGATATGGTCAATCCAGGTTGCATCACAGCCCCTGAACGAATTGTGTAAGAATTTCTCTGTCTTTCCCTGTCTTTGTTTCATGGGTTTTTAAAAGTAATTTATTTTTATAATGGGGTTTAGCTGCTTTTCACGGCTGTGTTTATGCCGCTTTACACCCACTTGACACACTAACAGAGAGATATCAATACATAGGTTTTAAGATTATTACTAGTCAGATATATTCTTGTGCGGTGAATCGGGCGTGTTGAGTCCAGTTCTCTGAGCAAGGAGTAGGTCCTGTCTATTACATATTGGGTTTATGGAACGGTATCTGAGCTAATTTGAAACTCTTGTTTTATGTATCACCCCACCTCACCTTTCCCGTTAAGCAGCCATAGTGTGTTTTCTGCATGTGTGACTCTGTTCTGTTTTGTAATTCAGTTCAAGTGTAACGGTTTTTACATTCCCTCTATAAGTGACACCTTATGAGAAGTGTCCTTTTCTGTGTGACTTATTTCACTTAGAATCGTCTTACCTAAATCCACTCATCATGCTGCTACTAGCCCTATGACATTGATTTCATGGCTGAGTGATATTCCATTGTACATAAGGACCACAAATTTTTTATCCATTTTTCACTCTCCTGGGATATTTAAGGTGGAATGAATTGGAGGTCTTTGTCAACAGAGCAGCCCTAAACTTTGGGGTGCTTGTGTCTTGCTGATTTTCAGTTTTCCCACTTTATCCCCCCATGCGTGGAAGTGCCCTATGCTCTCTAAGCTGTGTTTTTTAGATGTTTCAGGACACACCGTACACTTCTCCAGAGTGGCTGTTGGCGATTTACATCCCGCCCATCAGTGTAGCAAGGCTCCCATTTCTCCATGGCCTGTCCTGCATTTCTGGTTTTGACACTTTTTTCAGCATGGCCCTTTTGACCGATGGGAAGCGAGACTTCTTTGTAGCGCTGATTTGCCTTTCCAGGTTGCTTGGTTGGCCAAAAAGGGCGTATGCGTTTTTTCCTGAATATATTCAGGAAAAAACGCATACGCCCTTTTTGGCCAAGGGCATCATTGTCAACGTTTTGCCGCTTTTCATGTGCTTTAAAGGCGATTCGAATCTACCTCCTGAAATCTGTTTCCTGCAATTCTGCCTTGATTTCAAATCCTCTTCTTTGCCTTCCCTCAATATATTTGTGGACGTGAGTTATCATTTATAACTCTGCAGGTTTGTGAATTGCAGTGCCCTGAAGCTCCATTTTACAAGTCGCTTTTTTGGGAGCTGGCCGCAAAAGCGCAGGATGGCTTCAGGCCCTGTTCTGGTTCCGGGGGGCAGGCTGAGCCTGTGGTTAATTCTTCTTCCTGATGGGAAAATAGAGTGACCTGTGCCTGTCCCAACACCAAGAGCTAGTCTCTCATTGGTTCCCCGTCTTCCCGTTCATCCTCAGGACAAATTGCAACCTGTACGGAACAGGAGGTTAAAGGTGCTGAGGCTCCAAGTAGGGAGATTGCTAGTAAAGTGGCTGGAATGGCGAACCCGAGCACAAGGAGATGAGAAATGAGGTGCGTTTTAGAAACCTTTCCCCATCACACGGTGTACCATCTTCTGGGTTTCTCATGCATGTTTTCGATGTAGGAAGATGCCCTTGAACCTGGAGATTTGGGACCCATGCGATGGGTAGCACGCAGTATTACTTTAAAGGGTCTGCGTTTGCTCACCCAACCTCACCAAACCTCTCAGCCCCAAGAGTGTCCACCCTTATGTCTCATCCAGCTGTGGGTCTAGATATGGTCAATCCAGGTTGCATCACAGCCCCTGAACGAATTGTGTAAGAATTTCTCTGTCTTTCCCTGTCTTTGTTTCATGGGTTTTTAAAAGTAATTTATTTTTATAATGGGGTTTAGCTGCTTTTCACGGCTGTGTTTATGCCGCTTTACACCCACTTGACACACTAACAGAGAGATATCAATACATAGGTTTTAAGATTATTACTAGTCAGATATATTCTTGTGCGGTGAATCGGGCGTGTTGAGTCCAGTTCTCTGAGCAAGGAGTAGGTCCTGTCTATTACATATTGGGTTTATGGAACGGTATCTGAGCTAATTTGAAACTCTTGTTTTATGTATCACCCCACCTCACCTTTCCCGTTAAGCAGCCATAGTGTGTTTTCTGCATGTGTGACTCTGTTCTGTTTTGTAATTCAGTTCAAGTGTAACGGTTTTTACATTCCCTCTATAAGTGACACCTTATGAGAAGTGTCCTTTTCTGTGTGACTTATTTCACTTAGAATCGTCTTACCTAAATCCACTCATCATGCTGCTACTAGCCTTATGACATTGATTTCATGGCGGAGTGATATTCCATTGTACATAAGGACCACAACTTTTTTATCCATTTTTCGCTTTCCTGGGATATTTAAGGTGGAATGAAGTGGAGGTCTTTGTCAGCAGAGCAGCCCTAAACTTTGGGGTGCTTGTGTCTTGCTGATTTTCAATTTTCCCACTTTATCCCCCCATGCGTGGAAGTGCCCTATGCTCTCTAAGCTGTGTTTTTTAGATGTTTCAGGACACACCGTACACTTCTCCAGAGTGGCTGTTGGCGATTTACATCCCGCCCATCAGTGTAGCAAGGCTCCGATTCCTCCATGGCCTGTCCTGCATTTCTGGTTTTGACACTTTTTTCAGCATGGCCCTTTTGACCGATGGGAAGCGAGACTTCTTTGTAGCGCTGATTTGCCTTTCCAGGTTGCTTGGTTGGCCAAAAAGGGCGTATGCGTTTTTTCCTGAATATATTCAGGAAAAAACGCATACGCCCTTTTTGGCCAAGGGCATCATTGTCAACGTTTTGCCGCTTTTCATGTGCTTTAAAGGCGATTCGAATCTACCTCCTGAAATCTGTTTCCTGCAATTCTGCCTTGATTTCAAATCCTCTTCTTTGCCTTCCCTCAATATATTTGTGGACGAGAGTTATCATTTATAACTCTGCAGGTTTGTGAATTGCAGTGCCCTGAAGCTCCATTTTACAAGTCGCTTTTTTGGGAGCTGGCCGCAAAAGCGCAGGATGGCTTCAGGCCCTGTTCTGGTTCCGGGGGGCAGGCTGAGCCTGTGGTTAATTCTTCTTCCTGATGGGAAAATAGAGTGACCTGTGCCTGTCCCAACACCAAGAGCTAGTCTCTCATTGGTTCCCCGTCTTCCCGTTCATCCTCAGGACAAATTGCAACCTGTACGGAACAGGAGGTTAAAGGTGCTGAGGCTCCAAGTAGGGAGATTGCTAGTAAAGTGGCTGGAATGGCGAACCCGAGCACAAGGAGATGAGAAATGAGGTGCGTTTTAGAAACCTTTCCCCATCACACGGTGTACCATCTTCTGGGTTTCTCATGCATGTTTTCGATGTAGGAAGATGCCCTTGAACCTGGAGATTTGGGACCCATGCGATGGGTAGCACGCAGTATTACTTTAAAGGGTCTGCGTTTGCTCACCCAACCTCACCAAACCTCTCAGCCCCAAGAGTGTCCACCCTTATGTCTCATCCAGCTGTGGGTCTAGATATGGTCAATCCAGGTTGCATCACAGCCCCTGAACGAATTGTGTAAGAATTTCTCTGTCTTTCCCTGTCTTTGTTTCATGGGTTTTTAAAAGTAATTTATTTTTATAATGGGGTTTAGCTGCTTTTCACGGCTGTGTTTATGCCGCTTTACACCCACTTGACACACTAACAGAGAGATATCAATACATAGGTTTTAAGATTATTACTAGTCAGATATATTCTTGTGCGGTGAATCGGGCGTGTTGAGTCCAGTTCTCTGAGCAAGGAGTAGGTCCTGTCTATTACATATTGGGTTTATGGAACGGTATCTGAGCTAATTTGAAACTCTTGTTTTATGTATCACCCCACCTCACCTTTCCCGTTAAGCAGCCATAGTGTGTTTTCTGCATGTGTGACTCTGTTCTGTTTTGTAATTCAGTTCAAGTGTAACGGTTTTTACATTCCCTCTATAAGTGACACCTTATGAGAAGTGTCCTTTTCTGTGTGACTTATTTCACTTAGAATCGTCTTACCTAAATCCACTCATCATGCTGCTACTAGCCTTATGACATTGATTTCATGGCTGAGTGATATTCCATTGTACATAAGGACCACAAATTTTTTATCCATTTTTCGCTCTCCTGGGATATTTAAGGTGGAATGAATTGGAGGTCTTTGTCAACAGAGCAGCCCTAAACTTTGGGGTGCTTGTGTCTTGCTGATTTTCAATTTTCCCACTTTATCCCCCCATGCGTGGAAGTGCCCTATGCTCTCTAAGCTGTGTTTTTTAGATGTTTCAGGACACACCGTACACTTCTCCAGAGTGGCTGTTGGCGATTTACATCCCGCCCATCAGTGTAGCAAGGCTCCCATTTCTCCATGGCCTGTCCTGCATTTCTGGTTTTGACACTTTTTTCAGCATGGCCCTTTTGACCGATGGGAAGCGAGACTTCTTTGTAGCGCTGATTTGCCTTTCCAGGTTGCTTGGTTGGCCAAAAAGGGCGTATGCGTTTTTTCCTGAATATATTCAGGAAAAAACGCATACGCCCTTTTTGGCCAAGGGCATCATTGTCAACGTTTTGCCGCTTTTCATGTGCTTTAAAGGCGATTCGAATCTACCTCCTGAAATCTGTTTCCTGCAATTCTGCCTTGATTTCAAATCCTCTTCTTTGCCTTCCCTCAATATATTTGTGGACGTGAGTTATCATTTATAACTCTGCAGGTTTGTGAATTGCAGTGCCCTGAAGCTCCATTTTACAAGTCGCTTTTTTGGGAGCTGGCCGCAAAAGCGCAGGATGGCTTCAGGCCCTGTTCTGGTTCCGGGGGGCAGGCTGAGCCTGTGGTTAATTCTTCTTCCTGATGGGAAAATAGAGTGACCTGTGCCTGTCCCAACACCAAGAGCTAGTCTCTCATTGGTTCCCCGTCTTCCCGTTCATCCTCAGGACAAATTGCAACCTGTACGGAACAGGAGGTTAAAGGTGCTGATGCTCCAAGTAGGGAGATTGCTAGTAAAGTGGCTGGAATGGCGAACCCGAGCACAAGGAGATGAGAAATGAGGTGCGTTTTAGAAACCTTTCCCCATCACACGGTGTACCATCTTCTGGGTTTCTCATGCATGTTTTCGATGTAGGAAGATGCCCTTGAACCTGGAGATTTGGGACCCATGCGATGGGTAGCACGCAGTATTACTTTAAAGGGTCTGCGTTTGCTCACCCAACCTCACCAAACCTCTCAGCCCCAAGAGTGTCCACCCTTATGTCTCATCCAGCTGTGGGTCTAGATATGGTCAATCCAGGTTGCATCACAGCCCCTGAACGAATTGTGTAAGAATTTCTCTGTCTTTCCCTGTCTTTGTTTCATGGGTTTTTAAAAGTAATTTATTTTTATAATGGGGTTTAGCTGCTTTTCACGGCTGTGTTTATGCCGCTTTACACCCACTTGACACACTAACAGAGAGATATCAATACATAGGTTTTAAGATTATTACTAGTCAGATATATTCTTGTGCGGTGAATCGGGCGTGTTGAGTCCAGTTCTCTGAGCAAGGAGTAGGTCTTGTCTATTACATATTGGGTTTATGGAACGGTATCTGAGCTAATTTGAAACTCTTGTTTTATGTATCACCCCACCTCACCTTTCCCGTTAAGCAGCCATAGTGTGTTTTCTGCATGTGTGACTCTGTTCTGTTTTGTAATTCAGTTCAAGTGTAACGGTTTTTACATTCCCTCTATAAGTGACACCTTATGAGAAGTGTCCTTTTCTGTGTGACTTATTTCACTTAGAATCGTCTTACCTAAATCCACTCATCATGCTGCTACTAGCCTTATGACATTGATTTCATGGCTGAGTGATATTCCATTGTACATAAGGACCACAACTTTTTTATCCATTTTTCGCTTTCCTGGGATATTTAAGGTGGAATGAAGTGGAGGTCCTTGTCAACAGAGCAGCCCTAAACTTTGGGGTGCTTGTGTCTTGCTGATTTTCAATATTCCCACTTTATCCCCCCATGTGTGGAAGTGCCCTATGCTCTCTAAGCTGTGTTTTTTAGATGTTTCAGGACACACCGTACACTTCTCCAGAGTGGCTGTTGGCGATTTACATCCCGCCCATCAGTGTAGCAAGGCTCCGATTCCTCCATGGCCTGTCCTGCATTTCTGGTTTTGACACTTTTTTCAGCATGGCCCTTTTGACCGATGGGAAGCGAGACTTCTTTGTAGCGCTGATTTGCCTTTCCAGGTTGCTTGGTTGGCCAAAAAGGGCGTATGCGTTTTTTCCTGAATATATTCAGGAAAAAACGCATACGCCCTTTTTGGCCAAGGGCATCATTGTCAACGTTTTGCCGCTTTTCATGTGCTTTAAAGGCGATTCGAATCTACCTCCTGAAATCTGTTTCCTGCAATTCTGCCTTGATTTCAAATCCTCTTCTTTGCCTTCCCTCAATATATTTGTGGACGAGAGTTATCATTTATAACTCTGCAGGTTTGTGAATTGCAGTGCCCTGAAGCTCCATTTTACAAGTCGCTTTTTTGGGAGCTGGCCGCAAAAGCGCAGGATGGCTTCAGGCCCTGTTCTGGTTCCGGGGGGCAGGCTGAGCCTGTGGTTAATTCTTCTTCCTGATGGGAAAATAGAGTGACCTGTGCCTGTCCCAACACCAAGAGCTAGTCTCTCATTGGTTCCCCGTCTTCCCGTTCATCCTCAGGACAAATTGCAACCTGTACGGAACAGGAGGTTAAAGGTGCTGATGCTCCAAGTAGGGAGATTGCTAGTAAAGTGGCTGCAATGGCGAACCTGAGCACAAGGAGATGAGAAATGAGGTGCGTTTTAGAAACCTTTCCCCATCACACGGTGTACCATCTTCTGGGTTTCTCATGCATGTTTTCGATGTAGGAAGATGCCCTTGAACCTGGAGATTTGGGACCCATGCGATGGGTAGCACGCAGTATTACTTTAAAGGGTCTGCGTTTGCTCACCCAACCTCACCAAACCTCTCAGCCCCAAGAGTGTCCACCCTTATGTCTCATCCAGCTGTGGGTCTAGATATGGTCAATCCAGGTTGCATCACAGCCCCTGAACGAATTGTGTAAGAATTTCTCTGTCTTTCCCTGTCTTTGTTTCATGGGTTTTTAAAAGTAATTTATTTTTATAATGGGGTTTAGCTGCTTTTCACGGCTGTGTTTATGCCGCTTTACACCCACTTGACACACTAACAGAGAGATATCAATACATAGGTTTTAAGATTATTACTAGTCAGATATATTCTTGTGCGGTGAATCGGGCGTGTTGAGTCCAGTTCTCTGAGCAAGGAGTAGGTCTTGTCTATTACATATTGGGTTTATGGAACGGTATCTGAGCTAATTTGAAACTCTTGTTTTATGTATCACCCCACCTCACCTTTCCCGTTAAGCAGCCATAGTGTGTTTTCTGCATGTGTGACTCTGTTCTGTTTTGTAATTCAGTTCAGGTGTAACGGTTTTTACATTCCCTCTATAAGTGACACCTTATGAGAAGTGTCCTTTTCTGTGTGACATATTTCACTTAGAATCGTCTTACCTAAATCCACTCATCATGCTGCTACTAGCCTTATGACATTGATTTCATGGCTGAGTGATATTCCATTGTACATAAGGACCACAACTTTTTTATCCATTTTTCGCTTTCCTGGGATATTTAAGTTGGAATGAAGTGGAGGTCCTTGTCAACAGAGCAGCCCTAAACTTTGGGGTGCTTGTGTCTTGCTGATTTTCAATTTTCCCACTTTATCCCCCCATGCGTGGAAGTGCCCTATGCTCTCTAAGCTGTGTTTTTTAGATGTTTCAGGACACACCGTACACTTCTCCAGAGTGGCTGTTGGCGATTTACATCCCTCCCATCAGTGTAGCAAGGCTCCGATTCCTCCATGGCCTGTCCTGCATTTCTGGTTTTGACACTTTTTTCAGCATGGCCCTTTTGACCTATGGGAAGCGAGACTTCTTTGTAGCGCTGATTTGCCTTTCCACGTTGCTTGGTTGGCCAAAAAGGGCGTATGCGTTTTTTCCTGAATATATTCAGGAAAAAACGCATACGCCCTTTTTGGCCAAGGGCATCATTGTCAACGTTTTGCCGCTTTTCATGTGCTTTAAAGGCGATTCGAATCTACCTCCTGAAATCTGTTTCCTGCAATTCTGCCTTGATTTCAAATCCTCTTCTTTGCCTTCCCTCAATATATTTGTGGACGAGAGTTATCATTTATAACTCTGCAGGTTTGTGAATTGCAGTGCCCTGAAGCTCCATTTTACAAGTCGCTTTTTTGGGAGCTGGCCGCAAAAGCGCAGGATGGCTTCAGGCCCTGTTCTGGTTCCGGGGGGCAGGCTGAGCCTGTGGTTAATTCTTCTTCCTGATGGGAAAATAGAGTGACCTGTGCCTGTCCCAACACCAAGAGCTAGTCTCTCATTGGTTCCCCGTCTTCCCGTTCATCCTCAGGACAAATTGCAACCTGTACGGAACAGGAGGTTAAAGGTGCTGATGCTCCAAGTAGGGAGATTGCTAGTAAAGTGGCTGGAATGGCGAACCCGAGCACAAGGAGATGAGAAATGAGGTGCGTTTTAGAAACCTTTCCCCATCACACGGTGTACCATCTTCTGGGTTTCTCATGCATGTTTTCGATGTAGGAAGATGCCCTTGAACCTGGAGATTTGGGACCCATGCGATGGGTAGCACGCAGTATTACTTTAAAGGGTCTGCGTTTGCTCACCCAACCTCACCAAACCTCTCAGCCCCAAGAGTGTCCACCCTTATGTCTCATCCAGCTGTGGGTCTAGATATGGTCAATCCAGGTTGCATCACAGCCCCTGAACGAATTGTGTAAGAATTTCTCTGTCTTTCCCTGTCTTTGTTTCATGGGTTTTTAAAAGTAATTTATTTTTATAATGGGGTTTAGCTGCTTTTCACGGCTGTGTTTATGCCGCTTTACACCCACTTGACACACTAACAGAGAGATATCAATACATAGGTTTTAAGATTATTACTAGTCAGATATATTCTTGTGCGGTGAATCGGGCGTGTTGAGTCCAGTTCTCTGAGCAAGGAGTAGGTCTTGTCTATTACATATTGGGTTTATGGAACGGTATCTGAGCTAATTTGAAACTCTTGTTTTATGTATCACCCCACCTCACCTTTCCCGTTAAGCAGCCATAGTGTGTTTTCTGCATGTGTGACTCTGTTCTGTTTTGTAATTCAGTTCAGGTGTAACGGTTTTTACATTCCCTCTATAAGTGACACCTTATGAGAAGTGTCCTTTTCTGTGTGACATATTTCACTTAGAATCGTCTTACCTAAATCCACTCATCATGCTGCTACTAGCCTTATGACATTGATTTCATGGCTGAGTGATATTCCATTGTACATAAGGACCACAACTTTTTTATCCATTTTTCGCTTTCCTGGGATATTTAAGGTGGAATGAAGTGGAGGTCCTTGTCAACAGAGCAGCCCTAAACTTTGGGGTGCTTGTGTCTTGCTGATTTTCAATTTTCCCACTTTATCCCCCCATGTGTGGAAGTGCCCTATGCTCTCTAAGCTGTGTTTTTTAGATGTTTCAGGACACACCGTACACTTCTCCAGAGTGGCTGTTGGCGATTTACATCCCTCCCATCAGTGTAGCAAGGCTCCGATTCCTCCATGGCCTGTCCTGCATTTCTGGTTTTGACACTTTTTTCAGCATGTCCCTTTTGACCTATGGGAAGCGAGACTTCTTTGTAGCGCTGATTTGCCTTTCCACGTTGCTTCGTTGGCCAAAAAGGGCGTATGCGTTTTTTCCTGAATATATTCAGGAAAAAACGCATACGCCCTTTTTGGCCAAGGGCATCATTGTCAACGTTTTGCCGCTTTTCATGTGCTTTAAAGGCGATTCGAATCTACCTCCTGAAATCTGTTTCCTGCAATTCTGCCTTGATTTCAAATCCTCTTCTTTGCCTTCCCTCAATATATTTGTGGACGAGAGTTATCATTTATAACTCTGCAGGTTTGTGAATTGCAGTGCCCTGAAGCTCCATTTTACAAGTCGCTTTTTTGGGAGCTGGCCGCAAAAGCGCAGGATGGCTTCAGGCCCTGTTCTGGTTCCGGGGGGCAGGCTGAGCCTGTGGTTAATTCTTCTTCCTGATGGGAAAATAGAGTGACCTGTGCCTGTCCCAACACCAAGAGCTAGTCTCTCATTGGTTCCCCGTCTTCCCGTTCATCCTCAGGACAAATTGCAACCTGTACGGAACAGGAGGTTAAAGGTGCTGATGCTCCAAGTAGGGAGATTGCTAGTAAAGTGGCTGGAATGGCGAACCCGAGCACAAGGAGATGAGAAATGAGGTGCGTTTTAGAAACCTTTCCCCATCACACGGTGTACCATCTTCTGGGTTTCTCATGCATGTTTTCGATGTAGGAAGATGCCCTTGAACCTGGAGATTTGGGACCCATGCGATGGGTAGCACGCAGTATTACTTTAAAGGGTCTGCGTTTGCTCACCCAACCTCACCAAACCTCTCAGCCCCAAGAGTGTCCACCCTTATGTCTCATCCAGCTGTGGGTCTAGATATGGTCAATCCAGGTTGCATCACAGCCCCTGAACGAATTGTGTAAGAATTTCTCTGTCTTTCCCTGTCTTTGTTTCATGGGTTTTTAAAAGTAATTTATTTTTATAATGGGGTTTAGCTGCTTTTCACGGCTGTGTTTATGCCGCTTTACACCCACTTGACACACTAACAGAGAGATATCAATACATAGGTTTTAAGATTATTACTAGTCAGATATATTCTTGTGCGGTGAATCGGGCGTGTTGAGTCCAGTTCTCTGAGCAAGGAGTAGGTCTTGTCTATTACATATTGGGTTTATGGAACGGTATCTGAGCTAATTTGAAACTCTTGTTTTATGTATCACCCCACCTCACCTTTCCCGTTAAGCAGCCATAGTGTGTTTTCTGCATGTGTGACTCTGTTCTGTTTTGTAATTCAGTTCAAGTGTAACGGTTTTTACATTCCCTCTATAAGTGACACCTTATGAGAAGTGTCCTTTTCTGTGTGACTTATTTCACTTAGAATCGTCTTACCTAAATCCACTCATCATGCTGCTACTAGCCTTATGACATTGATTTCATGGCGGAGTGATATTCCATTGTACATAAGGACCACAACTTTTTTATCCATTTTTCGCTTTCCTGGGATATTTAAGGTGGAATGAAGTGGAGGTCTTTGTCAGCAGAGCAGCCCTAAACTTTGGGGTGCTTGTGTCTTGCTGATTTTCAATTTTCCCACTTTATCCCCCCATGAGTGGAAGTGCCCTATGCTCTCTAAGCTGTGTTTTTTAGATGTTTCAGCACACACCGTACACTTCTCCAGAGTGGCTGTTGGCGATTTACATCCCGCCCATCAGTGTAGCAAGGCTCCCATTTCTCCATGGCCTGTCCTGCATTTCTGGTTTTGACACTTTTTTCAGCATGGCCCTTTTGACCGATGGGAAGCGAGACTTCTTTGTAGCGCTGATTTGCCTTTCCAGGTTGCTTGGTTGGCAAAAAGGGCATCATTGTCAACGTTTTGCCGCTTTTCATGTGCTTTAAAGGCGATTCGAATCTACCTCCTGAAATCTGTTTCCTGCAAATCTGCCTTGATTTCAAATCCTCTTCTTTGCCTTCCCTCAATATATTTGTGGACGAGAGTTATCCTTTATAACTCTGCAGGTTTGTGAATTGCAGTGCCCTGAAGCTCCATTTTACAAGTCGCTTTTTTGGGAGCTGGCCGCAAAAGCGCAGGATGGCTTCAGGCCCTCTTCTGGTTCCGGGGGGCAGGTTGAGCCTGTGGTTAATTCTTCTTCCTGATGGGAAAATAGAGTGACCTGTGCCTGTCCCAACACCAAGAGCTAGTCTCTCATTGGTTCCCCGTCTTCCCGTTCATCCTCAGGACAAATGGCAACCTGTACGGAACAGGAGGTTAAAGGTGCTGATGCTCCAAGTAGGGAGATTGCTAGTAAAGTGGCTGGAATGGCGAACCCGAGCACAAGGAGATGAGAAATGAGGTGCTTTTTAGAAACCTTTCCCCATCACACGGTGTACCATCTTCTGGGTTTCTCATGCATGTTTTTGATGTAGGAAGATGCCCTTGAACCTGGAGATTTGGGACCCATGCGATGGGTAGCACGCAGTATTACTTTAAAGGGTCTGCGTTTGCTCACCCAACCTCACCAAACCTCTCAGCCCCAAGAGTGTCCACCCTTATGTCTCATCCAGCTGTGGGTCTAGATATGGTCAATCCAGGTTGCATCACAGCCCCTGAACGAATTGTGTAAGAATTTCTCTGTCTTTCCCTGTCTTTGTTTCATGGGTTTTTAAAAGTAATTTATTTTTATAATGGGGTTTAGCTGCTTTTCACGGCTGTGTTTATGCCGCTTTACACCCACTTGACACACTAACAGAGAGATATCAATACATAGGTTTTAAGATTATTACTAGTCAGATATATTCTTGTGCGGTGAATCGGGCGTGTTGAGTCCAGTTCTCTGAGCAAGGAGTAGGTCTTGTCTATTACATATTGGGTTTATGGAACGGTATCTGAGCTAATTTGAAACTCTTGTTTTATGTATCACCCCACCTCACCTTTCCCGTTAAGCAGCCATAGTGTGTTTTCTGCATGTGTGACTCTGTTCTGTTTTGTAATTCAGTTCAAGTGTAACGGTTTTTACATTCCCTCTATAAGTGACACCTTATGAGAAGTGTCCTTTTCTGTGTGACTTATTTCACTTAGAATCGTCTTACCTAAATCCACTTATCGTGCTGCTACTAGCCTTATGACATTGATTTCATGGCTGAGTGATATTCCATTGTACATAAGGACCACAACTTTTTTATCCATTTTTCGCTTTCCTGGGATATTTAAGGTGGAATGAAGTGGAGGTCCTTGTCAACAGAGCAGCCCTAAACTTTGGGGTGCTTGTGTCTTGCTGATTTTCAATTTTCCCACTTTATCCCCCCATGCGTGGAAGTGCCCTATGCTCTCTAAGCTGTGTTTTTTAGATGTTTCAGGACACACCGTACACTTCTCCAGAGTGGCTGTTGGTGATTTACATCCCGCCCATCAGTGTAGCAAGGCTCCGATTCCTCCATGGCCTGTCCTGCATTTCTGGTTTTGACACTTTTTTCAGCATGGCCCTTTTGACCGATGGGAAGCGAGACTTCTTTGTAGCGCTGATTTGCCTTTCCAGGTTGCTTGGTTGGCCAAAAAGGGCGTATGCGTTTTTTCCTGAATATATTCAGGAAAAAACGCATACGCCCTTTTTGGCCAAGGGCATCATTGTCAACGTTTTGCCGCTTTTCATGTGCTTTAAAGGCGATTCGAATCTACCTCCTGAAATCTGTTTCCTGCAATTCTGCCTTGATTTCAAATCCTCTTCTTTGCCTTCCCTCAATATATTTGTGGACGAGAGTTATCATTTATAACTCTGCAGGTTTGTGAATTGCAGTGCCCTGAAGCTCCATTTTACAAGTCGCTTTTTTGGGAGCTGGCCGCAAAAGCGCAGGATGGCTTCAGGCCCTGTTCTGGTTCCGGGGGGCAGGCTGAGCCTGTGGTTAATTCTTCTTCCTGATGGGAAAATAGAGTGACCTGTGCCTGTTCCAACACCAAGAGCTAGTCTCTCATTGGTTCCCCGTCTTCCCGTTCATCCTCAGGACAAATTGCAACCTGTACGGAACAGGAGGTTAAAGGTGCTGAGGCTCCAAGTAGGGAGATTGCTAGTAAAGTGGCTGGAATGGCGAACCCGAGCACAAGGAGATGAGAAATGAGGTGCGTTTTAGAAACCTTTCCCCATCACACGGTGTACCATCTTCTGGGTTTCTCATGCATGTT
Source organism: Balaenoptera physalus (assembly GCF_965194825.1). Lineage (NCBI taxonomy): Eukaryota > Metazoa > Chordata > Mammalia > Artiodactyla > Balaenopteridae > Balaenoptera > Balaenoptera physalus. Next base: position 543,814 of record NW_028126386.1, read on the forward strand.
TTCGATGTAGGAAGATGCCCTTGAACCTGGAGATTTGGGACCCATGCGATGGGTAGCACGCAGTATTACTTTAAAGGGTCTGCGTTTGCTCACCCAACCTCACCAAACCTCTCAGCCCCAAGAGTGTCCACCCTTATGTCTCATCCAGCTGTGGGTCTAGATATGGTCAATCCAGGTTGCATCACAGCCCCTGAACGAATTGTGTAAGAATTTCTCTGTCTTTCCCTGTCTTTGTTTCATGGGTTTTTAAAAGTAATTTATTTTTATAATGGGGTTTAGCTGCTTTTCACGGCTGTGTTTATGCCGCTTTACACCCACTTGACACACTAACAGAGAGATATCAATACATAGGTTTTAAGATTATTACTAGTCAGATATATTCTTGTGCGGTGAATCGGGCGTGTTGAGTCCAGTTCTCTGAGCAAGGAGTAGGTCCTGTCTATTACATATTGGGTTTATGGAACGGTATCTGAGCTAATTTGAAACTCTTGTTTTATGTATCACCCCACCTCACCTTTCCCGTTAAGCAGCCATAGTGTGTTTTCTGCATGTGTGACTCTGTTCTGTTTTGTAATTCAGTTCAAGTGTAACGGTTTTTACATTCCCTCTATAAGTGACACCTTATGAGAAGTGTCCTTTTCTGTGTGACTTATTTCACTTAGAATCGTCTTACCTAAATCCACTCATCATGCTGCTACTAGCCTTATGACATTGATTTCATGGCTGAGTGATATTCCATTGTACATAAGGACCACAAATTTTTTATCCATTTTTCGCTCTCCTGGGATATTTAAGGTGGAATGAATTGGAGGTCTTTGTCAACAGAGCAGCCCTAAACTTTGGGGTGCTTGTGTCTTGCTGATTTTCAGTTTTCCCACTTTATCCCCCCATGCGTGGAAGTGCCCTATGCTCTCTAAGCTGTGTTTTTTAGATGTTTCAGGACACACCGTACACTTCTCCAGAGTGGCTGTTGGCGATTTACATCCCGCCCATCAGTGTAGCAAGGCTCCCATTTCTCCATGGCCTGTCCTGCATTTCTGGTTTTGACACTTTTTTCAGCATGGCCCTTTTGACCGATGGGAAGCGAGACTTCTTTGTAGCGCTGATTTGCCTTTCCAGGTTGCTTGGTTGGCCAAAAAGGGCGTATGCGTTTTTTCCTGAATATATTCAGGAAAAAACGCATACGCCCTTTTTGGCCAAGGGCATCATTGTCAACGTTTTGCCGCTTTTCATGTGCTTTAAAGGCGATTCGAATCTACCTCCTGAAATCTGTTTCCTGCAATTCTGCCTTGATTTCAAATCCTCTTCTTTGCCTTCCCTCAATATATTTGTGGACGTGAGTTATCATTTATAACTCTGCAGGTTTGTGAATTGCAGTTCCCTGAAGCTCCATTTTACAAGTCGCTTTTTTGGGAGCTGGCCGCAAAAGCGCAGGATGGCTTCAGGCCCTGTTCTGGTTCCGGGGGGCAGGCTGAGCCTGTGGTTAATTCTTCTTCCTGATGGGAAAATAGAGTGACCTGTGCCTGTCCCAACACCAAGAGCTAGTCTCTCATTGGTTCCCCGTCTTCCCGTTCATCCTCAGGACAAATTGCAACCTGTACGGAACAGGAGGTTAAAGGTGCTGAGGCTCCAAGTAGGGAGATTGCTAGTAAAGTGGCTGGAATGGCGAACCCGAGCACAAGGAGATGAGAAATGAGGTGCGTTTTAGAAACCTTTCCCCATCACACGGTGTACCATCTTCTGGGTTTCTCATGCATGTTTTCGATGTAGGAAGATGCCCTTGAACCTGGAGATTTGGGACCCATGCGATGGGTAGCACGCAGTATTACTTTAAAGGGTCTGCGTTTGCTCACCCAACCTCACCAAACCTCTCAGCCCCAAGAGTGTCCACCCTTATGTCTCATCCAGCTGTGGGTCTAGATATGGTCAATCCAGGTTGCATCACAGCCCCTGAACGAATTGTGTAAGAATTTCTCTGTCTTTCCCTGTCTTTGTTTCATGGGTTTTTAAAAGTAATTTATTTTTATAATGGGGTTTAGCTGCTTTTCACGGCTGTGTTTATGCCGCTTTACACCAACTTGACACACTAACAGAGAGATATCAATACATAGGTTTTAAGATTATTACTAGTCAGATATATTCTTGTGCGGTGAATCGGGCGTGTTGAGTCCAGTTCTCTGAGCAAGGAGTAGGTCTTGTCTATTACATATTGGGTTTATGGAACGGTATCTGAGCTAATATGAAACTCTTGTTTTATGTATCACCCCACCTCACCTTTCCCGTTAAGCAGCCATAGTGTGTTTTCTGCATGTGTGACTCTGTTCTGTTTTGTAATTCAGTTCAAGTGTAACGGTTTTTACATTCCCTCTATAAGTGACACCTTATGAGAAGTGTCCTTTTCTGTGTGACTTATTTCACTTAGAATCGTCTTACCTAAATCCACTCATCATGCTGCTACTAGCCTTATGACATTGATTTCATGGCTGAGTGATATTCCATTGTACATAAGGACCACAACTTTTTTATCCATTTTTCGCTTTCCTGGGATATTTAAGGTGGAATGAAGTGGAGGTCCTTGTCAACAGAGCAGCCCTAAACTTTGGGGTGCTTGTGTCTTGCTGATTTTCAATTTTCCCACTTTATCCCCCCATGTGTGGAAGTGCCCTATGCTCTCTAAGCTGTGTTTTTTAGATGTTTCAGGACACACCGTACACTTCTCCAGAGTGGCTGTTGGCGATTTACATCCCGCCCATCAGTGTAGCAAGGCTCCGATTCCTCCATGGCCTGTCCTGCATTTCTGGTTTTGACACTTTTTTCAGCATGGCCCTTTTGACCGATGGGAAGGGAGACTTCTTTGTAGCGCTGATTTGCCTTTCCAGGTTGCTTGGTTGGCCAAAAAGGGCGTATGCGTTTTTTCCTGAATATATTCAGGAAAAAACGCATACGCCCTTTTTGGCCAAGGGCATCATTGTCAACGTTTTGCCGCTTTTCATGTGCTTTAAAGGCGATTCGAATCTACCTCCTGAAATCTGTTTCCTGCAATTCTGCCTTGATTTCAAATCCTCTTCTTTGCCTTCCCTCAATATATTTGTGGACGAGAGTTATCATTTATAACTCTGCAGGTTTGTGAATTGCAGTGCCCTGAAGCTCCATTTTACAAGTCGCTTTTTTGGGAGCTGGCCGCAAAAGCGCAGGATGGCTTCAGGCCCTGTTCTGGTTCCGGGGGGCAGGCTGAGCCTGTGGTTAATTCTTCTTCCTGATGGGAAAATAGAGTGACCTGTGCCTGTCCCAACACCAAGAGCTAGTCTCTCATTGGTTCCCCGTCTTCCCGTTCATCCTCAGGACAAATTGCAACCTGTACGGAACAGGAGGTTAAAGGTGCTGAGGCTCCAAGTAGGGAGATTGCTAGTAAAGTGGCTGGAATGGCGAACCCGAGCACAAGGAGATGAGAAATGAGGTGCGTTTTAGAAACCTTTCCCCATCACACGGTGTACCATCTTCTGGGTTTCTCATGCATGTTTTCGATGTAGGAAGATGCCCTTGAACCTGGAGATTTGGGACCCATGCGATGGGTAGCACGCAGTATTACTTTAAAGGGTCTGCGTTTGCTCACCCAACCTCACCAAACCTCTCAGCCCCAAGAGTGTCCACCCTTATGTCTCATCCAGCTGTGGGTCTAGATATGGTCAATCCAGGTTGCATCACAGCCCCTGAACGAATTGTGTAAGAATTTCTCTGTCTTTCCCTGTCTTTGTTTCATGGGTTTTTAAAAGTAATTTATTTTTATAATGGGGTTTAGCTGCTTTTCACGGCTGTGTTTATGCCGCTTTACACCCACTTGACACACTAACAGAGAGATATCAATACATAGGTTTTAAGATTATTACTAGTCAGATATATTCTTGTGCGGTGAATCAGGCGTGTTGAGTCCAGTTCTCTGAGCAAGGAGTAGGTCTTGTCTATTACATATTGGGTTTATGGAACGGTATCTGAGCTAATTTGAAACTCTTGTTTTATGTATCACCCCACCTCACCTTTCCCGTTAAGCAGCCATAGTGTGTTTTCTGCATGTGTGACTCTGTTCTGTTTTGTAATTCAGTTCAAGTGTAACGGTTTTTACATTCCCTCTATAAGTGACACCTTATGAGAAGTGTCCTTTTCTGTGTGACTTATTTCACTTAGAATCGTCTTACCTAAATCCACTCATCATGCTGCTACTAGCCTTATGACATTGATTTCATGGCGGAGTGATATTCCATTGTACATAAGGACCACAACTTTTTTATCCATTTTTCGCTTTCCTGGGATATTTAAGGTGGAATGAAGTGGAGGTCTTTGTCAGCAGAGCAGCCCTAAACTTTGGGGTGCTTGTGTCTTGCTGATTTTCAATTTTCCCACTTTATCCCCCCATGAGTGGAAGTGCCCTATGCTTTCTAAGCTGTGTTTTTTAGATGTTTCAGGACACACCGTACACTTCTCCAGAGTGGCTGTTGGCGATTTACATCCCGCCCATCAGTGTAGCAAGGCTCCCATTTCTCCATGGCCTGTCCTGCATTTCTGGTTTTGACACTTTTTTCAGCATGGCCCTTTTGACCGATGGGAAGCGAGACTTCTTTGTAGCGCTGATTTGCCTTTCCAGGTTGCTTGGTTGGCCAAAAAGGGCGTATGCGTTTTTTCCTGAATATATTCAGGAAAAAACGCATACGCCCTTTTTGGCCAAGGGCATCATTGTCAACGTTTTGCCGCTTTTCATGTGCTTTAAAGGCGATTCGAATCTACCTCCTGAAATCTGTTTCCTGCAAATCTGCCTTGATTTCAAATCCTCTTCTTTGCCTTCCCTCAATATATTTGTGGACGAGAGTTATCATTTATAACTCTGCAGGTTTGTGAATTGCAGTGCCCTGAAGCTCCATTTTACAAGTCGCTTTTTTGGGAGCTGGCCGCAAAAGCGCAGGATGGCTTCAGGCCCTGTTCTGGTTCCGGGGGGCAGGTTGAGCCTGTGGTTAATTCTTCTTCCTGATGGGAAAATAGAGTGACCTGTGCCTGTCCCAACACCAAGAGCTAGTCTCTCATTGGTTCCCCGTCTTCCCGTTCATCCTCAGGACAAATGGCAACCTGTACGGAACAGGATGTTAAAGGTGCTGATGCTCCAAGTAGGGAGATTGCTAGTAAAGTGGCTGGAATGGCGAACCCGAGCACAAGGAGATGAGAAATGAGGTGCGTTTTAGAAACCTTTCCCCATCACACGGTGTACCATCTTCTGGGTTTCTCATGCATGTTTTCGATGTAGGAAGATGCCCTTGAACCTGGAGATTTGGGACCCATGCGATGGGTAGCACGCAGTATTACTTTAAAGGGTCTGCGTTTGCTCACCCAACCTCACCAAACCTCTCAGCCCCAAGAGTGTCCACCCTTATGTCTCATCCAGCTGTGGGTCTAGATATGGTCAATCCAGGTTGCATCACAGACCCTGAACGAATTGTGTAAGAATTTCTCTGTCTTTCCCTGTCTTTGTTTCATGGGTTTTTAAAAGTAATTTATTTTTATAATGGGGTTTAGCTGCTTTTCACGGCTGTGTTTATGCCGCTTTACACCCACTTGACACACTAACAGAGAGATATCAATACATAGGTTTTAAGATTATTACTAGTCAGATATATTCTTGTGCGGTGAATCGGGCGTGTTGAGTCCAGTTCTCTGAGCAAGGAGTAGGTCCTGTCTATTACATATTGGGTTTATGGAACGGTATCTGAGCTAATTTGAAACTCTTGTTTTATGTATCACCCCACCTCACCTTTCCCGTTAAGCAGCCATAGTGTGTTTTCTGCATGTGTGACTCTGTTCTGTTTTGTAATTCAGTTCAAGTGTAACGGTTTTTACATTCCCTCTATAAGTGACACCTTATGAGAAGTGTCCTTTTCTGTGTGACTTATTTCACTTAGAATCGTCTTACCTAAATCCACTCATCATGCTGCTACTAGCCTTATGACATTGATTTCATGGCTGAGTGATATTCCATTGTACATAAGGACCACAAATTTTTTATCCATTTTTCGCTCTCCTGGGATATTTAAGGTGGAATGAATTGGAGGTCTTTGTCAACAGAGCAGCCCTAAACTTTGGGGTGCTTGTGTCTTGCTGATTTTCAGTTTTCCCACTTTATCCCCCCATGCGTGGAAGTGCCCTATGCTCTCTAAGCTGTGTTTTTTAGATGTTTCAGGACACACCGTACACTTCTCCAGAGTGGCTGTTGGCGATTTACATCCCGCCCATCAGTGTAGCAAGGCTCCCATTTCTCCATGGCCTGTCCTGCATTTCTGGTTTTGACACTTTTTTCAGCATGGCCCTTTTGACCGATGGGAAGCGAGACTTCTTTGTAGCGCTGATTTGCCTTTCCAGGTTGCTTGGTTGGCCAAAAAGGGCGTATGCGTTTTTTCCTGAATATATTCAGGAAAAAACGCATACGCCCTTTTTGGCCAAGGGCATCATTGTCAACGTTTTGCCGCTTTTCATGTGCTTTAAAGGCGATTCGAATCTACCTCCTGAAATCTGTTTCCTGCAAATCTGCCTTGATTTCAAATCCTCTTCTTTGCCTTCCCTCAATATATTTGTGGACGAGAGTTATCATTTATAACTCTGCAGGTTTGTGAATTGCAGTGCCCTGAAGCTCCATTTTACAAGTCGCTTTTTTGGGAGCTGGCCGCAAAAGCGCAGGATGGCTTCAGGCCCTCTTCTGGTTCCGGGGGGCAGGTTGAGCCTGTGGTTAATTCTTCTTCCTGATGGGAAAATAGAGTGACCTGTGCCTGTCCCAACACCAAGAGCTAGTCTCTCATTGGTTCCCCGTCTTCCCGTTCATCCTCAGGACAAATGGCAACCTGTACGGAACAGGAGGTTAAAGGTGCTGATGCTCCAAGTAGGGAGATTGCTAGTAAAGTGGCTGGAATGGCGAACCCGAGCACAAGGAGATGAGAAATGAGGTGCGTTTTAGAAACCTTTCCCCATCACACGGTGTACCATCTTCTGGGTTTCTCATGCATGTTTTTGATGTAGGAAGATGCCCTTGAACCTGGAGATTTGGGACCCATGCGATGGGTAGCACGCAGTATTACCTTAAAGGGTCTGCGTTTGCTCACCCAACCTCACCAAACCTCTCAGCCCCAAGAGTGTCCACCCTTATGTCTCATCCAGCTGTGGGTCTAGATATGGTCAATCCAGGTTGCATCACAGCCCCTGAACGAATTGTGTAAGAATTTCTCTGTCTTTCCCTGTCTTTGTTTCATGGGTTTTTAAAAGTAATTTATTTTTATAATGGGGTTTAGCTGCTTTTCACGGCTGTGTTTATGCCGCTTTACACCCACTTGACACACTAACAGAGAGATATCAATACATAGGTTTTAAGATTATTACTAGTCAGATATATTCTTGTGCGGTGAATCGGGCGTGTTGAGTCCAGTTCTCTGAGCAAGGAGTAGGTCTTGTCTATTACATATTGGGTTTATGGAACGGTATCTGAGCTAATTTGAAACTCTTGTTTTATGTATCACCCCACCTCACCTTTCCCGTTAAGCAGCCATAGTGTGTTTTCTGCATGTGTGACTCTGTTCTGTTTTGTAATTCAGTTCAAGTGTAACGGTTTTTACATTCCCTCTATAAGTGACACCTTATGAGAAGTGTCCTTTTCTGTGTGACTTATTTCACTTAGAATCGTCTTACCTAAATCCACTCATCGTGCTGCTACTAGCCTTATGACATTGATTTCATGGCTGAGTGATATTCCATTGTACATAAGGACCACAACTTTTTTATCCATTTTTCGCTTTCCTGGGATATTTAAGGTGGAATGAAGTGGAGGTCCTTGTCAACAGAGCAGCCCTAAACTTTGGGGTGCTTGTGTCTTGCTGATTTTCAATTTTCCCACTTTATCCCCCCATGCGTGGAAGTGCCCTATGCTCTCTAAGCTGTGTTTTTTAGATGTTTCAGGACACACCGTACACTTCTCCAGAGTGGCTGTTGGCGATTTACATCCCGCCCATCAGTGTAGCAAGGCTCCGATTCCTCCATGGCCTGTCCTGCATTTCTGGTTTTGACACTTTTTTCAGCATGGCCCTTTTGACCGATGGGAAGCGAGACTTCTTTGTAGCGCTGATTTGCCTTTCCAGGTTGCTTGGTTGGCCAAAAAGGGCGTATGCGTTTTTTCCTGAATATATTCAGGAAAAAACGCATACGCCCTTTTTGGCCAAGGGCATCATTGTCAACGTTTTGCCGCTTTTCATGTGCTTTAAAGGCGATTCGAATCTACCTCCTGAAATCTGTTTCCTGCAATTCTGCCTTGATTTCAAATCCTCTTCTTTGCCTTCCCTCAATATATTTGTGGACGAGAGTTATCATTTATAACTCTGCAGGTTTGTGAATTGCAGTGCCCTGAAGCTCCATTTTACAAGTCGCTTTTTTGGGAGCTGGCCGCAAAAGCGCAGGATGGCTTCAGGCCCTGTTCTGGTTCCGGGGGGCAGGCTGAGCCTGTGGTTAATTCTTCTTCCTGATGGGAAAATAGAGTGACCTGTGCCTGTCCCAACACCAAGAGCTAGTCTCTCATTGGTTCCCCGTCTTCCCGTTCATCCTCAGGACAAATTGCAACCTGTACGGAACAGGAGGTTAAAGGTGCTGAGGCTCCAAGTAGGGAGATTGCTAGTAAAGTGGCTGGAATGGCGAACCCGAGCACAAGGAGATGAGAAATGAGGTGCGTTTTAGAAACCTTTCCCCATCACACGGTGTACCATCTTCTGGGTTTCTCATGCATGTTTTCGATGTAGGAAGATGCCCTTGAACCTGGAGATTTGGGACCCATGCGATGGGTAGCACGCAGTATTACTTTAAAGGGTCTGCGTTTGCTCACCCAACCTCACCAAACCTCTCAGCCCCAAGAGTGTCCACCCTTATGTCTCATCCAGCTGTGGGTCTAGATATGGTCAATCCAGGTTGCATCACAGCCCCTGAACGAATTGTGTAAGAATTTCTCTGTCTTTCCCTGTCTTTGTTTCATGGGTTTTTAAAAGTAATTTATTTTTATAATGGGGTTTAGCTGCTTTTCACGGCTGTGTTTATGCCGCTTTACACCCACTTGACACACTAACAGAGAGATATCAATACATAGGTTTTAAGATTATTACTAGTCAGATATATTCTTGTGCGGTGAATCGGGCGTGTTGAGTCCAGTTCTCTGAGCAAGGAGTAGGTCTTGTCTATTACATATTGGGTTTATGGAACGGTATCTGAGCTAATTTGAAACTCTTGTTTTATGTATCACCCCACCTCACCTTTCCCGTTAAGCAGCCATAGTGTGTTTTCTGCATGTGTGACTCTGTTCTGTTTTGTAATTCAGTTCAAGTGTAACGGTTTTTACATTCCCTCTATAAGTGACACCTTATGAGAAGTGTCCTTTTCTGTGTGACTTATTTCACTTAGAATCGTCTTACCTAAATCCACTCATCATGCTGCTACTAGCCTTATGACATTGATTTCATGGCGGAGTGATATTCCATTGTACATAAGGACCACAACTTTTTTATCCATTTTTCGCTTTCCTGGGATATTTAAGGTGGAATGATGTGGAGGTCTTTGTCAGCAGAGCAGCCCTAAACTTTGGGGTGCTTGTGTCTTGCTGATTTTCAATTTTCCCACTTTATCCCCCCATGAGTGGAAGTGCCCTATGCTCTCTAAGCTGTGTTTTTTAGATGTTTCAGCACACACCGTACACTTCTCCAGAGTGGCTGTTGGCGATTTACATCCCGCCCATCAGTGTAGCAAGGCTCCCATTTCTCCATGGCCTGTCCTGCATTTCTGGTTTTGACACTTTTTTCAGCATGGCCCTTTTGACCGATGGGAAGCGAGACTTCTTTGTAGCGCTGATTTGCCTTTCCAGGTTGCTTGGTTGGCAAAAAGGGCATCATTGTCAACGTTTTGCCGCTTTTCATGTGCTTTAAAGGCGATTCGAATCTACCTCCTGAAATCTGTTTCCTGCAAATCTGCCTTGATTTCAAATCCTCTTCTTTGCCTTCCCTCAATATATTTGTGGACGAGAGTTATCCTTTATAACTCTGCAGGTTTGTGAATTGCAGTGCCCTGAAGCTCCATTTTACAAGTCGCTTTTTTGGGAGCTGGCCGCAAAAGCGCAGGATGGCTTCAGGCCCTCTTCTGGTTCCGGGGGGCAGGTTGAGCCTGTGGTTAATTCTTCTTCCTGATGGGAAAATAGAGTGACCTGTGCCTGTCCCAACACCAAGAGCTAGTCTCTCATTGGTTCCCCGTCTTCCCGTTCATCCTCAGGACAAATGGCAACCTGTACGGAACAGGAGGTTAAAGGTGCTGATGCTCCAAGTAGGGAGATTGCTAGTAAAGTGGCTGGAATGGCGAACCCGAGCACAAGGAGATGAGAAATGAGGTGCTTTTTAGAAACCTTTCCCCATCACACGGTGTACCATCTTCTGGGTTTCTCATGCATGTTTTTGATGTAGGAAGATGCCCTTGAACCTGGAGATTTGGGACCCATGCGATGGGTAGCACGCAGTATTACTTTAAAGGGTCTGCGTTTGCTCACCCAACCTCACCAAACCTCTCAGCCCCAAGAGTGTCCACCCTTATGTCTCATCCAGCTGTGGGTCTAGATATGGTCAATCCAGGTTGCATCACAGCCCCTGAACGAATTGTGTAAGAATTTCTCTGTCTTTCCCTGTCTTTGTTTCATGGGTTTTTAAAAGTAATTTATTTTTATAATGGGGTTTAGCTGCTTTTCACGGCTGTGTTTATGCCGCTTTACACCCACTTGACACACTAACAGAGAGATATCAATACATAGGTTTTAAGATTATTACTAGTCAGATATATTCTTGTGCGGTGAATCGGGCGTGTTGAGTCCAGTTCTCTGAGCAAGGAGTAGGTCTTGTCTATTACATATTGGGTTTATGGAACGGTATCTGAGCTAATTTGAAACTCTTGTTTTATGTATCACCCCACCTCACCTTTCCCGTTAAGCAGCCATAGTGTGTTTTCTGCATGTGTGACTCTGTTCTGTTTTGTAATTCAGTTCAAGTGTAACGGTTTTTACATTCCCTCTATAAGTGACACCTTATGAGAAGTGTCCTTTTCTGTGTGACTTATTTCACTTAGAATCGTCTTACCTAAATCCACTTATCGTGCTGCTACTAGCCTTATGACATTGATTTCATGGCTGAGTGATATTCCATTGTACATAAGGACCACAACTTTTTTATCCATTTTTCGCTTTCCTGGGATATTTAAGGTGGAATGAAGTGGAGGTCCTTGTCAACAGAGCAGCCCTAAACTTTGGGGTGCTTGTGTCTTGCTGATTTTCAATTTTCCCACTTTATCCCCCCATGCGTGGAAGTGCCCTATGCTCTCTAAGCTGTGTTTTTTAGATGTTTCAGGACACACCGTACACTTCTCCAGAGTGGCTGTTGGCGATTTACATCCCGCCCATCAGTGTAGCAAGGCTCCGATTCCTCCATGGCCTGTCCTGCATTTCTGGTTTTGACACTTTTTTCAGCATGGCCCTTTTGACCGATGGGAAGCGAGACTTCTTTGTAGCGCTGATTTGCCTTTCCAGGTTGCTTGGTTGGCCAAAAAGGGCGTATGCGTTTTTTCCTGAATATATTCAGGAAAAAACGCATACGCCCTTTTTGGCCAAGGGCATCATTGTCAACGTTTTGCCGCTTTTCATGTGCTTTAAAGGCGATTCGAATCTACCTCCTGAAATCTGTTTCCTGCAATTCTGCCTTGATTTCAAATCCTCTTCTTTGCCTTCCCTCAATATATTTGTGGACGAGAGTTATCATTTATAACTCTGCAGGTTTGTGAATTGCAGTGCCCTGAAGCTCCATTTTACAAGTCGCTTTTTTGGGAGCTGGCCGCAAAAGCGCAGGATGGCTTCAGGCCCTGTTCTGGTTCCGGGGGGCAGGCTGAGCCTGTGGTTAATTCTTCTTCCTGATGGGAAAATAGAGTGACCTGTGCCTGTTCCAACACCAAGAGCTAGTCTCTCATTGGTTCCCCGTCTTCCCGTTCATCCTCAGGACAAATTGCAACCTGTACGGAACAGGAGGTTAAAGGTGCTGAGGCTCCAAGTAGGGAGATTGCTAGTAAAGTGGCTGGAATGGCGAACCCGAGCACAAGGAGATGAGAAATGAGGTGCGTTTTAGAAACCTTTCCCCATCACACGGTGTACCATCTTCTGGGTTTCTCATGCATGTTTTCGATGTAGGAAGATGCCCTTGAACCTGGAGATTTGGGACCCATGCGATGGGTAGCACGCAGTATTACTTTAAAGGGTCTGCGTTTGCTCACCCAACCTCACCAAACCTCTCAGCCCCAAGAGTGTCCACCCTTATGTCTCATCCAGCTGTGGGTCTAGATATGGTCAATCCAGGTTGCATCACAGCCCCTGAACGAATTGTGTAAGAATTTCTCTGTCTTTCCCTGTCTTTGTTTCATGGGTTTTTAAAAGTAATTTATTTTTATAATGGGGTTTAGCTGCTTTTCACGGCTGTGTTTATGCCGCTTTACACCCACTTGACACACTAACAGAGAGATATCAATACATAGGTTTTAAGATTATTACTAGTCAGATATATTCTTGTGCGGTGAATCGGGCGTGTTGAGTCCAGTTCTCTGAGCAAGGAGTAGGTCCTGTCTATTACATATTGGGTTTATGGAACGGTATCTGAGCTAATTTGAAACTCTTGTTTTATGTATCACCCCACCTCACCTTTCCCGTTAAGCAGCCATAGTGTGTTTTCTGCATGTGTGACTCTGTTCTGTTTTGTAATTCAGTTCAAGTGTAACGGTTTTTACATTCCCTCTATAAGTGACACCTTATGAGAAGTGTCCTTTTCTGTGTGACTTATTTCACTTAGAATCGTCTTACCTAAATCCACTCATCATGCTGCTACTAGCCTTATGACATTGATTTCATGGCTGAGTGATATTCCATTGTACATAAGGACCACAAATTTTTTATCCATTTTTCGCTCTCCTGGGATATTTAAGGTGGAATGAATTGGAGGTCTTTGTCAACAGAGCAGCCCTAAACTTTGGGGTGCTTGTGTCTTGCTGATTTTCAGTTTTCCCACTTTATCCCCCCATGCGTGGAAGTGCCCTATGCTCTCTAAGCTGTGTTTTTTAGATGTTTCAGGACACACCGTACACTTCTCCAGAGTGGCTGTTGGCGATTTACATCCCGCCCATCAGTGTAGCAAGGCTCCCATTTCTCCATGGCCTGTCCTGCATTTCTGGTTTTGACACTTTTTTCAGCATGGCCCTTTTGACCGATGGGAAGCGAGACTTCTTTGTAGCGCTGATTTGCCTTTCCAGGTTGCTTGGTTGGCCAAAAAGGGCGTATGCGTTTTTTCCTGAATATATTCAGGAAAAAACGCATACGCCCTTTTTGGCCAAGGGCATCATTGTCAACGTTTTGCCGCTTTTCATGTGCTTTAAAGGCGATTCGAATCTACCTCCTGAAATCTGTTTCCTGCAATTCTGCCTTGATTTCAAATCCTCTTCTTTGCCTTCCCTCAATATATTTGTGGACGTGAGTTATCATTTATAACTCTGCAGGTTTGTGAATTACAGTGCCCTGAAGCTCCATTTTACAAGTCGCTTTTTTGGGAGCTGGCCGCAAAAGCGCAGGATGGCTTCAGGCCCTGTTCTGGTTCCGGGGGGCAGGCTGAGCCTGTGGTTAATTCTTCTTCCTGATGGGAAAATAGAGTGACCTGTGCCTGTCCCAACACCAAGAGCTAGTCTCTCATTGGTTCCCCGTCTTCCCGTTCATCCTCAGGACAAATTGCAACCTGTACGGAACAGGAGGTTAAAGGTGCTGAGGCTCCAAGTAGGGAGATTGCTAGTAAAGTGGCTGGAATGGCGAACCCGAGCACAAGGAGATGAGAAATGAGGTGCGTTTTAGAAACCTTTCCCCATCACACGGTGTACCATCTTCTGGGTTTCTCATGCATGTTTTCGATGTAGGAAGATGCCCTTGAACCTGGAGATTTGGGACCCATGCGATGGGTAGCACGCAGTATTACTTTAAAGGGTCTGCGTTTGCTCACCCAACCTCACCAAACCTCTCAGCCCCAAGAGTGTCCACCCTTATGTCTCATCCAGCTGTGGGTCTAGATATGGTCAATCCAGGTTGCATCACAGCCCCTGAACGAATTGTGTAAGAATTTCTCTGTCTTTCCCTGTCTTTGTTTCATGGGTTTTTAAAAGTAATTTATTTTTATAATGGGGTTTAGCTGCTTTTCACGGCTGTGTTTATGCCGCTTTACACCAACTTGACACACTAACAGAGAGATATCAATACATAGGTTTTAAGATTATTACTAGTCAGATATATTCTTGTGCGGTGAATCGGGCGTGTTGAGTCCAGTTCTCTGAGCAAGGAGTAGGTCTTGTCTATTACATATTGGGTTTATGGAACGGTATCTGAGCTAATATGAAACTCTTGTTTTATGTATCACCCCACCTCACCTTTCCCGTTAAGCAGCCATAGTGTGTTTTCTGCATGTGTGACTCTGTTCTGTTTTGTAATTCAGTTCAAGTGTAACGGTTTTTACATTCCCTCTATAAGTGACACCTTATGAGAAGTGTCCTTTTCTGTGTGACTTATTTCACTTAGAATCGTCTTACCTAAATCCACTCATCATGCTGCTACTAGCCTTATGACATTGATTTCATGGCTGAGTGATATTCCATTGTACATAAGGACCACAACTTTTTTATCCATTTTTCGCTTTCCTGGGATATTTAAGGTGGAATGAAGTGGAGGTCCTTGTCAACAGAGCAGCCCTAAACTTTGGGGTGCTTGTGTCTTGCTGATTTTCAATTTTCCCACTTTATCCCCCCATGTGTGGAAGTGCCCTATGCTCTCTAAGCTGTGTTTTTTAGATGTTTCAGGACACACCGTACACTTCTCCAGAGTGGCTGTTGGCGATTTACATCCCGCCCATCAGTGTAGCAAGGCTCCGATTCCTCCATGGCCTGTCCTGCATTTCTGGTTTTGACACTTTTTTCAGCATGGCCCTTTTGACCGATGGGAAGGGAGACTTCTTTGTAGCGCTGATTTGCCTTTCCAGGTTGCTTGGTTGGCCAAAAAGGGCGTATGCGTTTTTTCCTGAATATATTCAGGAAAAAACGCATACGCCCTTTTTGGCCAAGGGCATCATTGTCAACGTTT
Source organism: Balaenoptera physalus (assembly GCF_965194825.1). Classification (NCBI taxonomy): domain Eukaryota; kingdom Metazoa; phylum Chordata; class Mammalia; order Artiodactyla; family Balaenopteridae; genus Balaenoptera; species Balaenoptera physalus. The sequence continues at coordinate 559,052 of NW_028126386.1, forward strand.
TGCCGCTTTTCATGTGCTTTAAAGGCGATTCGAATCTACCTCCTGAAATCTGTTTCCTGCAATTCTGCCTTGATTTCAAATCCTCTTCTTTGCCTTCCCTCAATATATTTGTGGACGAGAGTTATCATTTATAACTCTGCAGGTTTGTGAATTGCAGTGCCCTGAAGCTCCATTTTACAAGTCGCTTTTTTGGGAGCTGGCCGCAAAAGCGCAGGATGGCTTCAGGCCCTGTTCTGGTTCCGGGGGGCAGGCTGAGCCTGTGGTTAATTCTTCTTCCTGATGGGAAAATAGAGTGACCTGTGCCTGTCCCAACACCAAGAGCTAGTCTCTCATTGGTTCCCCGTCTTCCCGTTCATCCTCAGGACAAATTGCAACCTGTACGGAACAGGAGGTTAAAGGTGCTGAGGCTCCAAGTAGGGAGATTGCTAGTAAAGTGGCTGGAATGGCGAACCCGAGCACAAGGAGATGAGAAATGAGGTGCGTTTTAGAAACCTTTCCCCATCACACGGTGTACCATCTTCTGGGTTTCTCATGCATGTTTTCGATGTAGGAAGATGCCCTTGAACCTGGAGATTTGGGACCCATGCGATGGGTAGCACGCAGTATTACTTTAAAGGGTCTGCGTTTGCTCACCCAACCTCACCAAACCTCTCAGCCCCAAGAGTGTCCACCCTTATGTCTCATCCAGCTGTGGGTCTAGATATGGTCAATCCAGGTTGCATCACAGCCCCTGAACGAATTGTGTAAGAATTTCTCTGTCTTTCCCTGTCTTTGTTTCATGGGTTTTTAAAAGTAATTTATTTTTATAATGGGGTTTAGCTGCTTTTCACGGCTGTGTTTATGCCGCTTTACACCCACTTGACACACTAACAGAGAGATATCAATACATAGGTTTTAAGATTATTACTAGTCAGATATATTCTTGTGCGGTGAATCAGGCGTGTTGAGTCCAGTTCTCTGAGCAAGGAGTAGGTCTTGTCTATTACATATTGGGTTTATGGAACGGTATCTGAGCTAATTTGAAACTCTTGTTTTATGTATCACCCCACCTCACCTTTCCCGTTAAGCAGCCATAGTGTGTTTTCTGCATGTGTGACTCTGTTCTGTTTTGTAATTCAGTTCAAGTGTAACGGTTTTTACATTCCCTCTATAAGTGACACCTTATGAGAAGTGTCCTTTTCTGTGTGACTTATTTCACTTAGAATCGTCTTACCTAAATCCACTCATCATGCTGCTACTAGCCTTATGACATTGATTTCATGGCGGAGTGATATTCCATTGTACATAAGGACCACAACTTTTTTATCCATTTTTCGCTTTCCTGGGATATTTAAGGTGGAATGAAGTGGAGGTCTTTGTCAGCAGAGCAGCCCTAAACTTTGGGGTGCTTGTGTCTTGCTGATTTTCAATTTTCCCACTTTATCCCCCCATGAGTGGAAGTGCCCTATGCTTTCTAAGCTGTGTTTTTTAGATGTTTCAGGACACACCGTACACTTCTCCAGAGTGGCTGTTGGCGATTTACATCCCGCCCATCAGTGTAGCAAGGCTCCCATTTCTCCATGGCCTGTCCTGCATTTCTGGTTTTGACACTTTTTTCAGCATGGCCCTTTTGACCGATGGGAAGCGAGACTTCTTTGTAGCGCTGATTTGCCTTTCCAGGTTGCTTGGTTGGCCAAAAAGGGCGTATGCGTTTTTTCCTGAATATATTCAGGAAAAAACGCATACGCCCTTTTTGGCCAAGGGCATCATTGTCAACGTTTTGCCGCTTTTCATGTGCTTTAAAGGCGATTCGAATCTACCTCCTGAAATCTGTTTCCTGCAAATCTGCCTTGATTTCAAATCCTCTTCTTTGCCTTCCCTCAATATATTTGTGGACGAGAGTTATCATTTATAACTCTGCAGGTTTGTGAATTGCAGTGCCCTGAAGCTCCATTTTACAAGTCGCTTTTTTGGGAGCTGGCCGCAAAAGCGCAGGATGGCTTCAGGCCCTGTTCTGGTTCCGGGGGGCAGGTTGAGCCTGTGGTTAATTCTTCTTCCTGATGGGAAAATAGAGTGACCTGTGCCTGTCCCAACACCAAGAGCTAGTCTCTCATTGGTTCCCCGTCTTCCCGTTCATCCTCAGGACAAATGGCAACCTGTACGGAACAGGATGTTAAAGGTGCTGATGCTCCAAGTAGGGAGATTGCTAGTAAAGTGGCTGGAATGGCGAACCCGAGCACAAGGAGATGAGAAATGAGGTGCGTTTTAGAAACCTTTCCCCATCACACGGTGTACCATCTTCTGGGTTTCTCATGCATGTTTTCGATGTAGGAAGATGCCCTTGAACCTGGAGATTTGGGACCCATGCGATGGGTAGCACGCAGTATTACTTTAAAGGGTCTGCGTTTGCTCACCCAACCTCACCAAACCTCTCAGCCCCAAGAGTGTCCACCCTTATGTCTCATCCAGCTGTGGGTCTAGATATGGTCAATCCAGGTTGCATCACAGACCCTGAACGAATTGTGTAAGAATTTCTCTGTCTTTCCCTGTCTTTGTTTCATGGGTTTTTAAAAGTAATTTATTTTTATAATGGGGTTTAGCTGCTTTTCACGGCTGTGTTTATGCCGCTTTACACCCACTTGACACACTAACAGAGAGATATCAATACATAGGTTTTAAGATTATTACTAGTCAGATATATTCTTGTGCGGTGAATCGGGCGTGTTGAGTCCAGTTCTCTGAGCAAGGAGTAGGTCCTGTCTATTACATATTGGGTTTATGGAACGGTATCTGAGCTAATTTGAAACTCTTGTTTTATGTATCACCCCACCTCACCTTTCCCGTTAAGCAGCCATAGTGTGTTTTCTGCATGTGTGACTCTGTTCTGTTTTGTAATTCAGTTCAAGTGTAACGGTTTTTACATTCCCTCTATAAGTGACACCTTATGAGAAGTGTCCTTTTCTGTGTGACTTATTTCACTTAGAATCGTCTTACCTAAATCCACTCATCATGCTGCTACTAGCCTTATGACATTGATTTCATGGCTGAGTGATATTCCATTGTACATAAGGACCACAAATTTTTTATCCATTTTTCGCTCTCCTGGGATATTTAAGGTGGAATGAATTGGAGGTCTTTGTCAACAGAGCAGCCCTAAACTTTGGGGTGCTTGTGTCTTTCTGATTTTCAGTTTTCCCACTTTATCCCCCCATGCGTGGAAGTGCCCTATGCTCTCTAAGCTGTGTTTTTTAGATGTTTCAGGACACACCGTACACTTCTCCAGAGTGGCTGTTGGCGATTTACATCCCGCCCATCAGTGTAGCAAGGCTCCCATTTCTCCATGGCCTGTCCTGCATTTCTGGTTTTGACACTTTTTTCAGCATGGCCCTTTTGACCGATGGGAAGCGAGACTTCTTTGTAGCGCTGATTTGCCTTTCCAGGTTGCTTGGTTGGCCAAAAAGGGCGTATGCGTTTTTTCCTGAATATATTCAGGAAAAAACGCATACGCCCTTTTTGGCCAAGGGCATCATTGTCAACGTTTTGCCGCTTTTCATGTGCTTTAAAGGCGATTCGAATCTACCTCCTGAAATCTGTTTCCTGCAAATCTGCCTTGATTTCAAATCCTCTTCTTTGCCTTCCCTCAATATATTTGTGGACGAGAGTTATCATTTATAACTCTGCAGGTTTGTGAATTGCAGTGCCCTGAAGCTCCATTTTACAAGTCGCTTTTTTGGGAGCTGGCCGCAAAAGCGCAGGATGGCTTCAGGCCCTCTTCTGGTTCCGGGGGGCAGGTTGAGCCTGTGGTTAATTCTTCTTCCTGATGGGAAAATAGAGTGACCTGTGCCTGTCCCAACACCAAGAGCTAGTCTCTCATTGGTTCCCCGTCTTCCCGTTCATCCTCAGGACAAATGGCAACCTGTACGGAACAGGAGGTTAAAGGTGCTGATGCTCCAAGTAGGGAGATTGCTAGTAAAGTGGCTGGAATGGCGAACCCGAGCACAAGGAGATGAGAAATGAGGTGCGTTTTAGAAACCTTTCCCCATCACACGGTGTACCATCTTCTGGGTTTCTCATGCATGTTTTTGATGTAGGAAGATGCCCTTGAACCTGGAGATTTGGGACCCATGCGATGGGTAGCACGCAGTATTACTTTAAAGGGTCTGCGTTTGCTCACCCAACCTCACCAAACCTCTCAGCCCCAAGAGTGTCCACCCTTATGTCTCATCCAGCTGTGGGTCTAGATATGGTCAATCCAGGTTGCATCACAGCCCCTGAACGAATTGTGTAAGAATTTCTCTGTCTTTCCCTGTCTTTGTTTCATGGGTTTTTAAAAGTAATTTATTTTTATAATGGGGTTTAGCTGCTTTTCACGGCTGTGTTTATGCCGCTTTACACCCACTTGACACACTAACAGAGAGATATCAATACATAGGTTTTAAGATTATTACTAGTCAGATATATTCTTGTGCGGTGAATCGGGCGTGTTGAGTCCAGTTCTCTGAGCAAGGAGTAGGTCTTGTCTATTACATATTGGGTTTATGGAACGGTATCTGAGCTAATTTGAAACTCTTGTTTTATGTATCACCCCACCTCACCTTTCCCGTTAAGCAGCCATAGTGTGTTTTCTGCATGTGTGACTCTGTTCTGTTTTGTAATTCAGTTCAAGTGTAACGGTTTTTACATTCCCTCTATAAGTGACACCTTATGAGAAGTGTCCTTTTCTGTGTGACTTATTTCACTTAGAATCGTCTTACCTAAATCCACTCATCGTGCTGCTACTAGCCTTATGACATTGATTTCATGGCTGAGTGATATTCCATTGTACATAAGGACCACAACTTTTTTATCCATTTTTCGCTTTCCTGGGATATTTAAGGTGGAATGAAGTGGAGGTCCTTGTCAACAGAGCAGCCCTAAACTTTGGGGTGCTTGTGTCTTGCTGATTTTCAATTTTCCCACTTTATCCCCCCATGCGTGGAAGTGCCCTATGCTCTCTAAGCTGTGTTTTTTAGATGTTTCAGGACACACCGTACACTTCTCCAGAGTGGCTGTTGGCGATTTACATCCCGCCCATCAGTGTAGCAAGGCTCCGATTCCTCCATGGCCTGTCCTGCATTTCTGGTTTTGACACTTTTTTCAGCATGGCCCTTTTGACCGATGGGAAGCGAGACTTCTTTGTAGCGCTGATTTGCCTTTCCAGGTTGCTTGGTTGGCCAAAAAGGGCGTATGCGTTTTTTCCTGAATATATTCAGGAAAAAACGCATACGCCCTTTTTGGCCAAGGGCATCATTGTCAACGTTTTGCCGCTTTTCATGTGCTTTAAAGGCGATTCGAATCTACCTCCTGAAATCTGTTTCCTGCAATTCTGCCTTGATTTCAAATCCTCTTCTTTGCCTTCCCTCAATATATTTGTGGACGAGAGTTATCATTTATAACTCTGCAGGTTTGTGAATTGCAGTGCCCTGAAGCTCCATTTTACAAGTCGCTTTTTTGGGAGCTGGCCGCAAAAGCGCAGGATGGCTTCAGGCCCTGTTCTGGTTCCGGGGGGCAGGCTGAGCCTGTGGTTAATTCTTCTTCCTGATGGGAAAATAGAGTGACCTGTGCCTGTCCCAACACCAAGAGCTAGTCTCTCATTGGTTCCCCGTCTTCCCGTTCATCCTCAGGACAAATTGCAACCTGTACGGAACAGGAGGTTAAAGGTGCTGAGGCTCCAAGTAGGGAGATTGCTAGTAAAGTGGCTGGAATGGCGAACCCGAGCACAAGGAGATGAGAAATGAGGTGCGTTTTAGAAACCTTTCCCCATCACACGGTGTACCATCTTCTGGGTTTCTCATGCATGTTTTCGATGTAGGAAGATGCCCTTGAACCTGGAGATTTGGGACCCATGCGATGGGTAGCACGCAGTATTACTTTAAAGGGTCTGCGTTTGCTCACCCAACCTCACCAAACCTCTCAGCCCCAAGAGTGTCCACCCTTATGTCTCATCCAGCTGTGGGTCTAGATATGGTCAATCCAGGTTGCATCACAGCCCCTGAACGAATTGTGTAAGAATTTCTCTGTCTTTCCCTGTCTTTGTTTCATGGGTTTTTAAAAGTAATTTATTTTTATAATGGGGTTTAGCTGCTTTTCACGGCTGTGTTTATGCCGCTTTACACCCACTTGACACACTAACAGAGAGATATCAATACATAGGTTTTAAGATTATTACTAGTCAGATATATTCTTGTGCGGTGAATCGGGCGTGTTGAGTCCAGTTCTCTGAGCAAGGAGTAGGTCCTGTCTATTACATATTGGGTTTATGGAACGGTATCTGAGCTAATTTGAAACTCTTGTTTTATGTATCACCCCACCTCACCTTTCCCGTTAAGCAGCCATAGTGTGTTTTCTGCATGTGTGACTCTGTTCTGTTTTGTAATTCAGTTCAAGTGTAACGGTTTTTACATTCCCTCTATAAGTGACACCTTATGAGAAGTGTCCTTTTCTGTGTGACTTATTTCACTTAGAATCGTCTTACCTAAATCCACTCATCATGCTGCTACTAGCCTTATGACATTGATTTCATGGCTGAGTGATATTCCATTGTACATAAGGACCACAAATTTTTTATCCATTTTTCGCTCTCCTGGGATATTTAAGGTGGAATGAATTGGAGGTCTTTGTCAACAGAGCAGCCCTAAACTTTGGGGTGCTTGTGTCTTGCTGATTTTCAGTTTTCCCACTTTATCCCCCCATGCGTGGAAGTGCCCTATGCTCTCTAAGCTGTGTTTTTTAGATGTTTCAGGACACACCGTACACTTCTCCAGAGTGGCTGTTGGCGATTTACATCCCGCCCATCAGTGTAGCAAGGCTCCCATTTCTCCATGGCCTGTCCTGCATTTCTGGTTTTGACACTTTTTTCAGCATGGCCCTTTTGACCGATGGGAAGCGAGACTTCTTTGTAGCGCTGATTTGCCTTTCCAGGTTGCTTGGTTGGCCAAAAAGGGCGTATGCGTTTTTTCCTGAATATATTCAGGAAAAAACGCATACGCCCTTTTTGGCCAAGGGCATCATTGTCAACGTTTTGCCGCTTTTCATGTGCTTTAAAGGCGATTCGAATCTACCTCCTGAAATCTGTTTCCTGCAAATCTGCCTTGATTTCAAATCCTCTTCTTTGCCTTCCCTCAATATATTTGTGGACGAGAGTTATCATTTATAACTCTGCAGGTTTGTGAATTGCAGTGCCCTGAAGCTCCATTTTACAAGTCGCTTTTTTGGGAGCTGGCCGCAAAAGCGCAGGATGGCTTCAGGCCCTCTTCTGGTTCCGGGGGGCAGGTTGAGCCTGTGGTTAATTCTTCTTCCTGATGGGAAAATAGAGTGACCTGTGCCTGTCCCAACACCAAGAGCTAGTCTCTCATTGGTTCCCCGTCTTCCCGTTCATCCTCAGGACAAATGGCAACCTGTACGGAACAGGAGGTTAAAGGTGCTGATGCTCCAAGTAGGGAGATTGCTAGTAAAGTGGCTGGAATGGCGAACCCGAGCACAAGGAGATGAGAAATGAGGTGCGTTTTAGAAACCTTTCCCCATCACACGGTGTACCATCTTCTGGGTTTCTCATGCATGTTTTTGATGTAGGAAGATGCCCTTGAACCTGGAGATTTGGGACCCATGCGATGGGTAGCACGCAGTATTACTTTAAAGGGTCTGCGTTTGCTCACCCAACCTCACCAAACCTCTCAGCCCCAAGAGTGTCCACCCTTATGTCTCATCCAGCTGTGGGTCTAGATATGGTCAATCCAGGTTGCATCACAGCCCCTGAACGAATTGTGTAAGAATTTCTCTGTCTTTCCCTGTCTTTGTTTCATGGGTTTTTAAAAGTAATTTATTTTTATAATGGGGTTTAGCTGCTTTTCACGGCTGTGTTTATGCCGCTTTACACCCACTTGACACACTAACAGAGAGATATCAATACATAGGTTTTAAGATTATTACTAGTCAGATATATTCTTGTGCGGTGAATCGGGCGTGTTGAGTCCAGTTCTCTGAGCAAGGAGTAGGTCTTGTCTATTACATATTGGGTTTATGGAACGGTATCTGAGCTAATTTGAAACTCTTGTTTTATGTATCACCCCACCTCACCTTTCCCGTTAAGCAGCCATAGTGTGTTTTCTGCATGTGTGACTCTGTTCTGTTTTGTAATTCAGTTCAAGTGTAACGGTTTTTACATTCCCTCTATAAGTGACACCTTATGAGAAGTGTCCTTTTCTGTGTGACTTATTTCACTTAGAATCGTCTTACCTAAATCCACTCATCGTGCTGCTACTAGCCTTATGACATTGATTTCATGGCTGAGTGATATTCCATTGTACATAAGGACCACAACTTTTTTATCCATTTTTCGCTTTCCTGGGATATTTAAGGTGGAATGAAGTGGAGGTCCTTGTCAACAGAGCAGCCCTAAACTTTGGGGTGCTTGTGTCTTGCTGATTTTCAATTTTCCCACTTTATCCCCCCATGCGTGGAAGTGCCCTATGCTCTCTAAGCTGTGTTTTTTAGATGTTTCAGGACACACCGTACACTTCTCCAGAGTGGCTGTTGGCGATTTACATCCCGCCCATCAGTGTAGCAAGGCTCCGATTCCTCCATGGCCTGTCCTGCATTTCTGGTTTTGACACTTTTTTCAGCATGGCCCTTTTGACCGATGGGAAGCGAGACTTCTTTGTAGCGCTGATTTGCCTTTCCAGGTTGCTTGGTTGGCCAAAAAGGGCGTATGCGTTTTTTCCTGAATATATTCAGGAAAAAACGCATACGCCCTTTTTGGCCAAGGGCATCATTGTCAACGTTTTGCCGCTTTTCATGTGCTTTAAAGGCGATTCGAATCTACCTCCTGAAATCTGTTTCCTGCAATTCTGCCTTGATTTCAAATCCTCTTCTTTGCCTTCCCTCAATATATTTGTGGACGAGAGTTATCATTTATAACTCTGCAGGTTTGTGAATTGCAGTGCCCTGAAGCTCCATTTTACAAGTCGCTTTTTTGGGAGCTGGCCGCAAAAGCGCAGGATGGCTTCAGGCCCTGTTCTGGTTCCGGGGGGCAGGCTGAGCCTGTGGTTAATTCTTCTTCCTGATGGGAAAATAGAGTGACCTGTGCCTGTCCCAACACCAAGAGCTAGTCTCTCATTGGTTCCCCGTCTTCCCGTTCATTCTCAGGACAAATTGCAACCTGTACGGAACAGGAGGTTAAAGGTGCTGAGGCTCCAAGTAGGGAGATTGCTAGTAAAGTGGCTGGAATGGCGAACCCGAGCACAAGGAGATGAGAAATGAGGTGCGTTTTAGAAACCTTTCCCCATCACACGGTGTACCATCTTCTGGGTTTCTCATGCATGTTTTCGATGTAGGAAGATGCCCTTGAACCTGGAGATTTGGGACCCATGCGATGGGTAGCACGCAGTATTACTTTAAAGGGTCTGCGTTTGCTCACCCAACCTCACCAAACCTCTCAGCCCCAAGAGTGTCCACCCTTATGTCTCATCCAGCTGTGGGTCTAGATATGGTCAATCCAGGTTGCATCACAGCCCCTGAACGAATTGTGTAAGAATTTCTCTGTCTTTCCCTGTCTTTGTTTCATGGGTTTTTAAAAGTAATTTATTTTTATAATGGGGTTTAGCTGCTTTTCACGGCTGTGTTTATGCCGCTTTACACCCACTTGACACACTAACAGAGAGATATCAATACATAGGTTTTAAGATTATTACTAGTCAGATATATTCTTGTGCGGTGAATCGGGCGTGTTGAGTCCAGTTCTCTGAGCAAGGAGTAGGTCCTGTCTATTACATATTGGGTTTATGGAACGGTATCTGAGCTAATTTGAAACTCTTGTTTTATGTATCACCCCACCTCACCTTTCCCGTTAAGCAGCCATAGTGTGTTTTCTGCATGTGTGACTCTGTTCTGTTTTGTAATTCAGTTCAAGTGTAACGGTTTTTACATTCCCTCTATAAGTGACACCTTATGAGAAGTGTCCTTTTCTGTGTGACTTATTTCACTTAGAATCGTCTTACCTAAATCCACTCATCATGCTGCTACTAGCCTTATGACATTGATTTCATGGCTGAGTGATATTCCATTGTACATAAGGACCACAAATTTTTTATCCATTTTTCGCTCTCCTGGGATATTTAAGGTGGAATGAATTGGAGGTCTTTGTCAACAGAGCAGCCCTAAACTTTGGGGTGCTTGTGTCTTGCTGATTTTCAGTTTTCCCACTTTATCCCCCCATGCGTGGAAGTGCCCTATGCTCTCTAAGCTGTGTTTTTTAGATGTTTCAGGACACACCGTACACTTCTCCAGAGTGGCTGTTGGCGATTTACATCCCGCCCATCAGTGTAGCAAGGCTCCCATTTCTCCATGGCCTGTCCTGCATTTCTGGTTTTGACACTTTTTTCAGCATGGCCCTTTTGACCGATGGGAAGCGAGACTTCTTTGTAGCGCTGATTTGCCTTTCCAGGTTGCTTGGTTGGCCAAAAAGGGCGTATGCGTTTTTTCCTGAATATATTCAGGAAAAAACGCATACGCCCTTTTTGGCCAAGGGCATCATTGTCAACGTTTTGCCGCTTTTCATGTGCTTTAAAGGCGATTCGAATCTACCTCCTGAAATCTGTTTCCTGCAATTCTGCCTTGATTTCAAATCCTCTTCTTTGCCTTCCCTCAATATATTTGTGGACGTGAGTTATCATTTATAACTCTGCAGGTTTGTGAATTGCAGTGCCCTGAAGCTCCATTTTACAAGTCGCTTTTTTGGGAGCTGGCCGCAAAAGCGCAGGATGGCTTCAGGCCCTGTTCTGGTTCCGGGGGGCAGGCTGAGCCTGTGGTTAATTCTTCTTCCTGATGGGAAAATAGAGTGACCTGTGCCTGTCCCAACACCAAGAGCTAGTCTCTCATTGGTTCCCCGTCTTCCCGTTCATCCTCAGGACAAATTGCAACCTGTACGGAACAGGAGGTTAAAGGTGCTGATGCTCCAAGTAGGGAGATTGCTAGTAAAGTGGCTGGAATGGCGAACCCGAGCACAAGGAGATGAGAAATGAGGTGCGTTTTAGAAACCTTTCCCCATCACACGGTGTACCATCTTCTGGGTTTCTCATGCATGTTTTCGATGTAGGAAGATGCCCTTGAACCTGGAGATTTGGGACCCATGCGATGGGTAGCACGCAGTATTACTTTAAAGGGTCTGCGTTTGCTCACCCAACCTCACCAAACCTCTCAGCCCCAAGAGTGTCCACCCTTATGTCTCATCCAGCTGTGGGTCTAGATATGGTCAATCCAGGTTGCATCACAGCCCCTGAACGAATTGTGTAAGAATTTCTCTGTCTTTCCCTGTCTTTGTTTCATGGGTTTTTAAAAGTAATTTATTTTTATAATGGGGTTTAGCTGCTTTTCACGGCTGTGTTTATGCCGCTTTACACCAACTTGACACACTAACAGAGAGATATCAATACATAGGTTTTAAGATTATTACTAGTCAGATATATTCTTGTGCGGTGAATCGGGCGTGTTGAGTCCAGTTCTCTGAGCAAGGAGTAGGTCTTGTCTATTACATATTGGGTTTATGGAACGGTATCTGAGCTAATATGAAACTCTTGTTTTATGTATCACCCCACCTCACCTTTCCCGTTAAGCAGCCATAGTGTGTTTTCTGCATGTGTGACTCTGTTCTGTTTTGTAATTCAGTTCAAGTGTAACGGTTTTTACATTCCCTCTATAAGTGACACCTTATGAGAAGTGTCCTTTTCTGTGTGACTTATTTCACTTAGAATCGTCTTACCTAAATCCACTCATCATGCTGCTACTAGCCTTATGACATTGATTTCATGGCTGAGTGATATTCCATTGTACATAAGGACCACAACTTTTTTATCCATTTTTCGCTTTCCTGGGATATTTAAGGTGGAATGAAGTGGAGGTCCTTGTCAACAGAGCAGCCCTAAACTTTGGGGTGCTTGTGTCTTGCTGATTTTCAATTTTCCCACTTTATCCCCCCATGTGTGGAAGTGCCCTATGCTCTCTAAGCTGTGTTTTTTAGATGTTTCAGGACACACCGTACACTTCTCCAGAGTGGCTGTTGGCGATTTACATCCCGCCCATCAGTGTAGCAAGGCTCCGATTCCTCCATGGCCTGTCCTGCATTTCTGGTTTTGACACTTTTTTCAGCATGGCCCTTTTGACCGATGGGAAGGGAGACTTCTTTGTAGCGCTGATTTGCCTTTCCAGGTTGCTTGGTTGGCCAAAAAGGGCGTATGCGTTTTTTCCTGAATATATTCAGGAAAAAACGCATACGCCCTTTTTGGTCAAGGGCATCATTGTCAACGTTTTGCCGCTTTTCATGTGCTTTAAAGGCGATTCGAATCTACCTCCTGAAATCTGTTTCCTGCAATTCTGCCTTGATTACAAATCCTCTTCTTTGCCTTCCCTCAATATATTTGTGGACGAGAGTTATCATTTATAACTCTGCAGGTTTGTGAATTGCAGTGCCCTGAAGCTCCATTTTACAAGTCGCTTTTTTGGGAGCTGGCCGCAAAAGCGCAGGATGGCTTCAGGCCCTGTTCTGGTTCCGGGGGGCAGGCTGAGCCTGTGGTTAATTCTTCTTCCTGATGGGAAAATAGAGTGACCTGTGCCTGTCCCAACACCAAGAGCTAGTCTCTCATTGGTTCCCCGTCTTCCCGTTCATCCTCAGGACAAATTGCAACCTGTACGGAACAGGAGGTTAAAGGTGCTGAGGCTCCAAGTAGGGAGATTGCTAGTAAAGTGGCTGGAATGGCGAACCCGAGCACAAGGAGATGAGAAATGAGGTGCGTTTTAGAAACCTTTTCCCATCACACGGTGTACCATCTTCTGGGTTTCTCATGCATGTTTTCGATGTAGGAAGATGCCCTTGAACCTGGAGATTTGGGACCCATGCGATGGGTAGCACGCAGTATTACTTTAAAGGGTCTGCGTTTGCTCACCCAACCTCACCAAACCTCTCAGCCCCAAGAGTGTCCACCCTTATGTCTCATCCAGCTGTGGGTCTAGATATGGTCAATCCAGGTTGCATCACAGCCCCTGAACGAATTGTGTAAGAATTTCTCTGTCTTTCCCTGTCTTTGTTTCATGGGTTTTTAAAAGTAATTTATTTTTATAATGGGGTTTAGCTGCTTTTCACGGCTGTGTTTATGCCGCTTTACACCCACTTGACACACTAACAGAGAGATATCAATACATAGGTTTTAAGATTATTACTAGTCAGATATATTCTTGTGCGGTGAATCAGGCGTGTTGAGTCCAGTTCTCTGAGCAAGGAGTAGGTCTTGTCTATTACATATTGGGTTTATGGAACGGTATCTGAGCTAATTTGAAACTCTTGTTTTATGTATCACCCCACCTCACCTTTCCCGTTAAGCCGCCATAGTGTGTTTTCTGCATGTGTGACTCTGTTCTGTTTTGTAATTCAGTTCAAGTGTAACGGTTTTTACATTCCCTCTATAAGTGACACCTTATGAGAAGTGTCCTTTTCTGTGTGACTTATTTCACTTAGAATCGTCTTACCTAAATCCACTCATCATGCTGCTACTAGCCTTATGACATTGATTTCATGGCGGAGTGATATTCCATTGTACATAAGGACCACAACTTTTTTATCCATTTTTCGCTTTCCTGGGATATTTAAGGTGGAATGAAGTGGAGGTCTTTGTCAGCAGAGCAGCCCTAAACTTTGGGGTGCTTGTGTCTTGCTGATTTTCAATTTTCCCACTTTATCCCCCCATGAGTGGAAGTGCCCTATGCTCTCTAAGCTGTGTTTTTTAGATGTTTCAGGACACACCGTACACTTCTCCAGAGTGGCTGTTGGCGATTTACATCCCGCCCATCAGTGTAGCAAGGCTCCCATTTCTCCATGGCCTGTCCTGCATTTCTGGTTTTGACACTTTTTTCAGCATGGCCCTTTTGACCGATGGGAAGCGAGACTTCTTTGTAGCGCTGATTTGCCTTTCCAGGTTGCTTGGTTGGCCAAAAAGGGCGTATGCGTTTTTTCCTGAATATATTCAGGAAAAAACGCATACGCCCTTTTTGGCCAAGGGCATCATTGTCAACGTTTTGCCGCTTTTCATGTGCTTTAAAGGCGATTCGAATCTACCTCCTGAAATCTGTTTCCTGCAAATCTGCCTTGATTTCAAATCTTCTTCTTTGCCTTCCCTCAATATATTTGTGGACGAGAGTTATCATTTATAACTCTGCAGGTTTGTGAATTGCAGTGCCCTGAAGCTCCATTTTACAAGTCGCTTTTTTGGGAGCTGGCCGCAAAAGCGCAGGATGGCTTCAGGCCCTGTTCTGGTTCCGGGGGGCAGGTTGAGCCTGTGGTTAATTCTTCTTCCTGATGGGAAAATAGAGTGACCTGTGCCTGTCCCAACACCAAGAGCTAGTCTCTCATTGGTTCCCCGTCTTCCCGTTCATCCTCAGGACAAATGGCAACCTGTACGGAACAGGATGTTAAAGGTGCTGATGCTCCAAGTAGGGAGATTGCTAGTAAAGTGGCTGGAATGGCGAACCCGAGCACAAGGAGATGAGAAATGAGGTGCGTTTTAGAAACCTTTCCCCATCACACGGTGTACCATCTTCTGGGTTTCTCATGCATGTTTTCGATGTAGGAAGATGCCCTTGAACCTGGAGATTTGGGACCCATGCGATGGGTAGCACGCAGTATTACTTTAAAGGGTCTGCGTTTGCTCACCCAACCTCACCAAACCTCTCAGCCCCAAGAGTGTCCACCCTTATGTCTCATCCAGCTGTGGGTCTAGATATGGTCAATCCAGGTTGCATCACAGACCCTGAACGAATTGTGTAAGAATTTCTCTGTCTTTCCCTGTCTTTGTTTCATGGGTTTTTAAAAGTAATTTATTTTTATAATGGGGTTTAGCTGCTTTTCACGGCTGTGTTTATGCCGCTTTACACCCACTTGACACACTAACAGAGAGATATCAATACATAGGTTTTAAGATTATTACTAGTCAGATATATTCTTGTGCGGTGAATCGGGCGTGTTGAGTCCAGTTCTCTGAGCAAGGAGTAGGTCCTGTCTATTACATATTGGGTTTATGGAACGGTATCTGAGCTAATTTGAAACTCTTGTTTTATGTATCACCCCACCTCACCTTTCCCGTTAAGCAGCCATAGTGTGTTTTCTGCATGTGTGACTCTGTTCTGTTTTGTAATTCAGTTCAAGTGTAACGGTTTTTACATTCCCTCTATAAGTGACACCTTATGAGAAGTGTCCTTTTCTGTGTGACTTATTTCACTTAGAATCGTCTTACCTAAATCCACTCATCGTGCTGCTACTAGCCTTATGACATTGATTTCATGGCTGAGTGATATTCCATTGTACATAAGGACCACAACTTTTTTATCCATTTTTCGCTCTCCTGGGATATTTAAGGTGGAATGAAGTGGAGGTCTTTGTCAGCAGAGCAGCCCTAAACTTTGGGGTGCTTGTGTCTTGCTGATTTTCAATTTTCCCACTTTATCCCCCCATGAGTGGAAGTGCCCTATGCTCTCTAAGCTGTGTTTTTTAGATGTTTCAGGACACACCGTACACTTCTCCAGAGTGGCTGTTGGCGATTTACATCCCGCCCATCAGTGTAGCAAGGCTCCCATTTCTCCATGGCCTGTCCTGCATTTCTGGTTTTGACACTTTTTTCAGCATGGCCCTTTTGACCGATGGGAAGCGAGACTTCTTTGTAGCGCTGATTTGCCTTTCCAGGTTGCTTGGTTGGCCAAAAAGGGCGTATGCGTTTTTTCCTGAATATATTCAGGAAAAAACGCATACGCCCTTTTTGGCCAAGGGCATCATTGTCAACGTTTTGCCGCTTTTCATGTGCTTTAAAGGCGATTCGAATCTACCTCCTGAAATCTGTTTCCTGCAAATCTGCCTTGATTTCAAATCCTCTTCTTTGCCTTCCCTCAATATATTTGTGGACGAGAGTTATCATTTATAACTCTGCAGGTTTGTGAATTGCAGTGCCCTGAAGCTCCATTTTACAAGTCGCTTTTTTGGGAGCTGGCCGCAAAAGCGCAGGATGGCTTCAGGCCCTGTTCTGGTTCCGGGGGGCAGGTTGAGCCTGTGGTTAATTCTTCTTCCTGATGGGAAAATAGAGTGACCTGTGCCTGTCCCAACACCAAGAGCTAGTCTCTCATTGGTTCCCCGTCTTCCCGTTCATCCTCAGGACAAATGGCAACCTGTACGGAACAGGATGTTAAAGGTGCTGATGCTCCAAGTAGGGAGATTGCTAGTAAAGTGGCTGGAATGGCGAACCCGAGCACAAGGAGATGAGAAATGAGGTGCGTTTTAGAAACCTTTCCCCATCACACGGTGTACCATCTTCTGGGTTTCTCATGCATGTTTTCGATGTAGGAAGATGCCCTTGAACCTGGAGATTTGGGACCCATGCGATGGGTAGCACGCAGTATTACTTTAAAGGGTCTGCGTTTGCTCACTCAACCTCACCAAACCTCTCAGCCCCAAGAGTGTCCACCCTTATGTCTCATCCAGCTGTGGGTCTAGATATGGTCAATCCAGGTTGCATCACAGACCCTGAACGAATTGTGTAAGAATTTCTCTGTCTTTCCCTGTCTTTGTTTCATGGGTTTTTAAAAGTAATTTATTTTTATAATGGGGTTTAGCTGCTTTTCACGGCTGTGTTTATGCCGCTTTACACCCACTTGACACACTAACAGAGAGATATCAATACATAGGTTTTAAGATTATTACTAGTCAGATATATTCTTGTGCGGTGAATCGGGCGTGTTGAGTCCAGTTCTCTGAGCAAGGAGTAGGTCCTGTCTATTACATATTGGGTTTATGGAACGGTATCTGAGCTAATTTGAAACTCTTGTTTTATGTATCACCCCACCTCACCTTTCCCGTTAAGCAGCCATAGTGTGTTTTCTGCATGTGTGACTCTGTTCTGTTTTGTAATTCAGTTCAAGTGTAACGGTTTTTACATTCCCTCTATAAGTGACACCTTATGAGAAGTGTCCTTTTCTGTGTGACTTATTTCACTTAGAATCGTCTTACCTAAATCCACTCATCGTGCTGCTACTAGCCTTATGACATTGATTTCATGGCTGAGTGATATTCCATTGTACATAAGGACCACAACTTTTTTATCCATTTTTCGCTCTCCTGGGATATTTAAGGTGGAATGAAGTGGAGGTCCTTGTCAACAGAGCAGCCCTAAACTTTGGGGTGCTTGTGTCTTGCTGATTTTCAATTTTCCCACTTTATCCCCCCATGCGTGGAAGTGCCCTATGCTCTCTAAGCTGTGTTTTTTAGATGTTTCAGGACACACCGTACACTTCTCCAGAGTGGCTGTTGGCGATTTACATCCCGCCCATCAGTGTAGCAAGGCTCCGATTCCTCCATGGCCTGTCCTGCATTTCTGGTTTTGACACTTTTTTCAGCATGGCCCTTTTGACCGATGGGAAGCGAGACTTCTTTGTAGCTTTGATTTGCCTTTCCAGGTTGCTTGGTTGGCCAAAAAGGGCGTATGCGTTTTTTCCTGAATATATTCAGGAAAAAACGCATACGCCCTTTTTGGCCAAGGGCATCATTGTCAACGTTTTGCCGCTTTTCATGTGCTTTAAAGGCGATTCGAATCTACCTCCTGAAATCTGTTTCCTGCAATTCTGCCTTGATTTCAAATCCTCTTCTTTGCCTTCCCTCAATATATTTGTGGACGAGAGTTATCATTTATAACTCTGCAGGTTTGTGAATTGCAGTGCCCTGAAGCTCCATTTTACAAGTCGCTTTTTTGGGAGCTGGCCGCAAAAGCGCAGGATGGCTTCAGGCCCTGTTCTGGTTCCGGGGGGCAGGCTGAGCCTGTGGTTAATTCTTCTTCCTGATGGGAAAATAGAGTGACCTGTGCCTGTCCCAACACCAAGAGCTAGTCTCTCATTGGTTCCCCGTCTTCCCGTTCATCCTCAGGACAAATTGCAACCTGTACGGAACAGGAGGTTAAAGGTGCTGAGGCTCCAAGTAGGGAGATTGCTAGTAAAGTGGCTGGAATGGCGAACCCGAGCACAAGGAGATGAGAAATGAGGTGCGTTTTAGAAACCTTTCCCCATCACACGGTGTACCATCTTCTGGGTTTCTCATGCATGTTTTCGATGTAGGAAGATGCCCTTGAACCTGGAGATTTGGGACCCATGCGATGGGTAGCACGCAGTATTACTTTAAAGGGTCTGCGTTTGCTCACCCAACCTCACCAAACCTCTCAGCCCCAAGAGTGTCCACCCTTATGTCTCATCCAGCTGTGGGTCTAGATATGGTCAATCCAGGTTGCATCACAGCCCCTGAACGAATTGTGTAAGAATTTCTCTGTCTTTCCCTGTCTTTGTTTCATGGGTTTTTAAAAGTAATTTATTTTTATAATGGGGTTTAGCTGCTTTTCACGGCTGTGTTTATGCCGCTTTAAACCCACTTGACACACTAACAGAGAGATATCAATACATAGGTTTTAAGATTATTACTAGTCAGATATATTCTTGTGCGGTGAATCGGGCGTGTTGAGTCCACTTCTCTGAGCAAGGAGTAGGTCCTGTCTATTACATATTGGGTTTATGGAACGGTATCTGAGCTAATTTGAAACTCTTGTTTTATGTATCACCCCACCTCACCTTTCCCGTTAAGCAGCCATAGTGTGTTTTCTGCATGTGTGACTCTGTTCTGTTTTGTAATTCAGTTCAAGTGTAACGGTTTTTACATTCCCTCTATAAGTGACACCTTATGAGAAGTGTCCTTTTCTGTGTGACTTATTTCACTTAGAATCGTCTTACCTAAATCCACTCATCATGCTGCTACTAGCCTTATGACATTGATTTCATGGCTGAGTGATATTCCATTGTACATAAGGACCACAAATTTTTTATCCATTTTTCGCTCTCCTGGGATATTTAAGGTGGAATGAATTGGAGGTCTTTGTCAACAGAGCAGCCCTAAACTTTGGGGTGCTTGTGTCTTGCTGATTTTCAATTTTCCCACTTTATCCCCCCATGCGTGGAAGTGCCCTATGCTCTCTAAGCTGTGTTTTTTAGATGTTTCAGGACACACCGTACACTTCTCCAGAGTGGCTGTTGGCGATTTACATCCCGCCCATCAGTGTAGCAAGGCTCCCATTTCTCCATGGCCTGTCCTGCATTTCTGGTTTTGACACTTTTTTCAGCATGGCCCTTTTGACCGATGGGAAGCGAGACTTCTTTGTAGCGCTGATTTGCCTTTCCAGGTTGCTTGGTTGGCCAAAAAGGGCGTATGCGTTTTTTCCTGAATATATTCAGGAAAAAACGCATACGCCCTTTTTGGCCAAGGGCATCATTGTCAACGTTTTGCCGCTTTTCATGTGCTTTAAAGGCGATTCGAATCTACCTCCTGAAATCTGTTTCCTGCAATTTTGCCTTGATTTCAAATCCTCTTCTTTGCCTTCCCTCAATATATTTGTGGACGTGAGTTATCATTTATAACTCTGCAGGTTTGTGAATTGCAGTGCCCTGAAGCTCCATTTTACAAGTCGCTTTTTTGGGAGCTGGCCGCAAAAGCGCAGGATGGCTTCAGGCCCTGTTCTTGTTCCGGGGGGCAGGCTGAGCCTGTGGTTAATTCTTCTTCCTGATGGGAAAATAGAGTGACCTGTGCCTGTCCCAACACCAAGAGCTAGTCTCTCATTGGTTCCCCGTCTTCCCGTTCATCCTCAGGACAAATTGCAACCTGTACGGAACAGGAGGTTAAAGGTGCTGATGCTCCAAGTAGGGAGATTGCTAGTAAAGTGGCTGGAATGGCGAACCCGAGCACAAGGAGATGAGAAATGAGGTGCGTTTTAGAAACCTTTCCCCATCACACGGTGTACCATCTTCTGGGTTTCTCATGCATGTTTTCGATGTAGGAAGATGCCCTTGAACCTGGAGATTTGGGACCCATGCGATGGGTAGCACGCAGTATTACTTTAAAGGGTCTGCGTTTGCTCACCCAACCTCACCAAACCTCTCAGCCCCAAGAGTGTCCACCCTTATGTCTCATCCAGCTGTGGGTCTAGATATGGTCAATCCAGGTTGCATCACAGCCCCTGAACGAATTGTGTAAGAATTTCTCTGTCTTTCCCTGTCTTTGTTTCATGGGTTTTTAAAAGTAATTTATTTTTATAATGGGGTTTAGCTGCTTTTCACGGCTGTGTTTATGCCGCTTTACACCAACTTGACACACTAACAGAGAGATATCAATACATAGGTTTTAAGATTATTACTAGTCAGATATATTCTTGTGCGGTGAATCGGGCGTGTTGAGTCCAGTTCTCTGAGCAAGGAGTAGGTCTTGTCTATTACATATTGGGTTTATGGAACGGTATCTGAGCTAATATGAAACTCTTGTTTTATGTATCACCCCACCTCACCTTTCCCGTTAAGCAGCCATAGTGTGTTTTCTGCATGTGTGACTCTGTTCTGTTTTGTAATTCAGTTCAAGTGTAACGGTTTTTACATTCCCTCTATAAGTGACACCTTATGAGAAGTGTCCTTTTCTGTGTGACTTATTTCACTTAGAATCGTCTTACCTAAATCCACTCATCATGCTGCTACTAGCCTTATGACATTGATTTCATGGCGGAGTGATATTCCATTGTACATAAGGACCACAACTTTTTTATCCATTTTTCGCTTTCCTGGGATATTTAAGGTGGAATGAAGTGGAGGTCCTTGTCAACAGAGCAGCCCTAAACTTTGGGGTGCTTGTGTCTTGCTGATTTTCAATTTTCCCACTTTATCCCCCCATGTGTGGAAGTGCCCTATGCTCTCTAAGCTGTGTTTTTTAGATGTTTCAGGACACACCGTACACTTCTCCAGAGTGGCTGTTGGCGATTTACATCCCGCCCATCAGTGTAGCAAGGCTCCGATTCCTCCATGGCCTGTCCTGCATTTCTGGTTTTGACACTTTTTTCAGCATGGCCCTTTTGACCGATGGGAAGGGAGACTTCTTTGTAGCGCTGATTTGCCTTTCCAGGTTGCTTGGTTGGCCAAAAAGGGCGTATGCGTTTTTTCCTGAATGTATTCAGGAAAAAACGCATACGCCCTTTTTGGCCAAGGGCATCATTGTCAACGTTTTGCCGCTTTTCATGTGCTTTAAAGGCGATTCGAATCTACCTCCTGAAATCTGTTTCCTGCAATTCTGCCTTGATTTCAAATCCTCTTCTTTGCCTTCCCTCAATATATTTGTGGACGAGAGTTATCATTTATAACTCTGCAGGTTTGTGAATTGCAGTGCCCTGAAGCTCCATTTTACAAGTCGCTTTTTTGGGAGCTGGCCGCAAAAGCGCAGGATGGCTTCAGGCCCTGTTCTGGTTCCGGGGGGCAGGCTGAGCCTGTGGTTAATTCTTCTTCCTGATGGGAAAATAGAGTGACCTGTGCCTGTCCCAACACCAAGAGCTAGTCTCTCATTGGTTCCCCGTCTTCCCGTTCATCCTCAGGACAAATTGCAACCTGTACGGAACAGGAGGTTAAAGGTGCTGAGGCTCCAAGTAGGGAGATTGCTAGTAAAGTGGCTGGAATGGCGAACCCGAGCACAAGGAGATGAGAAATGAGGTGCGTTTTAGAAACCTTTCCCCATCACACGGTGTACCATCTTCTGGGTTTCTCATGCATGTTTTCGATGTAGGAAGATGCCCTTGAACCTGGAGATTTGGGACCCATGCGATGGGTAGCACGCAGTATTACTTTAAAGGGTCTGCGTTTGCTCACCCAACCTCACCAAACCTCTCAGCCCCAAGAGTGTCCACCCTTATGTCTCATCCAGCTGTGGGTCTAGATATGGTCAATCCAGGTTGCATCACAGCCCCTGAACGAATTGTGTAAGAATTTCTCTGTCTTTCCCTGTCTTTGTTTCATGGGTTTTTAAAAGTAATTTATTTTTATAATGGGGTTTAGCTGCTTTTCACGGCTGTGTTTATGCCGCTTTACACCCACTTGACACACTAACAGAGAGATATCAATACATAGGTTTTAAGATTATTACTAGTCAGATATATTCTTGTGCGGTGAATCAGGCGTGTTGAGTCCAGTTCTCTGAGCAAGGAGTAGGTCTTGTCTATTACATATTGGGTTTATGGAACGGTATCTGAGCTAATTTGAAACTCTTGTTTTATGTATCACCCCACCTCACCTTTCCCGTTAAGCAGCCATAGTGTGTTTTCTGCATGTGTGACTCTGTTCTGTTTTGTAATTCAGTTCAAGTGTAACGGTTTTTACATTCCCTCTATAAGTGACACCTTATGAGAAGTGTCCTTTTCTGTGTGACTTATTTCACTTAGAATCGTCTTACCTAAATCCACTCATCATGCTGCTACTAGCCTTATGACATTGATTTCATGGCGGAGTGATATTCCATTGTACATAAGGACCACAACTTTTTTATCCATTTTTCGCTTTCCTGGGATATTTAAGGTGGAATGAAGTGGAGGTCTTTGTCAGCAGAGCAGCCCTAAACTTTGGGGTGCTTGTGTCTTGCTGATTTTCAATTTTCCCACTTTATCCCCCCATGCGTGGAAGTGCCCTATGCTCTCTAAGCTGTGTTTTTTAGATGTTTCAGGACACACCGTACACTTCTCCAGAGTGGCTGTTGGCGATTTACATCCCGCCCATCAGTGTAGCAAGTCTCCGATTCCTCCATGGCCTGTCCTGCATTTCTGGTTTTGACACTTTTTTCAGCATGGCCCTTTTGACCGATGGGAAGCGAGACTTCTTTGTAGCGCTGATTTGCCTTTCCAGGTTGCTTGGTTGGCCAAAAAGGGCGTATGCGTTTTTTCCTGAATATATTCAGGAAAAAACGCATACGCCCTTTTTGGCCAAGGGCATCATTGTCAACGTTTTGCCGCTTTTCATGTGCTTTAAAGGCGATTCGAATCTACCTCCTGAAATCTGTTTCCTGCAATTCTGCCTTGATTTCAAATCCTCTTCTTTGCCTTCCCTCAATATATTTGTGGACGAGAGTTATCATTTATAACTCTGCAGGTTTGTGAATTGCAGTGCCCTGAAGCTCCATTTTACAAGTCGCTTTTTTGGGAGCTGGCCGCAAAAGCGCAGGATGGCTTCAGGCCCTGTTCTGGTTCCGGGGGGCAGGCTGAGCCTGTGGTTAATTCTTCTTCCTGATGGGAAAATAGAGTGACCTGTGCCTGTCCCAACACCAAGAGCTAGTCTCTCATTGGTTCCCCGTCTTCCCGTTCATCCTCAGGACAAATGGCAACCTGTACGGAACAGGAGGTTAAAGGTGCTGAGGCTCCAAGTAGGGAGATTGCTAGTAAAGTGGCTGGAATGGCGAACCCGAGCACAAGGAGATGAGAAATGAGGTGCGTTTTAGAAACCTTTCCCCATCACACGGTGTACCATCTTCTGGGTTTCTCATGCATGTTTTCGATGTAGGAAGATGCCCTTGAACCTGGAGATTTGGGACCCATGCGATGGGTAGCACGCAGTATTACTTTAAAGGGTCTGCGTTTGCTCACCCAACCTCACCAAACCTCTCAGCCCCAAGAGTGTCCACCCTTATGTCTCATCCAGCTGTGGGTCTAGATATGGTCAATCCAGGTTGCATCACAGCCCCTGAACGAATTGTGTAAGAATTTCTCTGTCTTTCCCTGTCTTTGTTTCATGGGTTTTTAAAAGTAATTTATTTTTATAATGGGGTTTAGCTGCTTTTCACGGCTGTGTTTATGCCGCTTTACACCCACTTGACACACTAACAGAGAGATATCAATACATAGGTTTTAAGATTATTACTAGTCAGATATATTCTTGTGCGGTGAATCGGGCGTGTTGAGTCCAGTTCTCTGAGCAAGGAGTAGGTCTTGTCTATTACATATTGGGTTTATGGAACGGTATCTGAGCTAATTTGAAACTCTTGTTTTATGTATCACCCCACCTCACCTTTCCCGTTAAGCAGCCATAGTGTGTTTTCTGCATGTGTGACTCTGTTCTGTTTTGTAATTCAGTTCAAGTGTAACGGTTTTTACATTCCCTCTATAATTGACACCTTATGAGAAGTGTCCTTTTCTGTGTGACTTATTTCACTTAGAATCGTCTTACCTAAATCCACTCATCATGCTGCTACTAGCCTTATGACATTGATTTCATGGCTGAGTGATATTCCATTGTACATAAGGACCACAAATTTTTTATCCATTTTTCGCTTTCCTGGGATATTTAAGGTGGAATGAAGTGGAGGTCTTTGTCAGCAGAGCAGCCCTAAACTTTGGGGTGCTTGTGTCTTGCTGATTTTCAATTTTCCCACTTTATCCCCCCATGAGTGGAAGTGCCCTCTGCTCTCTAAGCTGTGTTTTTTAGATGTTTCAGGACACACCGTACACTTCTCCAGAGTGGCTGTTGGCGATTTACATCCCGCCCATCAGTGTAGCAAGGCTCCCATTTCTCCATGGCCTGTCCTGCATTTCTGGTTTTGACACTTTTTTCAGCATGGCCCTTTTGACCGATGGGAAGCGAGACTTCTTTGTAGCGCTGATTTGCCTTTCCAGGTTGCTTGGTTGGCCAAAAAGGGCGTATGCGTTTTTTCCTGAATATATTCAGGAAAAAACGCATACGCCCTTTTTGGCCAAGGGCATCATTGTCAACGTTTTGCCGCTTTTCATGTGCTTTAAAGGCGATTCGAATCTACCTCCTGAAATCTGTTTCCTGCAAATCTGCCTTGATTTCAAATCCTCTTCTTTGCCTTCCCTCAATATATTTGTGGACGAGAGTTATCATTTATAACTCTGCAGGTTTGTGAATTGCAGTGCCCTGAAGCTCCATTTTACAAGTCGCTTTTTTGGGAGCTGGCCGCAAAAGCGCAGGATGGCTTCAGGCCCTGTTCTGGTTCCGGGGGGCAGGTTGAGCCTGTGGTTAATTCTTCTTCCTGATGGGAAAATAAAGTGACCTGTGCCTGTCCCAACACCAAGAGCTAGTCTCTCATTGGTTCCCCGTCTTCCCGTTCATCCTCAGGACAAATGGCAACCTGTACGGAACAGGAGGTTAAAGGTGCTGATGCTCCAAGTAGGGAGATTGCTAGTAAAGTGGCTGGAATGGCGAACCCGAGCACAAGGAGATGAGAAATGAGGTGCGTTTTAGAAACCTTTCCCCATCACACGGTGTACCATCTTCTGGGTTTCTCATGCATGTTTTCGATGTAGGAAGATGCCCTTGAACCTGGAGATTTGGGACCCATGCGATGGGTAGCACGCAGTATTACTTTAAAGGGTCTGCGTTTGCTCACCCAACCTCACCAAACCTCTCAGCCCCAAGAGTGTCCACCCTTATGTCTCATCCAGCTGTGGGTCTAGATATGGTCAATCCAGGTTGCATCACAGCCCCTGAACGAATTGTGTAAGAATTTCTCTGTCTTTCCCTGTCTTTGTTTCATGGGTTTATAAAAGTAATGTATTTTTATAATGGGGTTTAGCTGCTTTTCACGGCTGTGTTTATGCCGCTTTACACCCACTTGACACACTAACAGAGAGATATCAATACATAGGTTTTAAGATTATTACTAGTCAGTTATATTCTTGTGCGGTGAATCGGGCGTGTTGAGTCCAGTTCTCTGAGCAAGGAGTAGGTCTTGTCTATTACATATTGGGTTTATGGAACGGTATCTGAGCT
This sequence comes from Balaenoptera physalus, assembly GCF_965194825.1. Taxonomy (NCBI): domain Eukaryota; kingdom Metazoa; phylum Chordata; class Mammalia; order Artiodactyla; family Balaenopteridae; genus Balaenoptera; species Balaenoptera physalus. Next base: position 584,708 of record NW_028126386.1, read on the forward strand.
AATTTGAAACTCTTGTTTTATGTATCACCCCACCTCACCTTTCCCGTTAAGCAGCCATAGTGTGTTTTCTGCATGTGTGACTCTGTTCTGTTTTGTAATTCAGTTCAAGTGTAACGGTTTTTACATTCCCTCTATAAGGGACACCTTATGAGAAGTGTCCTTTTCTGTGTGACTTATTTCACTTAGAATCGTCTTACCTAAATCCACTCATCATGCTGCTACTAGCCTTATGACATTGATTTTATGGCTGAGTGATATTCCATTGTACATAAGGACCACAACTTTTTTATCCATTTTTCGCTTTCCTGGGATATTTAAGGTGGAATGAAGTGGAGGTCCTTGTCAACAGAGCAGCCCTAAACTTTGGGGTGCTTGTGTCTTGCTGATTTTCAATTTTCCCACTTTATCCCCCCATGCGTGGAAGTGCCCTATGCTCTCTAAGCTGTGTTTTTTAGATGTTTCAGGACACACCGTACACTTCTCCAGAGTGGCTGTTGGCGATTTACATCCCGCCCATCAGTGTAGCAAGGCTCCGATTCCTCCATGGCCTGTCCTGCATTTCTGGTTTTGACACTTTTTTCAGCATGGCCCTTTTGACCGATGGGAAGCGAGACTTCTTTGTAGCGCTGATTTGCCTTTCCAGGTTGCTTGGTTGGCCAAAAAGGGCGTATGCGTTTTTTCCTGAATATATTCAGGAAAAAACGCATACGCCCTTTTTGGCCAAGGGCATCATTGTCAACGTTTTGCCGCTTTTCATGTGCTTTAAAGGCGATTCGAATCTACCTCCTGAAATCTGTTTCCTGCAATTCTGCCTTGATTTCAAATCCTCTTCTTTGCCTTCCCTCAATATATTTGTGGACGAGAGTTATCATTTATAACTCTGCAGGTTTGTGAATTGCAGTGCCCTGAAGCTCCATTTTACAACTCGCTTTTTTGGGAGCTGGCCGCAAAAGCGCAGGATGGCTTCAGGCCCTGTTCTGGTTCCGGGGGGCAGGCTGAGCCTGTGGTTAATTCTTCTTCCTGATGGGAAAATAGAGTGACCTGTGCCTGTCCCAACACCAAGAGCTAGTCTCTCATTGGTTCCCCGTCTTCCCGTTCATCCTCAGGACAAATTGCAACCTGTACGGAACAGGAGGTTAAAGGTGCTGAGGCTCCAAGTAGGGAGATTGCTAGTAAAGTGGCTGGAATGGCGAACCCGAGCACAAGGAGATGAGAAATGAGGTGCGTTTTAGAAACCTTTCCCCATCACACGGTGTACCATCTTCTGGGTTTCTCATGCATGTTTTCGATGTAGGAAGATGCCCTTGAACCTGGAGATTTGGGACCCATGCGATGGGTAGCACGCAGTATTACTTTAAAGGGTCTGCGTTTGCTCACCCAACCTCACCAAACCTCTCAGCCCCAAGAGTGTCCACCCTTATGTCTCATCCAGCTGTGGGTCTAGATATGGTCAATCCAGGTTGCATCACAGCCCCTGAACGAATTGTGTAAGAATTTCTCTGTCTTTCCCTGTCTTTGTTTCATGGGTTTATAAAAGTAATGTATTTTTATAATGGGGTTTAGCTGCTGTTCACGGCTGTGTTTATGCCGCTTTACACCCACTTGACACACTAACAGAGAGATATCAATACATAGGTTTTAAGATTATTACTAGTCAGTTATATTCTTGTGCGGTGAATCGGGCGTGTTGAGTCCAGTTCTCTGAGCAAGGAGTAGGTCTTGTCTATTACATATTGGGTTTATGGAACGGTATCTGAGCTAATTTGAAACTCTTGTTTTATGTATCACCCCACCTCACCTTTCCCGTTAAGCAGCCATAGTGTGTTTTCTGCATGTGTGACTCTGTTCTGTTTTGTAATTCAGTTCAAGTGTAACGGTTTTTACATTCCCTCTATAAGGGACACCTTATGAGAAGTGTCCTTTTCTGTGTGACTTATTTCACTTAGAATCGTCTTACCTAAATCCACTCATCATGCTGCTACTAGCCTTATGACATTGATTTTATGGCTGAGTGATATTCCATTGTACATAAGGACCACAACTTTTTTATCCATTTTTCGCTTTCCTGGTATATTTAAGGTGGAATGAAGTGGAGGTCCTTGTCAACAGAGCAGCCCTAAACTTTGGGGTGCTTGTGTCTTGCTGATTTTCAATTTTCCCACTTTATCCCCCCATGCGTGGAAGTGCCCTATGCTCTCTAAGCTGTGTTTTTTAGATGTTTCAGGACACACCGTACACTTCTCCAGAGTGGCTGTTGGCGATTTACATCCCGCCCATCAGTGTAGCAAGGCTCCGATTCCTCCATGGCCTGTCCTGCATTTCTGGTTTTGACACTTTTTTCAGCATGGCCCTTTTGACCGATGGGAAGCGAGACTTCTTTGTAGCGCTGATTTGCCTTTCCAGGTTGCTTGGTTGGCCAAAAAGGGCGTATGCGTTTTTTCCTGAATATATTCAGGAAAAAACGCATACGCCCTTTTTGGCCAAGGGCATCATTGTCAACGTTTTGCCGCTTTTCATGTGCTTTAAAGGCGATTCGAATCTACCTCCTGAAATCTGTTTCCTGCAATTCTGCCTTGATTTCAAATCCTCTTCTTTGCCTTCCCTCAATATATTTGTGGACGAGAGTTATCATTTATAACTCTGTAGGTTTGTGAATTGCAGTGCCCTGAAGCTCCATTTTACAAGTCGCTTTTTTGGGAGCTGGCCGCAAAAGCGCAGGATGGCTTCAGGCCCTGTTCTGGTTCCGGGGGGCAGGTTGAGCCTGTGGTTAATTCTTCTTCCTGATGGGAAAATAGAGTGACCTGTGCCTGTCCCAACACCAAGAGCTAGTCTCTCATTGGTTCCCCGTCTTCCCGTTCATCCTCAGGACAAATGGCAACCTGTACGGAACAGGAGGTTAAAGGTGCTGATGCTCCAAGTAGGGAGATTGCTAGTAAAGTGGCTGGAATGGCGAACCCGAGCACAAGGAGATGAGAAATGAGGTGCGTTTTAGAAACCTTTCCCCATCACACGGTGTACCATCTTCTGGGTTTCTCATGCATGTTTTCGATGTAGGAAGATGCCCTTGAACCTGGAGATTTGGGACCCATGCGATGGGTAGCACGCAGTATTACTTTAAAGGGTCTGCGTTTGCTCACCCAACCTCACCAAACCTCTCAGCCCCAAGAGTGTCCACCCTTATGTCTCATCCAGCTGTGGGTCTAGATATGGTCAATCCAGGTTGCATCACAGCCCCTGAACGAATTGTGTAAGAATTTCTCTGTCTTTCCCTGTCTTTGTTTCATGGGTTTATAAAAGTAATGTATTTTTATAATGGGGTTTAGCTGCTTTTCACGGCTGTGTTTATGCCGCTTTACACCCACTTGACACACTAACAGAGAGATATCAATACATAGGTTTTAAGATTATTACTAGTCAGTTATATTCTTGTGCGGTGAATCGGGCGTGTTGAGTCCAGTTCTCTGAGCAAGGAGTAGGTCTTGTCTATTACATATTGGGTTTATGGAACGGTATCTGAGCTAATTTGAAACTCTTGTTTTATGTATCACCCCACCTCACCTTTCCCGTTAAGCAGCCATAGTGTGTTTTCTGCATGTGTGACTCTGTTCTGTTTTGTAATTCAGTTCAAGTGTAACGGTTTTTACATTCCCTCTATAAGGGACACCTTATGAGAAGTGTCCTTTTCTGTGTGACTTATTTCACTTAGAATCGTCTTACCTAAATCCACTCATCATGCTGCTACTAGCCTTATGACATTGATTTTATGGCTGAGTGATATTCCATTGTACATAAGGACCACAACTTTTTTATCCATTTTTCGCTTTCCTGGGATATTTAAGGTGGAATGAAGTGGAGGTCCTTGTCAACAGAGCAGCCCTAAACTTTGGGGTGCTTGTGTCTTGCTGATTTTCAATTTTCCCACTTTATCCCCCCATGCGTGGAAGTGCCCTATGCTCTCTAAGCTGTGTTTTTTAGATGTTTCAGGACACACCGTACACTTCTCCAGAGTGGCTGTTGGCGATTTACATCCCGCCCATCAGTGTAGCAAGGCTCCGATTCCTCCATGGCCTGTCCTGCATTTCTGGTTTTGACACTTTTTTCAGCATGGCCCTTTTGACCGATGGGAAGCGAGACTTCTTTGTAGCGCTGATTTGCCTTTCCAGGTTGCTTGGTTGGCCAAAAAGGGCGTATGCGTTTTTTCCTGAATATATTCAGGAAAAAACGCATACGCCCTTTTTGGCCAAGGGCATCATTGTCAACGTTTTGCCACTTTTCATGTGCTTTAAAGGCGATTCGAATCTACCTCCTGAAATCTGTTTCCTGCAATTCTGCCTTGATTTCAAATCCTCTTCTTTGCCTTCCCTCAATATATTTGTGGACGAGAGTTATCATTTATAACTCTGCAGGTTTGTGAATTGCAGTGCCCTGAAGCTCCATTTTACAACTCGCTTTTTTGGGAGCTGGCCGCAAAAGCGCAGGATGGCTTCAGGCCCTGTTCTGGTTCCGGGGGGCAGGTTGAGCCTGTGGTTAATTCTTCTTCCTGATGGGAAAATAGAGTGACCTGTGCCTGTCCCAACACCAAGAGCTAGTCTCTCATTGGTTCCCCGTCTTCCCGTTCATCCTCAGGACAAATTGCAACCTGTACGGAACAGGAGGTTAAAGGTGCTGAGACTCCAAGTAGGGAGATTGCTAGTAAAGTGGCTGGAATGGCGAACCCGAGCACAAGGAGATGAGAAATGAGGTGCGTTTTAGAAACCTTTCCCCATCACACGGTGTACCATCTTCTGGGTTTCTCATGCATGTTTTCGATGTAGGAAGATGCCCTTGAACCTGGAGATTTGGGACCCATGCGATGGGTAGCACGCAGTATTACTTTAAAGGGTCTGCGTTTGCTCACCCAACCTCACCAAACCTCTCAGCCCCAAGAGTGTCCACCCTTATGTCTCATCCAGCTGTGGGTCTAGATATGGTCAATCCAGGTTGCATCACAGCCCCTGAACGAATTGTGTAAGAATTTCTCTGTCTTTCCCTGTCTTTGTTTCATGGGTTTTTAAAAGTAATTTATTTTTATAATGGGGTTTAGCTGCTTTTCACGGCTGTGTTTATGCCGCTTTACACCCACTTGACACACTAACAGAGAGATATCAATACATAGGTTTTAAGATTATTACTAGTCAGATATATTCTTGTGCGGTGAATCGGGCGTGTTGAGTCCAGTTCTCTGAGCAAGGAGTAGGTCTTGTCTATTACATATTGGGTTTATGGAACGGTATCTGAGCTAATTTGAAACTCTTGTTTTATGTATCACCCCACCTCACCTTTCCCTTTAAGCAGCCATAGTGTGTTTTCTGCATGTGTGACTCTGTTCTGTTTTGTAATTCAGTTCAAGTGTAACGGTTTTTACATTCCCTCTATAAGTGACACCTTATGAGAAGTGTCCTTTTCTGTGTGACTTATTTCACTTAGAATCGTCTTACCTAAATCCACTCATCATGCTGCTACTAGCCTTATGACATTGATTTCATGGCGGAGTGATATTCCATTGTACATAAGGACCACAACTTTTTTATCCATTTTTCGCTTTCCTGGGATATTTAAGGTGGAATGAAGTGGAGGTCTTTGTCAGCAGAGCAGCCCTAAACTTTGGGGTGCTTGTGTCTTGCTGATTTTCAATTTTCCCACTTTATCCCCCCATGAGTGGAAGTGCCCTATGCTCTCTAAGCTGTGTTTTTTAGATGTTTCAGGACACACCGTACACTTCTCCAGAGTGGCTGTTGGCGATTTACATCCCGCCCATCAGTGTAGCAAGGCTCCGATTCCTCCATGGCCTGTCCTGCATTTCTGGTTTTGACACTTTTTTCAGCATGGCCCTTTTGACCGATGGGAAGCGAGACTTCTTTGTAGCGCTGATTTGCCTTTCCAGGTTGCTTGGTTGGCCAAAAAGGGCGTATGCGTTTTTTCCTGAATATATTCAGGAAAAAACGCATACGCCCTTTTTGGCCAAGGGCATCATTGTCAACGTTTTGCCGCTTTTCATGTGCTTTAAAGGCGATTCGAATCTACCTCCTGAAATCTGTTTCCTGCAATTCTGCCTTGATTTCAAATCCTCTTCTTTGCCTTCCCTCAATATATTTGTGGACGAGAGTTATCATTTATAACTCTGCAGGTTTGTGAATTGCAGTGCCCTGAAGCTCCATTTTACAAGTCGCTTTTTTGGGAGCTGGCCGCAAAAGCGCAGGATGGCTTCAGGCCCTGTTCTGGTTCCGGGGGGCAGGTTGAGCCTGTGGTTAATTCTTCTTCCTGATGGGAAAATAGAGTGACCTGTGCCTGTCCCAACACCAAGAGCTAGTCTCTCATTGGTTCCCCGTCTTCCCGTTCATCCTCAGGACAAATTGCAACCTGTACGGAACAGGAGGTTAAAGGTGCTGATGCTCCAAGTAGGGAGATTGCTAGTAAAGTGGCTGGAATGGCGAACCCGAGCACAAGGAGATGAGAAATGAGGTGCGTTTTAGAAACCTTGCCCCATCACACGGTGTACCATCTTCTGGGTTTCTCATGCATGTTTTCGATGTAGGAAGATGCCCTTGAACCTGGAGATTTGGGACCCATGCGATGGGTAGCACGCAGTATTACTTTAAAGGGTCTGCGTTTGCTCACCCAACCTCACCAAACCTCTCAGCCCCAAGAGTGTCCACCCTTATGTCTCGTCCAGCTGTGGGTCTAGATATGGTCAATCCAGGTTGCATCACAGCCCCTGAACGAATTGTGTAAGAATTTCTCTCTCTTTCCCTGTCTTTGTTTCATGGGATTTTAAAAGTAATTTATTTTTATAATGGGGTTTAGCTGCTTTTCACGGCTGTGTTTAGGCCGCTTTACACCCACTTGACACACTAACAGAGAGATATCAATACATAGGTTTTAAGATTATTACTAGTCAGATATATTCTTGTGCGGTGAATCGGGCGTGTTGAGTCCAGTTCTCTGAGCAAGGAGTAGGTCCTGTCTATTACATATTGGGTTTATGGAACGGTATCTGAGCTAATTTGAAACTCTTGTTTTATGTATCACCCCACCTCACCTTTCCCGTTAAGCAGCCATAGTGTGTTTTCTGCATGTGTGACTCTGTTCTGTTTTGTAATTCAGTTCAAGTGTAACGGTTTTTACATTCCCTCTATAAGTGACACCTTATGAGAAGTGTCCTTTTCTGTGTGACTTATGTCACTTAGAATCGTCTTACCTAAATCCACTCATCATGCTGCTACTAGCCTTATGACATTGATTTCATGGCTGAGTGATATTCCATTGTACATAAGGACCACAACTTTTTTATCCATTTTTCGCTTTCCTGGGATATTTAAGGTGGAATGAAGTGGAGGTCCTTGTCAACAGAGCAGCCCTAAACTTTGGGGTGCTTGTGTCTTGCTGATTTTCAATTTTCCCACTTTATCCCCCCATGTGTGGAAGTGCCCTATGCTCTCTAAGCTGTGTTTTTTAGATGTTTCAGGACACACCGTACACTTCTCCAGAGTGGCTGTTGGCGATTTACATCCCGCCCATCAGTGTAGCAAGGCTCCGATTCCTCCATGGCCTGTCCTGCATTTCTGGTTTTGACACTTTTTTCAGCATGGCCCTTTTGACCGATGGGAAGCGAGACTTCTTTGTAGCGCTGATTTGCCTTTCCAGGTTGCTTGGTTGGCCAAAAAGGGCGTATGCGTTTTTTCCTGAATATATTCAGGAAAAAACGCATACGCCCTTTTTGGCCAAGGGCATCATTGTCAACGTTTTGCCGCTTTTCATGTGCTTTAAAGGCGATTCGAATCTACCTCCTGAAATCTGTTTCCTGCAATTCTGCCTTGATTTCAAATCCTCTTCTTTGCCTTCCCTCAATATATTTGTGGACGAGTGTTATCATTTATAACTCTGCAGGTTTGTGAATTGCAGTGCCCTGAAGCTCCATTTTACAAGTCGCTTTTTTGGGAGCTGGCCGCAAAAGCGCAGGATGGCTTCAGGCCCTGTTCTGGTTCCGGGGGGCAGGCTGAGCCTGTGGTTAATTCTTCTTCCTGATGGGAAAATAGAGTGACCTGTGCCTGTCCCAACACCAAGAGCTAGTCTCTCATTGGTTCCCCGTCTTCCCGTTCATCCTCAGGACAAATTGCAACCTGTACGGAACAGGAGGTTAAAGGTGCTGAGGCTCCAAGTAGGGAGATTGCTAGTAAAGTGGCTGGAATGGCGAACCCGAGCACAAGGAGATGAGAAATGAGGTGCGTTTTAGAAACCTTTCCCCATCACACGGTGTACCATCTTCTGGGTTTCTCATGCATGTTTTCGATGTAGGAAGATGCCCTTGAACCTGGAGATTTGGGACCCATGCGATGGGTAGCACGCAGTATTACTTTAAAGGGTCTGCGTTTGCTCACCCAACCTCACCAAACCTCTCAGCCCCAAGAGTGTCCACCCTTATGTCTCATCCAGCTGTGGGTCTAGATATGGTCAATCCAGGTTGCATCACAGCCCCTGAACGAATTGTGTAAGAATTTCTCTGTCTTTCCCTGTCTTTGTTTCATGGGTTTTTAAAAGTAATTTATTTTTATAATGGGGTTTAGCTGCTTTTCACGGCTGTGTTTATGCCGCTTTACACCCACTTGACACACTAACAGAGAGATATCAATACATAGGTTTTAAGATTATTACTAGTCAGATATATTCTTGTGCGGTGAATCGGGCGTGTTGAGTCCAGTTCTCTGAGCAAGGAGTAGGTCTTGTCTATTACATATTGGGTTTATGGAACGGTATCTGAGCTAATTTGAAACTCTTGTTTTATGTATCACCCCACCTCACCTTTCCCGTTAAGCAGCCATAGTGTGTTTTCTGCATGTGTGACTCTGTTCTGTTTTGTAATTCAGTTCAAGTGTAACGGTTTTTACATTCCCTCTATAAGGGACACCTTATGAGAAGTGTCCTTTTCTGTGTGACTTATTTCACTTAGCATCGTCTTACCTAAATCCACTCATCATGCTGCTACTAGCCTTATGACATTGATTTCATGGCTGAGTGATATTCCATTGTACATAAGGACCACAACTTTTTTATCCATTTTTCGCTTTCCTGGGATATTTAAGGTGGAATGAAGTGGAGGTCCTTGTCAACAGAGCAGCCCTAAACTTTGAGGTGCTTGTGTCTTGCTGATTTTCAATTGTCCCACTTTATCCCCCCATGCGTGGAAGTGCCCTATGCTCTCTAAGCTGTGTTTTTTAGATGTTTCAGGACACACCGTACACTTCTCCAGAGTGGCTGTTGGCGATTTACATCCCGCCCATCAGTGTAGCAAGGCTCCGATTCCTCCATGGCCTGTCCTGCATTTCTGGTTTTGACACTTTTTTCAGCATGTCCCTTTTGACCGATGGGAAGCGAGACTTCTTTGTAGCGCTGATTTGCCTTTCCAGGTTGCTTGGTTGGCCAAAAAGGGCGTATGCGTTTTTTCCTGAATATATTCAGGAAAAAACTTATACGCCCTTTTTGGCCAAGGTCATCATTGTCAACGTTTTGCCGCTTTTCATGTGCTTTAAAGGCGATTCGAATCTACCTCCTGAAATCTGTTTCCTGCAATTCTGCCTTGATTTCAAATCCTCTTCTTTGCCTTCCCTCAATATATTTGTGGACGAGAGTTATCATTTATAACTCTGCAGGTTTGTGAATTGCAGTGCCCTGAAGCTGCATTTTACAAGTCGCTTTTTTGGGAGCCGGCCGCAAAAGCGCAGGATGGCTTCAGGCCCTGTTCTGGTTCCGGGGGGCAGGCTGAGCCTGTGGTTAATTCTTCTTCCTGATGGGAAAATAGAGTGACCTGTGACTGTCCCAACACCAAGAGCTAGTCTCTCATTGGTTTCCCATCTTCCCGTTCATCCTCAGGACAAATTGCAACCTGTACGGAACAGGAGGTTAAAGGTGCTGATGCTCCAAGTAGGGAGATTGCTAGTAAAGTGGCTGGAATGGCGAACACGAGCACAAGGAGGTGAGAAATGAGGTGCGTTTTAGAAACCTTTCCCCATCACACGGTGTACCATCTTCTGGGTTTCTCATGCATGTTTTCGATGTAGGAAGATGCCCTTGAACCTGGAGATTTGGGACCCATGCGATGGGTAGCACGCAGTATTACTTTAAAGGGTCTGCGTTTGCTCACCCAACCTCACCAAACCTCTCAGCCCCAAGAGTGTCCACCCTTATGTCTCATCCAGCTGTGGGTCTAGATATGGTCAATCCAGGTTGCATCACAGCCCCTGAACGAATTGTGTAAGAATTTCTCTCTCTTTCCCTGTCTTTGTTTCATGGGTTTTTAAAAGTAATTTATTTTTATAATGGGGTTTAGCTGCTTTTCACGGCTGTGTTTAGGCCGCTTTACACCCACTTGACACACTAACAGAGAGATATCAATACATAGGTTTTAAGATTATTACTAGTCAGATATATTCTTGTGCGGTGAATCGGGCGTGTTGAGTCCAGTTCTCTGAGCAAGGAGTAGGTCTTGTCTATTCCATATTGGGTTTATGGAACGGTATCTGAGCTAATTTGAAACTCTTGTTTTATGTATCACCCCACCTCACCTTTCCCGTTAAGCAGCCATAGTGTGTTTTCTGCATGTGTGACTCTGTTCTGTTTTGTAATTCAGTTCAAGTGTAACGGTTTTTACATTCCCTCTATAAGTGACACCTTAGGAGAAGTGTCCTTTTCTGTGTGACTTATTTCACTTAGAATCGTCTTACCTAAATCCACTCATCATGCTGCTACTAGCCTTATGACATTGATTTCATGGCTGAGTGATATTCCATTGTACATAAGGACCACAACTTTTTTATCCATTTTTCGCTTTCCTGGGATATTTAAGGTGGAAGGAAGTGGAGGTCCTTGTCAACAGAGCAGCCCTAAACTTTGGGGTGCTTGTGTCTTGCTGATTTTCAATTTTCCCACTTTATCCCCCCATGCGTGGAAGTGCCCTATGCTCTCTAAGCTGTGTTTTTTAGATGTTTCAGGACACACCGTACACTTCTCCAGAGTGGCTGTTGGCAATTTACATCCCGCCCATCAGTGTAGCAAGGCTCCCATTTCTCCATGGCCTGTCCTGCATTTCTGGTTTTGACAACTTTTTCAGCATGTCCCTTTTGACCGATGGGAAGCGAGACTTCTTTGTAGCGCTGATTTGCCTTTCCAGGTTGCTTGGTTGGCCAAAAAGGGCGTATGCGTTTTTTCCTGAATATATTCAGGAAAAAACGCATACGCCCTTTTTGGCCAAGGGCATCATTGTCAACGTTTTGCCGCTTTTCATGTGCTTTAAAGGCGATTCGAATCTACCTCCTGAAATCTGTTTCCTGCAATTCTGCCTTGATTTCAAATCCTCTTCTTTGCCTTCCCTCAATATATTTGTGGACGAGAGTTATCATTTATAACTCTGCAGGTTTGTGAATTGCAGTGCCCTGAAGCTCCATTTTACAAGTCGCTTTTTTGGGAGCCGGCCGCAAAAGCGCAGGATGGCTTCAGGCCCTGTTCTGGTTCCGGGGGGCAGGCTGAGCCTGTGGTTAATTCTTCTTCCTGATGGGAAAATAGAGTGACCTGTGCCTGTCCCAACACCAAGAGCTAGTCTCTCATTGGTTCCCCGTCTTCCGGTTCATCCTCAGGACAAATTGCAACCTGTACGGAACAGGAGGTTAAAGGTGCTGATGCTCCAAGTAGGGAGATTGCTAGTAAAGTGGCTGGAATGGCGAACCCGAGCACAAGGAGATGAGAAATGAGGTGCGTTTTAGAAACCTTTCCCCATCACACGGTGTACCATCTTCTGGGTTTCTCATGCATGTTTTCGATGTAGAAAGATGCCCTTGAACCTGGAGATTTGGGACCCATGCGATGGGTAGCACGCAGTATTACTTTAAAGGGTCTGCGTTTGCTCACCCAACCTCACCAAACCTCTCAGCCCCAAGAGTGTCCACCCTTATGTCTCATCCAGCTGTGGGTCTAGATATGGTCAATCCAGGTTGCATCACAGCCCCTGAACGAATTGTGTAAGAATTTCTCTCTCTTTCCCTGTCTTTGTTTCATGGGTTTTTAAAAGTAATTTATTTTTATAATGGGGTTTAGCTGCTTTTCACGGCTGTGTTTAGGCCGCTTTACACCCACTTGACACACTAACAGAGAGATATCAATATATAGGTTTTAAGATTATTACTAGTCAGATATATTCTTGTGCGGTGAATCGGGCGTGTTGAGTCCAGTTCTCTGAGCAAGGAGTAGGTCTTGTCTATTCCATATTGGGTTTATGGAACGGTATCTGAGCTAATTTGAAACTCTTGTTTTATGTATCACCCCACCTCACCTTTCCCTTTAAGCAGCCATAGTGTGTTTTCTGCATGTGTGACTCTGTTCTGTTTTGTAATTCAGTTCAAGTGTAACGGTTTTTACATTCCCTCTATAAGTGACACCTTATGAGAAGTGTCCTTTTTTGTGTGACTTATTTCACTTAGAATCGTCTTACCTAAATCCACTCATCATGCTGCTACTAGCCTTATGACATTGATTTCATGGCTGAGTGATATTCCATTGTACATAAGGACCACAACTTTTTTATCCATTTTTCGCTTTCCTGGGATATTTAAGGTGGAATGAAGTGGAGGTCCTTGTCAACAGAGCAGCCCTAAACTTTGGGGTGCTTGTGTCTTGCTGATTTTCAATTTTCCCACTTTATCCCCCCATGCGTGGAAGTGCCCTATGCTCTCTAAGCTGTGTTTTTTAGATGTTTCAGGACACACCGTACACTTCTCCAGAGTGGCTGTTGGCAATTTACATCCCGCCCATCAGTGTAGCAAGGCTCCCATTTCTCCATGGCCTGTCCTGCATTTCTGGTTTTGACACTTTTTTCAGCATGGCCCTTTTGACCGATGGGAAGCGAGACTTCTTTGTAGCGCTGATTTGCCTTTCCAGGTTGCTTGGTTGGCCAAAAAGGGCGTATGCGTTTTTTCCTGAATATATTCAGGAAAAAACGCATACGCCCTTTTTGGCCAAGGGCATCATTGTCAACGTTTTGCCGCTTTTCATGTGCTTTAAAGGCGATTCGAATCTACCTCCTGAAATCTGTTTCCTGCAATTCTGCCTTGATTTCAAATCCTCTTCTTTGCCTTCCCTCAATACATTTGTGGACGAGAGTTATCATTTATAACTCTGCAGGTTTGTGAATTGCAGTGCCCTGAAGCTCCATTTTACAAATCGCTTTTTCGGGAGCTGGCCGCAAAAGCGCAGGATGGCTTCAGGCCTTGTTCTGGTTCCGGGGGGCAGGCTGAGCCTGTGGTTAATTCTTCTTCCTGATGGGAAAATAGAGTGACCTGTGCCTGTACCAACACCAAGAGCTACTCTCTCATTGGTTCCCGGTCTTCCCGTTCATCCTCAGGACAAATTGCAACCTGTACGGAACAGGAGGTTAAAGGTGCCGATGCTCCAAGTAGGGAGATTGCTAGTAAAGTGGCTGGAATGGCGAACCCGAGCACAAGGAGATGAGAAAAGAGGTGCATTTTAGAAACCTTTCCCCATCACACGGTGTACCATCTTCTGGGTTTCTCATGCATGTTTTCGATGTAGGAAGATGCCCTTGAACCTGGAGATTTGGGACCCATGCGATGGGTAGCACGCAGTATTACTTTAAAGGGTCTGCGTTTGCTCACCCAACCTCACCAAAACTCTCAGCCCCAAGAGTGTCCACCCTTATGTCTCATCCAGCTGTGGGTCTAGATATGGTCAATCCAGGTTGCATCACAGCCCCTGAACGAATTGTGTAAGAATTTCTCTCTCTTTCCCTGTCTTTGTTTCATGGGTTTTTAAAAGTAATTTATTTTTATAATGGGGTTTAGCTGCTTTTCACGGCTGTGTTTATGCCGCTTTACACCCACTTGACACACTAACAGAGAGATATCAATACATAGGTTTTAAAATTATTACTAGTCAGATATATTCTTGTGCGGTGAATCGGGCGTGTTGAGTCCAGTTCTCTGAGCAAGGAGTAGGTCTTGTCTATTACATATTGGGTTTATGGAACGGTATCTGAGCTAATTTGAAACTCTTGTTTTATGTATCACCCCACCTCACCTTTCCCGTTAAGCAGCCATAGTGTGTTTTCTGCATGTGTGACTCTGTTCTGTTTTGTAATTCAGTTCAAGTGTAACGGTTTTTACATTCCCTCTATAAGTGACACCTTATGAGAAGTGTCCTTTTCTGTGTGACTTATTTCACTTAGAATCGTCTTACCTAAATCCACTCATCATGCTGCTACTAGCCTTATGACATGATTTCATGGCTGAGTGATATTCCATTGTACATAAGGACCACAACTTTTTTATCCATTTTTCGCTTTCCTGGGATATTTAAGGTGGAATGAAGTGGAGGTCCTTGTCAACAGAGCAGCCCTAAACTTTGGGGTGCTTGTGTCTTGCTGATTTTCAATTTTCCCACTTTATCCCCCCATGCGTGGAAGTGCCCTATGCTCTCTAAGCTGTGTTTTTTAGATGTTTCAGGACACACCGTACACTTCTCCAGAGTGGCTGTTGGCAATTTACATCCCGCCCATCAGTGTAGCAAGGCTCCCATTTCTCCATGGCCTGTCCTGCATTTCTGGTTTTGACAACTTTTTCAGCATGTCCCTTTTGACCGATGGGAAGCGAGACTTCTTTGTAGCGCTGATTTGCCTTTCCAGGTTGCTTGGTTGGCCAAAAAGGGCGTATGCGTTTTTTCCTGAATATATTCAGGAAAAAACGCATACGCCCTTTTTGGCCAAGGGCATCATTGTCAACGTTTTGCCGCTTTTCATGTGCTTTAAAGGCGATTCGAATCTACCTCCTGAAATCTGTTTCCTGCAATTCTGCCTTGATTTCAAATCCTCTTCTTTGCCTTCCCTCAATATATTTGTGGACGAGAGTTATCATTTATAACTCTGCAGGTTTGTGAATTGCAGTGCCCTGAAGCTGCATTTTACAAGTCGCTTTTTTGAGAGCCGGCCGCAAAAGCGCAGGATGGCTTCAGGCCCTGTTCTGGTTCCGGGGGGCAGGCTGAGCCTGTGGTTAATTCTTCTTCCTGATGGGAAAATAGAGTGACCTGTGCCTGTCCCAACACCAAGAGCTAGTCTCTCATTGGTTCCCCGTCTTCCCGTTCATCCTCAGGACAAATTGCAACCTGTACGGAACAGGAGGTTAAAGGTGCTGATGCTCCAAGTAGGGAGATTGCTAGTAAAGTGGCTGGAATGGCGAACCCGAGCACAAGGAGGTGAG